>NC_135381.1:28153844-29353844 GCF_049243985.1 Paroedura picta | reverse complement strand
CACGGAATCAAACCCGGCTCACCGGATTAGAAGATTGCACTCCTAATCACTACACCAAGCTGGCTCTCAACATATGCCTTTGTAACTATGCAGTGCAGCACACCTGGCTTTTCTCACATGAGCATTCTCACCCAGCCTGATTGCATTTTGCTCCCCACATCCTTAATAAACTACTGCTCCATTTGGCAGGCAGTTGTTTAGATAGGCAGTTAAGTCACTCATGTATCATATAAATTAGTCATGTTGCTTTTTGTAAACCTACTGCTTGGTGGTCATCTAAGAAGTCCTTAGCAATACTAATAACTGCTGATCTGCAATCTGTTTGGATTGGTAGTATTTTGTGCATATGTTGTTTGGGAAATGTTTACTTGTTTGGCAGGCATTCACATCAGTGTGAACCTAAGTGAATTGGTTCTGATCATCACAGTCAAACAGTTGAACATGTTCTAGGTGAAATTCAAGGTGCCCGTAATAATTTTATTTTTGTTTCCAAGAAGGCCAGGTAGATGCCTGCAGGAAATGCCCAAGCAGACAGTAAAGATGAAGACCTCTGACTTTCAAGCAAACAGCATCCGAGTGCAGATTGGGTACAGGCCCAGATTGATTTTTTTTTAACTGAGCCAATTGAGTTTCAAAAGCCCAGTGCAGATAAAACTCTAGACATTCTTTTTATTCCTAAAAAGCCCCATCTTAAAAAAACAGAATGATAGAACTTGAAACATAACAGAGGAAGCCAGCTGAAAAGACTGTGGAGTTAACAGTATCATTTCTGTGAAGTAAAGCAAATGTTTTGGGAGAGCTATTTCTAATTTAAACAGCTAAAATGGAAGCTTATAAAATCAGGAACAGAAGGGAAAATGAATAAAGAGGGACTCCTCCTCCTTTTTCCAAAATGCTTAAGCACTCAAACTACAAAGTTGCTAGCAGACATTGGCCTGATTGGACTCCCCCTGCTAATATATCCTTTCCTCAAGCTGCAGAAGACTCACTTGTGTTTTCTCCAGTATCCTAAATTGTGTCACATGTCTTCCTATTTCTCCAGATTTAATTCCTGTCTGGTGTCCCCCTCACAGGATTCTTTAAGAAAGTTTCAAACAAAACCATAGATGATGTTTCAGACATGCTTAACTATAATATTGCAGAACATGCTTTATTACACTGTTGTTGTTTTTTTTACAATGATATCAGTTTAAATGAATAAATCCTGAGTTTAAAAGGTTTCCTGGAAGGGGGCAGGGAAGATGACCATCCAGTATGCCTGCTGGACAGTGAGCTCCCCAACTGAACAGGGGTCAGGGGTCAGGTTATTGTTAGTTAAACTCAGGCACCTTCCTAAATCACCTAGATCTGCTTGGGATTTAATCACCTTCTAGAGAAACAGAAAAGGCATGGCTACTTTGATAAGGACAACAAAGAAATATAAAGAAGATGAAGATCTTGAAGTGGAAACATTGGATACTGCACATATGTTTTGCCTTACTGAAAAACAAAATAAAGTACTAAAAGCCTTAGTTGAAGGCCTCCACAAACAACACATTAAGGAAATTTAGGACTGTAAATAAGAACTCTCAGAAAGGATTGAAGGCTTGAAGACTGTGGTAGACTCCAGTACCAGTTAGGACTGACATGAAGGCTAGCAGACTGGAATCTGAAGAGGATGGAATGGAGTCATGTAGTTCATCCCTGGAGCCCCCACAGATGAGCACATCATCAAAATATAGGATGATACCAGGCAGATCACAAAGGAAATCCTCCATGGGATTTTAAAAGATATCTGGGGTCACACTGACCCTGAACTACAGGCACTTGATATGGAAGGCCCCTTGGTGTGTCACAATACTCTGCACTTTGGTCATGGCTTTATCCACTAGAAACTGTTGGTAGGCCTGGGCAAGGTCGAGTATGGCAAAGATCTTACTGCTGGAGATTGACACCAGCACACCAGCTGATGGCTAACAATGAATACTGGGTAAACATGTTGTTTGAGCATCTTGTTAATGGTAGTTATATAGCCCATTCAAATGCCGAGACTGTCACTGGACTTGAGAGGCATCATGATAGGCTTTTCCCATTTGGCATGAGACTCTGGTTCCAGGATACCTTGTCTGATCAGGTGATCCAGTTCTGCATCAATTTTAGGTTTTGGGGTGCACGGCAATGAGCCTTCAAACGAATGAGTGCAACCAAATGGGTGAAAGCGAAAGAGACAGGCAGGCCAGTGTAACAACCAAGCATGCCATCGAACACTACAGCAAATCATTGTTCCCCATGAAAGGTGGAACATGGTCAGTCCTGGCAGTGATAGGGCACCAAGTGATTTTCAGCTGCCTTGGACTCACTCTCTCCGAGGTTGTACCACAGCTCCCTTGGAAGGTGAGATAGCAGTGGACACTACTGGGAGGGTGAGCACTTGATTGGACTGTCCATCCTGGACAGGCATGGCACTGAGCACAGGGGTAGGTTCTCCAATGGGCAGCAGAACTGTTAGTTGCCAGGGCAGACTGCTTAGCACAGCAATCCCACCATCATTGTCAATGTTAAGTCTGTGGGCTCACCAGACACAAATGCAGGATTCTTCAAAACAATTAGCTCTTTATTAAACACCAACTCCATCATGCAATACTGAACAGCAAACACTAAAATCCATTGAACTTATATAAAATTTGGGCGGCCTGCCAAGTAACCTGATTGATCCTTAATGGAGCCCGACTCAAAATTCAAGATACCTTTATTGGCATAACAAATTACATAGATCAAGAGAGATATGAATAAATATTAAAAACTGAGTTATTCCAAACACAACAAAAATTGTCCCTTCTGAGTTAAACACCATCTAAATGGAACCCAGCAATTGGTCCATTTCTAGGGTCTGTAGATGATCAGTGATTGGTTGCTTTTCTATCCTTTATTTTTAGATGTCACGTAGCAGTCACTGTCTGCATATACAACATTAACGTTCACCACTAGTGTTTTGAGAAATCCCCTGGGAATAAGGGAAATATGCCTAAGCAGTGTACCAAGGGTCTATGCCTCTACCACCAACTAGCTGATTGTCAGATTTTATTAAGTCTGTGGCTATTAAGTCCAGTTCTTCAGAGCAGCTCTTTTTATTTAGCAATTCCAGCAACAAACTCCAAATACTGAACAGTGAAAAACAGGCAAACTCATGTGCTTTTATACCTTTCATGCAGCCTGCTGCTGCCTCTGATTGGCCCTAAGGAGACCAATCTGATTGGCCCTAAGCAGAACAATCTGATGGGCTCTAAGAAGAGCAATCTGATTGGCTCTAAGCAGAGTGACCTGTTGGACCTTAACAGGTTCCTTTGATTAGTTCGTTCCTTGGCTGGCAGAAGCCCTCATTTGCATCAGTGGACAAATGCCCACAGACATAACAGATTTGCAAAAGGCATGGAACAAAAAGAATGTTTCTTCTCCTGCCTTCTGGGATTGCCTTCTTATCAAGTTAGGGGATGTTGCTGGCAATGTCCTGTTGCCTGGCAGCTCCCAGAAGGAGACTTTGCAGCCTGTTATGACACAGAGATTTGGCTGCAGTCCAATTGCCTTTTGATCTAGATGTTGCTTGAAAAGATCACAGTGTTGCTTTCCAAGGGTGTTTTTCACTACAAACACTGCTCCCTTACTTTCAGATCAATTTCATTTAAAAAGCAAACAGCCCTCCTTCATGGGGTGGGAAACATTTAGCCATAATCTGCAGAAACAAAAGAAACTAGCCGGATTGCTTTTAGCAGTGGGAGTCTGTCTCACTGAACCAGGTAGGAGGGCTGACTTTGGAGGAAAGGAGCCTAAGGTCAAGCTTTGTGACTGCAGTCCTAAAACTGAACTTTGCAAGTTGGTAGAAGATACGCTTGCTCCTGGGGAGGAAAGCTATGGCAAATTAAGACAGCATCCTAAAAAGCAGACACATGATCCTACCAACAAAAGTGCATTTAGTCAAGGCTATGGTCTTCCCAGTTGCAATGTATGGCTGTGAAAGTTGGACCATAAGGAAGGCCGAGCGTCAAAGAATGGAGGCTTTTGAACTCTGGTGCTGGAGAAGACTCTTGCGAGTCCCTTAGACTGCAAGGCGAACAAACCGGTCAGTCCTAGAGGAGATCAGCCCTGCCTGCTCCTTAGAAGGCCAGATCCTGAAGCTGAAACTCAAATACTTTGGCCACCTCATGAGAAGGAAGGACTCCCTGGAGAAGAGCCTAATGCTGGGAGCGATCGAGGGCAAAAGAAGAAGGGGACAACAGAGAATGAGGTGGCTGGATGGAATCACTAAAGCAGTAGGTGCAAACTTAAATGGACTCTGGGGAATGGCGGAGGACAGGAAGGCCTGGAGGATCGTTGTCCATGGGGTTGCGATGGGTCGGACACAACTTCGCACCTAACAACAACAACAAGAAGATACATGACTGGAAGACCTTCTTTAAAAGTAGCTGTGAGATCCATGTACCAAGGAACATGGAGACACAGGAGTCTTCCAACTACAGAGATAGTACCAGACTTCACTAGAAAATCCTTGAACAACCCCCCTGATATATACAAGCATGGAACAAAGGATCAAACTGTGGCCATGGGTGACTGGGTACAGACAGTTTGAACTAACAGGATCCATGGCAGATCCTGCCATGAGCCGACCAATCTGGCTGTGGGTACCAAATATAGCCCTACTGGCTCTCACATAGAAACCAGTCTGCCAGAGCCAATCAGTGGCTCAGATTTTCGATCCTGCCTTGGACCTCAAGCCGAACCTCAGCAGGTCTGAATACACAACAGTAGCTTTAAATCGAGAGTGGGGGGAGCCCTGGAAGTGCAGCAGCATCTTAGCTGCCCCCCCATGCTGTTGTCCTTGTTTCAATTGTTGATGATGATGTCATCTGTTCAGTCATGTCAGACACTCAGGGATTCTATAGGAAAGTTTCCACCATGCGTCCCTGTCTCCGATTGCTTCTTTCAGTTGGTTCATGGTCATCCCTGTATCGGCTTTGATCGTGTCGAGTCAGCAGATCCTTTGGTGACCATGTTTCCTTTTGCCGCTGACTATGCCAAGCATTAATGATTTTTCTAATGAGTTTGATCGCATGATATGTCCATGATAAGTGAGCTTTAGCCATAATATCTTCCCTTCTAATGACTTAGTTGGTTTGCTCCTCTCTAAAATGATCTTGTTGGTAACTTTGGCTGTCCATGGTATTTGCAGCATTCGTCTCCAACACCATAATTCGAAAGCATCTATTCTCCTCCTGTCTTCTTTCTTCTGGGTCCAGCTTTCGCATCCATAGCTTGTTACCTCTCCCCTAAAGCTACTATTTGCCCCTAGGGCAGAAAACCATACTCTATGTGCCGATTCCTTTTCCCGCTTCCTGCAGCTGTTTCTGACTTAAAGAAAAAAACCCACAGGAAATCCGATTACAGGTCTCCTGCTGCCTGCTCTAGCTCAGCTGTTGTTTGGAAACTCTATTGAATGAAGCAGGGCTTATTTTGCAGCAAATATGTGCAAGTCTGAGCTGGAAGTTTCACAAGCATATTACAGATGTCCTCTCCTTCCTCCCTCCACAGTCTGTCTGCGGTTCAGAAACTGGTTAACGTTTTGTCGCTGTGTTGTCACCTAGAAACATGTGTTCATTATGTTCTGGGACACCTGCCTAAACTTTTAAAAGCATTTTTAAAAGAGAAAAAAAAAGAATACAAAAGGTTGCTTAAAAGATGCCTACTGCTCCGTTGTTATCAAGAAAAATTCACTGCCAGCACTCAGAAGGCATTCATGACTAAGGTTGGCAGCTCTGGGTACAGCTGCATGTGGTCTTTTCTTTTATTCCGGTAGATTTCCCCCCTTCCTCTCCCAATTCTCTGTTTATTAGGTGGTATAATAGAAAGGGCAGGGTGAGAACAGTCACACGTACGCGGCAAATGTGGCAAAGGCACCAGTTTGAGGCAGCTGCTTCATACAAAAAGCTGAATACGTGGATAAACAAGCAAGACGGGAATAATAGCAATGCAGTTTTTTTCTCAAGTAGGAAGTTCAAGGAAGCATTTTTTAAAGATCACCTTGACTCGGAGGCAAGTGAATTGGTGGGGCTGTTTTTTCAATTAGCTGTGGTGTTTACAAATATCCCGGTTGAGCAGATATTAGAGAAGGTGCTGCACTGAGCACTTGGACAATGTTGGGCACTCATGGCCTCAGTGCACATTGTAAGGCAAACATCACTTCCTGAAAGTGTCTTTAGCCCATAATGGAGATGACAAACTACCGGGGGGGGGGGAGGAGAAGTTTTAGCTCTTTTCTTATCTATTTCTTGTCTCCTTGGCTCCTTTCTTTGAGACTGGATGGTGGGGAAAATATGGGAGGAAAGGTTTATTTCTCCTTCTGGTGGCTGATCCTCCCTTGCCCTGTATTATCAATAGAAGAAGAAGAAGAGTTGGTTCTTACATGCTGCTTTTCTCTACTCGAAGGAGGCTCAAAGGGGTTTACAGTCACCTTCCCTTTTTTCTCCCCACCACAGACACCCTGTGATGTAGGTGAGGCTAAGAGAGACCTGATATCACTGCTCGGTCAGAACAGTTTTATCAGTGCTATGGTGAGCTCAAGGTCACCCAGCTGGCTGCATGTGGGGGAGTGCAGAATTGAACCTGGCATGCCAAATTAGAAGTCCGCACTCCTGACCACTACACCAAACTGGCTTAATTGATCACCATCATGTTTGGGAAGCATATTCCTCAGGATTGCCAGTGCTGGGTTGGGATATACCTGGATACTGGGGGGGGGGGGTCAGGAATGGGTGGGATTTGGGGCAGGGAGGGACCTCAGTGTAGTATAATGCCATGGAGTCCACTCTCAAAAGCAGCTTTCTCAAGGGGTACTGATCTATATAATTTGGAGATCCCTACTCTCTGCTGAAGCTTCCAAAAATCTAATTCTGAAGCAGAGCAATGAACCTGAACTTGAGTGGGCCATCTGGCAGGATTTATACCAAGAAAGCTGGTTATCAGAGAGATACCTTGAAACCCCCCCAAAATGGATTTTATTCCCTTTTCCAATTGTGTACATGGTGGGAAGGCACACAGGCTGGGTGGACTTTCTGGGGAGTGACAAAAGGGTTTGATCACTCTGAGATGGCAATCAGAATGGACAAAAAGGGATATTTGGGGAGAATGGGAAGCTTCTGGAAGATTTTGGAAATGGGCTGATAACTATCATATTTTCAGTAGTGTCTTAAGGCTGTGAAAGTTGGATGATGAAAGAATCAGTCAAGAGAAGAAGCGATTCACTTGAACTCTGGTGTTGGAGAAGGCTTCTTTGGGCTCCATGGACAGCAAAAATCACAAATAAAGAAATACTGCAGCTCATAATGTCTACTATATAATTGGTAGGCCAAAACACAAAATTCTGACTCACTTATTTTGGCCACATCATGTGATCCAACTCAGTGGAGAAAGCAATTATGCTAGGAATGGTCAGTGGGAAAAGGAAAACAGACCAACAAAGAACACTGTGGTTGGATGCTTTCGGGGGTTTACACCAGCTGGAACATTGCATGCTTGAGGGAGACAATGCAGCATCAAAGATTGTGGTGGCAGCTGAGCCATGGATCACCAAGACTCAGACTTGACTTAATGGCTGACACCAACAAAAACAAGTGAAATTGAAACCAGGCTTTTCCAGTTGAAGCCAGCAGAGCTGAGTAATTCAACAGGAAACTTAATCTTGATTGATGTTTCCTTTGCCTGGGAGAGGAGTGTTACATGTTTGAATCTGGGACCTTCCCTTGTCGCCTGTGGTGTTTGCTGCTCCCATCGCCTCAAATCATTTTACTATTTCGCTTGCGTGCACTTGACTGTCCCCTTGCTCCTGATTTCAGCAGCAAATTTCCATCACATTTGAATTTATATCAAAGGAGCATCTGACAAAGAGAGGGAAAAGGATACCATTGACTTGGTGCTTTTTCCTATATTACTTTGCCCCAAAAGGTGGGTGTGGGATGTGAAAAAAAAAAAAAACCTTCAGAAGCCCAATGATTATGCTGGGTTATTGCTAGTGAGAAGAGTCATAATTTCAGGGCTGGGGAAAGGGAAAAGGCTCAGAAGAGCACTGCAGTCTCTCTGAGGACTGCCAGAATCCCACTGTCACCTAGCAGAGCTAGCAAAGTGTGAACACCTACTTCTTCTTTGAAATGGAAGTTCATTGAGGACCCTTTTGCACATTCACAGGGAGAAGACGAAGCTTGAGTCTTTTGATCATACCTAATAGCTAAGTAGTTCCCAGTCTTCAGCTACTGTGCGCACAGCATGGCTCCCACCCTTTATTTCTGACAGTTTCCCGCTGGCCTACCACTAGGCATTGGGATCACTTGTGGGAAGGCAATTCACAAAAGGCAGTTTCTCCATCGGCTAGAAAGACATTGCGTTCATGCATGGTGGGAAGCTGTTGTGTTTGCTGTATTAACACCCAAGACTGGAAGAAAGATCCTTTTGTCTATAAAAAAAAGGGAGCAGATTAAATTAGAAAGATCTGTGATATTTGGAAACAAAGGCAAGGGGACTGGATCCAAGCCTTCATCCAATTACTGTCTATGCAAAAGAATGTCACATTTCAGCAGGAACGCTGCGGAGATTTCGCTACGTTAACAGATAACGGAATTTTAAAAATAGGCATTTTGAAACACTTTGTTCTAAACCCTTCAGGTGTGAGTTAAAAACTAATCAGGGAGAAACGGTTGCCAAGTTTCCGATTGCTGGCATGAGATACTGGAGGAAACAAGACACCTGTACTTTGTTTGGCATTTTTGGCTCCATCTGCTCCTTCAATACACCTCCACTGTTGCAAAGAGAGGGGCTGAGCTTCAGTTGCCGTTAGATCCAGCTGCAGCAATTACAACCATGGTGTCTTAGGACACAAGACATTTCTAGGGTCACAGTGCTCTGTCACAGTGGTGCATAAGGCTTTATAATCCTGTTTGGCCCTCCCACAGTTAGATTTGAGGCTTAACGTTGCAAGATGAACCTGAAAGTGGGCTGAGAGCTGGGGCTCATCATATATAGGGTTTCCAACATGAGGTTGAGCAATTCCTAGAGACTTGGGGGTGAAACACAGAGAAGTTATGGTTTGGGAAAGGGAGGGATTTCAGTCTACTCTTTGAAGCAGCCATTTTATCCAGGGGAACTGATCTTTATTAGACTGGAGATCAGATATAGTTCTGGGGGATCTCCAAGCCGCTGAGTCCATACATGATAACTCCATAGGACTGCTTCAATGAAGTTGACTTATAATTAGTTGAATCAAGGCCAACTAGTACATTTTCCAGGGCAACTGCCTTCATTTGACCAGCAAATACGTTGCCTTCCTCACAACAGTGGCTCCAGGAGAGGAGCCAGAGGAGATAACCCTGCTCCTTTCTTCTCTTTTTAGCTTCTTTATAACCATGCATACCAGTTCCCAAGTTCTAGCAAGATTTCTTCTTCTCACAAGAGTTTTTTTTTTACTATTTCAAATTGTTGTCTGGGCAACCAAGACAGTGGCTACATTCACATGTAAAATACAACACATCTAGCCCATGAAACACAATAAAACAAGATGGCGAAAAAAAAATACAAACATTTCTCTATTTATCTCAGAACTGTCAACTGTGACTGGCAGCATCTCTCCAGGATTTCAGCAGAACTGAAGATGTAGAAGCACCTGTATATAATGTTGTTACTCTGCCATTGGGAGAAGCATGCTAATTCCTGGTCCTCCTCTCTATACTGTGTGCTTCAAAATATTTTCACCCTGAACCCATTACAGTTTAGCAATCTCCTTCTCCCCTACCCTGACCATGACCAGGATGGTCCAGGCTAGACAACCTTGTCAAATCTCCAAAGTTACACAGGGTTTGCCATGGTTAGTATTTGGATGGGAAATGATCAAGTAATTCCAGGATCCCTATGCAATGGAATACAATGGAAAACCATCTATGTTTGCCTTGAAAACCTTAGGGCAGCATTTTCCAAGCAGGGTTATATGTAATCCCAGGGTTACTTCAGAGCTCCGAGGGAGGGTTCCATGGTTTGGATTGGAGGGAGATGTGGGGCTACCCCAGCCTCAAGCTTGGCCTGGTGGAGCAAGTCACTGGGCAACTTCAGGGCTTGGAGGTGAATGGGTGGGGTTCAGGAACTAGTTGCCACCCACCACTGTCCCAGTGGTAGGTGGAGCAGGCTGCTGTTCTCCAGCCAGGTAAGTCATCCTAGGATTGGTTGGATTGGAGGGTTGTTTCAGGTTGCTTTCACTCTGTGTTGGCTGGAGGGAGACAAGGAGGTGAAATATCACTTCTAGGAACATGGCAGGGATGTGTGGCCAGCTTCCCTCACTTCAAGGTGATGTACCCTTAAGCTTGCAAAATTTTTCAGGGATTACTCCACAGTATGTCTGTTTTGGGCCAAATTGAAATCACTCTAATACCCCTTAGCTTTTTTGGATTTGGTCAAATCAATTTGGCAAGATCTGAAAAGTTTTGGGATTTTTGTGTGTGTACATGTTTTCCCCTCCCTTCCCAGGCTGCAAAGGTGTCTGAGAAGATGGGGAGAGCACCCACCAAGCAGCTGATAATGACAGATGTGCCGCTCCCTTTAAATCCCTCTCCCACCTTAAAGGGAGCAGGCATTGCACCTGTCACTATCAGCTGCTCACCACACTGCTATCACTTAAAACCTTCACAGACAAAGTGAAGGGGGAAGCATTTTAAATGAACACCCTACCAAGCAGTTGATAATGACAAGCATGCCACTCCTTTTAAATCCCTCCCTAAGCTTGGGGAAGGATTTAAAGGAAGCAGTGTACCTATCTCTCCCCCCACCTTCTCAGGCACCGGGAATGCATTTAAATGGGTAGAATCACAGGTGAATCACTGAATCACGATCCAGCCACTGCTCATTTGGCCCATTTAAATGCAGAGGATGCATGGTCTGGATCCAGCCACTGCTCATTTGGCCCATTTAAATGCAGAGGATGCATGGTCTGGCTCGAATAGGTCTTCAAAGTACCCCAATCAGCATTGATTTGGGTTCTTTTTGGCTTTGAATTGCCCACAGCTACCCCACAGTCAAAACCTGCCTTAGGGGATCACCATAGATCAGCTGTGAATTGAGGGCATTCTTCCCAACTCTTGTCACTGCATTGGTTGCCAAGAGGATATAAATGTTCAGCACACCATTGTAAACAAGAACTTTCTTATGAAAGATAAATGAGAAGTTAGTATGGCTCTGCCATTTTAAGTAACAGCTACATTTGTCCTGGGTGGAGACGGATCAAATGTATTCCATCCTTCACCCAGATAGATTACTATAGAGTTTGACATCATATGAAGCTGCCTTACAAAAGGTCAAGCCATCTAGCCTTGTATAGTCTACTCAGACAGGCAATAGCTGTAGACTGTATCAGACAAAAATGATTCTTAACCCAACAACAATTGGGAGATAAAACCTGTGACCTCCAGATGCTCTTCTATTGAGTCACAAGCCCTCCCCTCAACACTGCAAAACATACATTGTAACAACATTACATACATTGTCCTTTTCCCATGTTTTCTTTTAAGATGCTAGTTTTAAAGAACAAAGCAGTTGTATTGTTCTGTACATCTAGCTCATGTTTTTGCAGACCAGTGTTTTCTAATGTATGCTTTCAGGTATCTTCCCTCCCCCCCCCCCCTATTCTCATGTCATATTTTGCTGTAGTTCTGCCTTCACACCAGACAGTTTTCATGACAATTTAATCTGTAGTAGAGAGGAAGGAAGGAAAGATGATCACATTCATATTATTGTACTCTAACCATTATAGAAATAAAGATGTTCCAAGACTTCTTTTGAAGAGTTTATATATGTAAAATACAAATGTGAGGGAAAAGGGAAGAATACTTCTTTTCAATAGTAATAACATCATAGCCCACTCCCAGAGAGGGTTAGTTTTACAGCACTTTCAGAATCCTGTAGCCTCATAAGAATGCTTTAAGACTGAAACCAGATTGGTAGCCCTGTTTTTTGAACCAGAAAGGTAATATATGGATTTACATCTAATATCAACTTGTCATAAGTTATTTGTGCAGTTGGGTAGATCTGAAGAGGAGAGTGGACTAGCTCACTTTTATAAAAAAACTTATGCAAACATTCATACTGTTTTATAGGTTTTACTGCCATTGTCACAATTCTATTTTGCAAGAGATCTTACACAAATGGAAGAACATCTGTGGATTTAGTATTACTTTTAACATACAACATTCTAGCACATTCTAGGTGTTGTGTGAAACAGCTGATCTGTGAGTCAAAGACATCTTGGGGTGCCTTTGGATCCAACTCAATATCAAGCTGATCTCTTATTAATATGACCTTATATTGTTATAACCTGCCTCTCTGATTTCAGGTCTGCAAAAATCAGCGAGACCTTATTCTTAGACCAGATCAGTTGCTCTGGTGGAAATTTGAAAAACCAATGTGTGTAATTCTAAAATGCATATAAGATGTATGAAATGTCTGAGGACATCTCTTATATATTGGACAAATGGAATAATCCACAAATATATCAGTCCCCTTCTCCAGGACCTTCATTATGGTGGTGGCATTGTAGCACATTGTGAGTGCTCTGCTGTTTGGAAAAAGTTAGAAACATGAAAAGCTTGTGTTATGCCAAGAGAACAGGGGAGAATAGGAAGGAGATTATGGAGCAGTCATCAGCAAGTTGGGGTGAATGCAGCAGCTTGAAAGTGAGGTCTGATGCTCCTTTGAACTGTGCCTGGTTCAGATTCCCAGGGGAGGTGGCACAAACCCCTATATTACTTGTTCTATGCTTTGTCACTCAGTCCTGACTATGCCTTCATTGTAGATGTTTTCATTGTTCTTAAATAAAAAAACTTTCAGGATGTTACTTATTTAGAAATCAAAGTTTCTCACACCTCCCCACTCTGACCACCCCTCTCACTTCCCCAACTGGTCATTCCCCCACCAAACACACACATGCACACATTGACACAAATACGCACACAAAGAGTCTTCCCCCTCCCTCCTTATCTGTTCTCCCAGGAGGGCTGCAGCCTCCTCTGGCCTGGAGGGCATCTGCTGCATCGTGGCCTGTGGCAAGGTCCCCATAGGCCTGGAGGGCAGCGGCCCAGCCCCTGTGAGCCATGCGGCCTTTGCCCTGACCCCCAGAGGACTGCAAGGAGGTGCCATGAATTTGGTCATTTGCGTGGCCTCCACTATAGAATGGGGAGACCTGTCTTGGCAATAGTATGTGTGAAAAGGATTTAGGGGGTCTTAATAGGCCATATGTAGAGAACAATAGGATTACATGGTGTTAAAATCTTTCCTTGGAGGCAGGAAGAGATGATGCCTTGCAGGATGAGCCAATAGCCTGGGGTCTCTACCTCCCCATTCCACCTCCTGGGAACACCCTTATGCCAGCCTTTCAGGAACTGCTGGCAAGGATCTGGGTCTTTGTCTGGCATCAATCCCAGCCCCCAAGGTTTACATATTGTAAAAGCTTACTTTTGGCCTTGGTGCACAAGATAAGATCAGTTTGACCCTGCTCAAAACCGTCCCTCTTCTAGCTCAGGGGAAACTAAATTTGGAGAGGATCCCATATTGCTCTCTTGATAAGAACCATAGGTCAATATGGTCAAACCAATAAGCAGAACTATAGACAATTTCTAATAAATGTATGATCATTCAGAGGGTTGCAATCATTTTCTTTACCACCAGGCCATCAACCTCACTTAGAGTATTGTGTTCAGTTTCCGCAGCACAATTTAGGAAGGATGTAGGCAAACTGGAGCATATCCAGAGGAGGGCAACAAAAATGCTCTGCAGTTTGAATGCCACCATGCCTAAACTGTTGGCAGGGGCTGGCAGGGACTCATGGGAGTTGTAGTCCACAGATATCTGGAGAGCCACAGTTTAGCCACCCCTGCTCTAGAACAACTGGAGGACATTGGAGCAAGGATGCATGCTGTAATTCTTGGGAATCCCCAGGTTACACCTAGAGATTGGCACCCCCAATGACAGTACCAGAGAGTTCTCCCTTCAAAACATCTGTTTTCTCTAGGGGAAGTGATCTCTTTAGTCTGGAGCTGTAATTCTAGGGGACCCTCCACTCTCCCTGGCATTCCCTCAGGCCCTCCCCTCTGTTTGTGGTTTAGGTCGGGGCCATTAGGCTTTTCTCAGCCTGTAAGCATGCCTCAGAGTTGGCAGGAGTGGCATGGAGGCAGGTGCTGGCAGCCTCTGTGTCAGGCGGGTAGGAGGTACCCCAGGTTCTGCCAATGTACCCCAGGTTCTGTAAGAGGGGGAAGGCAGCAGTTGGGAGGATCGGTGCTCCCCCTCAGAGAAGATACAGGCTGGCTTCCCTTAGCTCTGTTGGCAGGAGCCATTGCCTCAGGAGTGTGAAGCCCAAAAACCCCCATGCATCCCTGGCAGCTGACTCACCTCAGGAGATGTGTCTGAGGGGCCAGAGGCTGCAAAGAAGCAGCAGAATTGTGGGAAGACCATTAGGGGCGGGATTTCTAATCTGATTGGCAGCCAGTGGGTAGATGGCCAATCAGAGGTGCCAATGATGTACCTGATTAGCCCTTAACACCAACTCCTCCCAGGATGCCTTACCACTTTTATTTAGACGATCATGGTTTCAGATCATGGTTTCAGGTGAAGCAGCCTTATACCAAGTTAGACCATTGCTACATTATCCCATTACTGTCTATTTTGACTGGCATCATCTTACCAATGTCACAGGCACCTGGTGTCCTGTGAACAGAGTTACCAAGTATTTAACTAGGGATATTGTGAATGCAAAACATATACTTTACTCCTGAGCTCAGCACATGAGCTGCCTTCCACTGGGACAGACCATTGATCCGACTAATTCAATATTACCTACTCTAACTGGAAGCAGCTTTCCAGAGTCTCAGGCAGAACAATGATTTTCCTAGCTTGAGATGCCAGAGGTCGAAGCTGGTATGATCTACCTGCAAAGTCTATCTTCTGCTATTGAGACACATCCCCTCTCCATAATTTGCTATCACCATTGCAGAGGCCCTTTCTTAGGGGTCCATCAACTGCACTTCAGCTGGTAGCAATTGTACTGTAGAACTTCTTAAACTATCTTGCATGCATATGGACCCAGAGATTTACATCTTTAATGATCCACACCAGTGCTTTAAGCTGGGCGTTGAAACTACAGAAACAGTGAAGATGTTGCAAAACCAGCTGTGTGTATCCCCACCTCACTCCAGTTAGTACCGGTAATTCAAATAGGTGGTGATTAGATATTTGCATCCTAGGCAATTAAGAAAACACAATATAGGGCATGTTGTTCTTCCAGAAGCCCTTGGATTATTTTCCCAAATGCCATTAAAATACTGGCCTGCACAAACACGCTGACCTGGTCCTTCAGAAAGCCCACTGCTGTGCCTTGTTATGACCCAGATACCTTTATATTCATTGTGAAAGAAAAGACTTAAAACAGAGTAAAGAGTCAAAAGCACTCTGAATGGCTTACCCGGAGCTACATCTTAACGAGTTTACACAAAAATCAGAGTCCAATTATACACTGTGTTTGTTATCAACTACAATGAGAAGATAAGAGGGGGAAAGGATGGCCCAGAGGGTAAGGATTGCACATGCTCTTGTGCTTGGTGGTAAGAACAACATTGATTTCACTTGAATTTAATTTTTTTTAATTGAAAGGGAGAATTCTGCATTTCACTGATCTTCATCTGAATCAAAAGTTGACCGCTGGTGCTTCATGTTCTCCAAGTAGTTCAGTTCTTTTTATTAACTGCATGGTTGCATAATGTCATTTCTATCAAGCTTCCATTGCAATCAGTCTGGACTTTCTTGCAAGTGTACGTGCATGGAAGGAGAAAGGCCTCAGTCCAACTGTAATCATGGTAGAATACTCATACATAATTAGGGATGCTTTCAGCTTTTGTGGTCACATCATTTTTATTAAAGAATTCCAAATTTATGACATCAGTTCTCTGCGATTGTGAACAAAATAGCAGTCGCCTTTTTTCTTCTTGACCACACAAATGAAACCCAGTTACCATTAAAATCTATGCCTTTTTTTTTTGCATCCGTTGCACATAAATGGCATCAAAATTGCATATAACGTGTAAGTGGCACATAAATGTAAAAAGGCTGCAAACAGAACAGATTGGGAACGGCAATAAAAATGGGTGGAACAAAAAGGCTCACAATATGAAGGGGAAAGCAAAGGCATTTAACAACTGGTGGCCCTGAATTAAGGAAGCACATTCCTGTTGTTATTTATTTTATGAAGTGCTTAGTGTAGCAGGAATTCCAAGGATTGTCAGGCAAGGGACATTCAGAGGTGGTTCACCATTTCCTGTGTCCATGTTATGACTTCTGATGTTCCTTGGAGGAACTACCACCCAAATCCTTGGAGGTCTACCATCTAAATATTAGCCAGGGTTGGCCCTGGACTATCTTGCTCCAGGCGTGCACATTCCTGTTTATATCAAAAGATGCATCCAACCCCAGCTAATAATCATGATAGCTTGGGGATGCATGTAGGTGAGCACTGAACTAAATTTCATCACAAATTTTGTCTGGTTTGTGGTTCATGAAGCATTGTACATTTCACAGATCTTGATGCTGTTTGTGGAGGTTCACTGCAGTTTGTGAATGATTACGTTTTATAGACAATTTCTGGTCAATTAAACTGTTTACAAAACTCCAAGACAATTGGAAGAGGGGATTCTTCAGCCTTGGGAACACCAATTGGAGCCCTGCAAATTTAATAGGCACTGCTGACTGCCAGTAACGTAGTTCCTCCCATTCTATCCTGTGGGATCAGAAAGCTGTATCTATATGCTCTCATCCCTGCAGTTTGTTTTCTCTCAACTGTTTTTAATTCTGATTCCTGTCCCCTGCTGGGATTTGGAAGTCTTAGGTGGACTCAGCACTCTGAGCTATCTATCTTTGTATTCATGACCCACACAATGCTCACCCAGAAGTTTACCTTCTGACCCAACAAATCAAAGTCCATGAGCATCAGGCATTTGATCAAGCTTGGTTCATTAGAAGGAACATACATAAAGAGGCATCCATGGAAGTTCATCACTGCAAGGAAATTGACGAAGACAATCTAAACAAAGGACCTACAGGGGTATATATAGATCTAGGCCATGCCCTTAGGATCTAGGACGGGGAAAGGGGTTCTCAAGGAAAAACATTTGAATTCAGAAGTGTCAATCCTGGTGTCTACCCGGCTTGGTTATCTCCCTCTGATGGCTTTCTACTCTTAGCCACTACAAGGGTTGTTTAATATTTCAACGGGGAATACAGTGATACCACTTGCCTTTCATAAAGTGATGCAAAGCATAAAGAGGAAAGAACCTGGAAGGGAGGGGTGGAGTGGAGGACCACACCTCCAGCACTGAATAACTACCAAAGATTGAGATGGGACATGACAGGGGTTTAACTAGTGGGCTATTTGACTGAGGAGCCACATTTTGATCGTGATTCAGGGGAGAGGTGAGAGAGAAAAATGAGAGAGATGAGGAAGATGATCGCTGTGACTGACCAAAGCTTCTCCCTCATGAAAGTTATAGCCTTTTGCTGACTGCTACAACATCCAGTTCCCTGCTGCTTCAGCCCTGCACAGAGCATTATGAGCCAATGGGTCTTGCCTACCATGCACCACTCCACACCGGCAATGGTCAAGGGTGAGCTCTCCATAACACAAGGCAGTGCTCTTCACAGCAGACCTCTGGAGCAGCTAGCAGCATAGATACCGCTCCCTTGCTGTCTACTGATGGCAACTAGAAGACCAGTCTGCCTGGACTCTTGGGGCACAGCCAAGGTTTCAGGAGATGACACTCCTGTCACAGGCTCCAATGTGGTTATGTTCCAAGGATGGAAGATGGATGCAGACCACATGGCACAAAACATTGCCACCATGATACATGATTGTGCTGATGAAGACCTCATATTTTTTTAAATCCAAAGTTTTAGTTTTTGCTAGATCTTGTATGCCAAAACTATTATTCTGGAATAGCTCAGGTCACATTATAGAAGAAGTTAAATCTTATAAATGTACATTGCAATGTTACTCTTTGGGGTTTTGCATGCTAATGAGAAACTTAGAAAAATGAAGAGTACACCTGCAAAATTGAGGATTTTTTTTCCAGCACAGGTGCTCAATTTGCCCCTGTAGTTTTGGATGAATTTGGGGTAAAAATAACATCAGCGTTTTTGGATGTTATTCCATCGTGAATATGTCGGCTGGGTATTTCCCAGATAGAATCCAGACAAATTTCCTTAAACTGATCATAGTATGTCCTAGATTTATTGTCTCATTCTCCTTGTTAATGGAAACAGGGCAGAAGACAATTTATAGTGTGGCTAATGGTTATTAAAACTGGCTTGCAATTAATTTAAAGAGTAAGGAATCATTAGTTTCATTATCAGTATTAGATTCTTTTAAAACCGTCATCAGTATTATATTTTGGATGGGTTTGCTTGCTCATAGATAAACTGAACTCATTTGATTTGGATTGTAACTCACCCTTGGCCTTAGGGAAGACTGGTATGTATAGCTTGGTTAGTGGCCGTCTTGTGGCAGAAAAATGGCATGGTCTTCAGGAAGGAAAGTGGTGCATATGTTTGCCTATGTACTTTGGATATTCATACTTTAACCAATACCACTTACCATATTACTTCTGTAGTACGATGATGTCCTTCGGTGGAGATTCTTTTTCTTGCAAAAATGAATTCATTTCTACTTGTATGACCAAGAATGGTAATCTAGAGTTTGTATCATGATAGATCTTCTGTAGAAACCACTGAGCATTTCTTCTTGTTCTGCACAATTTACTTTTATCTGAGGTGAACATTTTGAGATCGTCATATGAATAAGAAGCCTTCACTCTCTTCTAGCTATCATATGATGACTCTGCTAGTGGAACTAGATTTTAACACATTAGATGTTTGCAGATATATAGCTGCTGCACTTAGACATTATTTGTTTTTGATAAAAATTGATTGGCAATAACTTTCTATTATATTGCTGTCTTTTTCTGATCCAACCACCTATTGACTTTAGGACCCAGATGGGAATGTACACAAAGTAGCATGAGGGAGCGGGTGGGTGGCAGCAACATCATCCATGGTCATATGGCCATGGATACTAATGCCGCTAGTAGTGGTGAAGGCTGCGTACCTCAAGAGCAGGAGTAGTCAAACTGTGGCCCTCCAGATGTCCATGGACTACAATTCCCAGGAGCCCCCTGCCAGCATTCACTGGCAGGGGGCTCCTGGGAATTGTAGTCCATGGACATCTGGAGGGCCGCAGTTTGACTACCCCTGCTCAAGAGCATCATCTGCCTAGTACACATGTTTTAGATCTTGGTGAAGGATGCTCTAGAGATGGGGAGCATTGTGAGGACCACCTGGGATGCTGCTTTTCTTGAGATGCAGGCCTTACTGGAGAACTGCCAACACCTGGTTGCCCACTTCTTGCACAGTATCAAATCCATCCACCTGCTGTGTGAGAGGCAGGGAGAGGGGGATAATCCTGAACTCACTATCATCCTGGATTTATCCACCTACTGGAACTTTAGCTATGAAATGAATGTATATTTAATGGAGCAGAAGAGCATAGTGCAGGATGTCATCTCTTCCATGACCATCATGCAAGGAGAAGAGGAGATCAGCAGCATCATCAATGACTGCCTGACGCTCTCCCTAATGTTGCAAATCCTTGAGTCCTTCCAGAACACCACTGATATGCTCCATGTCAATATGGCCAGCCTAGGGCAAATCAACCCTCTGATTCAAGGGCTGTACTGGGTGATGGCCTCCACACTGCAGCCAAGCCCTAAGGGTATGCTTGATCTTCCACAGATAAGGGCCTTGACAGGTAGGTTGTGAGTGGGAATCATCACCGGTTGCATTCTTTCTACAAGAAATGGGATTATGAGATGTCATGGATTTGTGACCCCAGGATAAAAGGCAGCATTGCTCTCTGGAATACAGAGTTCCTGCAATGAGAGCATGATATCAAAATCCACAGGGAAGCAGTCCAGCAGACAGCCTTCAAAGCCAACAAAGCTGAATCCCAGTCATAAGGGCCATAGCAAAAGTTACTTTATTGAAGAAACAAGCAGTAGATATACACAGAACAAGGGAATTGGAAAAGACAGGGAAAAATGGGATAATATGGGCTCAGGTACCTGCCCCCCAGAAATGCATGGGAAAGACTGGTTCCCAGTTTAAGGTTGTTTGATCAACTAAAAGTATGAATTCTGGAGATGATCTATCTGCCAGATGGCCCTGGGCGCTTCCAGCCTCTAGCACTTATTTACACCTCACTTCAAGGATGAGATAGTGTTTTGCATTTCACAGGACTTGCTGAAAGCTGGACCAAGGTGATATTACCATGGCAATGGAGAGGGGAGGGTGGATTTCAGGAAACCAACTCCAGCCTGAGAAAACACAGAGAAGATTGGCATGGCACATGATGTTCATCTGTTGGCGTGGCACATGATGTTCATCCTCTGCAAAGGAGGCTACAGATCACCAGACATACCCCAGACAATGATGAATGGCACATGGCTCCATATACTCCCATTCCTATCTATGAAGATTAACAAAATAACTACAAAATCAACAAGATCTTAGACTCTAGAATGCATCGGGGGAACCTCCAGTTCCTGACTGTAAGGAATTTCCTGTGAGAGAACAGGAGTGGGTAGATGCTTCCCATGTGCAAGGCCCCAAGTTGGTTCAAGGTTTTCATTCTGCATATCCCCTGAACCCAATGCCTTGGTGGTGGGAGGATAAATTTGGGGCAATGGGATGTCAGACTGTTATGCTTCTGCCATTTGTTTTGATAGTGTTTGATGTATACATATAGTTTGATGTGTAGATGCATAGAGTTTATTGCACCCAGCTTCCTTCCCTTCCTTCTCCCTTTTACACCTTCCCTCCATCCATCTTCCCTGTCTCCAGAATGCAGCACCATGGCCTCAAGCACCTCACTATCTGCCTGGTTGTTTTTTTTTTTTTTTTAAGAACTCCGTTTATTGGGTTGTCACAGGAGAAGATGCAGGGGAAGTAGTTATGTGCTGTGCTTGATCTATTGTACCTCAGTTCTGCCAAGGTACTACTTGGTTTAATTTTCTTGCTTTAGAATAAACAAATCTTTTGCATGAAGTCGAAGACTGTGTTTTTTTGGGCAACTGAAGAATCTTGACACAGACTTACAATGGGTAAGTCAGATATGGAATTCACTGCCACAAAATATGGTATTGGTCACTAGCCTAGGCAGTGTTTTAAAAGACTTGGTTAATTTATACAAGAGAGTTCTTCTGATTTCAAATTGACCTTCCATGTGCAGTAGATTTATACCTCTGGATAAAAGGTTATGATGCAGTACAATAACAGGGATACGTGATTTTCCTTTCCTATCTTTGATACTAACTTAATGTTCCTAACTTAGATAGCCCAGGCAAGCCCCATCTCATCAGATCTTGAAAGCTAAGCTGGCAAGTATTTGGCTGAGATACCTTCAAGGATTTGGGTGGTAGTTTCTTCAAGAGATACTAGGGTCATGATGTGGAGGCAGGCACTGGTGAACCATTTTAGAATTACAATCCTAGGAACTCCTGATATACAACATGAATTTGTTGTTGTTATGTGCGAAGTCGTGTCCGACCCATTGCGACCCCATGGACAATGATCCTCCAGGCTTTCCTGTCCTCTACCATTCCCCGGAGTCCATTTAAGTTTGCACCTACTGCTTCAGTGACTCCATCCAGCCACCTCATTCTCTGTCGTCCCCTTCTTCTTTTGCCCTCGATCGCTCCCAGCATTAGGTTCTTCTCCAGGGAGTCCTTCCTTCTCATGAGGTGGCCAAAGTATTTGAGTTTCATCTTCAGGATCTGGCCTTCTAAAGAGCAGTCAGGGCTGATCTCCTCTAGGACTGACCGGTTTGTTCGCCTTGCAGTCCAAGGGACTCGCAAGAGTCTTCTCCAGCACCAGAGTTCAAAAGCCATGAATAATGCATGAATAATATACGATAAATATATACATGAATAATATACGATAAATCTCCTGGTATACTACATGTATAAATCTTACACCTAATAATTCCAAGTTGGTATGCTGACAACACACCAATTGGCCCTCAGAGGGAGATATGTTCCCAACAGGGACAAAGCAATCCTCCACTGCCCCTCTCTTCCTCCTCCTTTGTACCACTTCCAGGCACTTGACAGTGAGGAGGAAGAACTGGCACCATTTCATGACAAAATTAAACCGTGGAGTGGGGAAAGAAGGTGGACCAACCATGTTTCATAGTTCCACAGTTGTAGTTCCAGCCCTAGTGACCTGGTTCTCCTGGTAGGGCCACCACATGCTCTGGGGACCCCCTGCCTGCTGGGAGTTGGAAGCAGCTGGCTAGCTGGCCATACTCTGCAGTGCCATGGATACAGGGCTGGCTCCGGTTGCTCAGTTTGTCTGAGTGGGTTGCTTGTGTTTTTAGGTCCCCCTTCTACCAAATAGCAGGAATTTGAACTTGGGCCTTCTTAGTCTTAGTCTGGCACATTTAAGCATCCAGTACACTTGTCCTGTTTGCAGGTTTACCAGAGACACATAATTGGCTATGGTTTGAAACAAGGGATGATTTGAAAACTCCCCCACATACTCTTTCAATCTGAATTCTAATCTAGCCCCAATTCATCATGGAACTTTATTTCAACTTTGTTTTCTCCCTCGTGAATAACTTGTGTGTTCCAACTTGATCCCTTAGGTCAAATGAGTTGGCCATTAAAGTAAAGGTTCTTTCCTTGTGCCAGTCAGTCCTTTCATAATTTATTTTTGTCCAATTTCATCACCCTAAATTTGTCCTGTTAGAATGTTCAACCTTTTTGTTGCATCAATAGGCCAGTATTCATGAGAATTAATTTTATATACATTACCCATCTAAATCCCATTCAGATTGTAGGGATGGGCATTAACTTAAACATTCTAGTTTGGTTTGGGATTTTATGGCAGTCTGCAAAATGAACCCGGAACCAAATCAAGCCAGAATTTTTCCAAAAAAGCCAGTTTGTCCACCTTTCTTCCAGCGACAGTGTACAAAAGTGGAGGGAGAGAGACGTCTTGGGAAAGTCTGAGAATTGGCATTGAATAGCTGCCAATTAACTATCAGTTTCACTTTCCCCCACTTCAAAGCAGAGGGGAGCAAAATGGATGCATTTAATGACCTGGCAGTCTGTTAGGTTTAGTTGGCTGGCAACCATTTCACTGCTAACTTTGGCTTTCCCCTGTTTCCATGAGGGAGGAAGTAAAGCCAACGGGTGAAATAATTCACAGATATTTCAACCTAACAGCAGGGTGGGTATGCTTGGAAGTAGGAAAGGGGCAAAACAGAAGAATTAAATGGATCACAGTCATCTAAATCTAGTAGCTAATGAGTGAACCTTCCATGCTGTCAGCCATTCCATTGGTCCACTTCACTTCTTCCCACTTAGAAGTATGGGGGATGAAACAGATGAAATGACTCATAGCCATTTAAACCTAACAGTTGACAGGGAGATCTGCTGTGTTCAGATATTACGTATAAATGAGCTGAACAGATGAACCAAACCAGCCAATGGGCTGGTAGATATTTGTGGAAGGTAAGGTAAAGGTAAAGGTAACCCCTGTGCATGCACCGAGTCATGTCTGACCCTTGGGGTGACACCCTCTAGCGTTTTCATGGCAGACTCAATATTAGGTGGTTTGCCAGTGCCTTCCCCAGTCATTACTGTTTACCCCCCAGCAAGCTGGGTGGTCATTTTACTGACCTCGGAAGGATGTAAGGCTGAGTCAACCTTGAGCTGGCTGCTGGGATTGAACTCCCAGCCTCATGGGCAGAGCTTCAGACTGCATGTCTGCTGCCTTACCACTCTGCGCCACAAGAGGCTCATAAGTGGAAGGTACCTTCCCTGAAAATTCATTTGTGGGCTATGAACTGGGCAAAGTTCATACTGAATTTGGGCTAGTGAACACATTTATGCCAATGCCTAGTAGACTGCATGTAAACTCCAGGCATGTCTGTATAAGCATATTTAAAAATCCAGCTGCCAAACTCATGAGAAAAATGTAAAAGAATAAAGATTTTTTGCTTTTTAATATCAGAGTCTAAATGTTGTGCTTCATGACACTTTGCTTGGACCCAGCAGTATCAATTCTCACCTTCCTAAGTACCTGTCCTTACCTTGTATGCATGTGTCCTTAATTGTTTGCTTAATCTCTGCAGCATACCCTGTAATGGGGTCTGTAAAACTTGTCATTTATATGTGTCTGGGAGAGGCAAAAAAAACTCACACTAATTTTGTTCCTCATTTCTGCATGAACAGTCCCATTTCCTTCCCATGCTGTTATTTACCAGCTCAGTCATGGTACCTGAAGACACAATTGCACTCCGAAGGCTACTGTTGTGTTCCTACCATTCACATCTTTGAGATGCCATCCCCTCCCAGGTGACTACATTTGTAAAGTGCTGCCAAAAGAGGCTACCAGAAAGAATCCTCCATTCAATTAAGTCCTCTCTATTAAATTATTGAAATAGCTCACTTCCATTTTGCAACATGCAACTAACTTCCTTCATGCTGGGAAATAGATGTTCATCTCTCTCTGGAAGTATGCCTGACACAGATCACAAAACTCTCATCTTTTTATATATATATATATATATAAGAAAAAATTCCTGTGACCATTAGTAAGGACAAGTGGACAGCTGTGCACAGCTCCCTGTCTGGTGCTAAACGAGCACAAATTAAAATATTACGCATTTGCTTGTTGTGTTTGAGCCCTTCGCCAATGCTATTAATCACTGATATATACCCAGGTACTAAACAGTCTTCTGCATCAGCGGCATCAATGGGCTAATAAGGGGACAGCAATAAATGACTGTTAATGGCAATCTATGCAATGAGAGAAATCAGTGTGGTGAACAAAAGGCAGAGCTCAAGGAGGAGGAAGGTTGAAAGGTATCATGAATACAAGCAAACACAACATACACACTTTAAAAAGTGTTCATGCTTTGCAATAGCAACAATGGCAAATTTGTGTTGGAAAATAGCTGAAAATTGAGGTTGGAGCCTACAGTTGTCAGGATTTTCAAAGGGGAAAAATGAGGCAGGAGTATTCATAAGATCATTAATGAATTTGTACAAGCAGAAGGCAATTCAATAACAAAATTCAAATATGCATAAAGCCACACATGCAGTTTTTAGGGGGAAAGGAATGGGAAACTAAAACATGTATCCCAAAACCCTAAGGAAAACAATTAAGTATTTTATAAAATGAATACATACATTTAGAAGAGAAAGAATCAGAAGAGTTGTGAAGAGAAATAGAAAAAAATAGAGCAGACTAAAGAATAGGCATGTGAATAAGATGTGAAAGCTAAATAAGGAAAAACACAAAAACACAATGGGCAAGCCATCTAACTTTAGATCCTGTTTCACTAGAGTTTTCTCAAATGTAAAGTATGTACCAACTGGATATACGAGCCAGGTGGCCACCTAGAGGGAAGGCACAATGACTCATCATCCATACAGCCCCCTTTAAGGACCCTCCCCTAAATGAGGGAGCCTGGCATACATGCTCATTCCCCCCCCCCCCAATAAGGATCTGACTCCTGACCAAACCACCTAAGAGTGAGGGACTGGGAACCATCCTCATGCTCCCATGAATGCTCAATTACCAAAAACAGCCCAATAATGCCTCACGGATCCTGTGATATCAGTGATGAAAGTGCCATGACATAGCTGATCATTGTTTGACCCCCAAAGTTAAAAATGAAGCTCCACCCCTACCACAGACACATTCCACCATGCAAGTGCATAGACCAGGGGTAGTCAAACTGCAGCCCTCCAGATGTCCATGGACTACAATTCCCACGAGCCCCTGCCAGCATTTGCATTTGCTGGCAGGGGCTCATGGGAATTGTAGTCCATGATCATCTGGAGGGCCACATTTTGACTACACCTGGCATAGACCCTGGGTGCAATGTGAGATGCTCACAAAAACTCTCCTCCCCAAATAGCCCCAACCTCCTTTCAGACAAATGAATTCTGTCATATCTGAATAGTGCCAGCAGCTTGTGGCTGATATCCGTGTGTTGGATACACAGACCACCAGCTGCTGGATACACAGACATTTGTATACTGCTCTGGAAACACACCTCCTGGCAAGGTCCACTCCCTCAGGTGAGATTGTTCCTCTCCAAAATCAGCTCTCCAGTAATGCCCCATTCCTCCCACCAGACTGCACTAGCTGTACTGTTGTGATCGCTTGAAATTTGATGCCTAGGAGGTGGAAGGCCCAATGAAGGGAAACCTTAGGGCAGGGGTAGTCAACCTGTGGTCCTCCAGATGTCCACGGACTACAATTCCCATGAGCCCCTGCCAGCATTTGCTGGCAAGGGGCTCATGGGAATTGTAGTCTGTGGACATCTGGAGGACCACAGGTTGACTACCCCTGCCTTAGGGGATTAAAAAGTGATTCTGCCAAAATTTACTGGATTGCCAAGGGACAGGCTGAAGCACAGGATCTGAGGAAAGAGCAGGGACCACATGATGAGAACCCACCGCAGCAGCAGACAAGGTAGCTGGTGCAGGCTCCACCCCAGCCAGTGGAGAAGGCTGGACTACCACAGCATCAGTCACCATTGCCGTGGATACAAAAGCTTCAGACAGTGGGACTGATCTAGCGCCTGCTACTCTAGGTCCCAAAGGGTTGTTGCTAAAAGCTCACTGTATGGCACCTCAAGTCCCATATGGGGCACGACACACAGCTGGGGCAATTATCTCCTCCCCACCAGGAGCCCTTACCACCTTTTGAATGAGATGCACGGTTATGAGAAGGGTGCCATGATACCTTTATTGGCATAAATTGGCATGATATTGGACTGTAGAAACACTTGTAGAAAAGGCTCACAATACTATGGAATCATAGTTCCAACTAGAGTAGACTTGCCGAATATCAAAACACAGAAAATAAGAAAAAATTCTGGCCAGTTGGCTTATCTTAATTCTCCTCATTTTTATTTGTATTTTGTTCTTCTTTTAAATGTTCACAACTTGAGATTCCCTTATAGAAAAATACAGATTATTTCAAATAATATGAAGTATGAACTACACAATAGCCGCCCAAATGGGTTCCTGATAAACTATAGGATTCTATTTTCCATTTTCCATTTCTTTCTTCTTCAGTGATATTATCTATGACATGATATTACAGCATATTAGTATTTGCTGCCTACTCAATACTCATTTTAAATAAATAATGAAATTTCCATCTACTTCAAATATAAAGTTCCTCTAATTCTTTGTTTCTATGAGAGAAAAATAAAAATATAATCTATAATATCTACATGGTGTAATACCTATAAACTGACCATAATTCATTTTTACACTCATACATGAATGTTTGAAATCTTACCATATATCATGTCCTAGCAGGCTCAACATTTCTGGGAAGTTTTCTCACAGCTCTCATAGAAGCAGTTGAAAGAATTTTGTTGTGCTACTTCTGACCAACACGGCTACCCACAAATCTAACTTTTTATTGGTGATCTCAGCGGTGTGTACATGTTGTAGCAGGTGACAACAAGACAAAGAACCCCCCCCCCTTGTCTACATATGGTAGACAAAAGAACTTCCTGCTGGTGTGCATGATTGGCCAGATTGAACTTGATTGATTCAAACTGATTGGATGCAGCATATGGGATCCTTGCTGTGCATTGGTTGGTTCTGAATCTGCCTGGGTCTTACCTCAGACCTCAAGCTTGGCCCTTGGCAGATCCACATACACAACACCCCTCCATCCTTAGATAGTCACTTAGGAGGCATTGGACAAAGTCCTGCAAGTAGTGGGGTGCCATGCAAATCCATGTGACTTGGATCATGCTCTCCTACAGCAGACCACAATTCCTCAGGGCCTCCAAAAGGGAGCTCCTCCCCCAGGCATTTGTGTGAGTCCAACTGACTCAAACATCTGCTGGTCCCCCCCCTCAGATGCCCTTCCATGACTGACCAATCTAACCTGCCCAGGGACTGCAAAGGTGAGATGTCAGTGGTGGCCATGGGTGCGAGCACCAGAGTTGGTGTTTCTTCTGGTGTGGCTGGACCAGCATCATGGTGACATACTTGTTCAATGTGCTGATGTAGTGTGTGACTGTCATTGCTCAGCTGATGATCATTGCTCAGGTGATGATGGTCAGAACCCAGTCAGGACTATCACTTTTGCTCTGGGTGTAGACAGGTTCATCCAGGGCAAAGGTGGGGGTGCGTATGGTGACTGGGTTGCATTGTGGTCTGGGTGCAAGGTGTCGAGGAGAGTGTGTGGTCTCTGGCCCATCACAAGTTCTACAATACTCTTGCCAGTTACTGACCATGGCGTTGCATGTTAGTGAGCCAGGAAGTGAGTCAGACACTGCTGCCAGTCTCTCTGTGTACGCTTGGAGAGTGTGTCCTTAATCATACAGACCGTGTACTTGTAGAGGGATGAAAGGGCACAGATGTGACCTGATAGATCAGGTGTTCCCCCAAGAACACCCTGAACTCTGCCATGTGAATTGTATCCTGTTGTCTGAGATGATCATTTCTGGCAGACTAAGTTGCTAAAAGTCAGTGCAATGCCCTCATGACCATGGTAGATGTCATGGCTGACATGGATATGGCATCCAACCACTTGGAGAACAAGTCAACCATTACCAGGAATGTGTGTCCCTGCAAGGGATCAACAAAGTCAATGTGCAACTAGGACCTGGGTTTCTTAGCTGTCTTTCATGATTGCATAGACACTTGGGGCATCTCTGGGCAGCATTCCTAGGCAGCATTCCTGAGTTCCTTGTCCTTATCAATTTTGGGGCCCCAAACATATCTTTGGACTAGCACCTTCATGTACACGATGCCAGAGTGGCCATCAGGCAGTGCTTTAAGAATTGGCAACCACAGCTTGAAGGGTACCATGACCATGAGGCCCTAGAGCAAGTATCACTTGTGGGCCAACAATGTGGTTTGCTGGGCAAGTGAGTAAAGTCTGGGTCTTGCTTGCCATTTGGCTTCTAAAACCCAGCTGAGAACATGGGAGAGGTGGCAGTCCTTGGTGGATTAAATAGCAATGTCCTTGTCTCTTCCCTGACCCCTTGACAACTACTCATTCATATGTCCCTACCAACCCATGCAACCTGTCCCTCCCTGCATGATCTCCCTGCACGACCACCTGCTTGGCATTCCTCTAAGCAAAACTGGGAAGTATGTGTTTATGGGAATGTCTTGATGGGAGGGCTAACAAGTTAGTGAGTTAAAAGGGGGAGGGCATGTGGGTGGGCTGATAGAGGTATTAGGCCCCTTGCAAGCTCTGGGCCTTGGCAGCTGTCCTATTATGGGATATGCTGATGCCAATCTTGCCTCTTGTTCTATGTCAGAGGTTAGGTAAGACTGCATGGACAGTCAGATATTCTGTGTATAAGTTTTAGGATGTTTTAGATTAGGCCTTTTCTAAACACAGTTGCAAAAGTATATTTTTAAAAAATGCCATGTTATACAACTGTTTTAAATGCAACTCTTACCTGAGCAGTAAAAGCAATGACTGCTGAGAGCCCAGTATTCACAAAATAGCATTTTAATAGCTTTCGGTTTGGAAGCTCAAGGTGGTGCTTAAATGCCCACGTGTTCATTAGGCACACCAGAATGTGCCACTTCAGGATGTCCTATTAAAATGCCAATGCTGGATAATCAAGATGTGCATGGATGTTTCCTCCTTTCCCGTTACATTAAGCAAGTAGAACTAAGTAGTCATCTTCAACTTTGCTTCTGAACCAATGCTTATTGCCCTGTGGGCAACAGTTCAAGCAAGCTGTTCTATAGAGAGGGGAAAACAATGCCTTTTCTGTGACTCAGGAACAGCCTTTGATAGCTGAGCCCACCTTAAAGATCAACAAGATCTCATCTATCACAGAATCACAGAATCATAGAGTTGGAAGGGGCCATACAGGCCATCTAGTCCAACCCCCTGCTCAACGCAGGATCAGCCCTAAACATCCTAAAGCAGAGGATAAGTCTTCATGAGACAAAACTGTTGGTCTTTAAGATCCCCATGGACTTGGATCATGCTCTTCTACAGCAGACCAAAATGGCCACCCTACCCACTTGAAGCCTTTATTTTTAAGATGCTTTGTGTGAATTCTTCTGATTATTTAATATTCAGTGGCTCATGGCTGTATATAAACAGGTTCCTTTAAAAAGAAGTACAGTGACAGTAGACTGACAGCAGAAGCAGTTACTGGGGAGTTTTCAAGTAGAGGCTGGCCTATTATCTCTTAGGGACACTCTAGTTAGATTTCCTGCACTGAGCAGGGGTTTGGAGTAGATGGCTTATAAGTCCCTATCCAATTTTACAGGCTTTCCCTCCCCAGAATTTTGCTCCAGCTTGGCTTCTTAACTGTATTTCAGCCCCCTTTATTGCTTCCAGGTGTCGATCACTCTTTCTTCATTTTTTTCTTGTGTTTAAAACACAGAATGTCTTTGTCATGTTTGTTACTGTATGTCTGATAACTAGCAGAAGAAGATGTGAACTGGCTCACTAGGACTGTTTACGCACTGGGAACTTCACTGCCCCAGCTCCCGTACAGGAGCAAAAATCCTGGCCGGATGAGGTGCACCAGGCCAAATGCTCCCCCATGTGGGTGCAGGAAGAGGTGGGGCAACCTGCCATGACTAAAACTCCAGCCTGCAACCCAGCATGAAACCTCCAGTGCATAAACGGTCTAGGAAAGCATTGTGTTGGAAGTGTTTTAATATTTAAATTCTACCAACAATTGGATGGAACTGCAAGTATACAGTTTTTGACCATTCTTCTTTGGTTTTACCCCAATTTCTTTAGGCAGGATATGCATTAGAGACATATTTGGAAACCTTACAATTATTGAAGAACCAGCGAAATACAAATGGCACTGCACATTGATAATGCAAAAATTTCATATCATAAAGAAATGTCATACTTAATATGGGATCCAAAGAACAAGCAGCTTTAATCATAGAATAATAGAGTTGGAAGGGACCTCGTGGGTCATCTAGTCCAACCCCCTGCATTATGCAGGACAATGCTTGTTCAATATAAATATGGCAGTCATGAAAAATCCTGAACAGGGGTTGAACAGTGGGGGTGGGGGGAGGAAGTTTCTTGTCTGTTTTTCTTTTTTCCAAGACTACAAATAAATGAGAAAAAAAGAAAAACAGAAAAGATTCATCATTGTTATTGGTTTACAGTTTATTTTAATTGTACTCTATTCAGCTCCTGGTCAGGATTTTTCATGATTTTTATACTATAAGGGTAAAGGTATCCCCTGTGCAAGCAGCAAGTCATGTCTGACCCTTGGGGTGACGCCCTCTAGCAATAAAGAGTCTCTTGTGGTGTAGGGTGGTAAGGCAGCAGACATGCTGTCTGAAGCTCTGCCCGTGAGGATGGGAGTTCAATCCCAGCAGCCGGCTCAAGGTTGACTCAGCCTTCCATCCTTCCGAGGTTGGTAAAATGAGTACCCAGCTTGCTGCTGGGGGGTAAACGGTAATGACTGGGAAAGGGAATAGCAAACCACCTTGTATTGAGTCTGCCAACTTATTATGTGAGCATTATCTGTAGTCCATTCTTTTCAGTCATGATGGGAATACGTCAGAATCACTCATTTAAAAGGCACAATCCAGGTTAACTTCAAGTTGTTGGGATATATAGCTGTTGGATAGCCTAGGCTAATCTGATCTCATTAAATCTTAGAAGCTCAGCAAGCATGACCCTGCTTAGTACTTGAGTGGGAGATCCCCAATGAAGTCCAGAATTCCTGTATAGAGGCAGGCAATGACAAACCACCTCTGAAGTCTTTTTCCAAGTCTCTCGCCTTGAAAATCCTATATTTTTTATTATTTCCTGCATACCCAAACCTATTTTACATATTTTTATTCCTTATTAATTCTGTCTTTTCAGGAGGCAAGCAGGGAGAAAGTATGAGCAAGGAACAGTACATCTCCAAATGCACAAATCAGAACGTAGGAGGAGAGTACTTCAAAAATATCAGGAAGTTCCTAATCTAACTATGCTAAATATACATGCACTTTACAATCCTCGTATATTCTAAGAGCCATGACAGCTTAGATCAGAACAGTGTAGGCAAGGGAAAATTTGCATTTTGAAACTAATTTGGAAGCATCAATTAAGATAATCAAACATCTAATGGAACTATAGGCCTTAACCTATGTGCTGGCATTAAAAGTTTATCAATTTCGTCAACACTAAATCTTTTCAAAAAGAAGTCGACATCTGGTTGAGTCTTACTATTCATGAGGCCTTCCATTATTTCTTCCGTTAGAAATGGTCTGCTGGTGTTTTCTGAGAGCATAGGGACTACATAGATCTCTTGCAGATAACTTTTCATTTGTGCTAAACTTTTATGTTCTCTTCTTCTGGTCTGCTGATCTCATTTTGTGAGTGCATGTTTAAAATAAAATAGAATACCCTCTGTGGAATAAATTGTAGCTAGAAATTTCATTTACCAATAAGCATTTGATAATGTTATTTTCTAACTGCAGGAACTGTGCAGGCAGCCTGTCTGACTTGCAGTGACAATTTCCAAGACTGATGAAGTCAATTACAACATCAGTCTAAAACGTATTTCAGCTAAAGGTCTATAGATCCTATATTAAAGTTTAGACGCATTGATTACCTTTTAGCATTGCTTTTCCCCTCAATTCCCTTTCATCTTTCTTTTCTTTTGAGACAGTTTGTTTCTCATTGAAGCATATTCCAGTCATGGTTGGTAGAAGTTGTCTTTGCACTGCAGTGCTGAGAGCTTCTTCTCTTGCTGGGTTTGTCTAAATGTAGTCCTGTTTCAAAGATGACCAGGTATGTTCCACGGAAACAAATTGTCATTCCCTATAATTTTCCACAGGCAAATGAAGGAACGGAAAAAAGAAGAACCTCTTTTTGTTGAACCAGGTCAAAGTAAATGCAGGAACAGAAAGAAAGAAGGAAACTGTGAGGTTTCAGCCGATTGCTCTCAATAAGCAGGCTTCATTGAAGACATTCTCTTTATTGAAGACACAACAATGCTTCCTACTCAGTGTCTTTGCTAAGACTACCTAGCCACTATCTACCCAAGTATAATCCCCCCAGGCCCCTGACCAGTCTTTTTAGGCATGAAGATCTTCAAATGCTTACAAGCTCTCGCCCAGGCCAGTTGTTTGGGGTACTTCAGACTCTTACCACCCTCGAGGAAGGGTGCCAAAATAATAGTAAATTGGAAGTTGGCTGTGAGGCTTTTGTGAGCTATTTTGAGGATAAAATCTTGTTGCTCCACCATGACCTTACTGCCAAGGTTGATGATGAATGTGAACTAGAAGCTCCGTGGCCATCATGGGGGCTTAGGTTTGATGGCTTCAGATGGTTCTCTTTATCCGGAGTGGACAAATTGCTAGGGTCAATGAGAGCAACCACTTGCCCCCTGATCTCTGTCCATCATGGCTGCTCAAGTCGGGTGGCTGATGGATAGGTAAACCTCTGAGGGAGATTGTAAATCTCTCTCTCTTATTGGGACAGTTTTCTCAGAAGCTTAAGATGGAAGTGGTTTGGCCTCTTTTGAAAAAGCCATCGCTGGATCTGCAGAGCCCAGGCAGCTGCCGCCCGGTATTGCTTTTAGCGTTTCTAGGTAAGGCAGTTGAAAGGGCTGTTGCAGACCACCTCCAGGCATTTTTGGAAGAAACTTTGGCCCTTGACCCATACTAGTCTGGCTTTCATCCTGGCCATGGGGTGGAGACCATGCTGGTCACCTTAATGGATGTTCTCTGGTGTCAGCTGGATCAAGGAGGATCAGACATTCTCATATTATTAGATCTATTGGCCACATTTGATGTGGTCAATCATGAGATTTTGGCCCACCACCTCACTGACACACGGATGGGAGGAACAGCCCTCAAGTGGCTGACCTCTGCAGATGTTGTTGGTTGGTTCCTCCCTAGCTTCCATTCTTGCATACCTAGAGATGGCACAGAGATTAGAAGGAAAGTGAGCATGTCCAGGCACCCTGCCGTGAAACCTCCCGGGCTTTAGTGGACCTTTATAGCTCTCCACTCTTCTGTCCCAACTCCAAACACTGTGATATCTCCCTTGGTCCATTGTTGTTGGGATCCCTAGCCCTGGCGAGGAAAGAATTTGCCATCTGTTTTTGGACTGGAGCTTGAATAAAGCTTTTTTTTTTTTTTGGATTTGGGAAAGGAGAATCCCAGTGATCTCAGGTGAATGGTCTCTGATTGGCCAAAGATGGTCTCAAGAACACTGGGAAGTGAAGCATCAGGACAGGGAAGGGCAGTATGAGAGACAGTTTTGGCTACTTCATCAGGTAGGGCCCCAAACTGAAGCATGTGAAAGGGGGAAAAACTTTTCAAAAATGCAAAGGGGAAAAAAAAACTTTTCAAAAATGCACTGGAGCAAAAAATGCTAATATGTCACTTTAATTGGACAATGTGACAGTAATGTGATGTTAGTAATATGTAATGTAATTTTGAATTTAGCTCTCTGGTCTCAGGACAAGATACTTGCCAGCACAGCCTGTCACTTGCAGGGATGTTTTCATACTTGGGTGGAGATGGATGGGGCCAGCAACTAGTCTCTTTTAATTATTTCTTTTCACAACTGGGAAAGTGTCTGCCATTAATTACCAACGTAGCCAGTTTTATTTCTCCAATGTTTTTTGTGAATGACAACTGAACTCAAAAGGACTGATTAGCTGTTTTAACAAAGAATTATCATATGGCATCATATGCCTTAATCTGGATATTATGACACAGTTTACTAATTTGCAACAATTTATTTTGCCTTATATCTCTGCACTTCTGATGGTTGTTCATTTAGTCTAAGGAAGAGTGCCTGCACTTGAAAGCTCATGCCTTGAATAAATCTTTGTTGATCTTAAAGGTGCTATTAGACTCAATTTTTGTTGTGTTACTTCAGACCAACATGGCTACCCACTAGGATGAGTATGGGTTCACCTTTTCTGCTCATTCTTAACCTTTGAATGATAGAAGTCTCAGGCTATATTTTATGGGTCCCTTGTGAATGGTAGAAGTAATTTGCTCTCAAAATGATACATCATTACCATTTAAAATGATAGCAGAGTTTAGTCCTTTTTAATGTCTGTGTGTTTCATTTTCTGTAATTCTGGATTTAAGGGAAAATATCAAAATGTCACATCATTGCAATCTTTCACTTGTTGCAATAGCAAGAATATATCCAGGCCTCAGTAATCATTATAATTTACTACATAGAGGCTTTATACACATGTGGTGGAAGAATCCTAGGGTGGTGAAATTTTGTAAAATGGTGGCAATCATTCTCTCATGATCATGATGCTATAACCCAGCAGAGAATGTTTTTAGATAAGGTTAAAGAGTGGCAAACACTTCAGAAGATAGAGAAAGAGTTCACCAAGATTTGAACACATTGGAAAAGTGGGAAAATGCGAACAAGACACAATTCAATAAGGAGAAGGGCTGAGTTCCACATCTGGGTCACAAAAATGCGAAGCATGCACACTGAATGAGATCTTGGGGTACTTGTGGACTGTGAAATAAATATGAGGAAACAGTGTGATGTGGTGGTAAAGAAGGCAAATGCAGTCTTGAGCTGTATGAACAGAGGCATCACATCAAAATCACTATATGTCATAGTCCTGCTATATACTGCTTTGACCAGACCCCCCACCCCCACCCCTAGAGTACTGTGTGCAGTTCTGGAGGCCTTACTTCAAAAAGGATATGGACAACATTGAGAGGGTTCAAAGGAGAACAACGACAATAATCTGGGGGCATGGGAACCAAGCTCTATGGGGAAAGGCTGAGGGACTTAGGAATGTTCAGCCTGATAAAGAGGAGGTTGATAGGGGACACGATTGCTGTCTTTAAGTATTTGAAAAGCTGACACATAGGACAGGGAATAGTTTTTGTTAGCAGCAGAGGGTAAGACCTGCAGTAATGGGTTTAAACTATGTGTAGAACAATATTGGCTATATATCAGGGGGAAATTTGCAGTCAGAGTAGTTGAGCAATGGAATTGACTGCCTAACTGGAAGTCTTCAAGCAGTGGCTGGACAGAGCCTGGATGCTTTGGGCTGATCCTGTATTGAGCAGGGGGTTGGACTAGATGGTTTATATGGCCCCTTCCAACTCTATAATTCTTGATCCTGTTGTATACTTGTTTGGCTCACAGCAGCTGAAAAGGAAGAGGACATATAAAATATTGGTTAAATATGACTGGCTCTTAAAATGAAACAATGTAATAAGTAACAACATCTTAACCTGTAAATAATAAGGGCCTTTTCGCACAGGGATCTTTGTTGCAAATTGTTTGCGGAATGAAAAATCGCCATTTAAAATAGTGGAATTCGTCGTTATGCATACCTGCCTTTGTAGTGGAATCAGTTGCGTTTTTTAGCGTTTCCCACAGGCTTCCGGTCTCGGCAGAAATCGCTAGAAAGGAAGCGCTATTGCCAAGCTCGTCCCGCCCCTGGCCGTCAAGCAGCCAATGGGCAGCCGTTAGCATGCTCCCAAACAGCCCCTTTCCCTTTAAGAAAGGTTTAAAAAAAAAAAAAAAACGACCCATAGCAACGAATCTAGGTAGATTCGTTGCTACGGAGAGACCCATCCAGCTGCCTAATGTGAGCTGTCGTTTGATTGTATGATCGTTTGCACGCTGCCTCGAGTGATAAACCCCCCCCCCTCTCACGGGCCCGATTTTCGGCTGAATTTATTTGTAAAAAATAAAGGGACTTTATTTCAGCAAACGGGCTTTTCAGTGGTTTGTGCTTAGTGACTAAAGGTGAAGGACTGAAGCCAGGGAAGCCTCTAAACAGAAAGAGGCTCGCCAGTGCGTTTATCCCCGCTCGCTCGGAGAAAAAAAAATGGCGATCGCTTCGCCGGAAGTTTGGAGGAGAGAGCCAGGGGGAGGGACTTTGAAGAACCAGCAACAATGGTAACGCACAGGTCTTTAGCGCTACTGTTGCAGATTGGTTGCAGGAGTGTATCGCTATCCGGAGGGTGAATCCACTTTTCTGGATTCCCCTGAAAGCGCCACAACGAAGCGCTTTTTGCTGATTGGTTTCAGGATTGTTGCAGATTGTCTACGACGTCGTGGGTTATGGCAAATTAGTAGCGTTTTCAATTAGCAACCATTCTGCTACTTTGAAGCCGTGCGAAATGGCCCTAAGTTTTCTTTAAGTCTTTGCATATGACGACACTGTAGAATGGGGAAGAAGGCATAATATGGGGACCTGTCTTTTTCCCTGCTGGAAACAGACTAGATAGGTGGACATTTTGTGGGAAACAGTATGAGTGGAAAGAGGTAGCCCCTCACTAACTCAACTCCAATTTAGATTCATTTATATTTGTTTGTTCGTTCATTTGTTCGTTTATTTATTTATTGCTATGCTTATTTGCCACCTTCTCTCTGGAAACTCAGGAGTATCTGTCTCCTCTTCAGCTGCTTTTTGTGCCTGGATTACATGTCAGGGACAGCCTCTCTGAGGAGAGCTTCCACCCACTCTATAACTGCAACCTTCATTTTGAATGGCAGAAAGTACAATTTCATAAAAAAGAGAATGAACACAATAAATACATGCATTACAAGTGAGCTATAAATAAGTGAAATACATAAGTAAATAAATGTGCCTAACTCCTCTCATTTTCCAATCACTTCTATCTAATTTTTAAGTCTCTATCAAAAGTCCAGAGAAATCTTGTTTTCTCAGTAACTTGCCTCAGGTGTAATAAACTACTACTAGGTGCAATCAGTGCCAGGCACTTCAGAGGGCCATCTTACATGTTGGCAGACTTGGAGCACTAAGCCACTTCAAGAATACAATAGTTTTATTTAGGAAGAGAAACAACTAGGTATAGAAAGGGAGGTAGAAACTTAACTATATAGATAGCTGTTGTCTGCAGTCATTCTTCTGATCAGCTGTTCGGGAGTATGCTTAAAGAAGCAGGAAGTTTTTTGTTGAGCCAATCAAGATACTGGAGGAGATACTTTGAAAATCTTCATTACATTTTTATTCTAACTATGCTAAATATACATCTCATCCAATCAGGGGAGGTTTGTCCATGTAGCAAGTGCTATTGGCTCAATGCTTCCAGGGGCTCCACACAGGATCATGGTCATAGTTTCTCTCCTCCCCCCTTTTTCTCAATAAGGACACCTGGACTGACACCCCTTTCCACTGTGGGGAGCCCCTCTGCCCCCAGTCTGGCTGCTCCTGTAGCAGTTTTACTCTGCCAGAGTCCCACAAATCCTTAACTGGCTCTGGTGCTATGGGCCCTGTGACTCCTTAAACTACTCCTTCCTCCGATGCCCCTTTAAACCACTCCTGCCTCCATGCCCCCTTTATATTTTCTTTAGTTTTGCACACTGCAGATCTGTCATATTCCAACATTAAGGAAGTATATTCAGAATGCAGTTCAACTCTGTTCAGTGAGACTCCCAGGAAAGCACTCAATTTTCATAGAATCATAGAATCATAGAATTGGAAGGGGCCATACAGGCCATCTAGTCCAACCCCCTGCTCGACACAGGATCAGCCCTAAGCATCCTAAAGCATCCAAGAAAAGTGTGTATCCAACCTTTGCTTGAAGACTGCCAGTGAGGGGGAGCTCACCACCTCCTTAGGCAGCCTATTCCACTGCTGAACTACTCTGACTGTGAAAACTTTTTTCCTGATATCTAGCCTATATCGTTGTACTTGTAGTTTAAACCCATTACTGCGTGTCCTCTCCTCTGCAGCCAGCAGAAACAGCATCCTGCCCTCCTCCAAGTAACAACCTTTCAAATACTTAAAGAGGGAGGTTTCCTAGGAGCCCTCCTTTTAAATGTTTTGTTTTGTATCAGGCTACCCTTCAGTTACTGTCAGTTCAGACATGGAGATGGCTTCCTACTATTAACTTCTAGTCCATGGAGTTAACAGGAGTGTGTGACTGGATTGGGCTGTCTTCACATTTCTCTTCTTGAAAAGTCTCAAAGTTGTGTTTGTGTTTTTTTATTTTTTTTTCCATTTCCTGAAGACATTTTGGACCATCCAATCAGATGACGTTGCCACCTAAGGAATGCAGTGAAGTTTTGCTGACGGATAAAATTAGACAGAAAACATCTCCATCCTCTCTCTCTCTTTTTTGACTTGCAGACTTCCTGTGTATCGCTGCACTTTTCAGCTGGAGCCGGGAGGTTCTGCTTTCCATTTTCATCAGCTAGAAGTCACTCTCTCCATAACTAAAAATTGGTCTTTCCTCAATGCAATTAACCTTGTGGAATGCATCATTTCAAAAGTGACTGCAGTCTGACAACTCAGAATTAAAACAAGAAATCTGATACAACACAGAATTAATTAGGCAAGCGAATGAAGAAAAATTATCTACCAAACCACTTAACATGGGAAGATACCCGGGTACCAGCGCTGATTTGTTTGTTTTGTTTTGTTGTTCTTCCTCTTGAAGAATGAGAAGTGTAAAATAGGAGACTTCTGGCTGCCTCCAGCTCTGAGGCTTGGCAGTACTCTTTGCATGCTTATAGCTTCTCAGACTTCTCAGGCTAGTCAGTGGATACATTGGGAATGCAGTCAGAATTGTTTTAAATATCTCATCTTTCACAGAATCACAGAATCATAGAGTTTGAAGGGGCCATACAGGCCATCTAGTCCAACCCCCTGCTCAACACAGGATCAGCCCAAAGCATCCTAAAGCATCCAAGAAAAGTGTGTATCCAGCCTTTGCTTTAAGACTCACCACCTCCTTAGGCAGCCTATTCCACTGCTGTTTATATCTGAACCCCCCCCCCTTGATACCATTTTCCCCTTGTATGATTAGAATTCACAAAAGGATTTTTTTACATTGTTTTCTGCACTATATATTTTATTTATATTAAATGTGTGAATTTCCCAACATGATTTGTTTCCCAGTAAAAACAGACTTTGATGCTGTGGACTGGATTCAGACTAAATTTTTCATCAGAAGAATTACACTTTCCTTTGCCACCCCACCCCACCCCACCCCATTGCAGGTCACTTATTTCCCCAAAATGCTATTCCTGGGGATAGGTGACTCTGTGGGAAAAAAATGAGAAGTGTCTGTACAAACTGGAAATGAACTGAAATGAAGCCCACTAAGAACCCCAAACATATATACAAATGTCAGACAGAGGATCTTTCTGCAAGTGATGTCTAGAACCAATGACATCACTATCAAGTCCACCCACATCATCCCTAAGAAGAATATCAGTCTGCTTGTGAGAATCCAGGGGGCCCATTGTGATATGGAAGTGGACACTGGGTTGTCTCTAGCATGACCCTTGATAGGCTTTGCCTTGATGGGGGTGCTTGTAAATGATTTGTCATCTTCTTGGAGAAGAGTGATGAGTGGATTTACTCAGGGTCCTGGACCCTATCTTATTCAATGTATTCATAAATGATCTGGATGAATTAATAGAGGGGGTGCTTATTAAATTTGCAGATGATACTAAACTGGGAGATGGCAGCAAACACACCAGAAAACAGAATCAAGATACAGGATCATCTTGACAGGCTGGAAAACTGAGCTAAAATGAATTTTAATAGTGAAAAATGTGAAGTTCTGTATGTAGGTAGGAAAAATCAAATGCATCACTGTAGAATGGGTGAGACTTGTCTTGGAAATAGTATGTGTGAAAAGGATCTGGAGGTCTTAGTAGACCATATGCTGAACATGAGTCAGCAGTATAACTTGGTAGCTAAAAAAGCAAATGGGATTTTGGATTGCATTAAAAGTATAGTGTCCAGATCACACAAGGTGATGTTACCACTTTACTCTACTTTGGTTAGATCTCATTTGGAGTAATGTGTTCAGTTTGGGGCACCATAACTAAAGAAAGATGTGGAGAAATTGGAGCATGTTTAGAGGAGGGCTGCAAAGATGGTGAGGGGTTTGGAGACCAAATTGTAGAGGAAAGGCTGAGGGAGCTTAGTCCACTTAGCCTGGAGAGAAGACAACTAAGAAGTGATATGATAACCATCTTCAAATACTTGAGGGGCTGCAGGCAGATACCTTCCATGAGCAGTTGCGTTAAAAAACAAAAACAAAAAAAACCCATTAACTTTTCACCAAGAGTTTGCTTTTCTGAGTAACTGAAGATCCTCACACCATGAGGTAATGGTGTACATGCCTCTCATAGGATGGCCATCTTGCAGGGTTGCTAAGATTGAAGTGCTTGATCTGGCCCAAAGTAGCCATGGTGTTCAATGTTTGCTGATTCTGCTCTCTAGGCAGTACATTCAGTGGTTGGATGGTCCTTTCCCTGGAGGTCAGGCACTGCACAAGCAATGGTCTCTACCAGTGGTTTGTCCCTCCTTGGCATCAGGGCCCCATTCCAGTGATTCAGCAGCTTCATGATCCCATCCTTGTTGCCAGTGTTCAATCCATGAGTTCTTGGAAAGGTTCCATGGTACTGGGCAAATGAACAGCTCTTTACTGGTGATCTCAGCAGTGGATACATGTCATATCAGGCAACAACAAGACCAAAGAACCCCCCAGAAAACCCCAATACAAGTGGCAGACAAAAGAACTTCCCACGGGTGTGTGCAATTAGATAGATTGAACATGATTGGTTAGATTCAACAGATGGGATCCTTGCTGTGCATAGGTCAGCTCCATGTTTGCCTGGATCCTGCCTCAGACTTCATGCTTGGTCCTCAGCAGATTCATTTACACAACACATATCTTAATCATAAATAGAATGTGGCTTGGCTACTCAGCAATGACAGGGCTAAGATTCAAAAGACATAGTGGAGTGAGAAACCAAAGTGATTCTAAGCTCCCAAACTCCTGCAGTCTCAGCAAAGGAGTACCTGACCTTGAGTCTTAAGGACTCATCTCACACATAGTCATGTAATATTCTGTTAGTTATGATTACAGTATAAATATGAATGGTGCCAAGGATCTTGCCTGTAACCTATAATTCATACGGAAGGATATGGCATGATTTTCTGGAGTCTTAAAACTACCAGTATAAAAATTCAAAGTGAGAGATAATCCTCCCTACCAGGCACAGCAGCATATACATAGGGGAATGTAAATACCAATTCTGAGTGTGATTACCTAGCAAGAGTCTAATCCTCTGGTTCTCAAAACAGGAGGCTTAGATGTCTTAAGATTTCGCTTAGTCCTGATTTTAAATTTGTTCCAATGTGACTTTTTCATACAAAAGTGAAAGGACTCCCTTGAAAACTTGCATGCTATAAGGGTGAAGCCAGGGAAGCATTCTGCTCTTGTGGCCCTTTCTTGCATGCACAGGGAAATTCTGATTGCCACTTTGGTTAGGGAGGCAAATTTCCTCTGGGACAGACTGGCCAGGGATTCTTTCATTGGGAGGGGGGGGAATCATCTGGGTATGGAATTCGGGTCACTGTGTGTAGACAGGGAGTTGTGAGTTTCCTGTATTGTGCAGGGGATTGAACTAGATCCTGGAGGTCCCTTCCAACTCCATGATTCTATTATTCTAAATCTGCTCCTTAGGTATAACCATCTTGGGCAGGATCGTGCCATCTCTCCTCCATTTCTCCTTTCTTTTCTTTTCCTATGACTTTTCCTCATGTAAGTTGCTAGCTTATGGCAGGTAAGCAGTAGGGGATTGGAGGATGCAGGGGCTCATCTCTTTTGCATATCTCCAATTCCAAGATCACACACCCAGCTGGGTAAGCCATGTTCACTTGCATGCCACCTCCCATGGAAGTCCCAAACCCCAGGGAGCTTGATCGCACACCAGACTCCCTGCCAACAGGCTCCATCCCATGCAAACCCACAACGGTGATGAAATATTAACAGAGACTATCCACCTCAAACAGTGACATAGGGTGGGATGGAGGGAAGCTGCTCCACGGCATCCTGGAGAAGAGGCAGGAACTCTCACACACCTTTGTAAGAGCTGTGGTCCCATCTCTCCTTTTACACTGTGCACGCTGTGAGTATGCAGCATGCCAGGGCTGCTGGGGCGGTTGCGTCCACCTCCAACCAGCCCTCTACAGCAGGGGTAGTCAACCTGTGGTCCTCCAGATGTCCATGGACTACAATTCCCATGAGCCCCTGCCAGCAAACGCTGGCAGGGGCTCATGGGAATTGTAGTACATGAACATCTGGAGGACCACAGGTTGACTACCCCTGCTCTACAGCATCAACTGGTGGCATAAACTTTGCTATATTCAATTATTGGCCCACCTAGTCCAGCAGTCAAATTTACTGCGTTAATACCCAGATAGATGATTCTAAAAACTTAGAAGGCCAGTGAGATGGCAAAAAAAAATGGGCAGAAAGCAGAAACACTTAGTACAAATTAGGACAACCCTGTTCCTGATGCTCTTGTCACACACGTCTGCTGATGCTGAATCACTCCCCCCCCCAGCTGCCCAACTTCTTTTGCAGCAGAGAAAATCAAAGCCAGGTAGTGAGGTCCTTGAGTAAACTATCATATCAGAAGTTTTCAAGCCGCTTCCAAGTACAGGAATCACTTAGTTCAGATTTGGAGCATTTGTGATATTTACTAATGGGTGCTATTCGAGGTGGGGTTGCGATAATATTTCTCGCATTCTTTACAGCTTGTCTATATGCAAAAAAAAAATGGCATACATAAAGGAACATTGAACTAAGCTTTTGGGAATGGGCTGCTGGTTCATGCTCCCTATAACTTGCAAAAGTCTAATGGCACATTAATATGGAACTTTTCACTACCTCAAGAAGTCATAGCTGAAGATTATAATTGCTGAAGAGGAAGTCCATGGGTCTGTTTGGAAATAAAACCAGAGAATCATAGAGTTGGAAGGGGCCATACAGGCCATCTAGTCCAACCCCCTGCTCAACGCAGGACTAGCCCTAAGCATCCTAAAGCATCCAAGAAAAGTGTGTATCCAACCTCCCATCAGTTGCATTGGAGTTATGAGTGGAGCTAGTCAAAGGAAGTTAATATAAGAAAGGCTTTGCAAATATTTCCACAGTTGAATGTGCCATTCTCATTTTTCCTGTGATTCATGGTGCTGCTTGCTCATTATTTGCGAGCATGCAGATAACAGCTTTAGTGAGTTTGAAGCTTTTCAGATATTTTAGTATCCATGAGTCATTCAAGCTATGGTCCAACATTACAGAAGGCTGGAGAGACTTTCTTTTTCCAGGGTTGGCAGGTTACAAGCACTTTTACTGTGGGTAAACAGCAAGAGTTAAACAAAAAAGGCTACCCCCCTATAATGAGTGAGTCGACATGGCCATGTTGGGTCTGTGTGGCTGTCCTCAAATCCAGATGAAGTGTAATTGCATCAGTATAGGGTTGCCAGCTTTGGCTGGGGAAATACCTGGACACGATTGGGGTGGAGCATGGGAGGACAGGGCTTGGGAAGAGGAGGGACTTCAACAGGTTACAATGCCATAGAGTTCACATTCTAAAGCAGGTGTTTTCTCTAGGGGAGGGTGGCAATCTTGGTGAACATAATATCCTTAAGGCAACTTGCTGGAACTTTGGACTGTATGGTGTTGAGAAGCAGAGCTAGATCTAGAACACCTTTTCTCAACTTTTCTAGCATTGAAAACCCCTGAAACATTCTTCAGACTTCAAGAACCCTCAGAAGTGGTGTGATTGTACAACATATAGTTGGGAAGCCTAGCTGCCCTTCACACTTCCTCCAGGCCCATTATTGTCCTTTTGGGGGGGGGGGATGGGTCAACATGACCATATATTATTATCATATCACCTGATAAATGTTTAACACGTTTAAAAATATACATACAAATTAATTAACTCCCACCTGTTTGGAAAACCTTTCCAGAGCTATCAAGAAACCCCAGGGTTTCACAAAACCATGGTTGAGAAAACCTGGGTTAGAGTGTGTCGTGGAGATAAAATGGAGGAGAATGATATAAGCCACTTTGGGTCTCCATTGGGGAGAAAGGTAAGTGTATAAATAATATAAATTAAATACATAAAGAAACCTGCAGGGCTTCTGAACACTGTCCTTTTGCCTTGGAAAGGGCAGGAGGACAAACATAGTGTTTGTTTGTTTTTTTAAGAAAATGTTTCTATTTTGCATGGAGGGGCAAAACGTGAGTAGCTTCCTGCTGGCAAATGCTGGATGGTAAATCTTGTGCTTGCAGCCCTTTTCATGGGGAGACCCCCTCCTGCATTTTCCCTCTGCCCCTTTGAGGCTTTTTGCCTCCTGATGAGTCTGCAAGGGAAAAAGCTCAACTTATTCCTCCGCTCCTTGGCTTGTCAATCACAAGCCACCATTCACAGCACAGCAGTTCTTTTGTGGACTGAAACTTCATCATCCCCCTCAGCCCTGAAATTGTAATTTTTTTAAAAGGCACTTCTGTGTTGCTATGCGATAATGCCATAACACACATGCATCTTTAATAAAATCAATACTGCCCCATTGATATGGAGAAACACCAGAATGATACAGCATTCCACCCCCTTTTGGGGGCTTTTTGTATATTTCTTTGCACTTTTTCTGTCTGGGTGGATTTCTGAGATGCTGCACATTGTCCCTGGAGCCCAAGAAGACAATTTGTGCTAATGGGTGTCTTTAAAACAAGACACTTTGTGAGGTAGGTAGTGCTGAGAGAACTATGAAAGAAACTGCTCTGTGCGACCAGCTTCTAACAGGATTGCGACTAGATCATCTAGTTAGCTATATGAGGAAGAGCGGGGAATCAAACCGAGCTCTTCAGATTAGAAGCCACTCCTCTTAACCACTAATACAAGCTGGTTCCCCAGATGGTTCTTAGATGGTGCTGCAGCATCTGCTCTCTCCTTCTAAATTCTTAAGTAGGTTCCTGGCGATTGTAACATTCCTTGTAGGTTCGCTGTGAGGGTGTGGTATAAAAATGCTAGATTAGCAGCATAATTTTTTTTTTGACAAGACACGTAGCCATCTATATATACATATGTTTGTCACATTTCTTTGTTGCTGCTAAATTTCGCCCTGAGTGCAATTTGAGTTTAATTTGGAGGATTCTCCTCAGGAGAAACATCTACAGCAATCTTTGGAGGGGTATCAAAAGAATTTCAATAAAATTAGTCAAAACATTCTGGTCTAACAAAAGCAAAACAAAATCACATTGCGTTTGAACTGTGCCCTTCCTTTGGAATTTGGGATCGCTCTTTTCAAAATGAGGGGTAAACCTCCACAACAGTCTTTTCCTGTTGTGCTTAATATATTATGGAATTCAGAACATTTGTTGGTTAGGTAATGAAATACATATGGCATGTGAAATTGCTATCCACTGGGGCAAGACTCCCCTAGCTATACTTAGCAGGTGGGTGAATTACAAAACCGTTTAACTTAGTACTCATTCTCTCTCTCTCTCTTTTTAATTGAAGACACCCAGTAATTTTGCGTTCACAGAGATTCTGTGTGAATGTGTTTATGTAGGTGAATTCTTGCTTGCCTCTCATGATTTCATTATTTGACCTGCAATTGCCAAGACATTTCAGAGGGGGGAAATAATGCAAGTAGTAAAACCCCATTTGATTAGCTTGTCCTTTTCTTAAAATAATGACTTCAGAGTGTGTTATGTGAAATAGCTTGTGTGGCTATTTTTATTTTTATTTATTTTATTATTGGATTTCTATACTGCCAACTCCTGGACCAGCTGGCTTGTGGCAGTTCACAAAAGCATAATAAAACAGTACTCCCATAAGACGGCAAGATTACCATCTCGCTGATAAAAATACAATACAAAACAGATGATGCTCTGGTATTCCCATCTCTTTAAGAACTTGCCACAATTTGTTGTGTTCCACATAATCAAAGGCTTTAGCATAGTCAATGAAGCAGAAGTAGATGTTTTTCTGGAACTCCCTAGCTTTCGCCATGATCCAGTGTATGTTGGCAATTTGATCACTAGTTCCTCTGCCTCTTCGAAATCCTGCCTGTACTTCTGGAAGTTCTCGGCCCACATATTGCTGGAGCCAGAGAAGTTAACAATATATCTCAGCTGACCTGCTATCTACTGGCTGCCCCCTTTGAACATCCAAGACGGGTAGGGATCCAGAGGATATGTGGTTGCCCTCACCGTCTCCAGCAACTTGTCCACTTTGGTTAATGAGAGTCACCTGAAGCCATCAAACACCATCTCCAAAGGTGGCCAATAGGCCCCCAGTTCCCTTACTGTATGAACTGTGGTGGAAAGGTCATGGCAGGATGACAAGACTTTATCTGCAAAATAGCTCGTTAATGCTTCACAACTTAGATCCAATTTAGTAACATTTTGATATTTCTCTTCGAAGGTGGTCAAAGACCGAACTACCCTAAACAATTGAGCTGGGCAAGAGCTAGCGGACCCAATCTCCATGGCAAAGAAATCCTATTTTTCCACTTCCACTGCCATCCCATACATCTTCATAAGTATGCAACAAGATGTTCTTGGGGTAAAGAATTTTTGGGATTGTTTATCTATTAAACCCCAAAATTGCATTCATATTGCATTCATTGTTGATGGAGTGACATTTAAATAAATGATTACAACCTTCTTATTGGAAAATCTATTGGAAAAGTGTCTATGAGACTGCATGTTGGATCCCCAAAAGAGGGACGGCATGTCTCTGCACATTACTCCTGAAAAATGACTCAGAGAGTATTTATGTTAAAACTGGTTTAACCAACCTTGCGTCAAGATTCCAGATAAAGGAATATATTTTTTTTGTTCTGTAAACAATGAGCATGCCATCCACCATCATGCCTGCTGTAGTTGCTGTATCAGCAGCTCTTGAGGAGGGCTGAGAGAAGGGGTCCTAGAAATGTCTCTCAAGGACCCATTATGCACGGGGGTTTTAGCGCACATTCGGGGTGGAATGGCGGCGACTAAAATCACCGATAACGCACGGAGCCGGCTGCAACCGGCCGCAGCTTCGGTGCATGCCGCCGAAAAAGCCGCGTCAGTGAAACGCGGAAGAAAGCGCAGCTTCCGGGTGACCGGGGCGCAACCAGAAGCGGCGCCCGGATCGCCGCGTGCATAATCGGTTACCCTGGGTTTTGCCGCCGTCGCGCCCCGCCCCGTGCATTCCCCCTCCGTGTTTTCCATGTGACCCGAAATCGCCGTTTCGGCGGCCGTGCATAATGGGCCAAGGAGTAGCATTAGGGAATTGGCTATGAGGTAGGTAGAATGCAGACATATAAAATTCTGTGTAGCCTGGTGTGAGGCATGCAGTGGAAAAAAAATAAAAATTTTAAAAGGTTCTCCTTTTCAGTGTAGTAACTGGGAAATGTTGCACTGGGCAAAAGGACCTTGATCTGACTGCAGGGGCATCATTGTCTCTAATTCCATTCAGCCTGCAGTGTGCTTGCAAATGATTCCTTTTCTATTACAGCCCTTTGTGAGTCAGAGAGGATTGGGTGACTTGGTAATCATATAGAGATAAGTATTACAAATTATTATTTTAAAGTGCCATCCATCTGCATGGTGCTTTCTGGAATATCAGAAGAGAGGCCCCTGCTCTCAGATGCTCACAATGTAAAAGCTGATTCAAGGAAGGCAACAGAGAGAGGGATTAAAGTTAGTCTAACAGTTTGTGGTTTGCGAACCAAAATTTATGGTGGGTCTGTTGTTGTGAATTTCCACCAACTTTGAAAGCCGTTTGTGGATAGAGCAGAAATCTGCTTTCTGTTCTCTATGAAAGCTAAGAAAACCAAATGTTCAACAACTGCTTTGGCTTTCTTATGCAGTCCCTTTAAACTTTAAAATAGTTACGCCCCTTTAGACTTTCTTGTACCCACAGCACTTCTGGAGGACAGATATAATAGAATACCAGTCTCAGAGAGATTGCACACCTGCCAACTAATGGAGGTAGAAACTATAGAATACATCTCCTTTCGTTGCCCCCTGTATACCACTGTTCATAACAAGCTTCTCTACCCCCTTATGGAAGGGAGGTTACACCAAACAGTAGTGGATTGGACCAAAGAGGGTGACAAGTCTCAAATCTCTCTGTAGACAGTGATATTTTGTGCCTACGTGATTCGAGTCCACCAGAAGGAAGCAAAACACCTCTAACTCTTTTGTTTTTCTTTTACAAAGACCAATTTATTTTCTACACCCTCCAACATATTTTAAAATCATACTGTTTTACCATGTCTTACTGGTCTGTGACAATAAAAATAAACAAATGAAATGAGTTTCTTGTGTTTTAAACCTTTGCACTTTCTTGCACAGTCACTTAAAAGTGGACTGTACAAAGAAAGTGTAAAAAACAGCTGAGTCAAGGGGAGCTCCCTGCTCTTTTCTCACCTTCTTGATGCAGTCCCTGCATCCACTGAGTTTTCTTCTGAAAATGATTTCTGCCATAATTTTGCTGGAATGTTCATCCTTAGCTCTGAAATCGTGTAATTTATGAGTTAAGGAATTCACTAGAACACAAGTTTGAAGCCTGTCAAAATGTGATTTTTGCAAATAGTCTGATAAGCACTTTAAATTCAAGAAGCACTTCATTAAAGAGTCATGCAAAACACAAAGCTGAAATCTATTTGAATTATTCTTCTTCAAGCCTTTACACTTCTTTGAGAATCTGATTCATTACTAATTATGTTCAGAAGCAGTAAAATTACAGGAAGTGTATATTTAACAACTAAACATGATGCAATCTGACACACTGAATGAGGATCTGACAATATTTTTTATTCAAAAATTCTGTTCCCTGTTTCTTTGCAATTTGATGAATCATGAATGCACATAAGAACAGGATACCAATGCATACCAATGCAGACCAAAGGATTTTTTAAAATTAATATCAATATTCAAATCAAAACCAAAATAAAATCCCTGCACTCACAAGCCTGACTCCCTCCAAACCTTTTCTTCTACTCAACTTCCAACTTTTTCCTGTTCAGTGTGTTAATTGGGAGCATTGCACTGGGTAAAAGGATACTGATCAGGCCACAGGGTCATAAAAACTGAAAAAAAATACCTTAAAGTATTTCAAATCTGTTGTGGCTATGAATAGCTGACCCTAATAAAAGCCAAATTTCCCTGGGTTTCATTCTGTCATATTCAGCCATACCAACCAGCTGTTCCTGGTTAGTTTCACTGAAGGGATCACTGAAATGGCTACTGACCATTGCTGTATTTATTTATTTTCATTTATAGTTACATTTATTGATCTCCACTTCCAGACCCTGCAGGCTCGTGGCAGTTTACAAGAATTTTAAATGATATAAAATACAATTCCACCAGGCATTCGCTTGAGGCCGACCGACTGAGAACATCTGCTGGGAGCCCCTCAGATGCCGTTCCATGACTCAACACATTGGATCTCCCCAGTATTTATGTTGTGTTATAAATTGTTACTTGGTTGTTATGATGTTGTATTGAAACTGTATGTTATAGATTAAATTATTATAATGTTCCATGTAAAATTTCATAATGTTCCATGTAAACCGCCCAGAGCGATAAAGATTGGGCGGTATAAAAATCCAAATAAATAATAAACAAACAAACAAACAAACAAATAAATAAATAAAGTCCTAGATTGGCAGCAAAACACCATTTAAACCCTCTCCTTTCCAACACACACCTGACCATAGCACATACAGCCCCACACTGCCATCTGGGGGTGGGGTGTAACTTATACCCAGATAACCAACATATAGGGCCTATACAGGGTGGTACCCAATCTCCCAGGCCCAGCCTCAACCAAATGCCTGGTGAAAGAGTTCCATCTTACAGGCCCTGTGGAACTGTGATATCAGGACCCTCAGCTCTTCTGGGAGCCCATTCACCAGGTTGCGGCCAGGACTGAGAAGGCCCTTTTCGAGGCCTGGCGTACCTCCCAGGGACTGGAGATAGTCATAGAATCATAGAATCATAGAATCATAGAGTTGGAAGGGGCCATACAGGCCATCTAGTCCAACCCCCTGCTCAACACAGGATCAGCCCTAAGCATCCTAAAGCATCCAAGAAAAGTGTGTATCCAACCTTTGCTTGAAGACTGCCAGTGAGGGGCAGCTCACCATCTCCTTAGGCAGCCTATTCCACTGCTGAACTACTCTGACTGTGAAAATTTTTTCCTGATATCTAGCCTATATCGTTGTACTTGAAGTTTAAACCCATTACTGCGTGTCCTCTCCTCTGCAGCCAACAGAAACAGCATCCTGCCCTCCTCCAAGTGGCAACCTTTCAAACACTTAAACAGGGCTATCATGTGCCCTCTCAACCTCCTTTTCTCCAGGCTGAACATTCCCAAGTCCCTCAACCTATCTTCATAGGGCTTGGTCCCAGTCAACAGATTAAATCCCAAAGAGTGGCGGGCTTTGCAGCAGGCAGAAGGAGACAAACAGTCCCTCCGGTAAATGGGGCCCAGGCCACAAATGGCCTTAAAGGTAAGAACCCAAACCTTAAACCTGATCTGGAAGCTAACTCAAACCAATGCAGCTGCCTCAGCACAGGCTGGATGTGGGCTCTCCAAAATGACTACATGGGGAATCTAGCATTTTGGACCAATTGCAATTACCGGATCAGAGATAAGGGAAGGCCAGGATACAGTGAGTTACAGAAGTCTAATCTGGAAATGACTGGGGAAGGCACTGGCAAACCACCCCGTATTGAGTCTGCCATGAAAACGCTAGAGGGCGTCACCCCAAGGGTCAGAGAAGACTCGGTGCTTGCACAGGGAATACCTTTACCTTTAATCTGGAAATGACCATTTCATGGATCACAGTGGCTGGGTGTTCTGGGGGCAGGTATAGCGCTAGTAGCCTCACTTGGTGGAGACAGTAAAATGCCACTTGGGCTACCCTCATGATCTGAGCCTCCGTAGATAAAGAGACATTTAGACCTTGCAGCTTAATGGACCTGGTAGTCAACTGTTAAGTTTAAATGGCTAGCAGACATTTATCCCCAGCCTTGCTTCCTCCCCTTCCAGAGAAATGAAAGGGAGTGCATGGTATAGCATAGCTTGCAAGCTATTCTATACTATGCTGCAAATGTCAGGAATCCTAGGAAGGCAGCCTGCAGATAAATCCCTTTGTAGACAAATACACATAGACTCCATTCAGTCAAAAGTAGAATAGTCTTTATTTAAAGGTATAAACACAGAACAAGCATTTCAGGAGTTACACAGAGCAGAGTGATTAGCAAAGACAGAGAACAAAGAAAGAGTAGAGCTTATATCTACTGGGTGGCAGCCCTAAAGACAAAACGCAGGAAAAAGAATTTATACACTTTCCTGAGAACCAGAGAAAGTCTGCAATTCCCCCCCCCCCCAATCTGAAAAGAGCTAGGAAACTTCACACTCCCAAGGATGGTAGATAAGTTGGGAAGCCTCAATGGCATTCCTAGAATAACCAGTGATTTGTCATTTAGGTTATGACCAAGCGGGGAAAAGAAACACAGAGAAAACCTTAAGATCAGAGCTGATCAGAGCTCCTGGTGAAAACAGGGGATGGCATGACAGCAAGCCATTCTAGTGACCCTCACTTCCTTCCATTTGGAGGGGAGAAGCTAAATGGATTTCTGAAATTGCTGGCAGCCATTTAAGCCCTCCTTTCACTTCCCCCACTTCAAAAGCCATTCCAGCAGTCCTTTTCATTCCCTTCTGTTTTGAATGGTGGAAAGTGAAACTGATTGCTGAAATGGCTGCCAGCCATTTATACATGTACCAAAGATGAAAAATCACTATGTAATGACAACACAACTAAATAAGAGTTTATACAATATAGAAAAAGTTTACGCAATGCTTTAAAAGGGTCACATTGTAGCTCTACAAATGTGTCAGTCAGTGAGATCTTTATTACAGGCACAGACCTGCATAAAGAATTTGATAAACAGAGAACAATTAGGGAACAGACAGCTAAAAGCATAAATTTATTAATAATATAAAATAGCTTAAAAAGCATAGAATAGATTATTAGAGCAAATAGAGAACACATAAAAAATTATTCTGATTGATCACAGCTCTCTGAATAATTAAGTGTGAGTCATCTTATGCTGAATTTCCATGGCTGCTGTGCAGAACCTGGCAACACTATATTTTGTAGCACAATTTGTGTCTATGAGTATTAAGGAGGTATACAATTGACCTGAATGCACTGGGAATCTGTATTACAATGGTGAAATAAAAATAGAATTTATATCTTTATAATTCTGACCAGACCACAGGGGCACTTCCTCTCAATATAAGGGATTTTCAAGTACAGCTGATTGGAAGTGCATTGCAGTGAGCTAAAGTAAAAACCCTTCACTGATTGCGTACCTCAAAATTAGATAAATATACCATGGAGAAAGTGAGATACCTTTTGTTATATACTCACTTCTCGCACCACCAGACACACTGCCAGTGGGCACTCTGGAGGATGCAATCAGGGCCCATTCCACACTCATTAGTTAATGCACTTTCAGTGCACTTTAGAAGTAGATTTTCTTTTTCTGCACAGGAAAATCCAGCTGCAAAAGTACACTGAAAGTGCATTATCCTACACATGTGGAAAACACCAAGGTCAGACCCGGAATCCAGCTCTAGCAAGCTACCTTCAGTGTCATTGAGGATCTGGTGGAGGATTGGGACCAGCTTGACCCACCAGATGATTAACAGCCTGGACCCAGCCAGACTCCCATCCAGCCCTACTTACCAGCACCCTCTAGGTCTTGGGGCAAGGCCCTGTCAAGCTCAGGAGACTCACCAGAGCAGTAGTGACAGCGCTGCTGCACCAACCTAACAGCTGTCAGGAGATCAGCCCGGCTGTCAGCTCACTGTCAGCTCTGATGGGGTGCAGCTGAAACTCCTTCCTTGGATGAGGACTTTATCCAGCTGCAAACCCTCTGACTCAGCCAAGGTATACTTAAGGTGGGTGCAAAACATGCATTCTCTGCCCACCTGCCTGGACATCTGGTGTGCCTGTTCACTATATTAAAGCTCTGCTGGTTTATTCCTGGTTCCTGATGTTGGCTTTGAATTCATTCCTGCTGGGCTAGAGAGCACAGATAGATGTTGAAAAGTGTGGGGAGAGTATTACCCACTGAGGCACCCCACAAGGAAGTGCCAAATCATGTTGGCATTCTATATCTACTACTTGTTATTTATTCAGCAGAGATTCTGAAGAAAACCCCAAGCCTACTACATTCTCCCTCACAGTCTGTTTCCATGTAGATTGAAATTAATATTTCATCATCAATGAAGTGAAGCCACAAGGGAAAAAGGGCAGTGTAAGCCAATAATTAAGAATAGTTAACCACACTCTAGCCCAAGGGTAGTCAACCTGTGGTCCTCCAGATGTCCGTGGACTACAATTCCCATGAGCCCCTGCCAGTAATTGCTGGCAGGGGTTCCTGGGAATTGTAGTCCATGAACATTTGGAAAACCACAGAATGACTACCCCTGCTCTTGCCTACACCTTCATAAGGCTTGTCTCAAGTCACAAGGTGGCATTGGGTCCTAGTGTCAAAACCATGATTTATGTTTTTGCCATGTAGCCTGGTTCCTGTCACTGGCCAGTTAATTATACCTGTATCCCCAGCAACCTCTTTCATCCTTTAGGCTAGCCACTCTGCCTTAGATCCTAGGGGTAAGTGCAGCTGGCACATTTTTCCTATTTCTTCCCTCCCCATTCCTGGGAATCACTATCTTTAGAGATCTTGAGCACCAGTGGGTGTCTATTTTATCAACCATTTGATGCTGGGAGGGGCTATGGGCAAAGGGCAGGTAAGTAGTTGTTGGGTTTGATTCTTTGATATTTTCCAGGTCCAATGAACTTGACTAACAAACTGGGACTTGTTTGCACCTGCCGAGTCCTGAATCATTATCAGTAGCCTTTCCCCAGTTTTTGTACCATCTATGAGTAGATTCATTTGGTATAAAGAGGTCAAAAAATCAGGGAAATGATTATAAATTATATTGATTGATAATCTGCATAGCACTGCATCAGCCAAGTGCAAAAAAAATGCAAAAATGCTTTAAGATAGATCTCCTAACAACCATCTGTTGCCGGCCCATTGTATGCAAAAATGTGTTGGGACAATATATGCAACAGGTGGGATATTAAATAGCTCACATCATCTTTAACCCCCCCCCCTTCTGGAGGAGTGGGAGGAATAAAAGAGTAAGGGCAAGTGGGGAGGAGTTAGGGCGGGCCCTACCCGGGATAAAAACTCGGGGGGGCCCAATCCGGAGCCACAAAATGGCTCCTGATTGGGCCCCTTCGAGTGTCCATCCAAGGCCAAGCGGCCAATGGGGAGCTGCGCAAAGTACGGCTCCCCATTGGCCACTTGCCCAAGCCTCGCTTGCCCTGACTGGGGAGTCACCAGACAGAAGACACTGCCTGCCCGGTGAGTCCTCCAGCCACCCTCCTCCCACTAGGGAAAGGAGCAGGGATGCCACGTCGAAGAATAGAAGAGAAAAGAAACAGGCTGCTTAAAAGAATAAAATGCTGTATAAGAAGAGAAACAACCTTTGTGTTAAAATAAGAGAGAGACATCCAACTGTCTAACTGTTCTGTTGTTTTCAGACATTCTGTTTGTTCTGGAGGCAAGCAGAGAGGAAGTAAGCTCAAAGGGCCAAAGAGCCAATCAGGACACTAAAGGAGGTTGAAAAACACCAGGAAGTTCCTAATCTAACTCTGTGAAATACACATCTCCTCTAATGCCTTATGTTAGACATTTTTCATATGTTTTTGAATCATGTACACTGCAAATCTTGCATATTACAACAAACAATTCCACTTTCCCCTTTCCTAAACTGCCACTGGTCTGCTAGCATAGTCCATAGTATTTGCAAAGAGACTTGCTGCAGGTTAACCACCAAAATCCCAAATCCATAAAATGTATGTACTCTTTTACATATAAAATGTGCCCTTCCTTCAAGGAATGACATGAGTCTAGCAACGAGAGGGTGTGTGACCAGGGAGGTGAGCTCCTTGTCTGGAGCAGTGCTGGCTACCTCTGCCCCCCTCTGGAGGTGAGGGTTGCATGAATCACCATGGCCAGGTAGAGTATTATTTCTTCTGAATCTAAAACTTTATCATGTAAAAGTTTCTACACAGAGATGTTGTTGCGGAATTAGACACCACATACCAGGGCCTCTCAAACTAGCCCAGGTGCTTCTAAGCAGGGAATGCTGACTGGATCCTGACTGAACTGCAGCACCATAACTCCAGATGGTAGCAGGATGGAACTGCAGCCGGTATCAGCCCAGCAAGGATCAAATGATAAATTTTGTCAACTAGATCTTATATTTCTCCATAAAGCTGTCATATCTCATCAGGTTTCATAGTCTGAGCAACATATCAATCATGTGCAGACTTATAGACTGATAGTGCAATCCTAATGAGAATTATACCCTTGTGGATCAATTAAAATAAATAGGCTTAGAAGGGTGTAAACCTTCTTTGGGCTGCACTATGATCCACTACCTAATTTGGTGTAGTGGTTAAAGAATGGCAACCAGTAGTCTGGAGAATTGGGTTTGATTCCCCACTGAGTTTGATTCCCTACTTCTTCACATGCAGCCAGCTGGGTGACCCTGGGCCAATCACAGGTATCTCAGAGCTCTCTCAGCCCTACCTACTTCACAGGGAATCATTGGAAAAAGAAGGATTGGTGATTGGGGTATCATCTGAGCATGAAATTGGGGTCACTGTGGGTGAGCAACACTATGGGTCATTGGAAATTTCCTGCATTCTTCAGGAGGTTGGACTAGATGACCCTGCAAATCCCTTTCAATTCTATGGTTCTATTATTGTTAACTGCTTTGAGACTCCTTTGGGTAGTGAAAAACAAGGTACAAAACTTCTCAGTTCTTCTTAGTTCCTCACTTACCGGCCACTAGTCCATGCTTCTAATTCTGGCATCATAGCACATAATACTTGTGGATGTGCATCTGGTATGTATTCATTTTGTGCTGATTCCTCCTCCCACTGTAGATCTCCATCCATTCTCATGCTGCTCAAGCCAAGGCTCCCTGTCATTCAGAAACAGCCTTTTGAGGTGCATTTTGGGTGTAGGAGGTGAGGAAGTCCCACTGCTTTGAAAATCTCTTTCACCAGTAGAGATCCAGATTGATGTTTTATGAGCCCCCTATAAACATAATGGTGTATCATTTGCTTTGCATATTATCCTGTTGCTACTGTCTAGTTAGAACATCAAGTGCTGATTACATCTGGGAACATGGTTGCCCTTTCACCAGGAAGGCAGTACCAGACATTAAATGTAATCCATTGAAATACCAAATGGATTAATTATATTCAATGACATTAACATGAATGCCAAATTAGCTACATACACAAAGAAAAAATCCCAGGCTTATGCTGTAGGTCATTTCACATTCTTTCTTTCATTCCTTTCCTATACTATTTATTACAATTAAATCCATCTTCAAAGAAGTTTTAAGTAATGTAGCTCTGGGTCATTAAGTTAACAATGTCACAGTGTTCTTGCTATCTCATTTGCCTTAATTAGAGGGCACATTCTTCTTCAATGATAGTGGCAGGATATAACAAGTCAGAGTTGATATTCAGGATTAAATAGGTCCAAATTTCAAATGTGGGCATTAAATCATGAGATAAAAATCCAGTTTTGATATATACCAAAAGGGTTTTCAACAGAAGGAATCCGTGTATATATTTTCACAGGGAAAATGTAACATCATATTGGCTTTTGGAATAATTCCCCCATCTCCCAGCAAGCAGAAGTCAGTAAGAATGTAGCAGAACAGCCACCACATTTCACATAAGGTGAAAGTTTGCATTAAATTTGGAAGATCTTAATCAAGTGTAGTATCTGAGCAATTTTGAGAAAAACGACACCATTCTAAACTAAAGTTGGTTTCTATTTAGATGACATAACTGTGCCTTGAAAGTTTGACTATTTCTTTATTTTAAAGTCTATACAATAAAAAAGAGAATTATCCCCAAATTTCATAGATAAATTCCTTAACTTCTGCATAACCATGTCTACTAGTCAGCAGAATAAACTGCATGAAATCTAAACTTAGGTACAAACATTATGGACCAGAATCCTTTTGGTCCTAGGTAGCAGGTGATACAAAAGAGCCAATACCATTCTATTATTGGCTAACTAACTACAAAATTGGCTCCTATTCCCTAGTCTGGTCATCAGGGAAATCCCTATCAATGCAGCCCTAAAAAGAATCACTCCTTCTAAGCACATTGATTTATGGAGAGGATTGAATTGCAAGCTGCTTATCTGTTACCTGAAATGCATGGCAGGAGACACATGTTAAGTAGGGAATGGCTTGCAAGAGGTCAGGTGGCCTTACCAAAGGATCAAATTGCCTGTGTTTACCAGGTTATTAAACCCTTAGGAACTCAAGGCACACAACATATAGTAAAATAAAATAGTAAGCAGTCTTTATTTAGCAGAAAAATAAAGCAAACATGGGACTAACATATAACAAACAGGCTAACACACTAGCAGAGATGGGAAGCAAAGAGAGGAAATGAATAGAATCTGGGAAAGCACGTCAATGGAAAGAGATATTTACTAATCCTAAAGAAAGCAGGGAGACAGAGCAAGGCAATGTGACGAACCAACAAAGTGACAGGTAATCTGGATGGATCTGGGATTCCAGAGAGGCGAGAGGGAGGTTGGCGGATGTCCAGATGGCAATTTGGCTTGACAAGGCAAGAATTCTTATAATCTGTTGGAGGAGGTGACATGCTGGAAACTGAACATACACAAGGTGGACTGTCTCGGGATTAAGATAATAGGGAAATGGGTGCCGATTGGCTCAGGAGATGGATGTGGATGCGTGTTGATGGCTCTGAAGAAAAGAAACCATCAGGCCATAATGGGAAGGATCCAGGGACCTCTGGGGACTATCTGTTATCTAGATGGGAGGAATTCCTTCTGGCAGAATGGCTAGATTGAGTCACAGGTGTGAAGACAGTGTTTGGACAGGAAGCCCTAAAACAAAATGGACTCTGCTGGCCATTTTTTGAGTTTCAGTATAAAATGGAGTCTGACCAGGCCTGTGTATTTTCTGACAGGGTGCAGGGTGTCTGGCTTGGCTTAAACCTAGATTGATGGTAGATGCCATGGTCAGTTGGGCACTATGTGCCAGTCCAGCAATGAGGGGTGCCATCATTCATAACACATCTGTGATTTTACATGTTCCATTCCACTTACTTGCTTCAGGAAGATTCCTCCTAATTGTTTCCCTCACTTGTCCCATCCCATCCTATTCTTTCATGTCTTTCAAAAAAAGATGTTGGCCTCAGCTTCCTTTCTGCACTATAACACTATAATCTCCACACCATTCTGACACATCCTGTCACTCTAGTATCTACAGCCTGCTTTTGACTGCTTCACCTAACCAAAAAAATCCCCATTAACATTGGGATAAAACGGGGGTGCATTTAACTCCTCAATTGTTTAATCTATTTTTGCACGATCTCCCTGGTTTTCTGCAGTCCGTAAGTGGTCATCCCCCATTTTGGGGGAAAGACCAATACCTTTACTTTTATTTGCTGATGACACTGTCATCCTGTCTAGATCACATGTAGGTCTCCAATGGTACCTATGTGGCTTTATGGTCTATTACCACAACAATCAATTGGAAATAAATTTTGACAAAAACTTAGTTTTTGCAGGAACCCGCTATAAATATTCATGAAAGATTGATGGGCACAGTATTGAACAAGTGTCCCATTTCAAATACGTTGGTCTCCACTTCTCTTTTAACAACAGATGGTTTCATCATAGGAAGCAGATAGCCAAAACCGTGACAACATCCCTAGCTCTCCTTACTAAATTCTACCATCAAAGGGGGAATAAAAATATTCCAGCCTCATTAAAAATATATTCTATGAAATTCATCCCGCAAATTTTGTATGGCTTTCCAATCAAGATCTTTGACCTTAATAATGAATTGGAGTCTCTACATTCCATGTTTTTAAGATCCTTACTCAAGGTACCTAAAAGTGTTGCAAATTGAAGCATCCTTATTGAATTAGGGCTGAATCTGCATGGAGTTTTTATTCCAATCCCAGGTCAATTCAATCCCAGCTGTCTACACTGAATGTGATTTCCATTTTGATTTCAGTTTTTCATCTGCAATAAGCATGATTGATCTGGCATGACCCTACCTTTTCTCCACAATATCCCGGAGTGGATAACCCTTGATATTTGAACAATCAGCATGCATAAGCGTGCAGCTGTCTGCTTCCCCCCAAATGACTTGCTGCCGAGCCTCCAACTGTAGAAAAGCCCTGATTGGCCAGGGTGTCAGTTCCTGGTTCTTAGGTTGCAAGGCTTCACTTAAAGGAGAATTCCTAACTTCTCTCAGCAGAAACTCCAGAAGCCCTAACTTCTCTCAGCAGATATTTGTTTCTTGGATTTATTCCCCCTCCTCTGCTGTCTCCAATCCTCTCTCCCTCCATTCAAGAAAAGAAAGAAAGAGGCTGAGCTTTCCTAATCATGTGCTGAACACTTTCTGTTTCAATGGGGGGGGGGGGATAGAGGAAGACCTGAGTTCAGAATCAGAATTGATCAGAATCCAGCAGGATCCACAATGGAATAAACAAAGTACATGCAGAATCAGTATAGGTCAGCAAAACCTGGCTTTGAAAGCTTGGCTATTGACCTTCAAATATTGGCTGAGAATTTCTCAGCCTACACTGGTAGCCTGCTATGTGACCTGTTGTGCGACCCATACATTTCCTGTTGGTACAATCTTCTGCCCCATATAATACCTGTTCCCCCCAGTTCTGGGGCATTTCATCCAACTATAAACTCCTACCTGCTTATCTTTATCACTTGGATTCTCATTTGGCTAGGAGGGCCTTCCTTCTTGCCAAAGTCAACTCCTTTCCCTCAAGTGTGTCCTGGGGAAGATTCCATCAGATTCCCACCTTCAAAAGACTTTGTCTGTATGGTTGTAAAGTCCCAGACACACTACCACATATTGTTTGGGAATGTCCAGTCTTCTCTCCCCAACAAGCTTCTATCCAGTCAATTCCAAATCCCTCATCATCAAATTAATCCTTTTAGAAAAGGATACCATTAAACTTGCCAGGGTAGCCGATGCCCTTGGAAGCATGTTTAAAATAAATAACTTATGTTGGTTAGTGAGGGGATGTAGTCTTGTCCAACCCATCTTGTTGCCTTGGATTGCGGTTGTGTATGCCAATAAAGGTTTTCTGAGTCTGAGACTGCTTTACCTGCAGTGGTTGGCCTATGAATGGAATTCTTGAGCTGAGTTCTCAATTGAAAGCTATTTATTGCTTTTCACCCCTTTCCTAGCTGGAGAACATTTGCATTCAACATTTCTCAGGGAAGCAGTGATGAGGCAACATGGTACATGATGGGGCCAAAGCAGCTATTAAAGATGTTCATGCAAATGAGTTTTCATTTTTATAGTCAGATCATAAATCATAATTGAGAACAGAGGGACCTGCTCAAAACCATTTCCCACTAATAAGCACATGGACAGCTGCTTTGAGTGAATGTGCCCCATTTTGCAATAACAGCACTTGGGCCACAGGGAAAGGCCCCTCTTCGAATGACTTGTTAAATTAACAGCTGAATATCACGTCCAATCACTATGACATTTCTCTTAATTTTATTATGAGGAAGGTCATCAATGTTGACCCAAAGAAGCCACATGGACATTTCAAAGCTATGCAGAAATGTGGAATTTAGCTAAAGCAGGTCCTTGTATGGCTGTATTGCAAAGAGGGCTGGAATGACACCCAATGATTTTCTCTCTGGAATATACTCCTTGCTAGCTCTTTGCTAAGAAAGTATTTGACTTTGTCATCATTCAGAGTTTGCAGTTCCAAATTATCTGGTCATGTTTTCAAAGGGGGATGGTTACATGGAACTCCTCCATGGTTGATCAAGCCTTCAGTTCTTTTGGTTACTTCCTTCTCTTTGTTTCATAATGATTTTAAATGTATTTATCTCTAGTATGTTTGTAAAGTACCATGAAGTTGCAACCAATTTGTGGTGCTCCAAGCAAGACAAGTAAGGGAAGCGGGGGGGGGGGGGTTGCCATTGCCTTCCTCTGTAGAGTTTTCCTTGGTGATCTCCCTTCCAAGGATCAACCTTGCTTACCTTCCAAGAACTGATGAGATTGGGCTATACCTTGCTGCCTTACCTCCTACTTACCCCTACTACTGACTTTTAAAGATCCCAGAATAAGAGGATAAAAGCAGAAGTTTCAGTTGTTTGCCATTTTTTGTTTTGATATAAATATGAATTGTTATTATAGATGAGTTCAACAGCCATGTATGGCAGCCTATAAAGAAATGAATAAAAGGGATCTGTTCTCAATGCACGTCTAGAACTGCAAAAAGAGAAGAACAGTCAAATATTGCTAAGTCCACCATACATTGATGGGGGTGTTGCATCTAGCTGGGGAGGAATGATTGCAAGGTGTGCACACTGATTTTATTGTGATGGGTGTATTAATCGAGTCCCACAATCAAGGACCCGATGTTCAGTAGGGCCAGATTAGGGTTGCTAGATGCCTACCATGGGAGGGAGGAATTCCCTTCCCCATGCTCTATTGCCCACCCTCAATCTAGTATGCTGTGTGAGATAAAAATAATGATATTGCTGATGGTTTGATACCACTGGTAAGTGGGAGACCTGGAAGTGTCACACCTCCTACATGCAACACTCTAGGAAATGTCCAAATCTCTATGGTAAGAGGAAACCTACCGTTGTCAGACAGGGAGTAGGAACAGTGATACTACTGAGAAGTGATGTGGAAAAAGGTTTTTTTGTACCCCACTTTGTACTACTTGAAGGAGACTCAGAGCAGCTTACAATTGTCTTCCCTTCCACTCCCCTCAACAGACACGCTATGAGGTAGGTGGGGCTGAGAGAGGTCTGAGAGAACTGTAGATAGCCCAAGGTCACTCCACTGGCTATTTGCAGAGGAGTAGGGCATCAAACCCGGTTTTTCAGATCAGAGGCAGCTGCTTCTAACCACTATACCAAACTGACTCTTGAAAACATCAGCAACATTTCCCCCTCCCAGGCTCTAACACCAAATATCTCCTACTGAGTTTGGCTGGCAACCCCAACCCTAATTACAGCAGTTTTAGTAACAACTGATAGGTTAGATAAAATTGATGATGGCAGTCCACTGGGATGGCGGCATGATTGGAATTTTACTGTTACCCTGAAGATAGGGATGTCAGCCTCCAGATGAGTTCTGGGAATTCCACAGAATTACAGCCCATCTCCAGACCATAGAGATCGGTTGCCCTGGAAGGTGAACTCTATGGCATTGTACTCCACCGAGGTCCCTTCCCACCTCTGAATCTCTAGGAGTTTCTCAACCAGGATCTGGCAGCCATACCCACAGAGGTGATTGGTGTTGAGGTTGAGTCTCTTGATACATATTTGGGGATGCAAGCTATGAGAAACAATACATCAGCTCTGATTGAATCAGGTTCCCAATTAATTAAGGCAAGCTGCACTGGGAAGCTTAAACCAGTTCTTATTGCAGAGCTCTACTTTAATCCATCAGAGCCTAAATTCAAAGTTCAGTTGCAACTGGGAGACTAACACGATTTTCACAGCCTCAGCTTTTGAGGGTGAAAGCTTCCTTTGTCTTATACCCTAAAGCAGGGGTAGTCAACCTGTGGTCCTCCAGATGTTCATGGACTACAATTCCCATGAGCCCCTGCCAGCAAACACTAGCAGGGGGTCATGGGATTTGTAGTCCATGGACATCTGGAGGACCACAGGTTGACTACCCCTGCCCTAAAGGGAACTTTGCCTGTTGAAATCTTTTACCTCCAAATTTTGTTGGTCTCTAATGTGCTACTGGAACTGAATTAGCTATTCTTTGAATATCAACCTCCTAACCCTCAGAGAACATTGCCAGTTAAATCCCCATTTTGATTTAGGTTCTCTGTTGCAAAAACCAAATGTGTAATACTTGATTTTCATGATTTTTTTCTTCCCTTACCCTGATTTTTTTTAATGAAATGTATAATGTTTCAGTGCTATTTGTACCTCAATAAATATATTCATGTTATACACACAAATGACATATACTGTACTTATAAATGCTATAAGAATTACTTGCAAAAATCATTTGACAAGTGTGCACAGTACAAATGAATCTACTGCAACCTTTGGAGGGGAAAATAAATTGAACGTAAAAAGAAATAAAATAGGGAACATTTGTTAAGTCCTTGTTACAACACAGCCAAATGTCTGGTGAATAATTAAATACAGGTGGGCCATTTAACAAAAAAAAAACATCGCTGCCATTGTGTGTCAGATTCAGGATGTATAAACTCAGTTAACATGCCTGTTTTACTTCAGTGCTGTCTGTGATTTCATAGCCTAGCTAATAAACCAAATAGTTGGTCACAACACATATAAATCCTGGTGCCAAGTGATTTTTTTTATGTGCTATAAAACTCCAAGACTGTGGTTAACAAGGGCAGGCAGTAGTCTCTAAAGGAAATTTATCAGTAATGGAAAATTTAGGAATTAAAGTGTCCTTCTTGTGTCTGCAATCAGCAGCAGCTGGGGTCAAATATTTACAAAGACCCAGAAACCACTGAAAAGCCTACCCTTTTTTGTCAGCCTTGTTAATGATAGAGAACTTCTCTTTCCATCTGCCCACAGACCTGGCTGGTTTCAACCACTGCTGAAAGTGTTGGTGTCATCCAATCAAAGCCTGTTCAGCAGCAGCTTCCCAGACTGAAGAACCAGGCCAGAGGCACTAGTAATATGATACAGTTGATATCCTATTGGCTCCTCATAGGATTGTCAGGCTCATATCCATGATCCCTGGAGCTGTTTGAAGGCAAGTTTGGGAAAAGAATATATCACTGCCCTCCCATGACACTCTAGGAATCTCCCATCACTATCTATGGTTAATGAAACAGAGATCAGGTGATTTCCTAAAGTGCCACACAGTGCTATGACATCAGTTCTGGGTCTTCAACCAGAGGTGATGTCAAGGGATTTGTCATATTGTCCTTTAACTTGAGGGTTAGCAATAGAGCGGGGTGGGAGCTGAGTTGACTGACCCTGAAAAATTGCTGATATGTTCTGGTCGCCTGCAGTGATGGTGTTCCAGAAACAGTGATCAGAACAGCCTTTTGCTCTGCATGCAAGCTGCTTGTGGTGCAACAATTGCAGTGCTGACTCACCAAAACCGCTGGCTGATGCAGATGGGGATCTGGGGCAATGCGGGGACATGCCTGGCTGTGAGTGCCAGCAGAGCATACTAGTGGTGCAGCCTGATGAGACAGATCATCATCAGGGAGGAGAGAGAGGTACAGGCAATAAAATGCACCACATACGCCTGCCCGGATGCTTTGCCCAGATGTTATGGGAGAACAACATGCTGTTCTCTGTGGTGTGGAGTGTATTTGAGTCAGGAAGGCTGAAGGGGCTCAGCAATGGAGGCAGGTGGCTAGAGCATTGGACTGGATGGTACACTGGGCTTTGGCAGCTTTTAGGCTCGCAGGAGTTATTCTCCCCATTCCAGTCCACACAATTGTGGCATTGGGGCAAGGCATCAGCCTGGGTAAAAGTACACTGTTCCCTACATCCCCCCAGTCTAGGGTTGGAGACCAAGGGGGAGACTATCCCTAATGGAGATGGGTGGAGGCAATCAGCAGCAGGAATGCAGGGGGCAGCAGAGGAGCCATACCTTTGGACAGCCATGGCAGGGCTGGGCAGAAGGTCAGTGCATTACATGCACAGGGCCACCAATGTGCTGCAGGGATGAGGGCTCTTGTCGCATTTCCTACACTTCTGACGATTTCAGCAGGGAAGTGAGCGGTAGCCCTGAGGACTACCATGGCATGTTAGGATCCCAGATGGGATTATAGCACAAGAAGTGGCAGAGGAAAGGCAGTCAAAGGTACAAGTGCTCTGCACACTGCATAGTGTCTTCAGGTAAGTCCTCCTCTCTGGATGATGGGGATGATGCCCATACAGAAAGTTGGTATTGACCCATGGGGAAACGTGTCCCAGGACTCACTCCCTGGTTACATAGCAGAAGGGTAGAGGCCAGCTGATTAGTGGAATTGGAAGATGTAATGGGAGATATGAAAGAGACTCCTGGGTGTCCGTCCCCCCTTCCCCGGGTTTCATTTGTTCAGTCAATTACGGGAAAGGGCATTAGAGGATTTCTATGTAGACATGTTTGCTTTGTAAAATTCACATCAAATGGAGAAGACAGAGGAATTCCATGAAAAAAGACACCCCATGCTGTGAGCAGTCTTTTCCCAACTAGCTTAGAGGGTTTGCTGAATACATGGCATTAATAGTGGCCGCATGCCCAGGGTGAGGCTGACACTTGAGTTGTTACTTGGCACATGTTCTTGAGGCAAGGAAGTTTGCCAGGGAAGAGGCAGCCCTGGAATACGACAAGGATTTCAGGGAGCTGGCCTCTCATAATTCTTTGGTCCATTGGGATTTGAAACACCACGATACATGGTTGGTGAAGGTCAGGCCTAGCATTCAACAGCAGAAAGAGAAAGAGAAGAAGACAGGGATGAGCAGGAGGGATCTTCACCTAGTATGCTGGGATTTTAGCAGAACAGTGTACATATGGAAACAGTGCCACTTTGCACCTGTATGCAAAAAGTGTAGGGGTGGGAATACAGCATTGTCATGCTCTAAAATGGGGGTCACCCAGCCCTCTCAAGGGGCCCAATCCTCCTTGAATAAGGACAGAGGGCCAGGAGCAGGAGGCCCTTCAATTGGAATCAAGGCACTGTGAATCCATCTGAGCGGAGCTTTTCAGCCTGGCACCCACACCTGTACAGGTAGGACCTCTGAGGGCTTGGCTATAGCACTACCCCAACAGGGAGGCAGCTACTTATTTACTGAGAGGATTTGTTGAGGGATTCTGTATCCCATTCATGGGCTCTCCCATCACAATGGATTGTAGAAACCTAAAGTCCAGTAGGGATTCCCCAACTGTGGAGGGAGAAAAAGTGATAAAGGAATATTTTATTTATTTTTATTTATTAATGTACATTTATATACTACCCTCCCCTAAGGCTCAGGCAGAAGCAGAGTGGCTGGCCCTCTCTTGGTTCCCCCACTATCCAGCCTGAAGGTGTCTCCTCTGGGGGTGGTGCCCAAGAAGTCCCCCAGGCAATACTGACTCATTCATCACCTGTCATCACCCAAGTTGAAATTTTCTGCCTCCTACGATTCATGTGCCATGAACTTGATGGATAAGAGTGCTTCGATGCATAGAGTGCTCGATTGTTTGCATGGTCTTTGAGAAATTCAGCATGCTTTTAGAATGGGTGATTAAGGACAAATGAAAATTTCTTGAAGTGATGCTTTTTTGTATGATTTCCTGTTTACAGGGCTGCAGGGGTCAGCGGCATGCGTAGAGTGCCTGGAGGCCTTCCAGTGACTAGCGTGGGTGCTTGAGATCCTGCTTGCGACAACTAGGCTGTTGTATGCTTAGTCAATGAGCAGAGGTTCAATGCCATGTGAGGCATGCAGGTTGTGCAACAGCTGGTGCTCAACTGTATAGAATCAAATATTACATTTTCAGCTAAACACATAGTAGAGGTAAATAATGGGATTGCAGATACCCTATCTTGCTTTCAGGACAAGAGGTTCTAGTAATGGCCCCCTGGGCAAAGGAAGTTCCAGAAGAGTTTCCAGATGAATTATGGAATCTTGGAGATGAGTAATTCTATGAGCAGTGCTGGGTTCTTTAGTGACTTCAACAAGGCATATGAAGGAGGCCTCAAGGGGTTCATAGGGTGTGCTGATATGCTTCCAGTTTCAGAGGGAATGCTAATCTAGGACTCGGTGACTACATTTGCATGGGATAGTCAGGACAACAAGGAATGAGGTAGATTGCATTTATTGATGACATGGCATGGGAAGATTACTAGGCTGGCATGCTGGCAGCACTCATCGTACATTTAGGAGGCAATGACTGGGTGCCCAGATAATCTGGTTGGCATTGCTGGAATGTCATGCTTGGGATATGGGATATGGTGAAAGTTAATTTAATGGCTCAGAAGGTTAACAAAATAGTGGTCAAAATGGTGGTAGATTGGAGTGGTCTGATGGTAGGTCACCCAGATCTGAGCTGGAATATTTAGGCTTTATATTGAAAGAGTGGGATTCACCTGCTTACAGAGATTTGGGCTGCACTGATAGAATGGTTGGAAAGTTAAGAAGTGTTGGCAGGAAACTGGCCTGGGGAAAAGGTTAACTTTTGGTGATTGTTAGCATAGCATGGAGTCTGGTTTGGGGGGAGTCTGGTCTATGTACTGGACTAGCAAGATTAGGTGCCTATGCAAGAGGTGCCAAGTTGTGAATGGGTGCCAATCCAGATGGGAAGGCAGGGGGCTCAACTTGCCAGGTGACATAGGGAGAAGCAGAGGAGGTGCGCACCCTGTGTTGGTCTTCCCCGGTGGACACTTCCCCTTGGGTGTGATCCCAATGGCTAGTGGACCTGAATTCCCAGGTGGGAACTGGAGGAGATTCCCCTGGGCACTGTTTGGGATTTCCAGTGGTTAAAGGGTTTTATTTATTTTATTTATTTATTTATTTATCATACTTTTATACCGCCCTCCCCGGAGGCTCAGGGCGGTTTACATTATAACAGAGAACCATACATAAAATAGTCTGTAGAACATGTACACCAATAACCAACAATTGCAACCAAACACAACACAGTATAACAATAAACAATCATAACACAAACAGGTCCAGGGCTTGTTCATGGGATTCTGAGGGGGGTGGCTTATTGATTGAATTCTGAGGGGGGAGTGGGGGGGAGCAGGGGCCCTTGGTCGCTGTAGATTACATCTGGTCTCGGCCAAATGCCTGGTGGAGGAGCTCCTTTTTGCAGGCCCTGCGGAACTGTTTAAGCTCCGTCAGGGCCCTGATCTCCTCTGGGAGCTCGTTCCACCAGGTAGGGGCCAGAACAGAGAATGCTCTGGCCCTGGTCGAGACCAGACGGACTTCTTTAGGGCCAGGGATCCTTAGCTGATTGGAGGCAGTAGAGCGCAGAGCTCTTTTGGGGGCATAGGCGGGGAGGCGGTCCCTCAGGTACACTGGGCCCTGACCGCGTATGGCCTTGAAGGTAATTACCAGAACCTTTAGTCTGATCCGGAATTCAACTGGTAACCATTGCAGCTGATGGAGAATAGGCCGGATATGGGACCTCCACGGTGTTGCCGTGAGGATCCTGGCTGCTGCATTTTGAACTAGTTGTAGTTTCCGGGTCAGGGCTAAGGGCAGGCCTGCGTAGAGCGAGTTACAAAAGTCCAGTCTAGAGGTGACCGTCGCATGGATCACTGTGGCTAGGTGTTCCGGGGCCAGGTAGGGCGCTAGTAGTTTGGCTTGGCGGAGATGGTAGAATGCCAGCCGCGCTACCTTTGTGATCTGGGCCTCCATTGTCAGGGAGGCGTCCAGAATCACGCCTAGGTTCCTGGCAGAGTGAGCCGTAGAGAGCTGCACGCCATCCAGGGTAGGCAGGCGCGCTTCCTCGCATGGGCCCTTCCTACCTAGCCACAGGACCTCCGTCTTTGAAGGATTGAGCTTCAGACGACTCTGCTTGAGCCATCTCGTCACTGCTTCCAGGCAGCTGGCTAATGCTTCTGGGGGAGAGTCAGGGCGGCCATCCATCAGGAGGAAGAGCTGGGTGTCATCTGCATATTGATGGCAACCCAGCCCAAACATCCGTACCAGCTGTGCGAGAGGGCGCATGAAGATGTTGAATAGGATAGGAGAGAGGACCGCTCCTTGTGGGACTCCACAAGTAAGTTGCCGGCGGCCTGATGTTTTCTCTCCTATTGCAACCCTCTGTCCACGATCCTGGAGGAAGGAGATCAGCCATTGAAGGGCTGTCCCTTGTATTCCAGCATCGATGAGGCGGCGAGCTAGAAGCTCGTGATCGACTGTGTCGAACGCTGCTGAGAGGTCTAATAATATCAGCAGTGCCGACCCGCCTCGATCCAACTGGCGACGGAGGTCGTCCGTCAGGGCGACTAGCGCTGTCTCTACCCCATGGCCAGGCCGGAAGCCAGACTGGGATGGGTCTAGGACCGAAGCTTCTTCCAGGTATTCTGTCAGTTGGTTTGCGACTGCCCTTTCTATCATCTTGCCCAGAAACGCTAAGTGAGACACGGGCCTGTAGTTGTTAGGCTCTTGAGGGTTTAGAGATGTTTTTTTCAACAGTGGACGTACCACAGCCTCTTTCAAACCCTCCGGGAATTCTCCTGTTGTTAGAGATAGGTTTATTATCTCCTGGAGGGGGCCCATTATCTTTATGCCAGCTGTTTTCAAGAGCCAGGATGGGCAAGGATCTAGTGGGCATGTAGTTGGTCTTGTTGTCGCTAGAATCCTGTCCACTTCGGTCAGCGTGAGTCGTCTGAAGTTACTCATAGTTTTCTCCAAAGATGGGAAAGTTTTCTCCAAAGTTTTATCCAAAGTTTACCTGTTCATGCTCCTTACCCAAGTTGCTCTCTTGTGAGTCAATACTCCATGATGGAAAATGCCATCAAGTGGCAGCCAACTTATGTTGATTCTACAAGATTTTCGAAGAACAAGATGAAAGAGGTGGCTTACCATGGCATACCTCCATGTTGTAGCACTGGGAGAGCCAGTTTTGTGTTGTCGTGAAGAACGGTGGCTTCTAATCTGGCAAGCCGGGATCAATTCCTTGCTCCTGCACATGCAGCCAGCTGGGTGACTTTGAACAAAGCACAGCCCTGATAGTGCTGTTCTGACCAAGCAAGCCTGTCAAAGTTCTCTCAGCCCCACCTACCTCACAGGTGTCTGTTGTGGGGAGAGGAACGGAAGGTGATTGTAAGCCATTTTGAGCCTCTTTCAGGCAGTGAAAAGTGGAGTATAAAAATCAACTCTTCTTCTAGACTTCCTTGGTGGTCTCCCATCCTGCCCTACTTAGTTTTGAAAATCTGGTAAGATCAGGCTTATTTGGCCAAAGATACAATACCTGTGCTTGATTTTCAGAAGTCTTAATTTATAAGCAATGAAAGTGTGCTTAATGGTAAAGAAGAGTAGGACATAAATTTGGGTCTCACATTCCTTTTGCCTCTGCTCTATCCCATGACCCCAAAGAGTCTAAAATCCATCCTACAGAAGCTATTGTGATTCTGTATGCTGCTTTGTCAACCCCAGATCTTTTGTGCTTCCAAATCACAAGTAATTTTCACAATACATTTCAAACAAATGCAAAAGACATTCACAGGTATTGATTTTCAGAATGCCTTACATCTTAAAATTTTATGTCTCTCGGGTGTGACAAACTTAAAAGCTTGGAACTTGTGTTCTCAAAGGCACTGTAAGATTGGATCCTGGGAGAATATTTTCCAGTAGAAGTTAAGGTAGTTTATAGTCCCTGGGAGGAATACTTTCGTAAATTAAACTCTTTCCCTATAAACTCTTTATTCAGTCCAGGAAAGACAAGGCAAGGCAGAACACAAAACCAAAGAGGGCAAGAGACAGATGAGGAACTGTTCATTGGTAAGAGGCCTGAGGAAAATTGCACAGCCATTAGATATCATTAGGAACAAACAAAAATTCAGCAGGCAAGATTTGCTTACTGCAGAGTCCCATGATTCTTTTGGCCTGTCTGGAAGTGGAAGAATGAGTTTTTTGCTTTCTGACAGCTTGCAGGTGGTGAGAATGTCAAACTTTGAATGCCGGAAGGAAAGGAAATATATGAGGTTCTTATTGTTGATTGCCATACACAAGAAGGAGAAGACCCCCAAACATCTATCCATCTATCCATCTATCCATCTATCCATCTATCCATCTATCCATCTATCCATCTATCCATCTATCCATCCATCCATCCTTGAATTTTTATTTCCTGCCACTCTAGTCCATCAATAGGTGAATGGAATTCCAATAGTGTAGCATTAGGGATATGTGACATTCGGGTGATTTTGTTTATCTTCTCCTTATTGGTCCCCATACTGTGCATAATGTGTTATTTGCACAGATTTCCCCCTCACTTTCCCTCTTTTTATTCCTTTGCAAACATTCCAGCAAAATGTACATTTTCCAATAAAATTTCTATCTTCCCCCCAAAACCAGCATTATGCGTATGAATTATGTACATGATCTATACTCTGATACAACAAGAAAACACAGTACACACAAATCTATAAAACCTGCAACTCAAAGTAAAATCTTTGTCAAACTCCTTTAAACTTTATACAATAGGCTTCTCAAGTTTTCTGAGCAACTACTGAATTCAGGTTCTGGAATGATCCAGAGGACAGATGCATTATTGGCAGAAGTACCACAGTTTGGTTTCTTTAGTAAGGAAGAATCAAAATACAGCCAATTGTGCTTGGGGTGGGGGAGAGATTCCCCCTGGCAGATTGGCTTAGGATGAGTCGGAAGTGTGAAAACAAAGGCTTCACCTAGAAGCCTCCAGGTGAACTTGACTCTGCTGGCAACTTGATCAGCAATAGAATGGGGTGGAGGAGGAAGGAAATTCAGGTTGTTGCAGGCTGCAGCTGTCATGTCAAACCTGAGCTTGGGTCAAGCTGGAGAGAAAATGGAGTCTGGCCAAGCTTGGTCTTGGCAAACCAGAGAAGCGCAGCTTTAGCATAATCCTAGACTGATGAAGGGTGCCATGGATCATTGGACACAATGTGCCAGTCCATCGATGAGAAGTTCTGCAACACACAACAATTCCGCCCCCTTCTAAATGAAATGTCTTGAAGATTCAGGTTTGTTTCATTTGTTTCATAATGTACGTTTGGCATGGCTGTGGCAGAGAACAGAAATTAGCTTAGAAACTGAAAGAATAGAAGGGCCATTTTCTGCCACTATAAAAACTGAGTCCTCGAAAAAACTTTTGCCAATTAAAAGCAAAATCTTTTGGAGGGACGGGGATAGGAGATAGCTGGAGGTTGCCTTTTTCTCTTTCCTCAAACCATAAGATACATAAAAGAATCAGTGGATGCATGAATAAACTTCACAATGAAACTATCTAATAAAGGCACTTTTTCTGTTTAGGCAATGAGCCTAAGCTATCACATAAAACCTTTGAAATAACCCTATCTAAGTTAGGACTGCTAAGCAAGACTATGCACAATTGATCTAGCACACAAGACAATGTGGCAAATGAACAGAAGAAAGGTTAAACAATACTATTTAAGCAAAAAAACCCTATTTACAACAAATCTAGGGGAAAAGCTGGCAATAACAGTTATGCTATCCCTAAACTTGCCATTCTAAATAAGCCTTCAAATAAATGCAAAAGGATACAACCTCACAAAAAGGAAATGGCATGGTTACATCAACAGAATGAGATGCATAAAATGGAGAAGGTGGCAATCACTTTCTGTATGGCAAATTAGGTTTGATAACAGGCTTGAGTTACATCAAGACATTTCCAGTAGCCACAAATCCTTATACTTGTACTTTCCTTATATTTTTTACACCTTGCACTCTGCACCTCTAGAATTTGTTCCTGTCCTCTTGGAGTGTGCTGTTCATTTGTTGCCAGATATCAACAAGTCCTCAGTCCATAGAACTGCAAGCTCTTTTCCCATCTGTTTTCAGCAATAACCTGGGTGAAAACAGGGAAACTCAACCACTGCTTCATCCCCTCTCTGCCCTACAATCCAGGTGAGTAGGGACGTTGGACATTACAAGAACTTATCCATACTGACTGTTATTTCTTCTATCAACAGTGTGTTGCTCAGCGGCAATTACATACCCCATCTCTCTTAAGGAAAATGCCTGGTGAGGAAGTATGCTGGTTGAGACAAGTCTATGTAATTGCTTGAACTGGGGATGCAGGAACAGGCTCATGACAGTGTCCATTTCAGATGCTTTTTACTCTGAAGGTAATGCAGAAGAGTAATGAATTTGACTCGCCGCATCTATTAAGGACTGCTAGCTGCAAAAGTGGGTTTGGTATTATTAAAAGGCTATAGCTATTGTATGTGACTATGACATATCGCTGTCATTTTTCAATTGCTGGCATATCAAATGAGAAGAAGATTAGATTACAAAACTCTATGACCCTTGGTTAGGAAAATGAGATTCAAAAGAAGTTCTGCCAGCTACCTTATAGAATAAATTATAAGTGTGCAGTCACAAAAAATGAGTGAGGGTATGCCTATGCAATTTCAAGTAAGTCTATCTTAGCTCTTCTGTTGGCAAAGCACCATAAGGGTCTAACAAAATGTTGTCAGCAGATGCATCTAAATAAATTCCCATGGCTATTTTTTTAAGACAATGCAGCTTCAAGAAGAAGTGTCTAACAGCTTCTTTCTACAGCTGCTTCTCTGGTCTAAATTACATACTTGTCTCTTGCATGTTCTTGGGAAGGGTGGAATAAGAAAGCAGGGGAGAACCACCATGGAGCAGAGAAGCTATGGATGTGGGAAACATGATGTACTCTCTCTCCCAGTTCTGTTCTTCTCCATCTAAATTATCCCCTCCTGAACTTTTTTCCACTTTAGAAGCAGTCATTGGAGTTAAATGGTTTTTTGTTTGTTTAATGTACTGTTTAGTTAGGTCCTGAAATATTTAAACAGAAGAAAAAAGAAACAGGATTAGGATAGTTCTGGTGATTTACTTATACAGCTTTTCTTCCCAATGGGGATCCAAATACAATGTGAATGAGAAGAAAACTGACTCTTAGGTGCAGAGCACATCTTCTCTGCTTTAGGCTATGATCCTCAAGTCAAGAGCCAAGTACCAAGGACCCATTGGCTTGGCCTTTGACCTATGGTACATGTGGCTTCTACCACAGAGTTTTGGCCCAAATACCAGAACATCAAGAGCCTCTTGTGGCGCAGAGTGGTAAGGCAGCCGCCTGAAAGCTTTGCTCATGAGGTTGGGAGTTCGATCCCAGCAGCCGGCTCAAGGTTGACTCAGCCTTCCATCCTTCCGAGGTCGGTAAAATGAGTACCCAGCTTGCTGCTGGGGGGTAAACGGTCATGACTGGGGAAGGCACTGGCAAACCACCCCGTATTGCGTCTGCCATGAAAACGCTAGAGGGCGTCACCCCAAGGGTCAGACATGACTCGGTGCTTGCACAGGGGATACCTTTACCTTTACCTTTACCAGAACATCACCCAGACTGTATCATATTAGAAGGAATGAAACATTACTGCAATGGCAACTGTGCCTTGCTCTTTTTCACAGTAAGTCCTCCATTGATCAATGGGGGCTGTTGGGGGCACCACAGCCAAAGAACTGGCAACCCTAGCCTCTTCAGAGTCTACTATCTGCAGGATCTACCTCCAAATCTCCCAGAATTCCTAACCTAGAGTTGGCTACCCTATTATCTCCACTGCCTTCTGGTACTTTGAGCACAAATAAAATAATTTCTGAGGTATCACATTTTGGTGCACCTTGGAAAATGTGATTTCAAGGGCCAGAAGGAGGTAGAAAGTTGAGTCGTGGAACAGAAAGTAATTAAAGGGTGGAATTAAATTGTGGCATTCACTGTCAGTGAATGTAGTGATTGCCACAAGCATAGATGACTTTAAAGGGGGACCTTGCACATATTTAGGAAAGATAGGTCCAACAGTGGCCTTAGTGAATAAGAGGAACCTCCACATTCAGATGAAATAATCATGAATGTCTATTCTAAGAGGCAACATCAGGGGAAGGTCTTGGCTTCATGCCCTGCTGTGCTCCATCCCACCAAGGACAACTGGTTGGTCAATGTTTGAAACAGGATGCTGGACTAGTTGGAACACCAGGCTAATCCATCAGGGCTCTTTTTAAGGTTCTTATTGAAGTGTCAAAGCTGAATTTGTGAGCAGCATACCACAAGCAGTTTTGCTTGATAAAAAGATGGGTGAGAGGAAAACCAAACAGGATAGTTTCAAGAATAGATGATCAATTATAAGCTAAGATCAAATATTAGTAAAAATCACATTAGACAGGAAAGATGTTGAAAAGTCATAAGGTTATTGGACAAAGGTGAAGACACAGATACAGACGCTTGCGCAGAAGTATAGTTAGGCTTATTAGTATAGTAGAATCACCACCCCTGAGTGGATGTAGAACTCATGTTAATGCACATGCAATGTATAGTATAGAAGTTTCATGTTAGTGTGTATAGGGAAAAGAGTGTGAGCTTAGCCCAAGAATGCCCTGGGAGGGACAGTTTAGATTGAATGTTCCTGGATAAAAGACTGCTTTGGACTAGCAACTTTTGAGTAAGGTCTTGGCTTCCACCAAAGAAAGCTTAGTTTTGTTCCTGTTTGTGCAAGCATAAACTTTCTTTCTTATGGAAGTCTGTTTATGAAATGTATTTGGCCTAACATTATGAACATCTACTCAGCCAGCTTCTGCCTGGAACTGGAACTCCCTTGCAGCAGCATCTGAAGAACCAGAAGGCATCATGGAGAAGGAATAGCAAACCTTGCTGCTCTCATTCTCAATTATAATTAAGACAAATACACTAATGAGAAGAACATGAAATTGAACAAATAGAATCTAAATGAATGACATTTAAAAAATGAAAACAAGACTACAAATGCATGAACTGCAGTAAGAAAGAGAAACTGCAGGAATGAGGAATAGCTTTTTGTCATGTGTAGGCTTTCCCTATTTGCCACTGAACACGCACATTTCTCCTTTCAGTTCCTTTGTTATTGTTTAAGATAGGAACAGTTTTTCGACTCCTTTCAAAATCCATCTGGCCTTCATTTACACTCTCCCATCTTTGCCTGCATTTCCCATACTGTTGTTATTATTTATTTTCTTATCTACCTCCTTGTATATGTTTCAACAAATCGGCTCTAATAGAAGCCTAAGGAAACTGTGCATTGGATGATGGGAGATATGCTAAAAGCTACACATATGTCAAGATGCCATGTTTCATTTCTGTACTTTCTCATTTCTTTACTGCATGTTTCAGTTCATTTTCATTTCACAAATGTCATTCCCTTTTGTTCTAGTTCTTGTTCTACATAGACTTAATTATAATTCTTTTCATTGTAATTGGGATTCAAATCTAGGTGTCTGGAGCCACTTTTGTGTTAAATAATAATCCTTTGGTAGCAATATTTTGAAGAGAGGAAACAAATGAATTCTTAGGAAAGATTCTTGGGGAGGGGGAACCCTTGCATTGACATGCATAAGCCCTGGACACAAGACTCCTCCACACATCAAATGAACATGCAAGACAGGGAGGGCCTGTGGCTTAATGGCAGAGCATCTTCTTGGCATGCAAGTTCAATCTCCAGTTAAAAGAACCACATGTGAAAGACTACTGCCTGAGATCTTAGAAAGCCACTGCCAGTTCTGAGTAGACAATACTAACCTTGATGGACCAATAGTCTGGTTCAGTATAAAGTAGCTTCATGTGGTCATGTTTGGGAGGCTCTGGCCCGATCAAGGCCAGGTGTGCTTCCCTGGGGCCTGACAACTGTATTCTTTGTCAGCCTGGTTTCCTTTTTCCACTGACCAATCCTTACATACTTGCTTTCTTCATTGCGTTGGATTGCATGATATGGCCAACGTAAGTGAGCTGGAGTTTGGTGATTTTGCCTGCTAGTGATATATTGGACTTTATGCGCTGTAGTATTTTCTTGTTTGTGACTTTTGCTGTCCATGGAATCCTCAGAAGCCTTTTCCAACACCAGAGTTCAAATGAATGGATATTTCTCTTGTCCAATTTTTTCACCGTCCAACTTTCATAGCCATAAGTGGCTACTGGAAATGTAATCAATCAAATTAATTTACATTTGGTTAGTCAGGCTTATGCACTTGCTTTTCCATGTCTGGCTCAAGCTTGTCATTGCTGAGCGACTCAGAGCAATTTCCATACTGCAATCACCAATCACATCAATTTGTGATCCAAGAAAAATGAATTCTTGAACACATTCAATCTCTTCACCATCAATTGTTGTTGTGACATGTCTGTTTTTTTCCCCCAGTGGTCATTATTTTTGTCAATTTAGTGTTTAAGAAAAGGCCAAATTTCTTACTTCATTGTCAATGCTGTTCTAGGCTTTTCTTAGTTTCTGACAGGAGGGTAATGTCATCAGCATACTGAAGAATATTTATATTCCTTCCTTCAATCTTAATTCCAATGTTTGATTCTTTGAGTTCAATTTCTCTCATCATGATCTCAACATACAAATCAAACAGGAAGGGGGGGAAAATACAACCTTGGTGCGCTCCATTCTCTATTTTGAACTAGTCAGTGTCACCAAATGATGTACATACAATGGCTTCTTTGTTTGTGTAGAGCGACTGCTTCGGTTTGTTTGAATGCACTAGCACCCCCAAATTTTGCAGGGCTTCCCACAATTTGTTGTGATCTACAACAACTTGTGGCAGCAGCCTATGGATATGATTGATTGATTAATTAGTTAATTAATTAATTAATATGCTCTCGTCCCGTGTCTAGAGAGATTTCTAGAGAAATGTGACAGCCTGATGATCCTGCGCTCCCCATAGGGAGCATCCTTACTTTGTGGCCTTATTTAATGTGACCAATTGGGAATGGGCTGAAAGAGCCTCTAAGATCTAGCCCAGGGGTAGTCAAACTGCGGCCCTCCAGATGTCCATGGACTACAATGCCCAAGAGCCCCCTGCCAGCATTCGCTGGCAGGGGGCTCTTGGGCATTGTAGTCCATGGACATCTGGAGGGCCGCAGCATTCGCTGGCAGGGGCTCCTGGGAATTGTAGTCCATGGACATCTGGAGGGCCGCAGTTTGACTACCCCTGATCTAGCCTCTTTGTTTAGAATGCCTTGCAAGCCACATTTGTATCTGTGCAGTGGCTGAAGTAATTTTTCCACCTGGATCACAGATGGTTGGTTCAGGCAGTTCAATTCTTATAAGGTCAATTGTCAGTCAGTCCGTTATTTATTACTGTCCTCGACCAAAAGAAAAACAATATGCAATAATAATCGTACAATAAAATCAGAGTCCAGTAGCAACTTTAAGACCAACAAAGATTTATTCAGGGTGTGAGCTTTCGAGTGCAAGCTCTGACGAAGAGTGCTTGCACTCGAAAGCTCATGCCCTGAATGAATCTTTGTTGGTCTTAAAGGTGCTCCTGGATTCTGATTTTATTGTGCTACTTCGGACCAACACGACTATCCATTTGTATCTAATAATAATCATAGTTTAAAGTATAAAATATTCAGTCCACATATTAAAACATGTGAATTTAAACTAAAAATAATAATATCATTATTATCAACTTTTAGAATATAAGTTTATATAAGAGAATTAAACATTCAGATTATAACGTTTCATCCATCCACATGTTGGTTGCCTTGTATAGAGTTTCTGATCTTGCAAAACTGAGTACAGAATATAGCTACCTGTCACGTTATCTGATGGTTCCTGTCAGAGAGGAGATAATTTGGCTTAATTGTATTTGACTGCCCAGGAAGCACTTCTAACAAAGAGCTGATATTTTTCTTATTTTACTGTAAATTGGGCAGTTGAAAAATACATGTTCAATTGATTCAATCTCCCCTTGTAAACAGAAGAAATAAACTCAGAAACTGTGGGTCTTGATGGCTTTATGAAAATGTACATGTGCAAAATGCTGTTGATAGCACTGTACTGTACTTTGTGAACATGTAGAAAGTAATGGGCTCAAAAAAGTTTCCAAACAGCCAAAACATTCAATTAAAAAATCTGTTTCCTGTTTGCAACTGGTAAGCAGAATGTGACACAAACCAGTAGCTGTTTGAATGGAACTTTCTGCATAGCGCAGAATAGTGGAAGGAAAATGATGTTTTGGAGTTTTTTTTAGTACTGTGCAGCATGACAGCCCAAGCTACCATATATTGTGGTCAACCAGATCTTGAGCAACCCCCCCCCCCCTAATTTCTGTAATTCCAGACAGACAACAAAATCAGGTTTAGAAGAAGAAGAAGAAGAGTTGGTTCTTATATGCCGCTTTTCCCTGCCTGAAGGAGGCTCAAAGCGGCTTACAGTCGCCTTCCCTTACCTCTCCCCACAACAGACACCCTGTGAGATGGGTGAGGCTGAGAGAGCCCTGATATCACTGCTCAATTAGAATAGTTTTATCAGTGCCGTGGCGAGCCCAAGGTCACCCAGCTGGTTGCATGTGGGGGAGCGTAGAATCGAACCTGGCATGCCAGATTAGAAGTCTGCACTCCTAACCACTACACCAAACTGGGTCTCTGGTTTAATGAGTCTATGATAAAATACATATATGCCCAGAGGGCTCTGCCCTGTTAAGGGTAACAAGTTCAAAAGGTTTGGCCATGTCTCCCAGAAGCAGAAGTAGCTTTATTGAGATAACTCTTTTGAAGTATTGTATCTTCTGCTGCATACCTGAGGGAGGATTGCCTAAAATTTATCTCAGCCTGTGGACGACCAGGTACTAGAAGGTGTTAAGTAATAGATCATAGTGGTATAGTTTCTGTGACATTATTCCAGGAGCCAAAAGTAACAATGCTAATAATGGAATCATTAATCTTTTAGCTTGCCCCAGTAGCTGAGTTCCTGTTATTGTGATTTAGGAAAATGAAATGTGGACCAACAGTGCCCAGCTGGACCATTAACGTTCTGAAATAATCTTTCTTTTATTCCCTTTGTTCATGCTTTTGTTACAGATACTGTGTTTGATTCATTCTGCGAAATGAAAATCTAGGCCCAATGTGCATAATGTCTTAAAACCTCAGTAAATATTTTATGCTTTCTTTCTCACTCTGTGCAATGGATAAAGCATTGAAAAACATAATATAGGTAGTGAGGCAAAGGGAGGGGAAAATGTGCTTTGTCAGTGGTTCTTTCCCTGTCCCTTGGAATTGTTTCCCTTCCTTCACTGCTACCTTCGTAGTGCCTGTTGAAAACTGAGAGGAGGTTGGCAGCAGGGAAGAGAGAACCTCTCACCAGCACTATTCCAGACATTCTTCAGGCATCGCATCAAGAAGCAGTGAAAATCTTGCGGCTTCCTGCAAGAGACATGACAATTAATAAAACACTGTGATCTTAAATTTTTTTAAACAGAATTGTTTTTTTTTTAAGACAAACAGTTTTTGAAAGGGGAATGAGTGAAAGGCAGGAGAATCTATGGAGAGTGGACTCAGAGATACCTCGTCTAACAGTTAGGGTTTTAAAAGAGATCTTCCCTCCTTTGAACATATGTTGTTATGGCGCCCAACCAAAATAATTATTCTCTCACTGGCATGAACTCTCCCTACCTTTATTCGTATATCAAGGGACTTTGTTGATTGCATCTGGCCTCAAGGTGCTCTTTTTCTGTGTTCCCTGATCCTCAAGAACCACCATCCCCCTGTCCTCTATACCAGTCTTCCCCAACCCCCGGGCTGCTGACTGGTGGCTGTGTAGCCCTCAGTACTGGGTCGTGGCAGGGGGGAGGGAGGCGCCGGCACGCCAGTGGGTGTACCCCCCCCCTGCAGCATGGCATTCGCTGCGCAGGGAGCAAACGGCCGCTTTGGCAGCCAATCTCTCCCAGGCCCCGGCGCAGCGAGGACTGCGCTGCAGGGGGGGAGGCGCGGGTGCTGGTGGGCGTAAACAAGCAGGTGCAGAGCTGCCACACCTGCGCATTTGTGCCCACCAGTGTGCCCATGCCTCCCTCCCCCCTGGTCCCCTGGCTTCCCTCTCCCCCCAGTCCCTGGCCCAAAAGAGGTTGGGGGCCACTGTGACAGTATAATGCATCCAACTTCATTATTGCTCCCTTCAATTCCTTGGTGCCAGTCTATGGGGCCGATTCATAACACGTTAATTGCTATGGTCATGTTGGGGAGGGTTGTGTATAACCAGTTATAAAAAACCATGCCTGCCACTTTTTAGACTGAAATGCCAAGTTCAAGCCAGCCCTCTCCTGCTCACCAAGCAGGCTGGCTAGGTTGGTGGGGGAAGAGGCGTGTGACTGCAGCAAGAAAGAACACAGTGAACCATGACTGTCAAAGCAGAATTACTTACTAGTACAGGAAGAGAAACAGTACCAGAACGAAGATGGTCCGAGGGGTTCACAAACTACTCTCTTGATTAAAAAAAAAATCTCTAAACATTTAATACCATGTCCAGACCATCAAGCGTTCACCTGTCACCTCCCCCAGACCACATTATTAAAGGTCCAAATGATTTCTGGTTTTAACCCTATACTTCTCCCTACAGGATTCAGATGTAGCCTCATATGTAGGACCCCGTTTCCCACTCACATCCTCCACAACTCCAGCTGCCCCTGTGTTCGTGGCTGCCCTCAGTGCATCAATGGTGGCTAGCATCACTTGAGCACACTGGTTCATTCCCATCTGGATTTTTCTTTTTTTATTATTATTAATCCATTTTTCCATCTGTGCTAGGCACGGCTACTAGTGCCCTACCTGTCCTCGGAACACCTGGCTACAGTGATCCATGCAATGGTCACTTCCAGGCTAGACTTCTGTAAGTCACTCTACGTGGGCCTAACCTTGGCTTTGATCCGGATATTACAGCTGGTACAGAATGCAGCTGCTAAAGTACTCACTCGATCATCTTGGAGGACCCACGTCCAGCCATTGCTCAGGCAAATGCATTGGCTACCAGTCTGTTTCTGAATCAAGTTCAAGGTTCTTCTTTTGACCTTTAAGGCTATACGCAGCTTGGATCCTACCAACCTGCGGGACCACTTACTTCCTTATGCCCCCTGCAGCATATTGAGCTCTGTGAGTATGAATCTGCTGGTGGTCCCAGGGTCCAGGCAAGTGCACCTAGCCTCAAACAGGGCCAGGGCCTTTTCAGTCCTGGCCCCTACCTGGTGGAATGAACTCCTGAAGAACTGCAGGCCAAGGTGGAACTTTCGAGGTTCTGCAGTACCGGCAAAATGTAGCTCTTGCACCAGGGATTTGGTTGAGGCTGGGTGCCTCAAACCCCCTGGTTCTTGGATATTAGACCATATAGAACTACCCTGTTGTAATCCATATCCCTCCAACCCACCGAATTGACCTCATTGGAGGCTAGGGAGAACTTTCAGTTGTACCACCAGCTTGTTTTTATTGTATCTTATTGTTCATTTGTATTTTTATTGGGGTAAAATTTGGGGATTTTATTGTTATAAGATTTTTATGTAATGATGTTTTTATATATGTGTGCTGTAAACTGCCATGAGCCAGTTTGCTGGGAGCGGTGGTCTAGAAAACAAATTTTAAATACATTAATTTACGTATTTACCAAACTCATAATTGATGTTCTTTGAAAAACTATTACATGATACCACAGGTACAAACTGTTATGGCCAAAAACTGTAATGTGCCACTGCATTCATTTTACAGTTCTCTCCCCCCATTGTTCTTCAAAGTAATGTATGAGTGATGTATACATGATGACAGCAGAGATTTTATTGCACAGGAGTACAGAGGAAGAAGTGAAACGTCAGAGAGGAACTTTGCCATTGTATTTAGAGAGATATGTAAAAAACTAAATCACCTTACCTGTAGTGTGTTGACACATCACTCCATGCAAATTTCCCCTTCACACTTGGAATAACTAGTTATCCCCTCTGTAAAGGTAAAGGTATCCCCTGTCCAAGCACCAAGTCATGTCTGACCCTTGGGGTGACGCCCTCCAGCGTTTTCATGGCAGACTCAATACGGGGTGGTTTGCCAGTGCCTTCCCCAGTCATTACCGTTTTTCTGTGACATTTTTCTGTGTGTGACAGTAACCATAAATTGTAGTTTGGACTTCTGCTCTGTAGTTTTCTGACATTATGTGATAAACTGTGAGGTTGCTTGCTGTTTCAGAAGGATTGAAACAATAGAAAGCACTGTAAACTGCATTTATTCACAGAACTGGGATGTGTTCCAAAAACAGCCCTACATACCTCAAAGAAACCCTCCGTTAGTAGGCGGAGGGGAAAAAATTATGTTGAAGCTCTCCATCATGGCCTGCTTGCTAATGGGCCCTTGCATCTGTGAGACAAAATGATTTTGCAGAAATCTTCACGGCAGGAAGGGAACAACAATTCCTGGGGTGGTACCGGTAATTCATATGCAAGATCGTTAAAGCATATTTGAATAGGGCTTTTCAAAACTCTCCTTAGTCAGCAAAATTAATTGCCATGCTGGGAAAAACTCCCCCTCCCCACTCTTCCACTCTCAACTACCTTCAACTGAGGTGTCCTTAATATTTGTTTGGGTCATATATTGGGGCTATCTGGCAAGGCGGTCTGTGTTGAACCTGAATATAGCCACTCTCCTTTGGAGAAGAAGAAGAAAAAGAAAAAGAAGAAGAGTTGGTTCTTATATGTTTTCCTGAAACTGGCATGTTTTGAGTTGATCATTGGTTCTGATCTTAAATCGTGCAGGAGCCGGCATCAGTAGGCTGGACTGTCACAAGGTCTTTTACACATGGAAATTGCTTAACAAGCAAAGCAAACTTGAAGTGAAAGATGCCCATTTAAGTTGTGGATATGGCTGGTGACCTATCATTGTTTGCGATGGTCCATCACTGTATTGGTCCCACATCCCAAAAGTCACAGCTAGATGTAATGTTTAAAGGTAAAGGTAAAGGTATCCCCTGTGCAAGCACCGAGTCATGTCTGACCCTTGGGGTGATGCCCTCCAGCGTTTTCATGGCAGATTCAATACGGGGTGGTTTGCCAGTGCCTTCCCCAGTCATTACCGTTTACCCCCCAGCAAGCTGGGTACTCATTTTCCCGACCTTGGAAGGATGGAAGGCTGAGTCAACCTTGAGCTGGCTGCTGGGATCGAACTCCCAGCCTTATGGGTAGACAGCTTCAGACAGCATTTCTGCTGCCTTACCACTCTGTGCCACAAGAGGCTATATGTAATATTTGGCCACCTTTAAACACTGGATACACAATATCCAGTCGCCTTTTGCTGGGGTGGGGGGAGGGATGTCCCACCACTGTGAGCAGGGCAATTAGTCTGAACCTTATACACATAACTGCTATTTTGCCATAACGTGAAAATTGCAGAAAGATAGTAAATTGATCAATCTGGTGTTTTTTGGTTTACTGGGCAACAATTAAGACAAAATATGCCAAGCACTCAGATATGGTTTGGTCTTGCACACCACGTTTTAATCCATTAACTCAACTACCATAAATTAGTGATTTTCAAGACAGCTTTAATTTTCTCCCAACCCTCAACACAATAGGAATGAGACATAGAACAATTAGACAAACAGTTGGCAATTTGGCACAGAATCAGAAATAACATTAAAGGGGCAGGTTCAAAATGGTTTGATTATTTCTATTGTTGCCTACCCTCTGAATTAAATCTTGCCAGGGCATCCCTAATGGCTTTTCCCTCATCAAGATGGCTTTGGTCACCTGGCACAGAGTCTCCCCCCCCCCCTCTCCCAACAATGATGATGGTAGGCTCAGGATTTTGCTGCTCTACTATAGGAGGCTGGTTTCTCAATTCATGATCAATATATACATTTCCCTTCTCACAAATATTGTGCAGGAGATGACATTATGGACCTACACTATTTTCTGTACCCCCAGGATACACCTTCAGCCTGCCAAATGCCCTCTCGATCACACTACACAGTGCATAGTTGCAATTCCTCTTGCTCGTTTCATTTTTTGCACCATACACCTTCAAAAGCCATCTTTACATGGGACACAACCTATCACCGAGTATCAGAACAGACACCTCCACACACCCCATGTATAGAGTTGGGTTTCCAGGGACCAGCAATCCATTGTCTATCGCTCTGCAGAAATGAGAGCTAGTGAAAATTGAGGCATCGTGGTTCCTCTGACTCTGTCCATACTTTGTACTCATTGTCTCTACCTCACAGCTGACAAATCAGGATATGAGTGCTGTCTATAGCCCCACTGCAGTGTGGGAAATCATATTTCACAAAACCATGCATAATCTGAAATAAAAATTGCACCTATGAGCAATGCAAACCCATTAGTAATCTACAATAGCCCAAGCATTGACTGCATCACCATTGTATGATATATTGGAAGCACTCTAGGCGCACCTTAGCAATGTTTTCTCCTAGGCAGACAGTTTTCTGGAACAACTCCACCTCAAGAGAGTGGCACACGTGAAGCACAATCTCTCCAATAGTAGCTTGTCCTACCCTGAACTGCTGCCCGATCTCTCTATAGCTTGTTAAGTTGGCGAGGTACCGGAACCCAATGGTGAGCTGCTTTTCCTTTGGAATGGGCCGATACATCACTGTTGTCTTGCAAGCAAGCTGTGGCCTGATGACCTCCAAGGCTTCAAAATATGACTCCCTTGACATTCGGAAGTTCTGAAACCACTGTTCGTTGGTCCATATCTCAAGCACGAACTTGTCTATCCATTCTACTGATCTCAGGAACAGCCAGTAGCTGTGAGGCACTGGAACTTGGGCCAATATGAACCACTTGACAGCCTCCTCCAAAGGAGGCTCTTTCTTCTTGTGACCTCCCTTCTCCTCAAACCAATCATAGTGTGGAGTAATCTCTCAGAACAAGACATGTACCGCTCGTATATCGAGCTCATTTGGAGGTATGACTGCATGCAGATGAGCAACAAATGCACCACCCTCTGAATTTACTTCATCCTGTCCATTCTGAATAAATGGGAGGAATGCCAGAGATCAGGTACAAAGCCACTATTATTGGTTGGGAGGGTCATGCAACACCACACATTGGGATTCTCCAGTGCTAGCTTTTCCATGTAGATTTCCCCTATCTCTGCCAACTAGGGGATAACACTAGCTATGATACCACTTTCTGTTTTGTCCTCCCTGCCTCCCTGTCTGTCAGCCCACTATTTGAAATAGTTGATCTCACGTTGAACAGCACCCATATCAGAGTGAGTGACTAATCTCCCATGTTCCAACATGTGCCATCCACCCAGTGGAGTTCTTTGCCTTTTTTAAAATAAATGACAAAACATGATAAAAATGAAAGACAAGGCTGTCTAAAGGCCTTTTAGAATGTATTGATATTAAATGGACTATATTTGAAGATCTGGGGTTTCCAAAGGTGTTGGGGTTGCCTGGCAGGGTGCTTCATTCATTCACACCAATACGCATTGTGAGCTGGAAATCCAACTTTACGCTCCCTGCTGGTGAAATGCTGTAGTAGCAGAGGTGGAAGAGGTGCCACCGAGAAATGTGCACGTTAAGCTCCCATTGGTTGTTGAGGGACAGCAAACATAAAAGGGGATAGTCCGTTCAATCATTGGTCTAAGCTGTCAAGGGGGAGGAGGCCCAAAACATGGTAATGTTTATGCATGAGAAAAAAGGCATCATCATTGCCATTCCAAATTAAAAGGTGTTGTAAACCTAGTTTTAAATTCTGCTCTGAAAATATGCACTTGCCACTGAGGGGAAGGAGCACCGTGCAGAATTAAAAACAATATGGAGGGTTTCCCATGGGGAATACATTGCCACATGCAGAAATAAAAAGGGAAATTTATTTTGAGCACACATTTATTGATGTTTCTTGCCATGCAGAATACCACCTGATCTCTGCATTACAGATTCTTGAGTGGCTCCTTGGTGGACAGCATCTAGATTCTGTGATAAAATATACCATGCACATTTTGTGGATTTCAGAATTTGAAGAGGCAAGACAATGACAATTATGGGCCTTACTTATGGATTAAGTGATAATCATGGAGAAAATGGCAGCTATGAAGTATCAGAAATTTATCAGCTTTTTTGAAGAAATAAATGTGTCAGTGGATATGTAAAAAGAAACTTTATCCTGACCATATCTCTGGGTTTGATCCACAAGATTACCAACTGGTGAAAAATGGAGTAGGGTATCCTCTTTGATGCCTTAAGATCATTTGATAGCCATCATGGGAATACATGGGACCATGGAATGTTGTTAGGTAGAGAATGGGGGGTGATTTTTAAAAACTAGCTTGATCCAGCCTAGAAGCATGCAAATGTCAGTGTCCACACCAGAGGCAATGTTCCCTTATCTCAGCATATTAATTCCTGGAAGACACATATATGGGCTATGAATGGTAGACCCCCTAATTGCCAGGATTAGACCATTTATGCACTGGGAACTTCACTGCCCCAGCTCCCATGCAGGAACACAAATCAGGGGTGGATGAGTTGCACCAGGCCAAATGCTCCCCCATGTGGGTGCAGGAAGAAGTGGGGTAACCTGCCACAACTAAAACTCCAGCCTGCAGCCTGGCATGAAACCTCCAGTGCATAAACGGTCATAGTGGTAACTAGATGCTCTGGTATGAGTCTTCTTCTCGGTAAGGGCAACCTTTCAAACATCTTATTTTGCCTGATTGATGTATAAAGGGTTCTCAGTAAATGAGAGGAGCAATGTCAAAAAGACTCAATACACCAGTTATTGTTCGGTCTGTGCATAGGAATGACCATGCACCTTTCTCTCATCTTCAGTTCATAATCCACATCAAAGTTTGCCTTAATCACCAGGAAGGTAGCAAGGAGATCTCTGCTTTGAATCTATTTATCAATAATCTGTGGCATGGCAGGCAATCTGTGCACATCACCAGACCACACCAAGTTAGCCGGGAAGATACTTTTCATCTTTTGGATGCTTTAGGAGTCTCTTGCATTCAAAAAAAAAATGCCCTGAAGTCCTCAGCCTTTTTTCCCTGATTCATTTACTTTGTTGTTTGTGACTGAAGATTCAACCAGCAATCATTATGGCAGATGTCCTTTAGAAAGAAACAAGCTCCCCCCTTCTCCTTCTGCTACAGGAAAAGAACAGAGAAAGAGAGGGAAATTAAAACCAACAGTACAGAGGCTTTTCCCCATGTTGGATGTTTAGCTCTTTTGTTCTAGCAGCTTGTTAGAGAAGGCTAAGCAATTACTTTTGAATTAGGAAGTCAGAAGGATGGTGAACTGTCAGTAATCATTTAGAATAATTCCCTGTCCCTAGTAATGCTGTGCTACCTACACACACACACACACACACACACACACAGAGAGAGAGAGAGAGAGAGAGAGAGAGAGAGAGAGAGAGAGAGAGAGAGAGAGAGAGAGAGTTTCTTTACACTACTGCTGGATTTGTCAAAACCCTATGGTATTTTGCATGTTTATCGTGATTCTGTTTGATTTGACTTTGATTTGATTTTTCACTTCTATGATGGATACGATGTCGCAATGTTCGTTGTATTGTTCCAACCCTTTTGTTTAGAGTAAGCCAGCTGCCAAATATAACACAGTTTACTAATTTAACAACAATAACTTGTATATTTCCACTGTCATGATGGTAGTTCTTAGTCTGAGGAAGAGTGCTTGCACTCGAAAGCTCACGCCTTGAATAAATCTGGACTCTGATTTTGTGTTGTGCTGCTTCAGACCAACACGGCTACCCATTTGAATATCTCCTGGCCGGTTACTTTGCCCCATCTGGGCCCCTAGCATTCCACACCTTTTGTAATTCATGTCCCCTTGGGACAGTCTGGCACCTGGGCTGTCCCTACCGCCTTTCTGATAAATAACCAGCCCCACCATTACCATGCTGACCATCTGCAACTCAAGGCAAAGCATGACCTTTGGGGGAGTGAGGGATGACAGTCTAAAAGCAACATAGTACCAGAGCTGAGGGCTCCTCCTTAGTTCAAGCAAAGAGTGTGTTCATTGCTGCTTCAATGCTACCTAATAGAGATGTCTGATTTTGCTGTCATGAGTCTTGTTAGTGTCTGTGGGGGAAATCCTCACATGATTCTGCATTTGGGTCTGAGTTAGCTGGGCTTACTGCCATCACATATGAAGCTGCCTTGCACTTCGTCAGAGTCCTGATCAATCAAGGTCAGTAGTGTGACTGGTGACTCTTTGGGGATCCTCTAGGGAGGTCTTTCACATTCCCTGCTTCCTGATCCTTTTAAAATGCCAGGGATTGAATCTGGGATATCTTGCAAGAAAAGCTGAGGTTCTGCTACTTTGCAGTTTATACATACAATACCATACTGGCCGCAGGTATTACCTCCACTTATGCCCAATAATGGGCTCCCTTCATGTCCACCCACTAACCTACCCCAAGCTGACTTGGTGTATCCTTCCCCTGCTCATTGGCCAGCTCTCTCTCCACCTGAAGCCCCAGCTGCCGTCACTGCCTGAATGCTCTTTCCCCACAGTGTGGTCATGGCACTGCTATAGCCACCATGAACACTAATGTTTTTAGTGACACCCAGATGCCTTTCTCCAGCAGTGTCATGCAGCACATGCAGCTGGCAACACAGCATAGGTGACAGTGGATTCATAACACAGCATAGGTGACAGTGGATTCATAAGCGGACAGTAGAAATGTTTGAGTCCTGGCAACTGGGGAGATGGGTGAGTAGTTAGCTCTGTTAGAAACTGGCAGCCCCACCTCAGAATGTGCTGATGCTGGCCATTGGAGGGTCAGAGTTGAATTAATTGTTTAGTACCATAGCATAATCATTTCACCTTGATAATAAAATGGGTTAGAGAATCTTAGATAAAATCTTAGATAAAATCTAAGGCTCCTGGTGCCCTGCTTACAGATAAGACCACTGTTGAAAAGAACAAACAAACAAACAAAAAACAGAAAGATACAGATTTTGAAAGATACAGAGTTTAACGCTTACACAGAAGTATAGTTAATCTCATTAGCATAGTTCCATCCCTGGTGGACTTGGAACTCATTTTAATGCCAAAGAGATGTATGTTTTGGAGAGTTTGGGGAGAGAGTGTGAGCCCAGCCCAGGAACATCCTGGAAGGGACAGTTTAGATGTCCTCTTACTAGATGAATTGTATAAAAGAAACTGTATATTGTATAAACTACTAGAAACTGTATATTGTATAAAATGGTATAAAATGGTATAAAATGGTATAAAATGGTATAAAAGACTGCTAGAAACTGGACTAGGAAGTTTTGTAATAGACTTAGGCCTTCACCAAAGATGGCTAAGGTTTCTCCTTATCAGCGCTGATAAAGGTTTTTCTTTTTGAAGTCTATTAGTGAATTTATTTGGCCTCACCATAAAGCTATATCATTCATATACATTTATATATTTTGATGCAGTTTTCACTCAGAAGATGGGATGATGAAAGAGGCCCCCGAAATACAGATGCAAGGTTCCAGATTTTTGGGATAAACAAGGGGGGATGCAAAATCCATGTCAAGAATCAGGTTTCCAACCTGACTCATGATGATATATTTAAGCATGACTCCTCTTTAAAAAGAAACCACAGTACAAGAGAAGCTCATTTTGTGAGGAAACAACATTTTATTTGAGAAGGAAAATTTTACCTCTGAGTGGGGTAGGGATATAGCGGTCTGTCACAGAATGAGGGGAGCAGAGCAGAGATAAAGACCTTCACCAACAATAACAGCTAGAAAGCTGATTTCAAGGTGTACCAGGTAGCATTGATAATGAGCCATGACTCAAAACATGTTAAAATCCATCAGAAATGTTATTCTCAATAAAAGTAAACAAACCACTTGGTTGAAAAAGCCTCAAAGGGAAGTGAAAGGAAGGACATAGAATCAAAGTGAAGCTCTTGTTTTGAAAAGAAAAAGAAGATTCATGAAAGGCAAGTGAGGAAAAGCAAGGATTTTTGAAACTTTGCAATGCCACCTGATTAAATGCATCTGCAAGGAAGTGGGCCATATCCCAAGCTGGAAGGAGGATGCAGACATCATATTTGTAATAAAACAGGCCAAAATTTTATAGTTATGCAAAGGAGCATGGCAAACCCCTGGACAGATCCTCCCCACACCCAGCTGACTGCAAGAGAGCCCACTACACCATCAGGTCACCCCATGGGGTCAAGCAACATGATTGTCAAGCTCCCTCTTCCAAAACCCTGCTGAGTACTGGGAGGGTGGTATGTGTCAGGAGCCCTGCAGGTGTCCTCCTCTATAAGGGTTCCCCCAGCCACCCATATGCAAGGTGAAAGTGAACCTGACAAGTATCTTGTTGGAACAGGGATACAATAGAACAAGTACAGACACAACCCTTGATATCCCGAGAGATGCAGCAGATCTTCAAAGGGAATATACCAGGCAGATAGCAAGGTGCTCAAGACCATAGTGCTGCATTCTGGAGTCAGGGAAGATGGATGGGGAGGGGGAACATGGAAGAGAGAGAAGGAAAGGAAGGAAGCAGGGTGCAATAAACTGGATCAAGATATCAAACTAAATCTAAACGTCACACAGAATCAGAACAAATAACAGAAGCACAGCACAAATAAATGGCAGAAGCACAGCATTCTGACATCCCGTGCCAAATTTATCCTCCCACCCCCAAAGCATTGGGTGTCAGGGGGTATGCAGAGTAAACATCTCAAACCAACTTTGGGACTTGCACATGGGAAGCATATACCCATTCCTGGGTGTAAACTGCACAGAGCTTTTATTCCAATCCCAGGTCAATTCAGTCCCTGCCGTCTACACAGTATGCGATTTCTGTTTTGATTTTGGGCGATTTAAATTTTCTTTCTGCAGCAAGAAGGATTGATCCAGAGTGACCCTGCCTTTATTGTGCGATATCTTAGAGTGCTTTTAATGATCAATATTTCAAGATTCGGATTGAGAAAGCGGGCTGTTTTCAATCTGGCCTCTTCTCCGTGGTAGAGACACTCTGATTGGCCAAAAACTGCTCATGTGACAAGCTTGCCTTAAAAGATAATTCCCTAATTTCTCTCAACTTCTGTTGGCCTTGGATTTTTTCTCTCTTCTCTGCCTTCTTCGATCCTCTCTCCCATCCTCTCCAAGAAAAAAAAGAGGCTCCCTGCTTGGCTCCTCCCACCCCCTTCAGGAAAAGAAAGAAAGAGGCTTAGCTCCCCTCCCCCTTCTGAGCCTCCCTAACCACATGCAGAACACTTTCCTGTTTCAATGGGGAGTGGGGGGAAGAGAAAGACCCAAGTCAACCAGTCAACCAGGTACTGGAATTTTCCCTGAAGATCCTGTTGACTTTGAAGTGAGTGTGTTCTTCTATATAGATAGGAATGGGAACATTGGGAGCTGTGTGCCATTCGTCAGGGTCCTGGGTGCAGTGGAGCATGTTGCAATGGAAAACAGGAAGAATGTTTTTTTCTAAGACTTAGGGAGTCAAAGTTCAACAGTGACATCATTCATTGGATGAGAAACTGTAAATGGGCTGATGAATTTAAGACCCATCTTTGGAGACAGTTGTTGGCAGTGGAGGTGTTTAGTGGATAAATAGGCTTTGTCCCCCATATGCCAGGGGAGGTCTGGGAGCTTTTTCTTGTTGCAAGAGGCCCAAGCTTTCAATTGGGGAGATGAACATTGGGATTGAGAATTCAGTCAGGCACTGCCAGGACATTGGTGTTGTAGACCAGGGGTAGTCAACCTGTGCTCCTCCAGATGTTCATGGACTACAATTCCCATGAGCCCCTGCCAGCAAATTCTAGTACATGGACATCTGGAGGACCACAGGTTGCCGACCCCTGTTGTAGACTACCTCAAAAGGGGGGGGGCACCCAAGTGCTGGCATGGACTGATGTATTGTAAGCAAATTCAGCAAAAGAAATTAGGTTGATCCAGTCATTCTGTTGATAGTTAACAAAGCACCATTGCTGAAGCACCTGGTTCATTTGTTCTGTTTGGCCATTTATTTCAGGATGGTAACTGGAACTGAGGTCTTGCTCAACCCCAAGCAGCTTGAGCAACGTCTGCCAGAACTTGGCAACAAATTGAGATCTGTGGTCAGACACAGCTTTGTGTAGAAAACCGTGCAATCCATACACACGTTGGATGAAGAGAGAGGAAAGCTTCCGGGCTGTGGGTAGAGAGGTGCAGAGCACAAAGTGAACCTGCTTAGAGAACAAGTCAAGTACCACCAGAGAACTGTCTTTCCCTGGCTAAGGAGTAAATCAGTGCTGAAGTCAATGGAGATGTCCTGGCAGGAGGCCACTGGGGTCTCCAATGGCTGCCTGCCCCCCCCACTTTTGCATCTTGGCTGCAAGTCACAACCACCAGTTCCAAATGGACAGGCAAAAACATTGCCACCAGATCTGCCCAGCTTTCAAGTTGGGCAAATTGGGGCCATCCACCAAAAAGGTCTGCTTCCTAGGCCATTGTTTAAGGGTAAACATTAATTCCTCTATTTAAAGTGCCTAGGCTCTTGGTTTTTTTTCAAGCCTTTTGAAAGTAATTGGTTAATATCCTAATTTCTCAGCAGGACTTCTAACTGTTTTGTTGGTGGCCCTTTTGTATATATGAGCACATGGCTTCAGATTGCACGTCACACACTGGTGTAGGTGGCACCAAGTCCTATGCCCAAGGGCCGTTCCTTCAGAGCCATCTTGGTGTAGTGGTTAGGAGTACAGACTTCTAATTTGGTGAGCCCAGTTTGATTCCCTGCTCCCCCACTTGAAGCCAGCTCACCACAGCACTGATAAAGCTGTTCTTATATGGGTCAACTGACTGAATAAACATGCTAATACTACTACTACTGCTGTTCTGACCGAGCAGTAATATCAGGGCTCTCTCAGCCTCACCTACCTCACAGGGTGTCTGATGTGGGGAGAGGAAAAGGAAGGCAGTTTTAAGCTTCTTTGAGTCTCCTTCTGGAAGAGAAAAGCGGCATATAAGAACCAACTCATCTTATATATTTGTAACCACTGAGGAAGGCTGCATAAGCTGAAATGCTTTTGGTTTTATGTAGTTCATAGGATAGTTTGTAAATTTTACAGTCTGACACTCAGACATCAAATGTTTTTAACTTTATATGTGCGTACTATATAATAAATATTTTGTTATTTGTTGTAGCTTGACGCATTTGACACTAATTGTTCAGTCTCTTGTCTCTACACTAGGCCATGGGCCAGCAAAATAACTATTAATTTGCCTTGATCAAGGTTGTATTTGAAAGACACGAGACTTAAAACAAACAAACAAAACAACAAACCTCATATTGTTTTCTTGAATGTATAAACTTCCAGATTAACAAAGCTTTTGCTCCTGTTGTCATTGTTTGAGATGCAGTAAGCATTTTTGCTCATATTACACACAAGCCTATATACATTGACTCCAATCCATATCTGTCATATCTCCTATGAGCCACTTATCTGGGCAGAATGCTAAGCCGCCCCCTTCAATACCTTAAGGGTAGAACATTTTACACAGTTGGAGGGGATATGACATTCTAGCTATATTGAGTTTGATGTTACAGTTCTTCAGAGAAACCATGCTGGAATAAGTGATGCTCCTCAGCAGGTAAGAGGAAATGCCTAAAGGTAAAACTTTGTTTAGAGGAATCATGTGAGATTCTGCTGGGAGAGAAACTAACTGCTGCCTGACAGCTTTGGGTTGGGAAACAATGTACAAGAGGAACTACTAGTGCTTTGAGAGACAGGTACGTCAACACAATGTGTACATCAACACCACATGTGTATACTCTTCAGGTGATCCATGGGAGACTGAACTGGAGGTACCTTGCCAGGAGTAGAAATATTTACCTCCCTACATCTGTGATTTCACTGTAAATCATGTTGGTTCACATACGCTGATGCTCACATGTTTCCATCAAATGGCAAAGTCCTGCAGGCAGAGGGGCTGTTTCTGGATCCTTTGAGAATGGTAAGGTTCTGCAGGAGTCAGGGTTGCAGAGGTGTTCTTGGGCATTGTGGCTTGCTCCATTGATTCCAGAATGTCCACACTTGGGGAAGTTCATTGTGGTTATGGATTCACAGGCTTTGGGACTTCTGGCTCTGGGGCCACTGCTGTCGCTGGGTTAGAATTCTTTGCAATCGGCATTTGTTGCTGCATCTAGTCTACATGCTGACACAAGGTGCAGTCATCCAGAGACTGCAACTGATTAGATACAGGGTCTCTGGCCCAGCTGACCATCATTGTGGCCCAGTTAGGACTGCACATATATTTGTGGATGTAGATTGGTCTCCTGGAACACAGGAGTGGGGTACTGTGATCCAACTCGCATGGTAGCTGATCTGATGTGAGATCGGGCTGGATCCAGTCCAGGGTCATGGCCAGCTGGTGGCCCATCAGCAGATCAGCAGGGCTCTGGCCTATTGCTGAGCTGGGAGTCACATGCTGCCAAAGAAGGAAGTCTGCTTGTCTCTGACACCAGTCACCCTGTATGATCTAGGTCTTTTGTTGTCTGGACCATGCATTTGGCTTGGCTGTTGGTTGAGGAGTGGAAAGGTAATGCTGGGTCATGTGAGAATCCATGCATTTCTTAAATTCTGGTGAGGTAAACTGGGCCCTGTGCAAAATGATGGTATCTGGTAGGCCATGGATTGCAAAGAGTCTGTTGAGGATGACCCATGAAGGTACTGTGGTGACTGGTATTACCTCTAGCCGCTTGGAGTGTGAATCCACAGCGGTGAATCCACAGTGATATTTGGCAGAGAACACAGCAATATTTGAGGCATGGAACAGTGGCCAAGGCAGCGACAAGATGAGCAGGATACCATGGGCTGGTGATGGGTCCACATTGACAACAGGCAGAGACACACGGCTGAGGGTGTTGGTATTCCCCATGCCCTGAATGGGTCAATGCATTAGTTAGTAGTTATATCAATTTCGGTAGATAGTCCACTGCAGCATCTTGGCAGACATGATCTGGGGAGTTTAGGGATCTGGTGTGGAAAGTCCAAGGAGTGGTGTATAATCTCTGTAGATTGTAAACTTCCTTTCCTAGACATAGTTGTAGAATTTCTTGACCCCATGGACAATGGTGAGCTGCCTCCTTTTTGATCTGAGGGTTGTTGTGCTCTATGAATGACAGGGGCCTCCACACCATCTGGCAATTTGTGACTAAGGATGGTCTGGAGGCTGTGCAGGGAGGCATCACAAGCAAAGATAACGGGCAGCCTCTCATAAAAGTGGATCAGGATGTCAGAAGAAGACAACAGACCCTTGATGGCTTAGTGCATTTGGCTCCACTTCCAAGGTGTCTTCTTGTCAAGCAGGTGATGGAACAACTCTATGATGGCAGCCTTGTTGGGCAAGAGGGCATAGTAGAATTTAAGCAGCCTCAGAAAGGACTGCAGGTCCTGCTTGAACTTCAGATCTTTGACTTGGTGACCATCCATGTTGTGCTGACATGGAGTATATTGGTAGTCAGATGACATTGGTGACAGCCAGTTGCAGGGTTAAGCAGTAGAATTGGACCGGTTTTTGTTGTTGTTGTTGAAACTTGTCCTTATAGAGTTGGGGCCAGGCTGTAGTGGGGACTTGCAAAAAGCTGCAGACACGGGTGAAGTGCTGCCACTTGCCATAGCCCCCAGCATGACAATACAAGAACCAAAACTGAATCGAAGAAACCCACAATCAACCCAAACTTGTATACAAAACCCCACAATAGATCTTCCCACCAGTGCACACTTTAAACGGACTGGATCCTGCTGACATGATCTATCTGCACATTGGTCTCTCACATTGAAAGCTTACAATTCTGCCTTAGAGCTCAAGCCTGGTGCCTGGCGGGAGTACAGACACAACAAATGTGATGTTTCCTGAATAGGAATTGCTCTGTATTCTGAAGTGGCTTTGTTTGCCCATGATGATGTCATCATACAGCCAAATTTGTTTAGCTATCAGAAGATGTCACTCTTGCTAGGCAGAAGAAAAGAGACTTAGTATCAAAAAATAAGATATCTAGAAGCAATAACCAATTGGGTTGGAACTTCTAGGGAATTGGTGGGAAAAGGTAAGTATCCAAGGCTTCTTGGGGAAAGTTTTTTTCCCTTCCCACCATCCTCTCTTTATACTAAGAATGTTTGCTGAAGAATATTTACCTCAACCCTAATCATAATTGTGCATTGTATTTAATCAGACATTCCTTGTTCCCAGAGAAGAAGACCTTCATAATTTAGTGAGAAGCAGAAAAGTGTTGTGACATATGAATAGCTTGTTGAGAAAAAAATAGATTGATGTACTTTCTATGCCTATGGTGCCTTATCATTATATTTCAGTCAGGGAAAAGAATGCCCAGGAGATAGTCATTAATAACAAACATAACAAGTTGAACAGGCACTGAGTAGGGATCATGCAGCCTATATTCTGTCAAAGTTTTAGGGGTGCTCTAAGGGGCTCTCCAAGAAATTTCTGGGAATGATTAGCATTCAGTGGAGAAAATGTACATGAAAGGGAAAATGTGGCTTGGTGTAGCATCAAAGTGAAGGTCAGCCTCTTTTAATGCACTCTTGGGTCCATGTTTACATGCAGTGAATAATTTGATCTGGCAACACTGCAAGGAAAGTTTGGAGTTTATTTCAAAGGTTGAGAAACTGAGGGTCTCAGGCATAGTTCTGAATGTATCCTTTCCATAAAGGGAGAATTGTATCAGCCCTCTCCATTGTAGTGTCTTAACTAGTGAAGTGGGTTTCAAACGATATTTTAGGGAATCCTTGAAAACATAACAGAATTCCTTCATTGAGAAGACTAGTAAGGGTGAAACATTTTCAGATAATTTCTATTGCTGTGTGCAGCTGTGCAGTGGGGGGCTTTCAAACAATACATCCTCCAGTTTGTCAGCATTAGACTAGCAGCTCTATGTAGCTAGCAGCTCTATGTAGGGAATATGTCAAGAGACATAGGCCCAACATGCAGTGAAATGAACGGAAGGCCTTCTGCAGGAGTTCCATGTCTAAAGTACAGATTAACGTGGGGGCTTTACTATCCCATGATAGACTGAAAATTTTCAAGATTAGTATTGATTTATGTCTTAAGAATTGTCCAAGCAGTAAAAAAAATATTAAATGTCTAGGATGGAAATAAGAGTAATTTAGTAATTATGGCTACCTTGGAGAGTGGATCCTATAGTATTACCCTCTTGAAATTCCTGTCATCCTCAAACCCCTCCTCCTCAAGCTTCACACTCAGTCCAGAGCTAGCAGCTCTATGTAGGGAATATGTCAAGAGACATAGGCCCAACATGCAGTGAAATGAACAGAAGGCCTTCTGCAGGAGTTCCATGTCTAAAGTACAGATTAACTTGGGGGCTTTACTATCCCATGATAGACTGAAAATTTTCAAGATTAGTATTGATTTATGTCTTAAGAATTGTCCAAACAGTAAAAAAAAATATTAAATGTCTAGGATGGAAATAAGAGTAATTTAGTAATTATGGCTACCTTGGAGAGTGGATCCTATAGTATTACCCTCTTGAAATTCCTGTCATCCTCAAACCCCTCCTCCTCAAGCTTCACACCCAGTCCAGAGCTAGCAGCTCTATGTAGGGAATATGTCAAGAGACATAGGCCCAACATGCAGTGAAATGAACGGAAGGCCTTCTGCAGGAGTTCCATGTCTAAAGTACAGATTAACTTGGGGGCTTTACTATCCCATGATAGACTGAAAATTTTCAAGATTAGTATTGATTTATGTCTTAAGAATTGCCCAAGCAGTAAAAAAATATTAAATGTCTAGGATGGAAATAAGAGTAATTTAGTAATTATAAAATTCAGCTAAGTCAAACTTATGTGCAGGCTTTAGTGGATCATATTACACAGCCGGTGGAATGTGTTTGGTTAGGGCTGCCAATGTCCAGGTGAAACCTAGATATCTCTTTGAATTATGGCTGTCTCCTGACTGCACAGCTCAATTTCCCTAAGGAAAATGTCAGCTTTGGAGGGAGAACTCTATGACATTGCATTCCTGCTGAGCTCTCTCTCCTCCTGCAAGCTCCACTGTCAGGATCCTAGGAGAGCAGCTCAGCTGGCAATCCCAAACAGTGACAAAACTGAGACCATGCCCAGCAGTCCATAGCAAAGTCAATCTTTATTGTAGGTTACAACAGAGCAAGCATCTTCTTCAGGAAACACACAGAGCAGTGTTATTGGTCCAAGTCAAGGCCCAAAGAAAGGAATGGGGTTTTAACTACTTGGGCCCCCACCCCCTAAAATGAATGTGGGAAAGTTGGTTCTCACAAGAATGATTGTTTGATCAGCAAAGGTGTCTACACCCATTCCCAGATTCTGCCCCAGCTGTGCTGTCCCTGGGAGTGGGGATGTTTACAGTCTCCATGGCTAGAGATAACATTAACATGGCATTGGCCAGAGCAGCACTTCAAAGAGCAGTTGAGGTACACTGAAGGAACAAAGAACACATGAGAGAGAAGGGGGGGGGGGGTCAAAGACTAAGCATTTCAGGAGGAAACTGGAGATATTGGCATGACATATAACATCTACCTGAGAGCCAGTTTGGCTTCTAATCTGGCATGCCAGTCGCCTTCCCATTCCTCTCCCCACAACAGACACCCTATGGGGTGGGTGAGGCTGAGAGAGCCCTGATATCACTGCTCGGTCAGAACAGCTTTTATCAGTGCCGTGGCGAGCCCAAGGTCACCCAGCTGGCTGCATGTGGGGGAGCGCAGAATCGAACCTCCCAGCTTCAGACTGCATGTCTGCTGCCTTACCACTCTGCTCCACAAGAGGCTTTCTGTATACTATGTATCCCACCCTTATTTGTATTGTATTCAGTGAAAGTAATAAAACCCAAAAGAACTAACAAAAGCAAAGCAGGGATTTTCAAGCTGAAAGAGCAGAGATGAGAAATCCGAAACCATCCCTGGAAATGAACTAGACTTTTTCCTACCAAAATGTATATTGCAATAAACTAGTTAGCTATGATGGCAAGCTTACATCATGGGTCATTCGTCTATCGGACTGAAGCTTTCCTATTAAACTCAGCCTTGATGGAAATCCCGACAATCACCCAAGTGTTAGGACACCTTGGCAAACTCATTAGGTTAACAAATTCTTTCATAGTGCAATGATAGGAGCTGGCCTTCTGTACATTTGACGTCTGCAAGCGAGTCTGAAGTTTGGCCGCCGATTGTCAGCAAACAGGCTCTCAGTTCAAACAGCCACACAACAGAAGAAAATCCATCATTCAGCTGTTCAGCCCGAGATGACACATTCTTGCCATTTTTCTTCAAACTTGCCACAGAATTCTTTGGAAGGTTCTTGGTCTAATTAGTTTCACAAATCAAGCCTGTAAGCTCCCAGTGAAAAGGGCATTTCCCCCTTCTTCTTTCTCCCTGTGAATATATGAATAACAAGAAGAGCTGTTTTTTGTACCCTGCCATTTTCCTACCTAAAGGAATCTCAAAGTGGCTTACAATCTCCTACCCATCCTCTCCCTAGAACAGAGACCCTGTGAGGAAGGCGAGGCTGAGAGAGTTCTGGGAACAGTGTCTGATCCATGTACTTGAGCTGCTGTCACATAGAGCAGAGTTGTTTTCTATTGCCCCAGAAGGTAGGACCAGAACTAATAGGATGGAATTGATTAAAAAGGAATTTCAGCTAAACATCCAGAAGAATTTCCTGACAGAGTAGTTCCTCAGTGGAACAGGCCTCCTTGGGAGTTGATGAGTTCTCCCTCCATGCAAGTTTTTAAACAGAAGCTAGATAGCCACCTCACAGAAATACTGATTGTGCTAATTTAGGCAGAATGTAAGTGGCTGGGCAGAAGGGAGTGTGTCCATGCTTGGCTCTTGTGGCTCTTTCTTGCATGCCCAGGGAAATGGCAATCACTACTTGGGGTCAGGAGGGGAATTTTTTCCAGGCCAGACTGACCAGGGATTCTGGGGTTTGCAGGGAGGCATGATCTGGGCATGGAATTGAGGTCACTGTGGGTGGGCAGGTAATTGTCAATTTCCTGCATTCTGCAGAGGGTTGGACTAGATGGCCCTGGAGGTCCCTTCCAACTCTATGATTCTTTGATTCTAAGGTCACCCAGCTGGCTGCCTGTAGAGAAGTAGAGAATCAAGTCTGGTTCTCCAAATTAGAGCTGCTGTTCTTAACTACTATAAAGGTAAAGGTATCCCCTGTGCAAGCACTGAGTCATGTCTGACCCTTGGGGTGACGCCCTCTAGCGTTTTCATGGCAGACTCAATACGGGGTGGTTTGCCAGTGCCTTCCCCAGTCATGACCGTTTACCCCCCAGCAAGCTGGGTACTCATTTTACCGACCTCGGAAGGATGGAAGGCTGAGTCAACCTTGAGCCGGCTGCTGGGATCGAACTCCCAGCCTCATGGGCAAAGCTTTCAGACGGCTGCCTTACCACTCTGCGCCACAAGAGGCTCATTCTCAACTACTATACCAACTACTATACCAAGCAGTATAACATTCTTTTTAATATTTAAAGGGCTCAGTTCCAGTGAGGACTGACAACCTGGGGATGAGGACAAATTCAAAAATGAAGCTCAAATCAACCTGCAGACTTTGCAAAATGTTCAACAAGTGGGACCAAGGAAGTTGATTCACTCTTCTTGGTTCTCTGCTGATTAATAAAGCCTGAGTATCAGTGTTTCCCATCCCCCACATTCGGGGGGATGTGAAATAGGTTGACATGTATTTAGGGTTGGCAATAGGAAGGGAGCCAAAAGGCAAAGCTTCAAAAATGGTACAAACTGACATCATAGTTAAGAAGTACAAGGAGAAAGCCCTACAGGATCAAAATCGCAGTGGTCTTTTTAAAACAGCATTGTATTTCACATGACATCCATCCATTTGCCTTGGAAGGCCAATGAATGGTTCATACAAGCCAAGGCCGTCCCCTGTTGATGCTTCCTAGCACTTATATCCAGAGAGTTATTGCATCTGGATGTGGAAGTCATTTTTATTCATCATGATTAGTATTTGGAAGTAATGTTGATAGCAAGCCAACAATGGAAGCAAGAAATCTGACTGAAGTTGAACTAGGAAAGAACATGCCAGCAGCAAAGACAGGCAGGGAGAGTCAACCAAGCAAGTCAAGAGTCTAAGGTAGAGGTTCCCAACCAGGGCTCCCCGGTGCTCTGTAAGATGTTCCCAAGAGCTCCCCAGTTTTTCCCCTATATCATGCCTTAATGGACTCAATTGCCATGAAAGCAGGGAACTAGACACTTCCATGGACCTGGTGGTGGGGTTCTTGCATGGTTACCATGGCTGGGAAAGGGGGTGGAGCCTGGACATCTACTCCTGCCTCCTTTCTTTCCTACCTTTCTTATGCATGGCAGAGAGGTGTGACAAGCAGGCATCACTTACAGCCCAGTTCTAGGGCTCCCCAAAGCCTGAAAAATATTTCAGGGGCTCCTCCACAGTCAAAACATTGAAAAGGGCTGGTATAAGGTATTACCTAGCAATGGCATATAATGTTTTTTTGTTCTCCTCCTCAATGCAGTTCACACTGTGAAGCAGCTTTTGAATTAAAGTACACAAAATGCAATGTTACTTAAATAAAGAAATACAGCTGAATACGCATAAACAGGCAGTAAATCACAAAGTCATTCCAGGCTGATACTGCATTTCCTACTATGACCCACAAAGAGCCACAAACTAACACCCAAGGACCAATATCCCTTAAATTAGTTGTAAAAGAGGTAGGAAGAGACAAATGTTCATCTCAGGTCCTATTCAGCTTTTTACACAGTCTCATTCCTTTCTTCTATAAATGATAGAGCACATGACTTATATTTGGACAGACTATTGTTCCACTTATCTCAGTACTGTCGATACTCTAATAATGGCTTTCTGGGATCTCAGGCAGAATTTAGTCTTTCCCACCAGCCCATGGTCTTTTCATGGGTATTCCCAGAGCTTAAACCTCATACCTTCTGCATGCTAGATATGGGTTCTACCATGAATCTATGGGCCTTTCCCAAACCAATATTACCCAGACGTCTCACTATAAGAGGCATGAATGATATGTTGGTTACCAGTTCCTGTCTCAACTGGTAGAGACAACATCTTTAAACTGCCTTCAAATGAATGAAAAACAGTTGTGTTTAGCTTCCTTTTGCCTTCATGTGAACTGGCAAAATGCCTGTTTAGTCAACTTGCAGAATAGGTCTTTCTGACCCAGTTTTTGAACACAGTGGCACTGGCTGCTGACCCGCAGAAGCATTTTAATTAGCAGCCTATAAGTTGTAGTCCAAAATTGTTTATGACCATGCAATGGCTGTGAAGTTAATTGGGTTATGTACATGAATGGGTACAAAGACAAGGACAAATTTCATCTATTTGGTAATCTATATAGCTTTGCTTTCGCAGGGATGAAGTTGAGCTGGTATGATTTTGTGCAATGTTCATGAACGTTATGTCCCTTAAGCAATGAAAAATGTCAGAATGTTTAATGTCCATCCTCTGTGAGAGAAAGGGAAGCTGTCTGATTGGCAGGAGAAAAATCTCATAAAGCCCCACAGGACAAGAATAAATTTGGGGAGGGGGGCAGCGTTGGAAGACTGATAAAACATCGCATAGGCAAGGAAAATAAGGGGATGGTAGCTGACAGGCTAGATGGCTGAAAAATGAATATCAAGAGCCTGAGAACCATGGACTAGGAAGAATGATGGTTGAAGGAAAAGAACTGAGAAAAAAAAGAACAGAGCCCATTTCATACAACAATGAACTCACCAGCTAATTCCCCAGACCTGCCCATTCACTTTTGCCCAAACTGCAAATGACCATAAGCTGTGTCAAAAGCTAAGATGACTTTGGAATGAAGTGACACAATCTATCAATTTGTACTTTACTAATCCCACTTTAGAAGCCAATCTTCCAGCACTAAGATGTTCTCACAATTAACCCTATTCTGAAATCTGACCTTACTTGTGCCTTTCAGAGATGTCCAAGGCTACAGGCTGTGCTGTCAAAGCCTGTCTAGTTCATATACACACAGAGGAAGTGTGTTTCTTTTGAAGCCAATATACTAGAAAACCACAGGTTAAGATTTTTTATGGAGGTGGACCCAACATCATGGGATAGTAAAGCCCCCACGTTAATCTGTACTTTAGACATGGAACTCCTGCAGAAGGCCTTCCGTTCATTTCACTGCATGTTGGGCCTATGTCTCTTGACATATTCCCTACATAGAGTCTGAAGAAGAAGAAGAAGAAGAGCTGGTTCTTATATGCCGCTTTTCCCTACCCGAAGGAGGCTCAAAGTGGCTTACAGTCGCCTAGTGGTTAGGAATGCGGACTTCTAATCTGGCATGCCACAATTTGGAGGGCCCATACCCAGCCAGTTCAAGGTGGTGGTTTTAACCTTTAAGGTTGCATGTGGTCTGGACCCGATGCACTTGAGGGAAGTTCTTTCTCTTTACACCCCACACAGAGCTCTTTGTTCTGTGAGTACAAGAAGACTGGTGATCCCTAGTCCATGGGAAGTCCTCCTGACCTCAGTCCTGGCCCTGTGAAATGAGCTCCCGGAAGAGCTAAGAGCCCTGTCAGAGCTGACTTCATTCTGCAGGGCCTGTAAGATGGAGCTTTTTAGTTAGGCTTTTTGTCTGAGGTTGGATGGACAGAAGATCTTGCCCTCCTTTAGAGTTGGAGTCTCTCATGTGGAACATCACCGCCAGGGACCCAGTGAATCTGGCAGACTGGATGTAGATGTATGGTGGGGTTTGGGGCATGGGGGTATGGGGAGGGTGTGATTATACTGCATAGTTTTTATTGCATGTTTTATTGTTGTTGTTAGCAACCATAAGATGGCAGGCTGGGAGTGGTGGCATGCAAATACAATAAGTAAATAAATACACAAATATATAAATAAATAACACAATGTCTAGATCTACAATATATTTAAATACAAGTAAAGCAAGCATAGAACTGCAATATAATACAACATTTTATTGTAAATAACAGTTCTCCTACTTAAACTAGAACATGATGATGATGATGATGATGCTATCCATTCAGTCATGTCCGACCCTCGGCGATTCTATAGGAAACTCTTCGCCATCCGCCTCTGTCTCTGACTGCTTCTTTCACTTGGTTCATGGTCATCCCTGTATTGGCTTTGATTGTGTCGAGCCAGTGGATCCTTTGGTGACCACGTTTCCTTTTGCTGCTGACCATGCCGAGCATTCATGATTTCTCCAGTGAGTTTGATCGCATGATGTGTCCAAAGTAGGTGACTAGAATATGAAGATGTCCAAAGTAGTAAAACCCGGATGTTTGTGCCGTGCTTCTGGATGCTGGCTAGTTTCAGACACATTTTGCTCTCTGCTCCAGAGTCAGTTTCCTCAAGCCTTGAAATGTTGTGCTAAGTCCTTAAAATGCAAACTTCTAAATTATATTCAGTGCTGATTTCATCAATATAGTAGTGCCATTCAATGCTCATATGTTAGAAAACATCTGAGTAAAACTGTAAATAAGACACAGCAAGTTCTCAGAATGTGCACCGAAAGCTTGTATCTTGACACACACATATGGTTCATATGTACATTTCTTTCAATGCTGCTTGTGCAACAGTATATAAACATTCCACGTTATATATGATATGCACTGCATGTATACATGCCATACATATGTTCACATAATTCAAACCGATTTCCAAAAATCAATATGAAAAATTGAAGAGACAAAACTACAGAAAAAAATGATAAATGAATGAATGAATGTAGGGGGGGGGAAGGTAAACTGAAAGGCAAATATAAGTATGCTATAAATGGACTGAAACTACTTCTGTTGAATTGTAATGTAGACAATGTCACCTGTGTTTCCTGAAGTGGCAGAGTTACTAAATCATTATTGAAATCTTAACTGACATGAGATTAGGCTGAAGTTAATATGAAGCTGTGATCTCCCGGCCTCTCCCTCCCTCCCTCTCTCCCTCTCTCTCTCTCGTTCTCTCTCTCACACACACACTGTCTGTCTATCTGTCTGTCTATCTATCTATCTATCTATCTATCTATCTATCTATCTATCTATCTGTCTGTCTGTCTGTCTGTCTGTCTGTCTGTCTGTCTGTCTGTCTGTCTGTCTGTCTGTCTGTCTGTCTGTCTGTCTGTTGCACAGCTTTATAGTGCTTTCCCCATGTTTGAAAGGTGATTTAAAGACGTGAAGGAATAAAGCCTTGTGGAAGCTCAGAAATAATCAGTTCATATGGGGAGCCCAAACTGGAGCAAAAAGCCCATGTAGAAGTTCCTAGTCTGTGCTTTACTAATGCTCAAAGCAGTTTTACATCATTCTTTACTCTTTTCAGTATGTTCATGTGAGAAGTTTCATGTCATACTTTTAATCAAGATCAGCCCCCAGAACTCAAACCAATGTACAAGCTTCTGAGTTCTCCAGTACTCTTAATCAGGCTAGGTGATAAAAACAAAACAAGTGAGAAACAAGTCAAGTGGGAATAAGGATCTTTCTTAAGGCCATTTGTCTGCATCTTGCATGAAAGGTAGGCTTGATTAAATGTTGTGCAGAGATAGTATCAGGCTGTATCTTTGGATTGTGGGGGAAGAAGGTGGAGGAGGATAGGGAGTTTAGGGAAGACCGTGCTTCATCTGAGCACCTACAGAAGAAATGGGATAAAGAGGACAAGAGCATTTAATGCTACCTGAAGATCTTGGCATGAAATCTATCTGTCTGTCTGTCTGTCTGTCTGTCTGTCTGTCTGTCCGTCCGTCCGTCCACCCATCCATCATCTACCTACTTTTCCCAGATGTTTTTTTTAAAAAAACATTCAACTTGGTGAAGGTTTCTGGGGCTTGAAAGGTTGTGCAATGGTTGATGTTGCTGGGATCAGTCTTATTGAAACACAGCTTTTGTTTTTGCCTCAGACCAATACACTCACCAGATACACTTGGCTGTTCCTTCCCAATCTTTGTTATTGTGAACTGCTGGGCAGGGATGCTGAGACCTTCAACATTTACATGATCATCCAAGAAATATCTCAGACTTCTTGCTTATCAGTGAGGCAAGGTCTGATTGGATCACCTTGACCAATTCCACACCGGCGGCGCTGCACCAGATTGCCGCTGGGTGTTTGGACTGGGGCAGGTTGCCTCACCTCTTCCTGTGTCCAAATGAGGGAGCATTTTTCCTGCTGCACTTAGTCTACCCCAGATTTATGCCGCCAGATGAGGCAGCCAAGTTCTGCTGCACTGCAGGTTGGCAGGGGACAAGCTTTTGATTTATAAGAATGGGGTATTGCATTACAAGACAATCAAATCAAAAATGCCCCCCAAATGAAAACAAACAATTCCAAAAATCAGATTGTCACAGAATATGTGGAAACACATAATCTGCAACAAATTTGTGGGGCCAGGCACAAAGATAGGAAATGGAGCAGTGGTGACTGATCCAGAAATATACCACATTGAAAAATGTTTCAAGAGATATATTGGTGAATTCTGTGGGGAAAACAATGAGAGATAGACTGCTCCAATAACGTTCTAAGACCAAGATGAAGGTTGACAATGCAGGCAAATGAAGCAGATTTAAAATGGGTGTTAGTACATGAACATTTAAAGAGAAACGGTACCAAAATAACTCCAAAAAATTCAGGCAAGTAGGGTTTTGGACATACTCAGAACACTACATTTTTAAAACAGGAAGAATGGGCGTGGTAGCTGGCAAGGTCTGACAGTGAGTCCTTCCCACTACAGCACCCCTGCCACTACTGCTGCCACCATTGCCACCACCCATCTCCCAAAGGCCAGCCCCACACTCCTGATGGAAAGGCTAACCTCTGAAGATGGGCAGCAGAGGTGGTGGCGGCAGCACAGCGACTGGGGCTTAGTGCCGGGTCTTGCTATCCTCCTCCTCCACTACCCATCTTTTACAGGTGGCTATGCCACCTTGAGTGTGAGTTTAAGTGGAATGGGCATGGTGGCTGGCCATGTGCAGCACTGAGCCCTGCCACCCATCTTTCAAGGCTGGCTCCATACTCCTGATGGTAGAACCATGGAAGATAGGCGGTAGAGGATGTGGCAGCATAGTGAGTGAAGCTCAGCACCAGGCCTGGCCAGCTACTGCTATCTAACTCCTTTCTATCTACTCGTAAGTTTCCTGCAGCAAGACAATAGATAGTCATTACCATTTCCATAGTCATTTCCATTTCAGGGGGCATGCCATTATATGTGTTTCCACATCAACAAAAATGCTGCACTGCGCAGCAAAGCCACCTGGGGAATTTTTTGGTCCCCTCTGGGAAGTCGTAATCATGGCTGCAGGTGTGGAGGAGCCATGCCAGGAAGGCCCAACTCTTCCCTTCCCCATGGCCCGAGACCCAATATTGGCCCCATCGGCACCCGGGGCAAGAAAGGGAATGTAGAATTATCCTCATTCTCTGTCCATGGGACAAATGAGGGCCTGAGTTGGGCTAGGCCTGGGATGGCCCCAGCCTGGCCACAACATTACTAGGAATTTGCCCTGCCACTGAATGAGCAGTGAGGCGTGGGAAATTTCTGGTGCAGTAAATGTCCTTAATGTTTTCTTTCAGCCACTTCGGATCTTGGGTGATGGTAATAAATATTAAATTTGTATTGCAGCTTGAAGGCACTTTTGTTCTTGTACAGTCCCCAAACTAAATCTTCAGCAGTTTGGGGAGACTCTGGACTTTGGTTTATATTCTCAACTCACTTTTATATTCAAAGGAACATAAATGTTTTTAAAATAAAATTTCCTTTAGGGGGTTTTCACTCACACTGAAATTAATTAGGGAAGTGATGATCACTGGCTTCTACTGAAGAGCAGTTATTTTCTTCCCCGTCCGAATACTCCTAATTAATTTTCTGTTGGGTAAGAAGTTGCATTGCTATCAAATGTCCAGAGAATGAGCCTTGGTTTTACTGCATTTTATCAAAACTGAATATCCCTCAAATGATCCAAATTTGTATGTACTTGTAAGCTTATTTGCAAGAATCCTAGGGATTCTTTGTTCCCTTACCTACTTACTTATTTAAGTTAGATTATTATACCATAATTATTAATTGTTATATTACAACCAACAGATGGTGGAGATCTGCCATTCATACTCATTCTGTCTTTACAGAATTTGGTGCTGATGAAAAATTCAGATGGTGGTGTGGGTGTGTGAACTGCAAACCTCATTATCTTTGTACAATGCCCTTTCTGATATTTTAGAAGTGTCCGTTATCAATATTGCATCACCAATCCAATTTTTCCAGTCCTCTATTAGGAATTTGGTTATCCCCATTTCATGCATTATTCCTTCTTTCCTCTACATGAAAGTGACAGAGCTGCTAAGGCTGAAACAGCCTCAGGCAAGACAGGCATAATATTTAAGAAGGCATAGTCATGTCTTCACCCAAGGCACAAGGCTGACTTCACAGATTGGAGGAGAGCTTCATAGAAAAGGGCTTTGGCTCAGCAACAGAGCATATGCTTGGCATGCAGAAGGTCCAGGGAACTGTGAAGATCTCTGCAAGGGAACATCCCATCTCAATCAGGACCAGCTATTCATGCAAATTGTTGGATTGCCTTGTGTCACAGCAAGGAGAGGGCCAGGAACCTAACCCAGTCCCTATCACTGAGACAACTTTATTTCTGTGAGGGAGGCAGGGATCGTGGCTGATGTAAACTTCTTCCTGTTGAAGAAAAAAAACCCTTTTTCTTTCTACTGGTGAGCTTTATGAATATTCTCTCTTCAGGTCTTTATTGTATTTGTAGCACCAGTGCCTTGCTGTTATAGGGGAAAGCAGCACCAGCCTACTAGATTAGAATCACAGAATCATAGAGTTGGAAGGGGCCATACAGGCCATCTAGTCCAAGTTAAGTTGTTCTCCCTCACAACCACAATGAAGTTGTTCTCCCTCACAACCGATAAGATGTACTTCTTCCCTCACACATAAGACGCATTGCAAAGTTTAACAAATAGGTAAATAAAGGTTATTAAACTTTTTTTGGGGGGGGGAGAAACAAAATAAATGAGTCAGGAGTAGATTATGGGTTTAGCAGTATTTGCCTATTCAAATACATTTACTTATATTGAGACAACTTTCTGGTCTTCCCTAAATCCTGCATTGATACTCTCAGAACACAGGACTAGGGAAACCTTCTCTCCCCAGAAGAGAATTCCTATCCTTGGATAGGTTTGGAATAATCTCGCAGGTTCCTCCTTGTTCTTCCCTCTATGTTCTTCCCTCAAGAGCACCCTGTGAGAGCATGTCTCTTTCATGCTCTACATTCAGTTACCTAACCTAGACTCCATTGTCCAAACAGCTCAATGGTCTGATCAGAACTGTCTCCTGCACAGCAGCTTTTATTCCCTTTTCCAGCTTTTGTAACTCCTCCCTTCTGTATAAGGATTCAAGCTTGGGTGGCTGCTATCGGGAGGAGGTGAAGTGAGACACACTTTGGTGGGAACACACCTCACAGCACAGGGTACACCCAGTTGCTGCAAAGTGATGGACAGAACACAAGCCCAGAGGAAAAGCCAAGTCACCCCACCCCTTGAGTTCTCACAAGCGCTAGGCTCTTCAAGAGGAATCCAGACTAATAAGACTTGAGTCTCCATCTACATTGTGATCTGGCCAGCTTGGAGCCCAGGGCATTAAAATCAAGGCAGCTACATGTTTTATTCTTATAAGCCTAAAAATGAGATTTATCAGGGTGTCAATACTGCAGGAGCCTCTTGTGGCACAGAGTGGTAAGCAGCAGAAATGCAGTCTGAAGCTGTCTGCCCATGAGGCTGGGAGTTCGATCCCAGCAGCCGGCTCAAGGTTGACTCAGCCTTCCATCCTTCCGAGGTCGGTAAAATGAGTACCCAGCTTGCTGGGGGGTAAACGGTCATGACTGGGGAAGGCACTGGCAAACCACCCTGTATTGAGTCTGCCGTGAAATCGCTAGAGGGCGTCGCCCCAAGGGTCAGACATGACCCCGTGCTTGCACAAGGGATACCTTTATCTTTTATAATACTGCATTTGTCACAGAGGCACACAGGACCCTGGAAGGTTGTGACATCTCCTTAGAGGGCACTGGGGTTTGTTGCTCCTGGGGGCTTCCCTTGGCCTCTGGATTTCAGGCATTTTAGACATTTACGCCCCTCATCAGACTAACAGCAGCTGCCCACCCTCTTCAAGCAGACCACCAATCCTCAGGTCATTAGGAGAGGGCATGAGGTTGATATCTTGTAAGAACACACCCCCTTGTGGCAAAAGGTGAGATGTATCATATCATTTTCAGCCTTGTGGTGTTCTGGAAAGGCAGCCTAGGGGTATTTTGAATACATACAGAAGTACGGTGATTTGGGAGAGTGTATCAGATCAGGATCTGCTAAGTGAAAATATCCTTTGACCCCTTTTGATAGTTCCGTAGGGTCTCTGGCAGACGTCTAAACTACAGGGGAATTCAGGAGGTCTCCTGTGCATTTTTAAGAGCATAAAAGACCGCCAGGAAAAGAGAGAATTTACAAACCCACCATTCTCCCCCAATTTTAGTTCTCTCCTTTACTTTAAACATCTCTCTCCAGTGCTCTTAACTAGAAGGTTCATGAGGTTGCTCATGACACATGGGGGAAGGGCATGCAAGAAGGTCCAGGTTCAGTCCCCGGCATCTCCAGTTAAAACATTTGGCAGTAGGCAATGGGAAAGACCTGAGACTCCATAGAAGCAGACAAGACTTCAAGTAAGTGTCAGGCCACAGCAGCTTCATCTGTTCCTTATATTGGACAGAGCCTGTGGCTCAGGGGTAGAGCATCAGCTCGGCATGCAGAAGGTCCCAAGATCCATTGACGGCATCCTGTTACAAGATATGGCAGTAGGGGATGTGAAAGACTTCAGCCTGAGGCTCTGAAGAGCCGCTGCCAGTCTGAATAAATACTATTTTGGGCCAAGAGTCTGATTCAGCTGAAGGCAGCTGTGCATGTTCACCTAAAATACACAATAATTAAAAATACATGAAAATGTGTTCCACTTAATATTTCTGATGAGGGCTTATAGGAGAAGCATGTTGCATGGCTTCAGTGCCCCTAAGCGCTTAACACCCACTCAGGATGGCAGTCCTACCCTGGAGTGCTTCCTCCTCCAACCGGTTTGCCTGTCTGTCCAGCAGCCAGCCAATCACCTTCTGTCCCCCACCTCTGGGCACCCCCTCCTCCTTCCGCTTCCCTCTGAGGCTCGGAGGCTACAGATCCCTGCTGTGTGAGAGCTGTCCCTGCGGTTGAGTTCCCTGCCCAGGGGCCTCCAGCCTGCAGTCTTTCCAGGTCCTGGAGTGAGGGAGAGGCCATCTGTAGAGTTCTTCCACCCCCACCCCCACCCCCCCAACATGACTCTAGATCTACTTTGGTCTCCTCTTTAGTCATAAAAACCAAATTACTCCTATCACAATAGGGATTTAACATATTAATATGAAATAATTTACTCCACTCCCCTGCTGGATTTATATTTATTACATAGTTAGCATTTGAGGCTTGACCCACGACAGTGTAAGGACCTTCCCAGGTGAATTACAGTTTCTGTTTTCATCTTGGCCTTAAGACAAGGTCTCTTGGCTTGAATTGCCTTTCTCTTGTCTTCATATCAGGTCTTTTCATAGAATCATAGAGTTGGAAGGGACCTCCTGGGTCATCTAGTCAAACTCCCTGCACTATGCAGGACACTCACAGCCCTATCTACAACTCTTTAAAGATGTCCAATGGTCCTCTCACTTTGCATCCAAAAAGAAATTCAAATGGACTGAAGCTGATGCTTTCCTGTGGGGCCACCCTGTAGCCAAATAGAAGGAGCTGAAGTCTTTTGTCCCAGTCATTTGAATGCCTTACAACAGTAAGTTCTTAGCACGTGATTCAGAGTTCCATTGAATCTTTCATTCTGTCCATTTGCTTGAGGGTGATAAGCAATGGTGGTCAGATGCTTTACCCCACAAGTATGCAATAACTCCTTTATCACATGAAGCTAGTTCCAAGATCTGTCATCATTTCTTTTGGGAGCCCTAGCCTTGTAAAAATGGACACCAAAGACCTCTGCTACTGCCCTGGACATGGTGTCTCGCAAAGGCATAGCTTCTGGATATTTTGTGGAAAAATCTAACAGTATTAAAATATATTTATTTCCAAATCTGTTGGCCCTCAAGATTAGATCCACAATATCCACCCCAACTTGTGCAAAAGATTCAGTTACTAGGGAGACTGGTTGTGGTGGTCCTCTGGTCTTATCACCTGTCTTCCCCACCAGCTGACATTCAGGACAGGACCTGTAAAAGTTTCTAACATCCTTGCTCATGTTTGTCCAATAAAACTTTGCCTGCAGCCAATCTCTTGTTTTATTCAACCCGAAAAGTGCTGCCAATGGGGTTTCATAGACTAAATGAAATATTTGCAGCCTGTTCTTCCTTGAGGTGACTAGTGCTTTCTCTTCTCCCATGCTGTCATATTCTTCCTCTTCATAATGACTCTGTTTAGCAGAGGTAGTCAAACTGCGGCCCTCCAGATGTCCATGGACTACAATTCCCATGAGCCCCTGCCAGCGTTTGCTGGCAGGGGCTCATGGGAATTGTAGACCATGGACATCTGGAGGGCCGCAGTTTGACTACTCCTACTGTATAGCCTCTGGTCTTTCAGCTGCACAGTTGTTCTATTGAGATTTCTTCAGCTGAGGATGTTGCTTTCTCCCACAGTTCTTTTAAAGTCTCATATCCAGCTTGATCTAATATAAACGACTCAGCTGGAAGATTTAATAGGACAGTTTCTGCTTCCTCTCTTCTGTAGAAGATTAACTCTATACAAAATGGTTTCTGAAGGCAAACACAAATGAAGGTTTAGGGGGGAAAACCTCTTTCATCACAACTCTGTCATTCCTTACCGGCTGATAGCCTCTTTCTGACTATTTCCAAACTGGGAACATTGCTGCCCCGACTCCTGTGCAGGAGCACAAATCCGGAGTGGACGAAGCGCGCAGGCCAAATGCTCCCCCATGTGGGAGCAGGAAGAGGTCGGGCAATCTGCCCTGGCTCAAACGCCAGCCTGCAGCCTGGCGTGAAGGAGTCTTTGTGTGGTTCCTTTTTGACTTGCAAAGTGGCAGTTGGGCTTAGAGAAAACGTGCACACCATCTTTTGTTTGCTTCCAACAATGGCCACAGCTTTAATGAAACATAACACACAAGAGTGTTGGCATGATGGTGGATTGGGAGCCTCCCCTAGTCAGCTGACTACAGGTACCCCCCTCCTACAGTGGCTTCTGTATAATCCTCCACCAGTTCCCAGCTGGAAATGCGGCTCTCCTCAGCTGCTGAAGTCCTTAACCAGGGAGGTTTCCCATTGGGGATGACTGATGAGGCGCAAACCTCTTCTAGTTCCATCCCAAGCCACCCGGCCCTATGAGCTCCCTGCTTTCCCAGCTGGGTTAGCCCTGCTCACAGACTTGCCACCTCTTTAAGGAGGTTCCTTAATTAGGAGTATTGCCATGCAGGACAAGCTCCCCTCAAAACTGGCTCTGTCCCCCGCCAACTCGCAAGCTGTGACGAATAACAGATATAATTGAACAACCAACCTCAAACAATTTTTTTTGACACATGTAACCAAATGTGGCCAGAAAATACAACTAGCCAACCTCTGTACCACCTTCACCCATAGGGTGGGAACGTGGGAAGCTTCTCCATCCTTGGTGTCCAGCAAAGAGGCCAAGTGCCGCACATGGTGCCTTTAAATAGGGGGTGGCCGCTTGCTCCGCCCCCTGATCAATCCCAGGGTACCATGCTCATGATGGCGATCTGCCACATGCGCATACACCCTATGGTTTCTCCCTGGTTCATTCCTCTCCCACCCACACTCTTGCTACGTCCATGATGGCCCTGGGTGAATCTGTGCTGCCTTCTCTCTGTATGTGGTTCCTTTTGACTCTTATTCCTCTGGCCTATGAGAGGAAGAGGTTCTTGGCAGGCTGGATCTGACTACTTTTCTTTGTGGTGACTTAGGATTCTCCTGCTCCAAGGGCAAGGAAATTCTTCTTGATCATGGTCAGTGTGGTTTTACATTCTGGTCAGCTAGCTTCTTCCTACTCTAGTAATGCTCTTTCCAGGGACTATCTAGTCATCCAAGCAACGGAGCAAATGAATTACATAGCTTCATCTTTATGCTGGGTGTCAATTTACCCTGACAATGTCTGCTAAGCATACTTCAGATTCTTCCTTGCATGGTGGCTCATTTCAGGTTAGGCATCCTCATCAGGCTTTCTACATCCAGAGAGCTTGTGATATCCATGAAGTCAGGCCATTAGGGGACCTGGGTTGGGTGCAAATTTCATGTCAAAATTGAGACCAATACTTACTGGAAACCCTTTAACCCCACCTTATGCCTGTTGATACCAGATAAAATTCCAGTTATTTTCTTAGTCTTTTCTACTCATTTAGAGCAGGGAATTGCTAAGTATGAAGGCATTTTGAAAGCCAGCAAGCCATTAGGAGAGGAATGGCCAGGACCCATATTCACTGTCTGGAATGAAATTGGCTTGGAAGTCAATATAGTTGCTGATTAGGGATTTAAGGTCTTTTTTCAGGAATTGTTGCTTTCCAAGGGTACAAATATCCAAATCTATACAACAAGACACTCGGTCTATCAGCCATTCAGTATACTGGCAATTCATAAATATTTAAGGCACTCATTTTTAGGCTAGTTGAATTTCATGGCTACATATTTATAGCCTGTGAAAATCAATACTTGAACATTTGCATTTGGAATGTGTTAGATCTTCAGAGAATTACCCTGCTGGCATTACTGACACTTATTTGGGAAAGGAAAATAGCTAAGCATGTTTGACCCCATCTAAAGGTGGGAAGGTAATGAGCTCTGGGATTCACGGGCAGGGGGAATGTTTCCCCATGTCCTGCTCCCAAGGTATGGGATTCAAAATCTGACCCAGGCTATAGCATATGAATTCCTATTATATAATGTCAGGAGCGGTCCATCTAGCCCAGTACAATATATAGTGTTCTCCAAGGAAAGGCCATTCTCAGTTTTGCAGTTAGTGACATTTTGCCTGGAGATGCCGAGTTCTGAATCTGGGAGCTTCTGCATGCAAAGCAGGTGCTCTACCATTGAGCTGTCAAGTTTCTTTAGCTGCCAAGAAAACACAGTCTTTGATTTGGTGCAAAAGATGTGTTTATTGTAAAGCAAGAAAGTTAACCCACAAAGTACCTTGTCGGAATTGAGGTACAATAGAACAGGCACAGTTGAACAACCACTTCCCTGGCATCCCCTCCCATGAGAACTGGAGAAACACTGGAGATCTTCAAAGGGAACAGACCAGGCAGATAGAGAGGTGCTTGAGGCTGTGGCACTGCATTCTGGAGACAGGGAAGATGGATGGGGGGAGGTGTGAAAGGGAGAAGGAAGGCAAGGAAGCTGGGTCCAATAAACTCTGCATCTACATATCAACCTACATCTAGGCCCATTCCGCACACATAGGATAATGCACTTCCAATGTGCTTTGGCAGCTGGAATTTCCTGTGCGGAACAGGAAAATCTACTTTTAAAGTGCATTGAAAGTGCATTATCTATTGTGTGCAGACTAGGCCCTACACATCAAAGAGAATCAAAACAAATGGCAGAAGCATAGCATTCTGACATGAACAAAATATCAGCTATTGTTTTCTGAAGGATTTGTTACTCATTTATTCTATTTCACCTTCCCATTCAACGAAGCTTTGCCTTATTTGGTCTTCAGCACAGTGCCCAGTTTTGAAAGATTTATGGACATATGTATATATTTTTGCTATGTATAATTAAAATGACTGAAGCAAAACTGATTCATGAAACAGATCCCTGTAATGAAATTTCAGGCTGGATGGTGTAGTTTGATTGATGACTTAAGGCCAGAAAAGTAGTAATTTAATTCACCTTTCTTTTCATTAATTCATTATATTCATGAGATTCATTAGCAAGCCCATTAAATGAACTACCATGAAGGGAAGCAGGGTTAGAAACCATCAGCGGAAGTGTTTTTAAATTTCTCTTCTTAGGAAATAAGAAATACATATATTGCTCAAATCAGCAATTGTTGGGCAGCATTTTGGATGCCCACAGGCTTTTCTTGCAAACTTGAGATACATTTTGCTGTATGTAGCCCATAAAGCATGTATCATGGTTGGCTATTCATTTGGCAACCTTCCTAGGCTATTTGCAGAGATGGGCAGACACTGAAATAAGAAACTTTATATGGACTCTGATAGGCCATGGCTGATGAACTGAGCTTGTCTGGAATTGTCTAGAACTTCTTGTATCGTGTTGGTCCATCCCACACTGAGTTTGGGTTTCAAGACAAAATTAATACCAGAGGCAAACGGAAACACTGCTTTACTCAATAAGTTATAAAATTAAGGAATTTGCTGCCAATGGATATAGTGATAGCCACCAATATGGCTTTAAAAGGGGATTAGACAGGGTCCTGCAGGATAGGGCTAAAGGTGATCTCTTTGTTCAGAGGCAGTAAGCTTTTGAATATTCATGCTATGAGGCAACTCAAGGGGAAACCATGACTTCTATGCCCTATTTGTTTACCCTCTGGGTCAATTTCTTGGTCACTGTTTGAAAGGATGTCGGATGAATCATTAGAGCAGGGGTAGTCAAACTGCGTCCCTCCAGATGTCATGGGACTACAATTCCCATGAGCCCCTGCCAGCAAATGCCATGGACAACTGGAGGGCCGCAGTTTGACTACCCCTGCATTAGAGTAACTAGAGAGGTTTCTATTAAGCATCTAAATTTATTGTACACATTCAATGTATTTAAAAATGTCCTCCACTTTTTTTGCAAATATCATACACTCAAAACATGCATTTTTATGCACAACTTATGAGGTGATCACATGTGCAACATATATCAATTATAATACCTGCAATGTATTCCATGATTTATTGAAGCCCAAGTGGTACTGAAAAGTGAGTATCTTTCTAGGGAAACAGTAGGTTCCTGGACACAAAATCCATCATTAGTTCAATCTGCACGAAGGAGGGAAAAAATGAAATGGGATATGGGGGTTGAAACGGTACAGGTGTGATATTCCAAATTATCCCTAATCGAAATTTTACTGAAGGGTAGTTTGTTTGTTTTATTGCAGATTACATTCAGGTCTAACACTAAGTTATTAAAGCCTTGAAAGAGTACCTAAGATACATAGGCATGAAGTTGCAAGGGGGCGTGTGCACATGCCTACTGCAATTTCTTATTTCTCCCCATATTTCACACTCCGTTCTTTTATCACTTGCTCTTGTTTCCTTCAGTTCTGATCACAGTTGCGTGGGATTGCAGCTTTTGAGCCTTTGGCTGGCAGGGCATATGAATGACTCCCTCCTGAGCCCCTGACGACGAGACAAACTGGAATCCATTGTAGCCTGGCACAGTGAGGTCTCAGGAGCCAGAGTGTCATCACTGTGATGGCTTCCAATGGCTAGAGAATTGGGAACTCTGGCTTCTTTCGTGAACTGGGGGTCATTTGACTGGCACGTCTGCTGATCTCATGGGTGGGCCTGAGATTACTTTCTGCAACAAGATGAAAGTGTCAGCAGAAATTTTGGAAATAGCATCCTGAATCGTACTGGGGGAAAAGGAGGGAGGGAGAAGTAAAGTACTTTGTGCCAGGACTGGATTATTTCTGGTCTCCCCCCCATTTCTGCAGTGGTGACGGTGTTGGCATCTTCACAGCATGCTTCTAGGTTCTAGAAATTGATTGGGCTCACATCAAGGAGGCCCCATTGCTGTTCTGATTTCCACTACTGTCCCACTGCTATTAAAGGGGCTGGTTATGGCTTTTCAAACTTTGATGTAATGGTTAGCAGTCAGATCTGCAAGACAAAGTGTGTACATTTTTTACTTTTTAAATTTTCTGTGGTCGCTCTGCCCTTTCTGTGTATTTTCTGTTTGGGGAAATATGCCTTTTTCTATCGTTGGCACAAAGCAAACTTTTAGGCATGAGAATTGTGCCTTGCTCCATTTAGGGTCAAGCCTTTTGTGGTGTAGAGTGGTAAGGCAGCAGACATGCTGTCTGAAGCTCTGCCCATGAGGCTGGGAGTTCAATCCCAGCAGCCGGCTTAAGGTTGACTCAGCCTTCCATCCTTCCGAGGTCGGAAAAATGAATACCCAGCTTGCTGGGGGGTAAACGGTAATGACTGGGGAAGGCACTGGCAAACCACCCTGTATTGAGTCTGCCAAGAAAACGCTGGAGGACGTCACCCCAAGGGTCACACATGACCTGGTGCTTGCACAGGGGATACCTTTACCTTTACCTATTACCATTTAGGGTTCCCAACACTGCCTTAACATGTGTTGGGAGGATATTTTTTGGGGAGGGGGAGAAATACCTGTGGAGGGTACACCATAGAGCTCAGGGAAATTCGTAGAGCACCATTTCATTTTTCTTCTCCCCAGCTCCTCCCCATTTCCCCCCCCCTCATTTCCTTGGGAGTAGAGAATTGGGGTTGGGGCCAACTAATTTCCTGACTGTGATAGGTATATCTGAGGTCCTATGCTACAGAATGCACAATCATAGTAATATATCTCTCATCATGAGGGCTGATGGTGGGCCTCTGAGGTTGCTCTTAACATTAAAAGAAACATCAGGTGATCTTTGGGATACCCCCCCCCCAGGAGACACAAAACCCATTTTGATGCTCTCACCAGACTCTCACTGGAATGCTCCCAGCCTCTTAATGGGACCTCAAACAAATAAGAAGCTGATTGTTGTCTCCTGTATCTGGATCCTCCTCTTGAACCGTTTATGCACTGGGAACTTCATTGCCCCAGATCTGGTGCAGGAGCACAAATCGGGAGTGGATGAGGTGCACTGGGCCAAATGCTCCCCCGTGTGGGTGCAGGAAGAGGTGGGGCAACCTGCCATGACTAAAACTGCATCCTAGCATGAAACCTCCAGTGCGTAAACGGTCTTTGTGCCTTCTTTACCTTTGCAGCCAGAGAGCCCCAGAAGGATCCTCATTAGTCTAGTCCTCCTTCATTTTCAGTTCCTCCTCACACCCTTGATATGTCCCCTTGGTGGCCTTGATGAGAGTAGAAAGGCAGGGTATGCATGTTGTAAACTACAAACATCACAAAAAGAATTACTTGCATGCATGATCTACACAAAGGAGAAACTAAAGTGCAATTGGGATTTTCAAGTCAAAATAAAAAAGGTGAGACATTCAAAATCGTGCCTAACACACACAGCCTAGAACTTTGCTGGTTTTATAACAAGTTGTCCTACCAATGCTGTGTCAATACAACACTTCGGGCAGTAAACAAAGCTTAGCAACAATGTGGACTAAATCAGTTGTCCTGAGAAATATTGAAACAAACTCTGCCTTGGGACACATTGTAGCTTTCTGCGTTTGCATGAATACATGCTCCTCTAAGTGCTCATTTCGTTAGGCTAGTGTTTGTGCCTACATTACCTTCCTTCTTGTTTTTTTTTATGCTTAAAAAAAATAAAAACTTAGAATGGAAAATTGGTGTGTCGAGCGATTTCTCTAGAATTCTAAAGCAGACTCCTGAGGTTTGATTGGCTGTTTCATGATGAAATCCTCAGACAGCCAATGTGTTTCATGTATCCCATAGGTGGAAATCTGTCAACAGCTATTTACATCCAAACACTTTTCTAATATGATCTTCATACTGTTTATGCCTCACATCAAGAGACTAAGTAATTGAAACAGTCTGCAATAAAGAGATTGTCAGTTTCCTTTTTCGTCTCCCCACCTCAGAGGAGCAGACCCAACAAACAGTAGATAATGCAAAAATGGCAAAGACTGTGGATTAAATTATTTGCTTATATAAATAGTTAAAGTTAAAAGTGTGCCAAAGTGGCTTTTTCCTTTATGGTTTCGGGCTTTTGAATAGGGAGCCATTTTAATTTATATATGCTTTATAATACCTGTTCCCTTTCTTTTTAACATTTTCAGCATGCATTTGCTTGCTTTGGGGGAGAGGGGGCTGTTTGTAAATTCCCCCCCCCTCCCTTATACCAATAGTTACAGACCTTTTTAAGGGGGAAGGCAATGGGAAGAATAAGCAGATTTCTATACATTGACTTATAAAATAACACAAATAGCAGGTCAGAATGTTGCAGTCAAGATTGTTTTCATGGTGGATGGGGATCTTGAAATAGAATTACTTTTGTTTCCAAGAAAAAACAGAGAAGGGGGATGTAGTGAAATAGTAGCTTAAAGTCTTGTTCCTGAAACTTTGGTTCAGGCTTCGGCCCTGCAAAATCTTTAGTGGGCCTTCTGAGAAAGTCTTTGCTCTCATAGTGTAGGAATGTAGTGCCAATTAGTTGCACCTGTGCCCTTGAGAAGCTTCACACTATTCGCACTTACTGATAAGACAATTGGCTTCAGTTGTTTCCAATTAACTTGTTGTGAGAGATGGGCCTTGGGTGAGATGGGTCGACATTACATCATCTAATTTAGGATTGGCTCATCTAACTTGACATTAGTAACCCTATTGGTTAATTAATAAATTGTTAATTGGATATGATTGGGTAGTGTGCCCATGACCCCCACGTGGGAATCAGCCATAAAGGTTTTGTATTGTAACATTCTAGTGTGCTGATCATGGCAGAGTAGAGCAAAGAGGGCAGTTCTGATTTGGGGAAAACCTTGTCTGTGCCTTTGTGAACCTGCAACTTTGAAATTCTGTCTTGTCATCCTGCCATTCTTGTGAGTATCATGTGTTAGCTAGATATACTGTATAACGTTTTTGTTTTCTCACTGCCAGTGTATTTATATGTGTGCACCTTAATAAATATCAACTTATTTTTTAGAACTTTGTCATTTGATTCTGAGACAAGCTAAGACGAAGCCTAGCCCGCCTAACTTGTGCCATACTACCAACTAAGCCTTTTGACTGTGGGACTTGTTCCTGGACAGGGTCAAGATCCCAGGTAATTCCCTAATAGGTTTCAAGACTGCCTCTGGGTCTTGGACGCCTAGGGACCCGTTCAGAGGTGGTGGCAGACTACCAGCCAAGGAGGATAGACTATCTGCCTTCTTGGGTTTTGTAACTGTTTTGTCTTCTTGTGTGCCACCCTGTTCTCTAAAGTCTGCGGACTTGGCTTTGGGGAACTGGGGTGTGACCACAGGGGAGATATAACTTTCTGCAATACCTTGAATATAGATGGTCAGAATAGACTAGGGGCAAAGCCCATTGTATCCAGGAATACAAAAGGCACTAGAGGAAGGGGAGAAGTTGTCCAGTCTGTAAGTACATGGGGTTGAATGTGTGTGTTGTGTGGGAGGTTGTGGTGGTGTGTTGACAAATGAGGATATGGGCGTGGAGAAATTACATGGCAACCAATTCTTCCCTGTTATGTGTTCAACGTAATTTCCCTTCTTGTGTGAATTCGGCCACAAAAACCAAAATGTCCCCTTGCCCTAATCCACATGGAGTAGTCACAGTACACAGGTGTCCACCCTGCTCCTTCTGTCTCCATTTTTTTTTACTGTAGATAAAATGTTATGTGCCCACATGCTTCTTTCATGGTTGTTCCTTAGAAGAAGAGCTGGATTTTTGTACTCTGCTGTTTATTACCCAAAGGAGTCTCAAAGCGGTTTACAAACACCTTCTCCCTTCATCTCCCAACAAGAGACAACCTGTGAGGGATGCAGGGTTGTGAGGATTGAGAGAACTGGGAATGGGCTGCAGTCACCCAGCAGGCCTCAGGTGTCTCAAAGCAGTTTACAATCATCTTCCCTTCCTCTCCCCATAGCAGAATCCCTGTGAGGAAGGTGGGGTAGAGAGCCTCACTTAGAAGATGGCAACCCTAAGAGGAGTTCTATCTGTGCATAGCAGTCTTATGCACAACTAGATAGTGTGGAATTCCAGAACATAAACCTACACTAATCTGGCAACCTTACCTCCTCTCTGCAATGTATTCTTGACCTGAAAGAGGTCAGGGGGTGCTAGTTGGCTGTGGGGACATTACACGTTTTTGAGACCCCACTTCCAGACATCAAGAAATATGTTCAGACCAGGGACAGCCAACCTTCAGGTGGGTCCTGGAGATCTCCTGGAATTGCTGCTCATCTCCAGGAGAGACACCTCCCCTGAACATTTCCCAGACTTGTGGCTGGTTTTGTTTGGGGATTTGGACAAGTTAAGCCTATTAGTTGAACTTAGCCTTTCAGCTGTTAGGTTTAAATGACTGCAAATTATTTAAACAGTTCATTTCACTGTCATCTTTCAAAAAAGAAGGAAAGTAGACTGCTGAACTGGACCCACCAAGCTGTTAGGTTTAAATAGCTGGCAATCACTTCAGCAACCCATTTTGCTTTCCTCTGCCACTCTTCAGGGATGCCAGCCTCCAGGTGGGACCTGGAGAGAATGGAATTCCCTGATGTGCAGACTCACCAAGATGTTGGGTTTAAATAGCTGGTAGCCATTTCAGTAGTCCATTTTGTTTCCTCCTGCTTCTAAGAAGGGAGTGACTTAATGGTTCAGCCCAAACATGTTTATTTCGGGACATTTGGCTTAGTTTGATTCAGGAGCACCTTGAACTTCAAACAAAATCAGAATGTTCTGGTTTCTGCCTATCTCTATTACTTATTCAAATATGATTGGTATTCATTTGTATTAATATTGTCAAAATAGGATTTGCATTTACTGGAAATCCTCATTTCATCGGGTGCATTAAAACCACCACTGTAATGCACTTAAAGCCCCATGTTTTCTTCAAACTGCATTTGGTACTTACCTGATTTTTCATTGCAGCCTGTATTGATTTTAAATCTTCATTTGTGCTCAAATTAATTCATGCTCAAATTTTTGCAGAAGTTAAAGTTTGCTATTAATGTTTTCATTAAAAAATTAGAGAAAAAATGAGGGGATGTGTGAAGAAAACTTGCATATTCCTATGATCTACCCATTCTGGTGAATCTTGGACCAATGATAATGGGGGGAGAGAACATACATAGATAATCTGCCTTAATATTTCCTTGGGACCCAGTAAGGATAAATGGACCTCTTCCTCTCCCTCCCTCAAGCTTTCTGAAATATTTTATTTATTTAGTACTTTACCTTAAATTAGCTTACATCATTCTCCTCTCCACCCTTTTATCCTCACAGCAACCGTGTGCATTAGATGAAACTGAGTGAGAATGACTGGCCCAAGGTCATCCAGTTAGTGATTGGCCAAAGGTAACCTAGGGAATTTCAGTGACAGAGTAAGAATTCAGACCTGGTCTGCCAGATCCTAGTTTGATATTATAACAACTACAGGATGCTGGCGCCCAATTTCGCCTCAAAATTTTATGAAGGCTCACCTTACCATTGGGAAGGGCAAGATATTTTACATCCAAACATTATTTCAGGGTAATAGTAAATAGCAGTAAATATCTTCTATTTAGTTTTTAATTTCTTTACTCCCAGAAAGGCATAGCTAAAACATTTTACCCCTGGCATAAAAGTGCCTTTGTTTGTGTCTAGACAATGTTCAGTTTCATGCGTATGGCATATCACTTTAACCACAGTAGTAATAGTCAAGTAGATGGAGCATCCTTTCAAAATGGTCCAGCCTGTCTGTTTTCCCCTGCTATGTGGGGAGAATGTGAGATTAACTTTCACAGTTGCTAAAAGCAATAAGAGCTCACACAGTCACCGCTTTAGCAATTTGCACCTCTGATGAATGATTTGCAGCCTTCAAATTGAATCAGGAAGAAAGTGAGGCTTCACTCTTGTCTGAGCCAGTGTGGCTACACATTGATCTTAAAATAAACAGATAATCCTTGAGTGCTAAAATCTCTCCTGTGTTAGGGAAATGTTAAGTTGTCTGGTTTGGGAAGGGCAATTTTGACACCCAATATGGCTCTGTTTGAAAGGAACCAGCCAGGATCTTGATCCTGAATTGGTGTGACTAGCTTCAGTGTGCAGTGTGCTGAAGAAGCGTGTGCGCACATGAAAGCTCATACCTTGAATAAAGGTATGGTTGTTGGTCTTAAGAAGAAGAAGAAGAAGAGTTGGTTCTTATATGCCGCTTTTCCCTACCCGAAGGAGGCTCAAAGCGGCTTACAGTCACCTTCCCATTAAAGGTGCTACTGGACTGCTGCTTTAGACCAACTTGGCTACCTGCTTGAATCACTCAATGGAAGTACTCATCTGGTAAAAGGTAAAGGTAAAGGTATCCCCTGTGCAAGCACCGAGTCATGTCTGACCCTTGGGGTGACGCCCTCCAGCGTTTTCATGGCAGACTCAATACGGGGTGGTTTGCCAGTGCCTTCCCCAGTCATTACCATTTACCCCCCAGCAAGCTGGGTACTCATTTTACCAACCTTGGAAGGATGGAAGGCTGAGTCAACCTTGAGCCAGCTGGTGGGATCAAACTCCCAGGCTCATGATCAGAGCTTCAGACAGCATGTCGCCTGCCTTACCAACCTGCACTACTATTTGAAGTAATAAAATCATCCATTTTTGTCTGTTTGCAAACTGGAGGTGGAGTTATATCATCCCCTTCTCACTTGCTCTTTTGCAGCCTTCATTGCAAAGTCTTAGTATTTAGTAGAAGTAATAGTATTCCATTAAATTTCTCCAGCCTTACTTAGCTGTCTTAGTTTTACAAATGGATAGCTGATGTAGTCAAGGTTGAGTAATAAAGGTTTGAGGAAGAATAAATGAGAGTTCAATATAATACAATTCTCTGTCTCTGTGACTATACTTATCCGCATTAAAAATATAACATAGTGATGCAAGCAGTAATTTAGCAGATTAACAAGTATACAATTAATAAAACAGAGAAGGCCAAAAATTTCCAGCTGCAGCCAATTAAACTGTTATCTTTAGAGAATAGTTAATTCTTGTGGAAAAAATGGGTCAAAATAAGGAAAATATGTTCAAGCCTTTGTAGGTTAGAATGTGTTGTAAAATTAAATATTTATATTTATTAAAATTAAAAACCCAAGTTTTGAAATATAGCCTCATTAAAATCCAAGTGTACATTCATGCTAATGCCACCACTGACCAAACGAATTTCGGCATCACTGCCTTTATCAAAGGTCAGGCATAAATAAATAAAGCAGCATACATAAAATACAGGAACAGATACGTTAAATATAGAGTTGGCTCCTTTACATACAATGATTTAATACGTTAACTATGTAGGACACTAAGGACCTTAAGCATCCTAAAAAGCAGAGACATCACCCTGCCAACAAAAGTGCGTTTAGTCAAGGCTATGGTCTTCCCAGTTGCAATGTATGGCTGTGAAAGTTGGACCATAAGGAAGGCAGAGCGTCAAAGAATTGAGGCTTTTGAACTCTGGTGCTGGAGAAGACTCTTGCGAGTCCCTTGGACTGCAAGGCGAACAAACCGGTCAGTCCTAGAGGAGATCAGCCCTGACTGCTCTTTAGAAGGCCAGATCCTGAAGATGAAACTCAAATATTTTGGCCACCTCATGAGAAGGAAGGACTCCCTGGAGAAGAGCCTAATGCTGGGAGCAATCGAGGGCAAAAGAAGAAGGGGACGACAGAGAATGAGGTGGCTGGATGGAGTCACTGAAGCAGTAGGTGCAAACTTAAATGGACTCCGGGGAATGGTAGAGGACAGGAAGGCCTGGAGGATCATTGTCCATGGGGTCGCGATTGGTCGGACACGACTTCGCACATAACAACAACAAGGACCTTAAAATTCTTTGAGGCCTCTTATGTTTCTAAATTAGGTCCTGGTCCAGATGATCTTGTGGCGCATGAGCCTCTTGTGGTGCAGAGTGGTAAGGCAGCTGTCTGAAAGCTTTGCCCATGAGGCTGGGAGTTCAATCCCAGCAGCCGGCTCAAGGTTGACTCAGACTTCCATCCTTCCAAGGTTGGTAAAATGAGTACCCAGCTTTCTGGGGGATAAAACGGTAATGACTGGGGAAGGCACTGGCAAACCACCCCTTACTGAGTATGCCAAGAAAACGCTACAGGGCATCACCCCAAGGGTCAGGCATGACTCGGTGCTTGCACAGGGGATACCTTTACCTTTTAAATCCAAAATATGCTGTCCCAACTTCAAACTGACTTACTCTTTTGGATAATCCTAAAAATAAACATAAGGATGAGAGGTATGAGAGAGAGAATGCAATTGTTTGTCTGTAAGATGGAAGAAAAGATGTTAAATGTAGAGCTCCTGATAACACCCTAGATGAACTTTCACAACTGAATGCTAAAATAGTGGCTATATTTGAAAGAATAAAGCATATGGAGGTTAAGATACATAAACTGTTTCAACTCTTTCCAAACTATCCTGGTATTAACTCAACTGCTATTGGAGTGATGTATGTAAAAAGCCTAATAAATTCAATACAGATAAGAAAACTCGAAATATAAGTAAAGGAGAAAATAAGAAGCTTGTAGAAGAAAGTTCAAGGTATCATCTTAAATTGCAGCCCTGAAAAGTCTGCCTTGTAATATGCAGATATAGCAACCAGTTCATTTCTTGGAAGTCAAAGCAACGGGCTTTATATCATCTAAGGACCCTCTTTGGTGTGAGCCCATCCTCACCTAATTTAACTCAACTAAAGTCCCTTTTCAGCCTGAATCAAACATAAACTATTTTGATGACATTTAATAGTTCCAGGATTCCTACATTAATGCTCTCTAAGAAGTCATTTCTATGTACCAAAGCACCCAGTAGAGAAGAAGATTCATAACAACCAGAATGACATAAATGGTGAGATTGCACCCTGCTTATGTCCAGACCCCCCTGGCCATCAGCAGGGGATGGGGGGGTAGGATTGCAAGAGACAGGAGATCCTCAGGTCCCACTGGGAGGCTGGCATCCCTATCTGATTCACAGCAGGCAATGAGAAGGTGGTAGGGTGGCCAGAGGCAGGTTGGGAAACTCCTGGAGATTTGGAGATGGAGCTTGAAGAGGATAGGAAGCAGGGTATAATGCCATAGAGTCCACCCTCCAAAATACCCATTTTCTCCAAGGGAACTGTTGTTTGGATGGGAGCTGAAATTCCAGGGGATCCTCAGGTCATACCTGGAGGCTGGCATCACTACCTGATGCACAGGATCCCCATGGGCATCAGCAGAAGATGAGAGAGGGTAGTCAGAGTCAGAGTAGTTCATAGTCAGAGTCATTTAGCTGTAGAATAGGCTGCCTAAGGAGGTGGTGAGCTCCCCCTCAGTGGCAGTCTTCAAGCAAAGGTTGGATAAACACTTTTCTTGGATGCTTTAGGATGCTTTGGGCTGATCCTGCATTGAGCAGGGGGTTGGACTAGATGGCCTGTGTGTTCCCTTCCAACTTTATGATTCTATGATTCTAGGGTTTCAAAATCCATGGAATGAAAACTCCTCTCTATCAATTTTCTTCAATTGCCCAGAAACAAGTCTTTGACTTGGTGCAAAAGATGCATTTATTCTAAAGTAAAGGCTCTGATACTAGAATGGAATGATTAAATCGCTGAGATCAAGCCCTAAATGGTGTTGGCATCCAAAGGCTGGGCCTGTGGATATTGTAACACTTAGTTTAGCTCCGAGTTATTCTTGCTGACCTGGATTTGTATTAAAATAGGGGGGAACTTCTTATGTAGATCAGTCAGAGACCATCCCCAGTCACAATGCACAAAAATGAGAACGTGTGAAAATTCATCTTAGTGCTCATTGCAATTCTCTGGATGTAGATGAACGTAAGAGGAGGGATTAGTCTGGTTTATAGTTTAAGACATTTGTTTTAAAAAACCACAATGCGGGGACAGCTGAAACAAAAGTGAAGGGAAACATTACAGGGGTTTTTGTTTGTTTGTTTGTTTCTTTCTTTCTTGAAGAGTAAGATGTTCCCAAGGGAAGCCATTCTTTGCCACTTTGACATGTCACTGGCAGAATGAAATCTTCAGACATGGAAAACCTGTCAGGGTCACTGCTCAAATGTTATGTGAGAGTTGGGGAGTGGAGAAACATTTCCTCCCCCCTCTCGGGAACTGAGAAGTTAGTGCTTATTCCTTCCTAAGACCATCTCAACCAGAAATGTGTCAAGTGCTACATTTTTTTTAAACAGAGTGATTGACATTCATTCCAACTTGCTGTGATGTCATTGTTCATTGGCTTGAGAGTCAAACCCCTTGCCCAATTAATTCAGTACCTTTGCTTAAAGTGTGAATCTAGTGCTACAAAGAGCTGCTTTTCAGCAGCCACTTCAATGGCCTTTCCTGCAGAGGTTCTTTCTTGTGTTATCATGTCAAACTCAGGCCTTGCCTTTCTAGGGCCCATTACGCACAGGCCATAATGCCCTCACTGGCGGTGGCAGCGCTTCAGGAAAAATCACCGATAACGCCCGCTGCAGCCGCCAGTGTGAGCGCCCCGGCCCAGGGTTATGGAAGGCCCACGTTAAGCAAACGCGGGAACTTCTGCAGGTTCCTGGGTATGCCGGCAGCCGGAAGTGGCTGAGGCGGGCCGGAACTGTGTATAATTGCCAGTGCTGGGTCTTTCGGCCCACCCAGCCCCAACCTGCGGTGTCCCTTCAGGGACACGGCACACCCCTGCAGGCTCCATGGTGCCGTGGAGCTGGCAGGGGCGACTCCCTGCCCCCACCAGTACGTGTGGAGGGGGCCTGCCCCCCCACTACCCCCCGGCCCCTCCTCACCTCCCTCCCGCCACTTCGCTTACCCTGGCTGGCAGTGATCCGGCCCTCCTGGCCCCAGCGTAAAGCGCGCGCGCACTTGCTATGCCGGTACAACCCAGCATGCCCTGCTCCCGTGTGTACATGGGAAACAGCGCGGCATCGTGCCCCGCTGCAACAGCATGACGGCAGCTTGGGTAGCTGTTGCCGTGCATAAAAGGCCTAAGTGTTTCTCTTATACCTTATATGCTGCTTGAAACTGATCACCAATGAATGTACAAATATCTTATGTTTGTAAGTTAGTCATTGAATTCACCTCCTTTTCAAGCAAAATTCAGTCACATTTCCCTTTCTTGGCAGCTGCACAGTCATGATGAATCATTTAAATGACCTAGAGTGAGTTTTATGCCTGTGCACTAGACATTATGAAACCAGGTCAATATGCCTCCCATACCTATTAATGAATGTTAGGGTCATCTGACCAAATCCTGCTTAGGATCCCAGGCCCAAACAAGGTGAACCTGGCCTTGGCAAGGGCCTTCTCGTCCTTGACCCCCAACCTGGTGGAATGCTCTGCTGAAAGAGATCAGGGGTCTTTGGGATCACAACCAGTTCCACAGGCCAGTCAGATAGAGCTGTTCCTCCAGGCCTATGTCCTGATAGACCATCAAGAAGTGCTGGCCTCACTGTACCCCTCCAAAGATCATGAACCCCCCAGTTCAAATTAATTGGGGATTGATGTAATTTTATTGATATATATTCTGATTTTTATTATTAATAATGTTAGGAACTGTAATAAAAATATTGTATGTCCTTGGAGTATGGTGCAAACTGCAGATGGGAAGGTAGTGGTGGCTGATAGGGAGGGAGAGGCAATAGGTAACCAGCAGAACACTGCATGCATATAGATTTGGTGGGTTTGGTCAGTACTTGTGGAATTGTTGTTGTTGCTAGGTGTGCTGCCTTGTTGTGGCAAGGGGGATTGTGTAGCTCAGTGAAGCAATGAGCTATGCCATGCAGGGCCACCCAAGATGGGCAGATCATAGCTGAGAGCTCTGACAAAAGGTGATCCACTGGAGAAGGAAATGGCAAACCACTCCAGTATCTTTGCCATGAAAACTCTGTGGACAGTTCCAAAACTTGTGGAATTATCATGGCCCAAATTCATAGGTGACTGAGCCGATCTTATCTCAACACATTGTAACGCTTCTCCATTTTGAACCAAGACTGTTGTCTGAGAAGGAGATGATGCTTATTTGCAAATTCTTGAACAAAATCCTCGGACTTATTTGGTCTTTTGACTTTGGGTCCAGGTACCACAGAACCATGCCTGACCACCTGATATCTAGACATGTCCAGTAAGAAATATCATCCTGGGAATATAGTTGACCTACAACAGTGTATGTGCTAAACTTCAACATGTTATCATGCTTTCTAGGGAGGATGTGAGGTATGAATTGATAGACTTATCTTGGAAATTCATGGAAATATCCACCAAAAAGTTTCTTTCCCCTTCAGGCATAGCTACTTCCCTTCCTTATTTCTCCCACATTGCCCTGTGCCCTATTCCCTGACCACTGGATTTTCATTTGTTTACCCTGAAACATCTCCCTCCCCTCTCCTTCATTGCTCATTTTCATCACTGTAGCCCCTGAAGAATAGATGGCTCTGTAGCTGGGACATGCTTGAACAGAAAATACCTAGTTAGAATTCAGGGGAAGAAAATTTGACAGTCAGGAAGAGAATGCTGAACAGCCAGCCCGCTTTTCAGAACACCTACCAGTTCAGCCAGCTGTCAGTAACACAAAGCGAGCTCCTTTGTATAAACTGTGTCGCTGTTTTCTCAGTGACATTAAAAAGTACGAGTTGAATGAAGGTAGTTTTTCTGGACGTCCAGAAGGTAAAATGTACCATGCTCAAGTAGATTAAAAGAACAGAGTGAAAAGGCAAGTGCTTGCTTTAGGATAGGTTTTTCATTACACAAGAAGCATATTCAGTAGCTTCCGAGATGAGGGATCAGGATTCATATATTGGTTCATCCATAGGCACTCCCTTGCAGAAGTCACTTTGCCACGTCTAACATGGGAATGACAAATTCCTATGTACCAGGAGTATGAGGCCGAGTATGAGCAAAATCCACTGCTATAATTTTATTTATTTATATTTTTGATTAATTTCCTGCCACTTCCGAGACCGGCTTGTGGTGGGTTACAAGTCTCATAAAACCCCGTTAAAACCCCCATTGAAAAGCATTAAAACCTCAGCATGGCAGAAAAATCCCCACCCAACCTCCACTAATCAGAGGGGCAAGGAAAGAGGTCAGAATCAATACATTGCTCATACCCAAGGGGGGGGGGCGTCAATTTATCTCACGGACCCCAGCCTCAACCACAGACCTGGTGGAAGAGCTTCATTTTGCAGTCCCCGCGGAATGCCAAAAGCTCCTGCAAGGCCCATAGCTCACCCGGGAGCTCATTCCACCAGTTGGGGCCAGGCCCTAGCCCTGGTTGAGGCTAGGGCCGGGAATGACATGAAAACATAAGAAGATCCCTGCTGAATCAGACCAGTGGTCCATCTACTCCAGCATCCTTTGTCACACAACGGCCAACCAACTACTGTGGAAGGCCAACAGAGAAAGAGGCCCAGGCTTCTTCCTGAATTTCCTTCCTTGCACGGATATTCAGAAGCTCACCCACAGTGACCCCAATTTCATACCAAAAATATCTGGAATCCAGCCTGGCCTGGAGGAAATTCAACAGTTTATCTGTTCCTACCACAAATGTGAATTCATGTTAAATATAGGGTTGGATCCAGATTAATTTTTCCAATGGCATAATGGGACCTTCGTGCCTCCTAAGAGCCAGCATGGTATAGGAGAAATAGCATAGTGTAGTGGTTAAGAACTGTGGCAGTCTCCAATATGGAGAACTGGGTTTCATTCCCCACTCCTTCACATGCAGCCAGCTGGGGGACCTTAGGCCAGTTACAGTTCTGATAGGGCTGTTCTCATAGAGCAGTTCTCTTAGAACACTCTCAGTTCCACTAACCATACAGGGTGTCTGTTGTGGGGAAAGGAAGGGAAAGGTTTTGGTATTCCTTTGGGTAGGAGAAAGGGGGTATAAGAAGCCCAGCTCTTCTTCCTCTTCCTCTTGCCCACTGAAATTCTGTGAAATGTTTCTCCTGGGGTACAGGGGACCTTGAGGAATCATATGGAGGATGTCTGGAGTGGGAAGTGGGGGTTTTGATCCAACCAAAAGATTTTATGAGATGTTAGACATGGATTCTCCTCCTCCCAGTTAGCCCAGTTCCCTGTGCCCCCCAACTATGTAAACCCATTATGTGAAATGAAAGTGGGGAAAGACACAAGAGGGTATCATCACAACCCATTTAAAATTAGCTAACATGTGGGGAGAAGTGGACACAAGACTGCCATTTAGAGTAGGAGCTCTACCTCCAGCATCAATCCTGCTATCATCCCACCTGCAAATAAAACATTTCTAGCAAGCCATGCATTTCCCCCCCTTCCCAGGCCTTCAATATGTCCTCTCTGTGTCAACATACTGACAAGACATGAGCACTTGCTGACACAGGGGGGAAAGGTTTTATTGTTTCTAGAAGTTCAGAACTAATTGAATCTGCATCCAAAGTTTGCTGAAAAGCAGAGCAATAGCCATGGATTAAATGCTTTAACTTGCCTGCTGACTCTAGCCAAAGATGCCCCTGTCTGCAGTTGCAATGTCAATTTTATCACTCAAGTGTGACATTGTTCTTTTCCCTTTGCATTGACATCCCTCTTTCATCTTGTGCCAGATTAGCTGGCTGTCAACAACTGTGACACTGTCTGCTTCAGATAGGCAGCAAGCTAAACTCCAACCAAATCAACCCTACAGTTTGAAGTGTGAATGATTTGGGGTGGGGGGTGCGGGGGGGTTCCTTTAGTCATGGGCACAATTCTCTTAAGGCTCCTTGTCTCTTAGGGGTGTAATTAGCCAGAAACTTTGTGACAGACAGGCAACAAACTTTCACTAGTGGGTGAAAGTTGGCTTTGTGCCAGCCTCTGTCTGTCAGGAGAAAAAGAACTTCCACTCATATTGGAAGGAACTCAGATAGATGGGGGGAAGTGAGTGGATACAGTCAGGTGTGGAGTAAATGCACAGAATTCATTGGCAGCATAAGAGTCCTCTTTAGATAGCACACTTTGGAATTTTCAGCAGTTTGGGGGATGCATCTGCAGAGCATTGCCCTATGCAGTGAGGGCTGGGCTTTCTTTCTTTTCTTTTTTTTAAGGAGGAAAGAGGCACCAGGGCTCAAGACTGTGTGAGAGTCACCTAGTAGTTATGCTTTTCTGAGCCCATTGACTTAGATGGACTTAGAAGTGTTGACAGGGCACAGGTAACATTTTCCATGCTCAGGCCCTTGATCTTAAACTCTGCTCCAAGATATGCTGATGTCATTTTTTAAAAAAATAAAACAATTTTATGCTGACTTTCCACTCATTCCAAATCAACAGGGTGGTAAGCAGTTTAAAAAAAACACCTTTAAAACAATCACATGAACAAACAATGCTAGGGGGAGGGCCAGTAAACATTAATAGGGGGGTGGTGCAGGGTGGTAAGGCAGCCAACATGCTGTCTGAAGCTCTGACCATGAGGCTGGGAGTTCGATCCCAGCAGCTGGCTCAAGGTTGACTCAGCCTTCCATCCTTCCGAGGTCGGTAAAATGAGTACCCAGCTTGCTGGGGGGTAAAACGGTAATGACTGGGGAAGGGAATGGTAAACCACCCTGTATTGAGTCTGCCAAGAAAACTCCAGAGGGCATCATCCCAAGGGTCAGACATGACTGGGTGCTTGCACAGGGGATACCTTTACCTTTATGCCAGACAAAACAAGCCCTGAGCTAAATAGTCGAGGCTTATACTTGTGGTCTAAGGATTCATCCCAGAAATACCCACAGAGTCATCTCCATCTCCCTCCGATTCCACTTCTGATATACTTTGACCAATTATGCATGGTGACAGCCACATCCAGCTGCCATCATGCCATTTCGGTGGGGTGGGATGCCCTGCTATTCCCTGCATATGCATGGGAGAGGGGCTCCTCTGGTGTATGTGGCCTGCCCTGCCTTAACTGCCATGTACACATAACATGGGGCCAGAAGCGCTGGGTATGCTTTGCATCAGCGGCGGAGCAGGGGCAGGGGGCCCCACCATACTATGGCAGGGGAGCGGCATCCCACTCTCCTGCCAAGGTTGGGGCAGGGGAATGCCCTATCCAGCTCTGCAGCTCTGTGGAGCTGGCGGGGACATGTGGTATCCATGCAGGGATGCTGTAGGTTGATTATGCACAGGAATGGCCTATCCTAGGCCCTGATGGCACACACGGCCTCTTAGGAATCATGGAAGACTCCGTGTTGCCTTACCACGGGGGCATCCGAGGACCTGAGTTGGACCACGAATTGGCGGTGGCCAGGATGGTGGCAATTGCTGTCATAATCAATGATAAGCCCCACAGCCCTGTTGCTTCCAGCTAGGGCATTCTGCCCCATGCATAATCAGTCTTTGGGTACTTTTGTTCTTCCCACATCATCAGTATACAGAGGCATTTTCATACTCCTTACTCTCTGTCAGAAATTTATTAGACTTACTCTCCTTTAATTTATCCTCCATATTAATAAGACTCTCTTCTAGCTCCTTCATCCTGTTTTCAAATACATCTCCTGCACTTGAGCTCTTTAACTTCTGGTAAGATCTTATATGTCCTTGGTATCCTTTTCCATCTCCTCAGTAGATCTCTGTACAATCAGGAATGTCAGATCACATGCATATGAGCAGTGCTTGTTTGTATTTTGTACTGAGCATTTTTCAGCACTATTCCATTGTATTTTGGTTTATGCACAAATGTAAGGAGGCAGTGCTGCATAAAGGTTACTATTTATTTAATTAATTTATATACTACTCTTTCTAGAGGCTCAGAGCAGTATATAGAAAGGTGGTAGAAAGGAGGAAAAGTACATTTATTTTAAATAAATATTAATAAAACCATAAAAACAATTAACAATAACCATCTCAATAAAAGCAATAAAAGCATTAACCCATCTCAGTTTACCAGTGTAATCTCCAAGTGTAGCCTGCCTGCAGCATTCATCCTGGGGGGGTTTCCCAGGGGAGACCAATTTGATGTTTTTGATCACTGGCCCCAACCAAAAGCTTGATGGAAGAGCTCCTTCTTACAGGCCCTGTGAAACTGAACTAGTTACACAGAGCCTGGATTTAAAGCACAGGAGTTGGGCTATCAGACTAATAATTTATTATTAAATTTACATACCACCTCTCTGTGTTGCCAGGTTTGGAGCAGTTTATAACTTTTTAAAACCATTATAAAATACAAGAAAAACAACAACAAGAAAACAATAAATACACCGAATGTTCTGATATGCCTCCTACTTTTCCATATATTCAGTGGTGGGATTTCATTTTGGAGAGGCAAGGAGCTAGGCTCATCTAATTCTATTTGCTTGTTCTGGCCTCAACCGTATGACTGGTGAAACAGTGCTATTTTGGAGGCCCTGAAGAATTTGGATCATGTAATCCTAAGCATACCCATCTAAGTCCTTTCAAATCAATGGGCTCAGACTAGAGTAACTTTGCTTAGAATTATACTGTAAGACCATACATACGTGCACACATACAAGCAATATTCTGTTGCCAATGCACAGACTTTCCTTTTCTCCCTGTTAGTGTCTGTCTGACCCAAGCATACATGGCTAATCAGGAAATCAGAATCAGCATTGATCCAAATGCACCATTATTCCTGCTACACATACCAGTGCTGAATAAGTCAGATTTTTTAAAAAAGTCAAAGGGTCAACTGCAGAGAGGAGCAAGAGCTTTAATAGAAAAGTGGTGAGATATAGTTGTTGCACTGATATTAGGAAATCCTGCTTTGCTTTACAGGTTGTTGAGTGACCTTGTCTGACCCTGTATGTCTCCCATTGTAACCTACCAGCAGGAATTGTAAGAATGAAAGAAGTGATATCCAAGGCTTTTATGATGTCCTTTGTGTTAGTAGCAGCCTGGAGATATAAAATCTTTAATAAAGATTTATTGGGGTGTTATTTACCTCAATGTTGTGAAGAACATCAATTTCCCATTTCCATACATTAAGCGTCTGTCAAAAGGACAACTTGTTGACAATCCTAGCTCTCATTAAGATACTTGGAGGAAAAGTGGGATTTTTTTTTTGATGTGGAACACATTTACTGCCACACTTCCTGTAATGGAAATGATAACGGATGTGACATTAGTTGTCCTGCCTCAGGGAGCACAACAATAGATGGTGGTGGTAGCAGCAACAGAGCAACGAGGCCCAGCACTGAGCACAACTCGGTGCTCTGCTGTCACTGCCACCCATTTCCCAAGGCCAGTCCCACCCTCAGGAAAGCAGGACCAGCCTCAGAAGACAGCTGGCAGTGGCGGTAGCAGAGCAGCGAGGCCCATCACTAAGTCTCACTCAGAGCAGTGAGGCCTAGCACTAAGCCTTGCCCTGTACTTTGCCACCGCCTGTCTTCTGAGGCTGGTTCTGTCTTCAAGAGAGTGGGACCAGCCTTGGAATACAGGAGGCAGAGCCAACAGTGACAGAGCAGTGAGGCCCAGCTCTGAGTCCCGCTTGGTGCTCTGCCCAAAGGAGCCCTGCAGCTGCCAGCCTCAGGGTAGCCACCTGAGGTGGTAGAGGACTGCAGAACATGGTGGTCCTCCTGCCATGTTCTTCTTACTTCCTGAGAGGTAAGAAGGGGGATTGGGGGGAAAGGAGGCTGTGTTTGAGTGTGTATGAGTATGTGTGTGTGAGAGAGAGGGAGGGGAATGGGACCATGGAGGAGATCAGGGAAGTATGAGGTAAGGGGGAGAAGCCAGGGGGGAGTGAGGAAGAAGTACGCTGTGTCCGCATGGTTGTGTGTCTGTGACAGAGAGCCTCAGAACAGGTATTTGTTCCATATAGTATCCTGTGATAGTTAGACTGTCACTAGAATTTATTTGTAAAGTGTACTAAATAACTTGCAATGGGAGGAGAAGCCAAGAATAAATATTTAACACATTCCTGTTTATACTGCTTCTAAGATTATATCGACTTTTAAGCTGGTCCCTTCTGATATAAGTTTGATCTGCATCAATTATCCTGTGATGTTATTTGCCTCCATGCCGTGAAAATCTTCTACTACATGGACATATTAAGCCTCTATTAAAGGGATAGGATATTTTGCTCCTGACCACCATAGCAGCTCCTGGGGGTAGAAGGAGGGACCTTGGTAGCCCAAATGGACTCCACAGCAAGAATTTCTCCATTGGGACTGACACGATCTCAAACTGTGCCTTGGATCAAATACAGCATGTCTTTCTCTTCTTTTTCTCTCAACCAGGACACCTGCAATCTCCCAGCAGTGTACTTGCTTCTGAGAGACCAGCAAATCCTTTCATTATGTGAAATCTCTCCCTTTCTTTGCTTCTCACATTGGGCTTTCTGTCTCTGCTCTCCCCCTTCCCTTGCATGATCTGTGGCCACAGCTGTTTTGGACTAATATGCCAAATCATTTGATTAAGCTTGAAAGAGAGATGCAATTAGCGGGAGGGAGTGGAGTAAGGAGTTCTTTTAGAAAGTGTGTCTCTTTGTTAACCTACTCGACTAGCATTCCTGAGAGCATACATGGGCGTCTTGCATGCATTGCAGAAAAATTGGCTAGTATAGCAGGCAGCTTGAGAGTACAATGCAGGGCCACATCTGGTTTCCCGCAGTAGGTGGGATTTCATAGGATCAGTGGGCTTCCAATAACAGCCTTTCCTTCTTTCTGATTGTACTTTAGAATAATGAACTCTTAAACAAAAGTTGGGAAAAAGAATAAATTTGAGGATCAGAAACTTTTAATGGCTCATAAGGAACTCATTCCTTAATGATACCTTTTAAGCTGTCCCTGGCTCTTTTATGAGTTCTACCATATTCAGAGTGATAAAGATGGGGGAGGGGCATAGTTTAAACATGGCAGGAATGCTAGTGATTTCGAATTCCACTTGAGGTATCATTGGTGGGTGAAGTTAAGTTACTCAGGTGAGTTAAATTTGAAGCACAGCTACCTAGGAGAAGGGCATTGTTCCCACTGATTCCTGCTAACAAGAACTGTTCCTGTTCCTTAAAAAGAATGCATCACATTTCTATCCTCTAATAGAGAATCTATTGAATGTTAGAATCATAGAATCATAGAGTTGGAAGGGCCCATACAGGTAATCTAGTCCAACCCCCTGCTCAGTGCAGGATCAGCCCTAAGCATCCTAAAGCATCCAAGAAAAGTGTGTATCCAATCTTTGTTTGAAGACTGTCAGTGAGGGGGAGCTCACCACCTCCTTAGGCAGCCTATTCCACTGCTGAACTACTCTGACTGTGAATTTCCCCCCGATATCTAGCCTATATCGTTGTACTTGTAGTTTAAACCCATTACTGTACGTCCTTTCTTCTGCAGCCAATGGAAACAGTATCCTGCCCTCCTCTAAGTGACAACCTTTCAAATACTTAAAGAGTATTGCTATAAAAAGCTTCAACTGCCCATTCCCATATATTAAACCTCTATTGAAAGGTCAGAAGAGTTTTCCTCCAGGCTTCTGGTAGCTCTTGATGAAGTACATCTGATTAGAGATCAAGTCTGACATCAAAAACCACAAAATTGAAAAACCTGTAGGGGAACCCTTCAATCTTCCAGAACATTCAATAAGGGATCTGAAAGTAGCTGTTTTATTGCAAAGGAACTTCAAGAACAGGCTAGAAAGGGAGAATGCAGAAATGCAAGTTATTACAACACTCAAAACTATGACATATCCAGGACTCAACAAGGACTTAGGTTTTTTATCTCTCTATTCATGCTAATCTTGTTCAACTCATGTATCCATATTCCTCACAATTTATTTTATTTGTGATAATGTAACTGTAGGGTAGTGGCAATGTAATGGAATGTTGAGTTTTATTCCCTGGCCTTGGGATTAGATAGCAACCAGCAATTCATTCGTAGGAATGTTTCACAATTGTAGGGAGACTGATGGGGCAAGCAGCATATGGTGAGGTGAAAGCCTTTGATCACTGACACAGGCAGCTTTGTTTCTCCTTGTGTTTTTGTAAACTACAGCTGAATTCCAGGGAATTGATTGGCTGTTTTAACCAAGAATTATCATTGGCTGTATTTGGTTGTGTGACGCAGTCTACTAATGTAACAGAATTAATTTTTGCTCTATATTCCCTGTCATGCAAGGAGTTCATAATCTGTCAAAGAGTGCTTGCCCTCGAAAGCTCATGCCATGAATAAATCTTTGTTGGTCTCAAAAGTACTACTAGATTCTGATTTTATTATGCATAGTGGGAGTGAGTGAGTAAGCGAGAGAGAGAGAGAGAGATTGGCCTATTTGCATCTTGGCAAGCAAAGATCTGAAGGTAGGTCTCTCAGATCCTACCACCTACATGTTAACCACTACACCAGATTTACTGACTGTTCTTGAGATGGAAATGTTCTCAAATTAAAAGCTCACATGGAGCAACCAGTTCTCCAGATAGTTAGAATTTTATTATTAGAAAGTTTTATTTGGTTTTATATGTATGGGGTTTTAATCTTTATATGTAAACCACCATGAGCCAGTATTCCTGGGAGTGGCAGTATATAAATACAATTATAAATAAATAAATGAGGAAGCACATTGTGGTTCAGGCACTAGCCTACAGAGGAGGCTGCCTGCTGCATCTCTGTAGGCACTTCTGCTCTGGTCTTGCTTTCTTCCTATTCTTTCCAAGGGAGCAGGTGATTCTTTCATCTCTTTTTGATTGTACCATGCAGTCCCTCTCAATATAGTTACTCACAGTGTCCTCAGAGGAAGCATGACCAGAGCAGTCACTCACATCCTTCCACATCCTTTGAAGGCAAAATAAAACAACATTTCCATATGAGCTTTTGTGAGTCACGGCTCACTTCTCCAGATATGTCATGTTCTTCGGTGCTCAAGAGCTGAAAAGATAATTTTGCTTTAATTGCAAGTATTTGTTGAAATCATGTAATTTTGCTAGAACTTCAGTGCGTCATATGCCTAAGCTGCTTGCTTCGCTAGTAGAATCCTCTGCATATAAAAAGGATCGCTTGTCCTACAGGAAAGGGAAAGTAGACTGCATCAGAGAAACAGTGTTAGAAAGTCATTGCAAAAGTTCTTCTAATTTGGGGAGACAGTCTTCAAGTTGATTTATTATGGTCCAAGACCAGCACACATAAATGGGTTACAGAATAAACATTCCGTGGTCCTGAAATAACAAAAGTGGCATATATATAATATAAAATATACACCAGCATAAAATGCATAAAGTATATAAACTACAGAATAAAATCATTCCTTCCCTCATTTAGTTTAGAGGCTTCTGAGCCTAGATGCCAGCCATCCAAACTTGGCCACTTTAACGGCTAACGTGCTGGAGAGGTGGCACATTATCTCCTGGGGGAGCCTTGAGTTATAGGAATGATGAGATCCTCATGAATCTGCTTATAGATTTTACAATCAAAGATGACACGTTGTAGGGTCTCAACATTCCAGTCACAGCAGAGGCACAAACATTCTCCAAATTGAGTCTTTTTATATCTGCCTTCAAAAACCACAGAAGGGAATGCATTATGTCTCATTAAAGTAATTGGAACTATCAAGATGCATAAGATAGGGCATCATCGAATCCTTAATCAGGGTGGTTGTATCAAACATTACATTTTTTATTTAATTTGGGGAGACAGTCTTTGTATGCCTGACAATTAGAGGTTTATTATTAATAACTAGTTCTACTACTTTATTGTTACAGCCTGCCCTTCTCTGTTGGCTTAGTGTTATAGAGTACCACAAAATTCTTTTACCCAGACTATGGCAGCATTTTTTGCCCACATGAGACCTGAAACCAAAGTCCCAGAATATTCACAACTAAATCTTTTGAGGTGGTGGAGAGAAATGAATTTCAAGTTGTAATTTTGAACACACAAATATGTTGTGAAATGTTAGGGGTACGCTGTGTTATGAATGCGTTTTAAAGCTGACATAAATCTTTCAAGAAACTCCTTTCCCATATGTGAATGCAGCAAATATCTGAGTATTGTAAAGGTGTTTTGTTGACAGAATGGTTTAGATCACTGGGTGGATTATGGGGCGTTTTTTTTTAATGAACAGAATCAAACTGGGGATTCATTCAAATTAATTTTGTATCGAAGTTGGGCTTGACAGGAGACGTTCAAAGAAGAGGAAGAAAGAAAATTCTATTTAAGAATATGTCAATTAGGTAGCAAGTGAATGAAAACTTCACAGCAACCATTTTGATGCAGGGAAAGGAAATGATGTTTGTTTCATGATATGTTTATTTTAAAAGTACCTTAAAACCTGAAAAGGCTGAGAAGTGTCACATGAATAGATGAAGTTACCATATACTAAATCAGACACTCAGTCCAGGCTGATGTGTTTTACATCAGTGGTTACCAACCCCTGGTCTGGGGACTGGTACAAGTCCATGGATCAGTCAGTACTGGGCCACGGCTCCTCCTCGTCCTCCTCCCCAACTGCTGCCCTGGGGGCTGCCCTGCCACTCTGCCACTGGCTCACCTTTGGTGCTCTCCAGTGGCTGCCATGGCTGGGGCTCCCCCTCAGCGTGGCACTGCGCAGCTGCTGCTGGCAGCGCCCTCCAGCGGGAGGCGGAAAGTCAGGGGGGCCGGCAGGAAAGCAAGTGGAGCAGGGGCTCAGGTGGCGGCGATGACGTCCCTCGGCAAAAGACTACCCCCCCGGGCCTCAGTAAAATTGTCAAGCATTGACTGGTCCCCGGTGATAAAAAGGTTGGGGACCACTGTTTTACATCACCTACACATGGAACTTTCAACTGGAGATGCTGAGAAAATGAATCTGGGACCTTCTGCATGCAAATGGCCACAGGAGCCATGGCCCCTGTGACTTAGCAGCCTAGATTCTTCTTTGAACTATTTGCAAAAGGGCAATACACATTTGTACTGAAGTTACTTCCGGGGGATTTAATTTGCCATGCATGTGGTTCTCATTCTCCCAAAGTGAATTATTTAATTTACTAGTATCAGAGGCTATTTAAAAAATGGGCGTTGAAAGGAGAGGCAGGCAGGAGGGCGTGAGAGGGTGGCTGCGGCTCCCTTTGGGCTGCAAAGCGAGCTAAAGGGAGTGGAAAGCCCCCCCCCAACAGCAAGAGGGCTTTGCAGCCCACAGGGAGGCTACAAACTGCACCCCCCCCCCCGGTTCCTTCCCAGCAGGAGTATACATGCAGGCTGCCTCTCTCCTCATGGGAGACAATGGAGGCTGCAGCCACAAGGCTTCTAGCAAGCAAGGAGTGAGGGTGGGAGCTGGAGGAGGAGGACCAATCAGGGTGGACCTGGACGGACAGGGCCCTGGACAGTCTCCTCCCAGGAGACTGTTTCCAAAATATATAAGGGAGCGAAATAGTGTTAGGTTTGAGAACTAATTCATGAAAAGCCAACTAGGTATAGTGGCTAAATGTGGTAGCCTGTAATCGGAACAGCTGAATTTAGTTCCCCACTCCTCCATATGCAGTCAGCTGGGTGACCTTGAACTTCTCACAGTCCTGTTAGCGCTCTTCTCCCAGAGCAGTTCTGTCAGAACTCTCTCAGCCCCATCTACCTTATGGGATGTCTGTTCTGGGGAGAAGAAGGGAAGGCCATTTGAGAAATCTTTGGGTAGTGAAAACCAGGGAATAATAGCCAACTTTTCCTCTTCTAATGTGGTCAGACCTCCATACTGATGTTGGGTCAGTGTATACTGATGCTGCTTTTCTGACTTATCATTGGTATCATCTACTGCCACTCTGCAAAGCAAGATTTTTAGCCTGCAAAGACCACAGAAATGGCCAAAATAGACAGAAATTGAAATAATATTTTCCCCCCCAAAAAACCCCATGTTTTTATATCATCACTAAAGGCATGTGTTTCTCCATGCCTCACTGGATGAGTCACATTCAGAAGGCATACAGAAGAAAATAAGTTTGTAAATAGATGTAGAGATGTATTGTACCGGCTTTAAAAATCAGTGCTTCCGATAGAATATTTATTGAATGATACCAGTGTCAGCTATATCAGACTCAGGCCAGCCCCACTTTCTTTTAAGTGAAATTCTTGACTTGCTTTGATTAATAATTTAAGACGCAGGCAGTTTATTTTTAGGTGCCATAGTAACTACACAAAAGGGCCTGGCATACAGCATTTCTATTGCACCTTTGAAAATGCTTCCCCATATATCATTTTCTGAAGAAGTATCAGAGACAAGATGGAAAACAAAACCCGCTCATATATAATGGAATGTGTAGCCTATTGAGCATGTATCAATTATCCATTTAGTGATAAGGACTAGGTGTATACTCTGACACTTTCTTGGCTGCCATTGGAATTTGGTCTTTTACACAATTAGTTGATTGTTAATGAAAGGGAACTGCCACCACAACACTTGCTCTCCAACCCTAAATCTGGCTCCTTCAACCAAGGGAATGTCACTGGAGTGGCGGCATCAAACCCCGCTCCTGGAGTCTTCAACGAAGGATGAAAGCTGCACATTTTTTTCAAAGGGCCCTCTGAGAAGCTGTTGTTTTTCCTGGATGAATGTGGGTTCCTCTTCCCTGATGGGATCTCCTGAGTATGCTGTATTGGTTCCTTTCTGGAGAAGGGATGCCGTGGACTGGTATGTGGATCTCTATGACACAGAAGCCTCAGAGCTTTGACCAGTTCATGCAAGCACTGCACTAGCACTTTGAAGAGCTTCTGCAGGCAAACACTGTCTGGGAGCAACTGCATAGCCTGTGGTCTCCCAGTATGCAACAGATTTCTCCCGCTAAGGTCTACGCCTGGAACAAGGCCACCAAGGTTCAGTTCTTTCAAGAGATTTGTGTCCTGATCTTCTGTGGAAGTGCATGGGGCAGGCAGACCCTACAACCTTTATGGGCTAGCTGCGCCTTGCTGGGAAGTTGGAAGCTTGATTCCGGATCATGGAGATGGTGGAGACTCAGCATGCCAGAGAAGTGTTGGGGAAGCACACTGATGCGGGTTGGAAAGCCGAACTCCAGTGCACTGCACCTCCTGAAGCAGCGGAGCATTCCTGACACTGGGAGAGGGGCCTGTGCCTGGGAGGCAGAGGCACTGGGTATTTCCTAGCTGATTGCCCCTCCAAGAGGGGGATGAAACCGTCTTCCATGGGCACACAACTGCTACCAAGAAGCTGATCATATCCATAGGCCAGAAGGCCCCTCATAAGTTGGTCAGGGTGCTCCTGACCCCACTAGTCAAGTACCTGGCACCCCTGTCTTCCAAAGACTCATAGGATGGGGAAGCAGAGGCCTGCAAGCCAGCAGGAAACAGGGACGACCTGCTGTGAGATGGCCTCACTAGCAGGTTCCATCCAGGAGTGTGAGATTGGTGAGTCCCATTCCCTTCTTTCTTGTACCTGTGACCCTTTCTGACCCAGAGATGGGTGTGGGGTACAAATCCAGGGGGTGCTGGTCTGTGGCTGGACATCAATCCTGAGGTGGTTTGGATGCTGGGAGTGGATCTGGAAGAGCTTAAAATACCCATTCACTTGGCACAGATGGATGACCAGAGAACTAGGCTTGGTTCCCCACTCCTCCACATGCATCCAGGTAAACTTGGGCCAGTCACAGTTCTTTCTGAGTTCTCTCAACATCCTCTTGGGGTTTCTGTTGTGGGGAAAGAAAGGGAAAAATGTTTGTAAGCTGCTTTGAGACTCCTTCAGTTAGTGAAAAGCAGGGTACAAAAACAGCTCTTCGTGTAAAGGAAGTTTTGAAAGCTTTTCGAGTGAACAACCCCTCCACATGTCGATATTTTCACACTACTTTATCATATTCCCTGAAAGATTTGCACACAAAAAGGGAACACAAGAGTCCCAGCACTGTAACATCCTTATACAAAGCCAAAATAAATGTAGGTCTACTTCTCATTAAGGTAATAAAGATGAGTGCTTACATGGGTGCATTTTAGATGGGTGCTTACATGACACAAACAATTAGTTCTTGTCATATTTGAAGTCTGCCTTGAATCCCTTTGGGAACATGGAGTATAAATAAGCTAATAACAAATAAATGGACTGGAGCATGTCAAGGAAAAGACTAGGCTGCAATACTTCTTTATATATATATTTCTAACAACAAGGCTGTGAAAGTTGGACCATAAGGAAGGCCGAGCGTCAAAGAATCGAGGCTTTTGAACTCTGGTGCTGGAGAAGACTCTTGTGAGTCCCTTGGACTGCAAGGCGAACAAACCGGTCAGTCCTAGAAGAGATCAGCCCTGACTGCTCCTTAGAAGGCCAGATCCTGAAGATGAAACTCAAATACTTTGGCCATCTCATGAGAAGGAAGGACTCCCTGGAGAAGAGCCTAATGCTGGTAGCGATCGAGGGCAAAAGAAGAAGGGGACGACAGAGAATGAGGTGGCTGGATGGAGTCACTGAAGCAGTAGGTGCAAGCTTAAATGGACTCCGGGGAATGGTAGAGGACAGGAAGGCCTGGAGGATCCTTGTCCATGGGGTCACAATGGGTCGGACACGACTTCGCACCTAACAACAACAGGGACTTAGAAGGTAGAAAAAAACATTCATACATGTGAACCCCCACCTGTGTCTCATAAAGCAGGGGTAGTCAACCTGTGGTCCTCCAGATGCTCATGGACTACAATTTCCATGAGCCCTGCCAGGCTCATGGGAATTGTAGTCCATGGACATCTGGAGGACCACAGGCTGACTACCCCTGTCATAAAGTACATCCCAAGTATAGGCTTACTATTGCAGTAAAAATTAATCCTCAGATGAGGTGCTCAGAAAAAGGCCTTCCCCTATGGAATCCATGTATAGGGAGGCTTACCCTGGAGAAATTACTCACTAAGAAATCCTGGAGCCAGGATATTTCTTTGGACTACCTCGGTGACCTTTCATATTCATGTTCTGTATATCTTGGTTGAGAACCAGATGTTATATGCAAGAAAAAAATCAATCCATTTCTGTGAAGCTGCTGAATTCCTTCTTGACAAAATGATGGGCAGAAAACTATTCCCTTCTTAACAGCATACTTGAAATGAGACCCACGGCAGTACAACTCCAAGTAAGGCAACTTAGACCCCTGCTAAGACAGGAAAAATTGAAAAGGCAAACACATATGAAGATTATACAATATCCCGAAAAGGTGTAATTTGTTTGGCCTCTGCTTGCATAATGAACAATATATCTTGCGTTCACTTGGTGCGGAAGCAAATCAGCATTCCAGGCATTCTGGCATTTAAGTGCATCAGTGTTTTGTTGTAGCATTTTATTGGCATTGCCATTTATGTGCAAGGCACATAAATATACGTTGCAGAGTGATGGATGGGTGCTGTCCGCCAATGGCCCCTTCAAAATTAATTTTTCTGAACAAAATGTTTCACTCTACCAGTTCAGGAAATGAGTAGGTGGTTTTTGCATCAGTGATCACCAAGTTATGTCTTAAGCAATGGAGGGTGTCAGAATCTTTGTCCATGTGAACATATGTCATTCTCCCACACTGGGCAAACAGAAGGATAAGTTCTATTGATTTACAATGTATGGTTGAAATATTGAAGCCACTGGGTGCCATCTTGAATTTCGTGACCGCACAGGATAGCTGATCACCCCCCCCACCCACCCACCATGTTGGGTTATCTTATGAGATCTAATGGCAGAAAAACTTGGCCCTGGTGCCACTTGGAAGGGCAGAAAGTGGCAAACAACAATAAGAGAAATGTATGTCACTGTTATGCTACTGGTAAAACCACAGGGTTCCCAGCAATTCCTAGATTTACTCTTCTGTTATTTTAAGATAAAAGTGATGTAGCATCACACGTGACCCTGAGGATTCTCCACCTCACCACCACTCAATGGGCAACAAGAGCAGGGGGAAGGGAAAATGGGGCATTTAGATTAGCAGAATATTTAAATTTAGTAAAGAAACATTTACCCCGATAAATCACATATATATCTTCATCTTCTCCCTCTGTGCTCTGATCCTGGCTTTTTTTGTTTTATAAAATCCACTTCTTCCTTATCCTCTGCTGAAGGTGTGTAAAATCCTTATGAGAAATGTAATTAGCCCTTTTGAAAATCTTTTTGGTTTTTCTCAACATTTGTCAGAAATCTCCATACTCGCTTTAGGCAAAATTTCCATAGACACTTTTATTTGAGATTAAAGCAATCTAATACTTTCTCTGTGTGAATTACCGAAGATACGAAATTCTTTGAACCAAACTAGATTTTATGGGAGCATGAAGGAGAGAAGGGATTTCAAGCCTGCTCTTCCGGCAACCAAGGTCTTGTACCTTACCTCCTGTAAGCAAGCATGCATTCAGTGACAAAAAACCACCATTTAGCAATCATTCAGCTGATTTCAGTACCCAGAATAGAACAACCAAATATTTGTCCCCCTGGTTGGTTCCTCAAACAAAAAAGAAAGAAGCTGATGAATAACTGTCTCCTCTGTGTCTTTTAAAAAATCAACAAAATGCAGACTGGTAAACAAACATTTTCATTCTTCAGATCTTCATCAGTGATTCCCTCATAGAAAGTATACAAACTAAGTATCACAGTTGTAACAATAAAAAATAATTTAGAAACATCAAAAGTAAGCTCTTCAGCTCTCCTTTTGTTGTTGTTAGCTGCGAAGTCGTGTCCGACCCGTCGTGACCCCATGGACAATGATCCTCCAGGCCTTCCTGTCCTCTACCATTCCCCGGAGTCCATTTAAGCTCTCACCGACTGCTTCAGGGACTCCATCCAGCCACCTCATCCTCTGTCGTCCCCTTCTTCTTTTGCCCTCAATCGCTCCCAGCATTAGGCTCTTCTCCAGGGAGTCCTTCCTTCTCATGAGGTGGCCAAAGTATTTGAGTTTCATCTTCAGGATCTGGCCTTCTAAGGAGCAGTCAGGCTATATAAGGATTTGATAATGACCCAATTCAGTTCTAGTTTGGCTGAGACAAATGAGGGGAGGGGGATTCCTTGACATGAATTGGTGTTTTCAACTAGAATGGCAAGGAGGTCCCAAATTGCCAAGAAATAGTTACTTTTGTGTACAATGGAGAAAACAGTCATTCCGGAGGGATTAACCAATGATGAAATCCTAAGTGATACAGAGGAAATAGAGGTTAAAAAAGAGATCCTTGCAGAAGGGATTATCTCAAATAAGTTCACATCATTTAGTCAGATGACATTTCTGCAGCCCCATTATTATGTGAACAGTTTGGATTGCGCTATAGGCTGTAATTGAGGTGAAAGAAGGCTTGAGAGGAAATGTCCCATGACAAAATATCACCGTTGTGCAAATGATGGGAAGCTGATAAAATGCTTTGTGGTAGAATTGCTGGAATTCAGCTCTGGACTGGTCTCATCAAAAAGATGTGGTCTGTTAAGAATAAGATTGTGCTGAGCAAATGCATGAGCAATGGGGGAGTAAATACCCCCCCCCCATTCTGTTTTCTCCATCTCTGAACAAGAATCCAGCAAAATTAGTAGCTGTATATGAAAAAAATGGTGAATGGAAAGTCCAAAGTTTTTGTATTCCCCATTACTACTTATTTAAATCAATGTTTGTTTATTTGACTTTTATACCTCCCTCCCAGTGAGTCATTCAGGGCGGTGTGCAGTGTAATAGATTAAAATAAAATGGTTAAAATTCAAAATTAAATTAATTAAAATTTACTTAACTCAAACAGGCTAAAAATGTTATCAGTATCAATTCATTTTTAGAACAGTTAATAGTCTGGCACTGTTTGGGGCTACTTCCAAATAGCAGGAAAATGGATGGATAGATAGATAGGTAGGTAGGTAGGTAGGTAGGGCCATGAAATGGGTAGATGTTAACTTTGACCCCAACCAAAGGCCTGGGAAAAGATCTCCATTTTACAGGCCCTGTGGAACTGTGCCAGTTCTGACAGGGCCCATATATGTTCTGGGAGTTCATTCCACCAGCTCAACAGGGCATCAGTTGTGTCCAAATTAGTTTTGTACAACCAATTTCAGCATTATCTGGACATTCTGCATTTTTACTGCAGTCCCCTCCATTCACCTTCCATTGCCTTCCCTTGCCCGCACTTACACCATCATACAGATTTACCATGCAACATCATGATGCCTTCCCATTCTTTCTGCTAATTCAGAAAGCACTTTCCTTTGTCAATATTTGTCCTCAGTCACTTTTTGATGCAGCCAAATCTGATTCATTAGCTCAACAATGACCGTTTGCCCACTGTAGGTTTCATGTCAGGCTGCAGGCTAGAGTTTTAGTAGTGGCAGGTTGCCCCACCTCTTCCTGCACCCACAAGGGGGAGCATTTGGCCTGGTGCCCCTCAACTGCCCCCAATTTGTGCTCCTGCATGGGAGCTGGGGCAGTGAAGTTCCCAGTGTGTAAATGGTCAATGTCATGTCTTTTGACTGACAGGGTGGGGGAAGCATGGTGCTCATTCAGGGAGGTGAATGGTAAGTTAAGAAACAGCATCAATGGTAAGAAATCACTTCAAAGTAGCAACAACTACAGAGGAAGGAAACTGTCCCACAGGATTTTTTAAAATGGGGAATATTAACTCAAAAGTGATTTTGAGAACAATTTCTAACCCAATTGAAACTTTAAGATTGGGTTGAATTTAAAAACCTAAGCTATGGAACATCATGAGTACTGTATTTTGAAGACAAGAAGGAAGGCGACCAATCAACTTGGACATTCACCTGTCAAATATGGCTTCAAGTGTTTGTCTGAGTAATATAACTTCATCTGGTGGCTGCGTCTTCTGAGATGCATTTCTATCCCCAGTTCCCTTCATTTTTATCAATTGTACTAAATGATCTAACAGATGGCTTTGGCAGTTCTGCTCATGCCTCTGACCAGCCATAATTAACCTTTCCATCTGACAGATGATATGCTATACCTGGCTCCATTTTTTACATGTCAGCTTGGTTAATTATGGAAATCTTCATTTGGGGAGCCGCTTGAAAGGAGATGCTGCATATTTCTCAATGTTGAAGAGGCATGAAATGACAGCTGGCTGAACACAGTGCCACTTTAGTGAGTCTCAGCCTTAACCAGTTGTCTACCAGCAATTAAGCGTGCCGTACTTCCTTAACCTTTGTTGATATACCTCTGGATTTTCACACTAAGAATTCAGTCGTGGCATAGCCACGAGAAGTAGCAGTAATGAACCTGGCCGACTTTCAGTGGTGGTAGAAGCAAGCCATTAGAACAGGGGTAGTCAAACTGCGGCCCTCCAGATGTCCATGGACTACAATTCCCAGGAGCCCCTGCCAGTATTCGCTGGCAGGGGCTTCTGGGAATTGTAGTCCATGGACATCTGGAGGGCCGCAGTTTGACTACCCCTGCATTAGATTAATGTTTGGTCATTTATACCAAGATAATTTCCCTAAAATTATCTTTGGTTCACAGTTGAACTGCAGTCAGCCTTCTGTGATCCTTTTCTACACACTAATGAAACAACGAAACAAGGTACAGAATAAATGAATCCTTTTGATGTAGCAACGTTTAGTGGCCTGGCAAACATTAATTTTGCATTTCTCCTAATACCTGTATTATTTTTAATCGGGAAGTCAGTGGTAAGGGTCTGATTCATGATGTTTGTTCAGGAGCCTTAATGAGATTTTTAAAAATAAAAAAGGGAGAGAGAAATGTGTTTGGTATTTATATCTTGTTCCCGCTATTATTTTTCTCTAGAGAACAATAAAACTGGAGGTTTAATCTTTGGCCCCCAGTGACCTTAACGAACAGCAAGAGTTACAAATGATAATTGACAAGCTCTTTTCATTACCATTTCCTGCACATGGCACAAAGTGGGGGAAATGCTGCTGAAATCACAGCATGTACTATTACAATCAATTATGAGAAGGAAACTAGAGGAAGAAATGCCCATCTTCAGGTCTGCACAGCAAAACAGTGGGCAGTCATGGTCAGAGAGGAGGCAGGTTTTATTCTCACTGGCCCCAAGAATACTGCTTTAATTGACATCATGGAAACAAATGGCAGCTGTTCACTTTCATGGGAGAAAAGGAAGGAAGCCAGGATAGGCATTTCCCCCCCCCCCCACACTATTCAAGTGACTCCAGTTGCTGAGAATTATCTGCTCTGACCTTCATAGCCCCACCTCTTTATCTGCATCTTGAGTTGTTTCTTTTCCCTTGGTTTTAAGAACATATTGGGCATAAGGACTAAGACTCCCCCTTCCCATAGCACTGGGTTTCAAAGACTTTCCCTCTTAATATGGAGGCTTCCTTTACTCCCCAAACTAGTAGCCATTGGTTGATCTATCTTCCATGAAACTCTCTAACACCCCCATTAAGGTTATCTATGTTTGTGGCCATCACAGTATCCGCTGTGCTATGCCCACACCCACCAATCCGGCACCAGGGGGCACTCTGGAGGCCATGGATCTCCTAGAGCCACTAAGAGACCCATCAGTCACAGAATCAGACCTTCCTGTTTCCACCAAAGATGAGCAGCCTGGGCCCAGCCAAGCTGAGACCCAGATTTATTATGTTAAGCCATTAGACAAGACAGCTATCAGCGTGGAGGACTCGCCAGAGGAGCAGCTTCAGAGACCATTGGTAAAGGCCCCAGCAAGCCCTGAACGGTAGCTTTAGAGGAGGCGATTTACCCTGACAGCTGTCAGAAGATCAGCACGCTTAGCAGCTCACTGTCAGGGTAGATGGGGTCCAGCTGCAGCTCCTTCCTCTGATGAGGATTAACTTCAGCTGCAGGCTCTCTGGCCGAGGGCTGCCCCACCTGACTTCTGGCTATATCAGAAGGGCCTTGAGACAAGACTTTTAGTGGGATCAACATGTGCATTACCCTGCCTGTCTCCTGAGATTCCTGTTCCTGTGATTCTTAGCTCTTCAACCTCTGGCTTGTCTGAAATATCTGCTCTGGTTTTTCAACCCCTAGTTTGTCTGACATTCCTGCTTTTGCTCTTTAACTTTTTTGGCTTGGCTTCAACTCAATTCCAGATTCTGGTTTGTATTTTGCCTTTGTCCCACTGTCTCTGGTTTTGACTACAGCTCAGCTTGACTTAGTTCCTCACCCCATGTTCCTGTAAACTCTGTCTCTACCAGCTCCAGACTGGTCTCTGGACTTCAGGCAAGCTCTTTGTTCTGGAACAACCACCTAGCAGGGCAGCACATATTGGAAGCATGTTCCACAATTTTATTACTCATTGAGTACTCTGACAAAGTTTCAGAAACTGGCTTGCATAGGACTGAGTTTTTGATGTCTGGAAGCTCTGTGGATTTTTGAAGTGAGCAACACTATAAGTCCTTGAAGATGAAGACAATCAAAGACATGAGTTCCAGAGTTTCTTTATTTTATACATATATAAAAGCATATTTAATCCAGTCTTTGTTAAATGTTGAATTATTTTAGAGGAGAAAAGAGATAACAATTATCTATCAATAAAACCCCAACCATTTCTTCTGTTTAGAGTTCTCTGTTTTATTTTCTTGTGATTCTTTTCTGTAAATGAGCTTGAACCAGCGTTTATTCTATTAAAAAAAGAAAAAGAAAAAATAACCAGCAATGAGTTCCTGCATCTAAAGGCGAGATGCTGACAGTACAGATTTTGACAAGAGCAATCAATCAAGTGGTGGAGAGTGCTGTCAAGTCACAGCCAACTTATGGTGAATCCATAAGGTTTTCAGGTAAGAGATGAACAAAGCAACCTTGGACCTCCTTGGTGGTCTCCCATCCTGGTACTAACCAGGAGGTGATCCTGCTTAGCTTCCAAGATATGAGACTATCGATCTAACCTGTACAGATGCCTGTCAATATCTATGTGGAAATATTTATATTCTGATGTTCACATGAATTTAAGACACTTCTAAAACAGCAGGCAACCAACAAGAAAGGGAGAAGCACATCAAGGGGTTTACTACATCACAGAAAACACACAGAAACAATAGAGCTATGATGATAGGAAACATAAAAATAATCAGTATACACATCAATCCATCATGTAAGTGCTGCACATTATGGGGTTGCAGGGTATTCTTTGGGTTCACTTCTTTCATTTATGGGTCATCTAGTCATCTACTCCATGCATATCATCTTTTGTTGCTTAAAAATGATGTAAGCCGTGTAGGGAGAGCACAGATTAAATGGCTTTTGTAGCAATGGGTCCTTTATTAAATCTCCACCTATGATGCAGCCAGAATGTGATCAAACTGCAATCATTCAGGAAAAATTCCAATATGATGTGTTAAAAAAGTTCCTCAGATTATTCTAAACCTACTTTCATTTTTAGCTTTTTAGCTGCAGAAGAGTCTGTTAAAGTAGTGATCCCCAACCTGTGGGCTGCGGACCACATGTGGTCCATTGACTAATTGGAGGTGGGCCCTGAAGGATGCCTTATCCCCCCCCCCAGCCCTTTACAACACACTTTGGGTGTCATTGTCTCCCATCATTCCCCAGATGGGACTATCTGGTTGCAGAGAAACAAGTTCAGGGTTCCCATTGATTTGTCATTGTCATGAGTTAAAATTTCCATGAAAATAAAATGTTCCTTCTGTTCATTGTTGTGGCATGTCTGTATCTTATTTTGAAGGGATGTTTAAAGTATCGTGTCCAGATCACGGGAGGTGATAGTACCGCTTTACTCTGCTCTGGTTCAGCCTTGCTTGGAGTACTGTGTTCAGTTTTGGGCACCACAGTCAAAGAGAGATGTAGACAAACTGGAGCATGTCCAGAGGAGGGCAACAAAGATGGTGAGGGGTTTGGAGACCAAGACATATGAAGAAAGGTTGGGGAAGCTTGGTCTGTTTAACCTGGAGAGGAGACAACTGAGAGGGGATCTGATCACTATTTTCAAGTATGTAAAAGGGTGCCATATTGAGGATGAAGCAAAGTTGTTCTCTCTTGCCCCAGAGGGATAGACCAGATCAAATGGGATTAAATTAATGTAAAGGAAATTCTGTCTAAATGTCTAGAAGAAGTTCCTGACAGAGCGGTTTCTCAGTGGAACAGGCTTCCTCGGGAGGTGGTGGGTTCTCTATCTTTGGAATTTTTTAAACAGAGGCTGAATAGCCATCTGACAGAGAGGCTAATTCTGCGAAGGTTCCAGAGGGTGGTGGGTGAGCATGGATGAGCAGTAGGGTTGTGAGTGTCCTGCATAGTGTAGGAGGTTGGACTAGATAACCTAGGAGGCCCCTTCCAACTCGATGATTCTATGATTCTTTGTGCATTCTCTAATGACCAGACAGTTCTGCCTTACTGACTTTTTTATTCTTCACTGCCCATAGAATCCTGTATCAGTTTGTTCCCTCTTTGCTGTCTTTCAAATTACACCCCTACACGCCATAAAATACAATGAACATAGAGATGCAAGCTGTCTCCTATCTGAATGTCCATGTTCCTTCTTTGGTGTAACCATAGTTTAAATTATCTTCATTGAGCTGATGCTGAAGTGTGTTAATTATTATTATTATTATTATTATTATTATTATTATTATTATTATTATTATTATTATTATTATTATTATTATTATTATTATTATTAATTAGATTTATTTCCCACCACTCCCCGTAGGTTTGTGGCGGGTCACAATAGTCTTATCCCTATTAAAATACCCATTAAAAGACTTTAAAAACAATCCCAACATGGTGGAAGCTCTCATTATTCCTACCCCCTGCTATCAGAGCGGCAGGGAGGGTGGGGAGGAGATCTAACTTACTAGGTCCGGGGGGGGGGGAATGCTGGCACTCATTCGCTGACCCCAGCCTCAACCAAAAACCTGGCGGAAGAGTTCTCCACATGGTCCTAGCATAATTACCTTGCAATTTGTATACAAACCTAACTTTCTTATGTTAGGAATACTTAACTCGCTTCTCCAACCCTGGCAAATATTTCCTGCCTTATTCTTGCCCAGCCTCCTGAAATATTGGATGTGTTCATTTTTGCAAGGTATGTGTCTTAGGGAATCAGTAATGGTGGAGCAGATGGAGCCCAATGCACTATGACCTCTATGACAAAGACACTTAGATTAGGGTTACATAGTCCTGAGTTAGAAAGAAGTGAACCAAATAATGCAATCCTTCTTCAGCTTGTGATGGACATAATCTTTCAGCAGTGGAGGGAAAGGATGGAAACAATCTTTATGTGTCATTACTTTTTTCTCTCCTCTGGCATTTAATTTACATTGATTGCTGTGTAATCGAGCAATTGGAAAAGTTCTATTGTGATGATGGAATTGTCATGGCAGAGCAGGGATTGATCCTTGCTGTCGCAGATCCTTGTGTGGCACTCTAACCACTATACCACATAGAAACTTATTTCAATATGAGAACCTATTGTTTCAGTGGAAACTGCCTTACTGCAAACTCTCTCTTGGTCTAATTCCATGTCATATCACCAAAACACATTTTATGAATGTTCAGTTTTATTATTTCAAAGGTTGCCATCATATTTGAGAATAAGCTCATTTAAAAAAAGAGAAACATTAATGAAAACATTTTAATCTTCTTTTAGACAAGACTTGACTTGAAGACTTATGCATGCTCTGTTTTTGTGTTTTGGCTGAAACTGGTGAGAAAATTTTCTTGCAAATCACTTTTCTTGTGATAATAGTCGCTTTGTAAACTTCTAGACTTCTATTCAGTGTAATTATTTCTCATACTGATACTTCTTCCTCCTTTCTGGGTTAGTCACATGGAAATTGTACAATGAAGGGGGGGTAAATCACAATGTTTAATATCAGAATCGATTTGACTGTGTGCATTATGGAGGGCAAGTGAGAGCAGTGGACAGTGATGACAACAACTCAGCAGCCTATCAATGCACTCCCAAACAGAGCTATACTCCTATACCCTTCAACACCAGCTCGCTGTAGAGGTTAGGAGTGATGAATTCTAATCTGGAAAAACAGATATGATTCCCTACTCCTCCACATGCAGCAGCTAGGTGATCTTGAGCTCACCACAGGACTGATAAAGCTGTTCTGACTGAGCAGTAATCTCAGGGACACTCTTAGTCTCACCTACCTCACAGGTTGTCTGTTGTGGGGAGAAGAAAGGGAAGGCAGTTGTAAGCCACTTTGATACTTCTTCTAGTAAAGTGGCATATAAGAAACAACTCTTCTTCTAAATACATTAAATCCAATAGTATTTGAAGGTAATTAGGTATGGGTGGTGAGTCTTACTTCTGAAGGAACATCCTTAGGACTGCGCTGCATGTGATTAGTAAAAAGCCCACTCAAAACTAAAAATCAGGAGTGCAACCATAATTTAACAACAAAAATCATTTAGGTTTTTTTGTAATGAAATGCAGAACATTTATAAGTATTTATTTGCTTTTCTGTGGTGTTTGTCATGTTATTCCAGGCTAATGATAGTTAGATTGATGCACATTACACTTGGAGGGAAGCAATGCAACACTCTTGCCAGTCTAGGGATGTGAATTTGCTGCTAACCAGTTTTTTGGCTCAGTTCCACCTGCTTCAATTGTCTTCACTCTGTGCAGGAGCTCCTTCAGAGAAAGGATCAAGCCACTTTGCTTCTTTAAACACACTGCAGCACCAGGCTATTTAATAAAATATATTAAGTCTATTGCATTTCCACATAGTGTATGCAATAAACAGGGTAAAGACATTGAGAACAAAGCAGTTAATAATGATACCTAATTAAAATTTGTGTTAAAAACTAACTACATTAGATTTAATGGGGGGGATTGTAATAGAACTCTGGATTTTTTTCCTGTTAAGTTAACATTCTAGACTTTAATGGATATCTTAATTAGGCTTCTTCATTGATGTACACATTTTGGAAATAAAATTCAGTTGCATTCAGACCTCCAAAGCCTGACCTATTAAAAGAGACAATGTTATTATGATGACTGAAGGACAAATTACTAGCAAAGAACCTGGTTCCCCTGAAGGGGTTATAGAGAAGGATGATTATTCCAAAGTGATAAAAGCATTTGTGGAGAGGAAAGGGCTAGCCTAATGGATATGGCACAAAACCTACAGTGAATGTGGAATATATATGCTCATGAAAAAAGCTATTTTATGTGTATGGATAACTCCTTTAAAAGAGTTCCCCCCCCCCAATACCACCTCACTGGATGCATAAGTCCACACACTCACTCATTCACACACACACACACATATATAGTATTAGATCCATGGCTTCTAGGGAGCTAGGACAGTAACAGGTGAAAGGAGGGAGCCCAACATTCAACACAAACTGTAAAAAACACACATTACATTACTCTGCAGGGGGGAAACCAATCCATGCATCTGGAGGGCTTTATACTGAAGTGAAGGATATGAATAGAGGTGGGCATGAACCTGGAAAATGGAAGTTAGTTGGATTTGTGGTTGGTCGGGGGGGGGGGATGTCATGAACCCCGAATCCTGAACTTGCATGGAACCCCCAGTGTTCATGAACCCTTGGGTTTGCTTGAGTTCATTAACTGTTTATTTATTTTTATTTTATTATTAGATTTTTATCCTGCCACTCCCAAACAAGCTGGCTTGTGGTGGCTCACAACATAATAAAAGCATAAAACCCCCATAAAACACAATAAGAATATATAAGAACAACACAGATGGCGATCACACAATTTCTCATTAGGCCCATATACCTCAATTCATCTATTCCTAGCTATGTCAATCAGATGTAGAACATATGTAAATCTAGGATGATCATATGCCCCCTTCTGGGGGGTCCAGATTTCACAAGGATGGGGGAAGGACCCATTTTTATCATCTGGTACTCAGCCCAGTCTCAACCAAAAGCCTGGTGGAAGAGCTTCATCTTGCAGGCCCTGCGGAACCTAGAGAGCTCAAACAGGGCACTCAGCTCTTCTGGGAGCTCATTCCACGTGGTAGGGAGCAGGACAAAAAAAGTTGAGGCCAGGCATGATTCCTGGTAGCCCGGAACCCTCAACAGATTCATACCCATTGAGTAAACCACGAGAGCCAGTTTGGGGTAGTGGTTAGGAGTGCGGGCTTCTAATCTGGCATTCCAGGTTCGATTCTGCGCTCCCCCACATGCAACCAGCTGGGTGATCTTGGGCTCGCCACGGCACTGATAAAACTGTTCAGACCGGGCAGTGATATCAGGGCTCTCTCAGCCTCACCCACCCCACAGTGTGTCTGTTGTGGGGAGAGGAATGGGAAGGCAACTGTAAGCCGCTTTGAGCCTCCTTCGGGTAGGGAAAAGCGACGTATAAGAACCAACTCTTCTTCTTCTTCTAAAGTGCCCTGCGGGGGGCATACGGAGATAAGTGGTCCTGCAGGTAGGTAAGACCCAGAACACATATACCCTCAAAGGTTAAAAACAGTACCTTGAGCTTGATTTGGAAGCAGACCAGCAACCAGCAATGCAGCTGTCACAGCAGCAGCTGGACATGGGCCCTCCAAGTTGACCTGGTGAGGATCCATACAGCTGCATTTTGTACCAGTTGCAGTTTCTGAGTCAGGGACAAGGGTAGGCCCGTGTAGCGTGAGTTACAGAAGCATCATAGCATAAGTCCAATGTACTACTATTTGGGCATCCTACCTCAAGGGCGGTAAGCCATCGAACTACCCTAAACAATTGTGCAGGGCGAGAGCTTGTGGATGCGATTTTCACAGTGAAGTCACACTTTGCCACTTTCACCGCCATCTCATATACCCTCACAAGTGTGCAATAAGATGTCCTTGTCACCTCATTGCAAGTCTTCCTCCACCCTCACTCTAGCCATCTAACTTCCCTCTTCCTCTCCTGAACTCCTGGGGATACCAAGGAGCCTGTTCGAGGTGAGGGCAGAGAGGGTGACTAGGAGCAATCTTGTCAATGCTGGCTATCAGGCAGGGCTGTCAGTCTTCCATCAAGGCCACCAACAAAACTCCAGAGAGCATCTAGTCCCATAGAGCCTTCAAGAATCTCTCAGATTCCATAAGTCTCTGTGGGCAGACTAAAATGCTTCACCCAAGCGGGGAGGAGGTGGTATCCTTAGTCGAGCCTTCAGGGCATGGTGGTTCGACCATGGGAAAATCTTATTTGTCATTAGATCTACCTCTACCATGTTTAGCTTTTTCCTGGGGTGCTATACATGCAAAATTCACTGTGGAGCCCCCGACTGTACCACCTCATCATGGACATGTTTTCTGGGTCTTGTCCAGTGCCCACCTTTCTCTCCTTTGGCCCTGGGAAGTGGTCATCCATCCACCAAACTTCCCATGTCATAGTTTTATTTTGTTAGTTTGTTTTTCCCCAAAAGTTGTTCCTGTAACATTATTTTTGGGCAAAATTCTGCATCAAGCAAGGTTTCGTAAGGACCTAATGGATGATGACTGAAATGGGCATCAGGAGCCCCCATGGGGGCCAAGTGGTGCTCACACATATCACCATGAGGGTCCACAAGCTTGGAGGGGCCTGGGTGGAGTGTAGATCCCAAAATGCTCCCTTGGTCTGGGGTCAGGTGCTCTGACTTCTCACCTATCTACCTACCAACCTACCAACCTACAGTCCTAAAAATGATTCCTTGGGAATTAGCCCCACTAAATAACATCAACATTAGTGCCATATAGACTGCCATGTAGAGGATGGAGCATAGTTGTTCTCTCTTGGACCAGAACCAATGGGATAAAATTAATTCAAAAGAAATTCTGTCTCAACATCCGGAAGAAGTTCCTTAGAGATCAATTTCTTAGTGGAACAGGCTTCCTCGAAAGGTGGTGGGTTCTCCATTTTTGGAAATTTTTAAACAGAGGCTGGATAGCCATCTGACAGAAAGGCTGATTCTGTGAAGGCTCAAGGGGGTGGCAGGTTACAGTGGATGAGTGATAGGGATGTGAGTGTCCTGCATAGTGCAGAGGTCTGAATTAGATGACCCAGGTGGCACCTTCCAACTCTATGATTCTATGATTCTATGATTCTAGTTTAGTGCAGACCTATGTGGGCTTGCCAGCGTGGTGTGGTGGTTAAGAGTGGTAGATGCTAACCTGGAGAACTGGGTTTGATTCCCTACTCCTTCACATGCAACAGATATCAGACTTTTTATTACGGTCATAGACCAGCATAAGATGATGTGATACATCTATTAAAACCAGAATTTAAAACATCCTAAAACACAGTAATACAAAATAAAACATGCAGTAAGAATGTATACAAACACAGCTCCCCAGTTCACTTGGTACAGACCATTCTTTTGCTAATTTTCATTGCTGCTGCACAGAACCTGGCAGCACTAGAGGTTATGTCATTATTTGTATCCATAAGCAGCAAAGAAATGAAAGATTGCTCTGAATGCCCTGGAAATCTGCCTAACAGTGGGAGATTTATACTAGTTTGGAAGTCATTATAGTATTGACATTGAAGGAAAGCATGTTCCACGGTTTCTATACGTCCAGAGCCACAGGAGCATTTCCTTTCGAGACAGGGTATTTTTCTGTATCTTCCTTCTATTACAGCTGAAGGGAGGACATTACATCATGCTAAAGTGAAGGCCCTCCTATGACTAGGTACTTCAAGTTTGGCTAGGTATGTCATAGGGAAGGATGAGTATCTACTTGGTTCACCGACAATGAAAGATTGGTTATTAGCTAGATCTTGTTGGCATTCTATGTCAGTGAATCTCTGCTTAACGGCTTCTTTGGCCTGATCATATCCCGTATTCGGCAGGAGCTCAGGAGAGAACCCCAAGAGTGCAATTTTAGTTCTCTCATTTCATTGCCATAAAAATTGGTAACCTAGCTTCCATCTTCATATATCCTGTCTCAAGTCTCAGGGTAGTATTGGAGACACACTTTGGCATTTGAAGAACAGATCTTAAAATTTTAGATTGAACACTCTCCAAAGGTGCAAGATTAGAGAAGGGACCCATATAGTAGTTGTGACACTGACTTGGCTTCAAACAGTTTGAGTGCTGCAGGTATGTAGTGTCTACCTCTTCATCTTAAAAATGTAAGAATGGCATTTTCACTTTTCTGTGCACTACTGGCCACGTAGTCCCCATGGGCTTTCCAGCTAGCCGAAGTCTACTTGAGATGCATCAGATGGACCAATTCCAATGGGCTGCACTCACAGGCTGCAATCCTAATAATGCTTCCTTAGGAATTAGCCCCACTAAATAACATCAACATTAGTTTAAAGGTAAAGGTATCCCCTGCACAAGCACCGAGTCATGTCCAACCCTTGGGGTGACGCCCTCCACCGCTTTCTTGGCAGACTCAATACAAGGTGGCCTTACCAATGCCTCCCCCCAGCAAGCTGGGTACTCATTTTACCAACCTCGGAAGGATGGAAGGTTAAGTCAACCTTGAGCCGGCTGCTGGGATCGAACTCCCAACCTCATGGGCAGACAGCTTCAGACAGCATTTATGCCGCTTACCACTCTGCGCCACAAGAGGCTCTCAACATTAGTTTAGGGTAGGCCTATTTGGACTTGACAGCATGGTGTGGTGATTAAGAGTGGTGGACTCTAACCTGAAGAACTGGGTTTGATTCCCTACTCCTTTACATGCAGTCAGCTCACTCCCAGTTGGCCCACTCACAGTTCTCTTAGGGCCACTCTCACAGAGGAGTTTTCTGAGGGCTCTCCCAGCACCATCTGCCTTATAAGATTTATTCTGTGAGGAAAGGAATGGGAGGCAATTGTAAGCTGTTTTGGGGACACCTAGTGAAAAAAGAGCCTCTTGTCGTGCAGAGTGGTAAGCGGCAGAAATGCTGTCTGAAGCTGTCTGCCCATGAGGCTGGGAGTTCAATCCCAGCAGCCGGTTCAAGGTTGACTCAGCCTTCCATCCTTCCAAGGTTGGTAAAATGAGTACCCAACTTGCTGCTGGGGGGTAAACGGTAATGATTGGGGAAGGCACTGGCAAGGACACCCTGTATTAAGTCTGCCGTGAAAACGCTGGAGGGCGTCACCCCAAGTGTCAGACATGACTCGGTGCTTGCACAGGGGATACCTTTACCTTTTTAGTGAAAAGCAGGGTAGAAAATCCAACTCTTCTTCCTCTTGCCCCCACCAAGTCCTATAACTACCAGCTTGGCAAAAAGTAATTGAGGATCTGCTGCCTCAAGGATCACTTTCTCTAGTGGGGCTCCATTGAGGTCATCGACCTTCTTTGCCTCCCCTAATGCAGAAGGCATCCTTCTGCAGCAGCATCAAAATTTTTGCAAGCCCTCCTAAAGGTGGATTACCTTGCCTCATCCTTGCCATTCTGCCACATCGTGAAGATGGCTCTTTCACAAGGTTCTTCATTTGCCATGCTGCTGTCTCACTGGATGCTGGTTTTAAAAAGATTACTTGGATATACTTAGGCTGAATGAAACACATGGAAAGGGACTCTTCTCCAACTCTCAGGGCCTTTCTGCATGCCATCTAGAGGCACAGGTCAAAAAAGTAGCTTGCCAGGCGTTTTTCCATCCACGCCAGAGATGGCTACTAGCGCTCTCTATTAGCCTATCCTCTGAACACCTGGCCATGGTGATCCACATGACAGTCACCTCCAGAACAGATGTCTGTAACTCACTCTATGCAGGCCTGCCCTTGGCCTTGATCCAGACATTGCAGCTGGTCCAAAATGCAGCGGCTAGGGTTCTCACAGGGACATCTTGTAGGGCCCATATCCAGCCTGTGCTGAGGCAGCTGCATTGGTTGCTGGTTGCGCCGGGAGAGACCGAATGTTTCAGGCGTCAAAGTGCCCAACCCTAACACACACACACACACACACAACTGAGGCCAAAGTAGAATTCTTTAGCGATAGGAGACTTTCCCCCTACAGTCTGCATTGCCCTCTATAAATAGCATTCCTGCTCACCTAGCCCTCAAATTCTTCAGACCACACAGCACTAAATGTGGTTGCTTTACTTTCACCAGCCAACACATATACCATATTATTAAAGGTGAAGTGATTGCCTAGGTGCTCTACTTTTGCTAAAGTTGCACACTCTTTTCCGGTATCCACAACATTAATACTATTTCCCCTCCAGTTAGTTCCTAATTTACAAGAGTGATGTATTGCATTTAAACCAGTAATCACATGTTATTTTAAGTTCAAAATAACTTTTTATGTTCCGTTATAGAGCTCAACTTCTTGCTACTAATGCAGAATAATGGAAAATAATTAACTTGAAATTGTGTTGGGTTTTATTATGTTACAGTAGAGTTCTAATGTGAATTTCAAAAGATATTTTTAAGTGCATGCATAAATCAATTATATAAAAAGAATAAATTATAACTACTTCAGAAAGTAATATATTTATTGGATAAAAGGCTGGTTCAAAAAACTGAGCCCCCATTATGATCTAATATGTGCAATGACACTTTATGTTGAAATGAAGAGAATTTTCCTTCTTGTGATAAGGAATGGCTCAGTTCTGTCCAATATCTTTGAGTACATTTCTTTTAAAAAAATGAGTTGCCAATGATCCCAATGACATATGATTAAGAGTGAATTGTATAGGTATAAAATAGAAATGATTATAAATGTGTACATTCTGCAGCAAAAATAGCAGTTTAAACAAAAAGAATATGGAACAAAATAAAAAAATTACAGGTTTGATTTATACAAGGGTGAAGGGAAATCCCAGTGGGGATTTGGGGATGAAGCAGAAAATATGAGAACTACAAAAGTATTCCTATATGCAATAAATGAATTTGTCAGAAATAGATTTCTCTCATGAGTGTGTTCTGTGTCACTCCACTCCCGCTGAACTATATCTACAACTAGAGGCCAAGCCTGTTGTGTTCAGGAATACAACAGGTGCTAGATTATGGGGGGGGGGGAGTGGAAGAACTCTACAGATGGCCTCCTCCCCCCCAGGACCTCCCCCCCCCCACTACAGGCCTTAGGGAACTCACCAGCAGGGGCAACTCTCACACAGCAGGGATCTGTAGCCTCCAAGCCTCAGAGGGAAGTGGAAAGGGGTATGGTGGTCAGGGGTGGGGGATTGAAGGTTGCACACTCTTTGAAGGGGATGTATGGGCCACTGGACAGACAGGCAAGCTGGTTGAAGGAGGAGGCACTCAGGGGCAGGGCAGCTGCCCTGAGTGGGTGTTAAGCATTGAGTGGCACTAAAGCCATGAGACACGCTCCTCCTCCTCCAAGGCCTTACCAGAAACATATAGTAGAACAGATATTGTTTGTGAGAAGCAGGGTTAATAGGGTCGATACACTGAAAGACTGGCCAACAATCATGAATTAATCGGCAGTCCTGTCTTTCCTAGGAAACTCTCCAGAGGTCACTCAAGTCTCACCACTTCCTTTAGCTCCAGTTTAAAAGCTTCCATTTTAACAGGAAACAGCTCATATACATACATACATACATACACACACACACACAGAGAGAGAGAGAGAGAGAGAGAGAGAGAGAGAGAGAGAGAGAGAGAGAGAGAGAGAATATCTTCATCATAAGGCTGCCAGCACTGCTTTGACAAATGCTGGAAGATTTTAAGAGCAGTGTCTGGGAAGTGTGAATATTGGCGGGAATGTGACATCACTGCTGTGTTATACACTAAGCATTTCCACTAATACCTATGGTTTAGAGATAGAGAGATTTGAGGACATTCCCAAGAGTGTTACCACAGAGGTCATTTCTGGTCATTATATATCCCATTACTCAATTTCTAAAGAGTAAGGGATTTGGGCTAAACACATATCTTTCACTGTTAAAATATTTGAGCAAGACCCCTGGTGGGCGGAGACTGTCTGAACTTCATTTCTGGCCAGCGGGCCAATTGGGACACACACAAACAGATCATACCCACAAAAGATTCCTATATGCAATAAATGAATTTGTCAGAAATGGATTTCTCTCATGGCTATCTTCTGGAATTATCTTGAAAATAAACAAAGCCCCACCACCACCACCACCACCGCTAAGAAAAAATAGCTGAGACAGCACGGAGCAGTCTCCCTGCCAACTCAGTTTTGGAGTCTCTCGCACAGTCCCTACTGGATGAGCTGTTTACCAGGCTATCTTCTGCAGTCCCCTTGAATGCATCTGAAAAATGGGATTTCAGAAAAATCCTAGATCCGAAGGCTGATATAGGGATCTAGGATTTTTCAAGACTCCCAAATTGGGGGGGGGGGGGGGGGAGAGGCGGACCAATACACCCAAACTGAAAAATGTATATTTAAAAAATAATACTTCTAATAATACTTCTGGTTGATGAATTATTTTAATGGTACACATCAGTCTAACAGTCAGCTGTCTAAAATAAAAGATATATATATATATATAATTATACACTGTATGTAATTTGTGTGAATTCTCATGGACAAAAGCATGGGCTGTGGTGCCATTCTAATTGTCTCCTTAATTGTGGATATATTTGAATAGGAACTTGCCTTTAACAATAGGACAGGATTCCTAAACAATAGCTGAACACTGAGGTTACTGTTTCCGTGTATCTCTTTTCAAAAGCAAGCAGAACAAAACCCAGAGGTTGAATTTTCCGAACTTGAACTGCTGGCATGTCTGTTCATTCTTCCACTTTTCTTTCTCGCCCCTGTTGTGATTCTGGTGATGGAACATGAGGGGAAAGTCAACAAATAGCATGTTTACAAGCCTAGTCTGAAAAAGAGGAGGGAGGGAAACAAAACACATCAAGTCAGGGTTAGATGGTGCTAAGCATCGCATAGGCTTTAAAGCAGGAACTCCTATTAGGTTTCTCCTGCTAAATATGTCTTTATGAGCCTCCTCTCTAGCTGACAGAGGGTATTACATCCATTTTGGGACCAACGTAAAAAGGTAAAGGTAAAGGTATCCCCTGTGCAAGCACCGAGTCATGTCTGACCCTTGGGGTGACGCCCTCTAGCGTTTTCATGGCAGACTCAATACGGGGTGGTTTGCCAGTGCCTTCCCCAGTCATGACCGTTTACCCCCCAGCAGCAAGCTGGGTACTCATTTTACCAACCTCAGAAGGATGGAAGGCTGAGTCAACCTTGAGCCGGCTGCTGGGATCGAACTCCCAACCTCATGAGCAAAGCTTTCAGGCGGCTGCCTTACCACTCTGCGCCACAAGAGGCTCTTCCGGGACCAACGTATTCTGTTAATATTAAGAAAAACTGTGATAGAAACATGGGAGTGGCAGGTAAGACTACACGAAACCTCTGGTTCTGGCACCTGCTTAAGGAAGTCTGTGATTGATACTGGGAATGCATCTTGGTCCTTAGGTGTTCTGTCTCTACCAAATATTAGATCCTCAGGAACAGCAGGAAAGGCAATCCATGAAATTCATTTCAGAAAACAAATCCCTTTTTATATAGTATTACTAGCTTCAAAGCCTGTTCCTAAGAACGGGCCTAGAAAGGGTCCCCTCCCCTGGCCCTTGGCCAGGCAGCTTAAGGTGGCTTTGGGCTGCAGCTCTCAACCAGATCAAGTGGGGGTGGATGGGGGCTGGAAATCTCATTAGCAGGGCCAGGACAGAGCTCCTTAGCAGGCGGTCAGCAGGCCAGGAGGCCCTCATTAGCAGGCCTGCTAGCACGACCCTTTGCCCAGGGCCCTCTCCCCTTACCTGCTGCTGGCTCCAGGCACTGATGCGTATCTGAGAGCAAAGAAGCTAGAGTCCAGGGACGGAGGGTGGGAATTGCAGGAGCAGGGAGAATAAGGGTGAAGCTGGCTGCACCCTGATTGGCCCTATTCTAACTTGGATAGCCGGACACGTCCCACCCCCTAGGTTGTTTTACAAATATAGAGAGGAAAAAGAATGGATAAGGATTATTGAATATTATTGGAAATATAGTGATTTTTTTAAAGATTCAGACTAATCAACACAGTAGGTTTCAAAATGCATTCTTTGGGTTACCATAGTGAATATGTATGTGTCAACAGCACTGTTCAAATTTAACACTAAACCAGAACATCAGATACTTTAGAAATATTTGCATTTATAAGGAAAACAATCCCACATGTTTTGGCTAAAATATAGATGACTCTGGCTTATTCAGAGCAGCAGGCTTTACATTCCTTGGCATGATACATTTGAAGTATTCTCCAGGATAGCAGTCAGTGGTATTCTAGAGTGATTTCATTCAAAGCCATGTGAAAACAGAGAAAGCTCAAATTGTAATTGAGCTATGTAAACTTTGCTGTCCAAAAGGCATGGGCATGAAAAATATTACTAGTGGGCTTCTTTGGGAGATATGATTCTGTTAAAACTACTTTTAAGTACTATGAATACTCTTCTGTGAAACAGTCTCCTCTCTAAGGACCCATACCAGATATTAGGAGTACTGAGTATTCACCTTTTCCCACTAACCTGGATTATGCCCTCTGAGGGATTTTTTCAGAGATTCGGTGGCTGATTTTCAACCCAAGCATCTGCCTGTTGCAGGGCCCCTAGTGCTTCCTAACTACAGCCCTGTCTGGGGTGACGCCCTCTAGCGTTTTCATGGCAGACTCAATACGGGGTGGTTTGCCAGTGCCTTCCCCAGTCATTACCGTTTACCCCCCAGCAAACTGGTTACTCATTTTACTGACCTCGGAAGGATAGAAGGCTGAGTCAACCTTGAGCCGGCTGCTGTGATCGAACTCCCAGCCTCATGGGCAGAGCTTTCAGACTGCATGTCTGCTGCCTTACCACTCTGTGCCCCAAGAGGCTCTTCTGATGTGCACAGTGCCAGGCAATTTGTTAACTGCAGATTTCCCTCTTTTTTTGTGGTGCCACAGTTTGGAGGGGGAGAGGAATAAAAACATTTCTCCTGTGTCTGAAGTCCAACCTAGCCTTGGCATTTGAGCAGTGGTTAATACAACCTAAATAAGAACCTTGGACAGCACTCTTCGTTTCAGAGTTTGAAGTACAATTCCGTATCTGCGTCTGACCTTATAAGAGACCTATAACTAAATGAACTAGAGCTATAAAAATTCTTTGAAATAGCCATTTCTTTAGATTTCCTGGCTGAATCTCCATCCATCTTCTTTGCCGAAATGTTATGCTACTTTTGTGTGGCAAGGAATAAAGGCAATATAATCTCTTCCCTACAGCTAGGCTCGACGGATTATAATTCAATTAAATGGAGGCCATTTAACACGAGATGAAAAGACAAGATTCTTTTTTTTTTGTCGTCTGGCTCATACATGCATAGAGATCTCCTTGATATGTCTAGCCTTTGGCTACTCAAATGGCAATCAAAAGTTGTGGACAGAAACAACATGATGGAACAACTGAACTTTTCCGTCTAAACCATAGTATCACCTGTTAACTGAGTATGTTAGGGACTGAACCTGGGATTTTCTGCATGCAGAACAGGTGCCATAGCACTGCACCACATGGACCCTCCCCACTCTGCAGGGCTGCCATCGCCCCTCTTGGGATGTCTATGATAGAGTTTCTGCACAAACACCCGAGCATTCTGTGTTGCCACCAATAGGACGACTTCACTTCTGATGTGCATTTTGCCAGCAATGTTGTAGTGACACCAGCATAGATGTCCAGAAAGTCCCCTTCCTGCCAGTAAGTTTGCCTGTCCCTGCACTTGACAGGAGAGACTTGGCAACCCTATCAAGATGCTGGCTCACAAATAGGTGATTGCCTAACTCTCAGGCCATCCATAAGGATTGTCAGTGTTGATTTTAGAAGATATATTGGTCTCCTCCGGAATGCAAAGTTAGGCATGAACCGAATATGGAAGAGTAAGGCAATCACCTATTTGTGAACCGGTCTTCCCCATAACAACCTATGGATGTGAAAGCTGGACCCTGAAGAAGGAAGACAGGAGGAGAATAGATGCTTTTGAATTATGGTGTTGGAGATGAATGCTGCAAATACCATGGACAGCCAAAGTTATCAACAAGACAGTTTTAGAGAGGAGCAAATCAACTATGTTTTCCTTTGGAAAGGAAAATATTATGGCTAAGACTCACTTAGTTTGGACACATTATGCAATCAAACTCGCTAGAAAAATCATTAACGCTTGGCATGGTCAGCGGCAAAAGGGAACGTGGTGGCCAAAGGATCTGCTAGCTCAACACGATCAAAGCCAATACAGGTATGACCATGAACCAACTAAAAGAAGCAGTCAGAGACAGGAGCACATGGCAGAGATTTTCCTATAGAATCGCCGATGGTTGGACACAACTGAACGGATAACAACAACAATATTGGTCTCCTGTCTGTAAGGAGAGCAGCCAGCTAGAGGCTAGGTAGACCTTGGTGAATGAGGGCACTTCTAAAAGAGAATTCGGGTAGAGCATGAAACCAGGACAAAATATGGTGGAACCAGACTGACCATGATAATTGTTATGCCAGACTGCAGTTTTACTGATTGGAGTTGTACAAAACTAGCCGTGTTAGAGTCCAGTAGTACCTTAGCACAATACTGGCCATTTACCAAACTGAGTCCTTATTATCACTATGGGAAACACTCTGCTTTTATGAACGCTTCAAACATTGCTTTCATCAATAGCAATGATATTGTGGTCATTTGCCCCTTCCCACTTGGAGCAGAAGAGCTTATTCAGAGAAGTGGAACAGGATCTTGCTGTATCTCAAAGGTGCTCTTAATCTTACAGGTAGAAATTATGGGAATATGAAATCTGATGCTACCGCAATACAGGATAGAGAAATGGTTGTCAGCAGTTTTAAAACAACTGCATTATTGTTTAATCATTAAAGAGCATTTATTCCTTAATTGGTTTTTGAATGAGGAAATCAACATCATACTGAGAAGCTGCTAAATGGTAGGAGGAGCAGTTCTTGGTGTTATTTTCACTGAAGGCAGTATCAGCAGTTGTTATCCGTCTTCCCTAAATACAGGGTTGGCTGGATGACTGTGACCTTAGGCATCTGTTGGGAGAAGCAATTAGGCTGCAACAGTGGATGCATTTCCCCCCCCCCCTTCTGAATATTGTCAGGATTCAAGGCTGCAGTACATCTTAAAACTGTGATCTGATTATAATTCTCCACGAAGCAAACCAGGACCTTTACCATACAGGAGGATCTGTGCCAGGCAGCTGCCTGGTGTTTGAGCTGGGGGAGGTTGTCCTGCCTCTTCCTCCTCCCACACAGGGGTGCATTTGGCCTGCTGCACCTCATCCGCCCCGGAGAGCTAGTTTGGTGTACCGGTTAGGAATGCGGACTTCTAATCTGGCATGCCGGGTTCGATTCTGCACTCCCCCACATGCAGCCAGTTGGGTCACCTGGGGCTCACCACGGAACTGATTAAACTGTTCTAACCGAGCAGTGATATCAGGGCTCTCTCAGCCTCACCCACCCCACAGGGTGTCTGTTGTGGGGAGAGGAAAGGGAAGGCGATTGTAAGCTGCTTTGAGCCTCCTTCGGATAGAGAAAAGTGGCATATAAGAACCAACTCTTCTTCATTTGTGCTACTGCACGGCAGCTGGGCTGGTGAAATTAAGTGGGCCTTTTTGATTGTTTGTTTAAGCATACCAATGCAATGCCATGTTCTTAAACAGAAAGATGCCTGAGCCAGCTCTGCCATGCTGCACAGTGAGGCAGAGCCATCTGGAGCATTTTTTGCCCCTTCTGGGATGCCTTGCCCAGATGAGGGTGGGGAGGAGCCAGGCCAGGACATCTTGACTCTTCCCTTCCAAACATCCCTGGCCCAACGTAGGCCCCATTGATGCCCAGGGCAAAAAAGGAAATGCAGAATCATCCACTTTCCCTTGCTGTGGGACACAAGAGGGCTTGAGTCAGGCCAGTCCTGGGATGGCCCCAGGCCAGCACCAACATCACGCAGAACCAGGAATTTGGCCTTCAATCAGACAAGTGGTGAGTAAGGACAGATTCTGGATCCTGAAAAGGTCCAGATGATTCATATGACTTCAAGTAATGCAGTATCTCTGCAGTGTTGTGAGCCAGCAGAAGACCCATCACCTTCAAATTTTGTTCTGGATTTTCCAGTGTCTTTTGAATGGAACCTGTTCCCACTTTAGCTCAGAAGAGTCTTACTTTTGCTATGCTGTGCTCAAAACACCCTAGATCAATCAATCTGACCAGCAAGTCATCTTAGACTCTGCATTCAATTATGATAAACCCACCCAACTCCACCCCTCCATCATGATATGTGACTAATTTGAGAGAAACTGATAAAATTAGGAATCCTTTGATTTGGGTATAACAGTTGGCTTCTGAGGTGCCAACTTCAACTTGTATGGTAAATCTGGGCCAGGGTTAGTTTATTCCTCCCAACCCTTTCCCACCCACCCTAACATATATGATGTTGCAGTACTTTGACTAAACTTTGACTTTGATTTTGTGATAGAAGGAGATAGCTAAGAACATTCTTGCAGTGTTGTCCATCATTATTCATTCCCTCAGTTTCTCCCCCCAATTTCATTTACATCCCATGATGTTTGGAATTAACTGTCATAGGTTCCAGGAGCTACATTCCTAGAACACTGTCCAAGAACAAAGAGTGAGAGCACCCCGCTCCCAGCCTAACAGGGGCTGACAGAGCTTCTGGTCAAGCTGGGAGCTGCAGCAGTGGGAGGCCCAGATAGGGTGCACAATGGTGTTCCAAGGCAGCCAGGCAAGCCCTGTGGACCAGGCTCAGGGCACACTGGCAGAAGAGTGTGCAGACCACAATGGCAGAGGACCCAATAGTCACACCCTGTGCAGCCAAATCCCCCACCCAATATTTTCTGCAGATTCCTCAAATGCATTATGAGAATTGGTGGAATATTTAATGCCCAATCTTCTAGGATGTACACTTACTGGAATGCATTGAGGGGAATAAAATGAAATAATCAAGAAAACTAGAAATATGGGGGAATCACATTTAGTATAGCCTGCATTTGAGAAGGCCCCCTGTGAAGCCAGGATACTGGGGACCCAGACTCTAGGGATACCAGTCTCTAAGTGGGACTGGTGTTGCAGCTCATCTTCTGACTGCAGAAAGCAGTTCCCGTGTAGAAGATGGATGCTTCAGAAGGTAGACTTTACAGCATTGTAAAAAGAGCCTCTTGTGGCGCAGGGTGGTAAGGCAGCCAACATGCTGTCTGAAGCTTTGACCATGAGGCTGGGAGTTCAATCCCAGCAGCCGGCTCAAGGTTGACTCAGCCTTCCATTCTTCCGAGGTCGGTAAAATGAGGTCGGTAAAATGAGGTCGGTAAAATTCCGAGGTCGGTAAAATGCTGGGGGGTAAACGGTAATGACTGGGGAAGGCACTGGCAAACCACCCCGTATTGAATCTGCCATGAAAACGCTGGAGGGCGTAACCCCCATGGTCAGACATGACTCAGTGCTTGCATAGGGGATACCTTTACCTTTACCATTATGAGGTCTCTGACCTCCATCCCCAAATTTCCAGGAATTACCCAGCCAGGGAGATGGCAACCCTTCTCCCATACCCCACAGAGTCCAGGGGGCATCTAACAATCATATCAGACTCTCACTTGACAAATGATGTCACCACGACATTATTCATCCTCTGCTTTACCCTGACAGTCAAATCCACACTCCACAGAAGAACAATAATGTAAAAAGAGCCACTGCCAGGAAAATGGGCAGCACTGACCTTGACTAATCCAGGTTCTGACATTATAAAACAGTGTCGTATATTTAGGAGTGAAATTACCAGACATCATGCCCAATCCAGGAATGTGGGTAGATTTGCAGATACTGCCAACTCTGTTGCATTGCACTGACATAGAGCTTAAGGAGGACAATGCAATGCAAATGCCACAACCTTCCTTTGTGCTTGGTGTTAATTATGTTGTTGCCAAGTGATCTGGTCATGAAACAGAGCTGTCAAATGATCCTGGTATTTTTAAATCTCTTCTTCTCCCCCCTCCCCTTGAAGTCTTGAACTCCGTATACTAAAGACTGTGGTCTTTAATGTAAAAATGAAGGTGCTGGATGCCAGTTGTAATTTCCTTTATATAAGCGCCGAACATTCTTTCAGTCTCTTTGAATCCTGGGTAGACGGAAGCCCTCAAAGGAACAATAAAAAAGAGAATAGAATAAAATAATAACAATAAAACAGAAATCGCAGACCAGACACTCTGCTCGTGGATGAGTATGTAGTACTTGGCAGCAAATTAAATGCATGATCAGTTGTTAAGGCAAAAGGCACTAATGGCATTTGAAAAAGAAAGTGACTGAGCCCTCTTTCTTACTAGCTGGGCTTTGTTCTGTTTTCCAGGTCTGCACCATGTATTGTAATATCACCATCAGAGAAAGTCATTCGCTATTGCACAGATCTGACAATCTCTAACATGACAAAATGCCATTACAACTGCTGTACGCATGAAGGTGGGGGGGCTTTCTCTCTTTCTGAAACAAGGCTGCCCTCTACAGAATGGAACGCTATTCACTGGTAAAAAAAAAAAAGCGGAAGGTTATTCTTGCCTCACAGCCTTTGTAAACAAAACCCCTGTGGGTGCAATCTGGATTCTGAGCTTTTCACACACAGAGAATCTCTGCCTGTGAGAATCTACCCATGTAACAAAGCAGAGAATAAGAAAGGAAGGCAGGCGAGAGAGAGGATATGAACTGTGTTTTATACGGCACATTAACAGGATGGAGGAAGACAATGCAAGCAGTTGCAAATGTAAGCTATTCTAAGATACAATAAACATGGGGTACGGAACATAGCCATTATATTCCCCCTTCAACAATGGCATTGTAGCCTATGAAATCATCTTGTCTCCATAAGCTGCATAAGCAGGTACAACTTCAGTTAGGCATGAACTGAATATGGAAGAGTAAGCATGTCAGCCTTAATACAAAGTGCCGGCTAGTCAACGCCATTGTCTTCCCCATAACAACCTATGGATGTGAAAGTTGGACCCTGAAGAAGGAAGACAGGAGAAGAATAGATGCTTTCGAATTATGGTGTTGGGGATGAATGCTGCGAATACCATGGACAGCCAAAGTTACCAACAAGATAGTTTTAGAGAGGAGCAAACCAACTATGTCATTAGAAGGCAAGATATTATGGCTAAAACAGACTTACTTTGGACACATTGTGCGAGCAAACTAGAAAAATCATTAATGGTCAGCAGCAAAAGGAAACATGGTCTCCAAAGGATCCACTGGCTCAACATGATCAAAGCCGATATAGGGATGACCATGAACCAACAAAAAGAAGCAGTCAGAGACAGGGGTGCATGGCAAAGACTTTCCTCTAGAATCGCCGAGGCTCGGACATGACTGAATGGATGACATCATCATCATCATCATCATCATCATCATCATCATCATCATCATCATCATCATCAATACAAAGTCAACCCCATCCAAAAAAGGTGGCAAGAATCAAATTCTAACATGAGGATTGTGTGAAAACATCAAACATTCCCCCATGTCATGAGGGAGAGAGACAGCAGGGATTCGGCAGGGAGTCAAGCATGGCCCTTCCTCACCAAATTTCTCCACCTGGGGGTAGCTACCACAATAAACAACACAGCAAGGGAAAGTCAGAGACGGCTGCTGGTGTGTTGCTGGTGTGGCAAGGCGCTCCCTCCCCATCACCACCAGAAGCCTCTATGAAGAATGAATCTCCACATGTAGCAAGTGGACCACTCGTAAATAGGATGTGGGGAAATAGGCCCTGGTGACCTTGGGCTCCTCACAGTTCTGATAGATCTGTTCTGACCGAGCAGCAATATCAGGGTTCCCTCAGCCTCACCCACCTCACAGGGTGTCTGTTGTGGGGAGAGGAAAGGGAAGATGATTATAAGCTGCCTTGACACTCCTTCTGGTAGAGAAAAGTGGCATATAAAAACGAACTCTTCTTCTTAAGGTTTAGAGGGTGTTGAAGAATGTGAGCAATATTTTAGTTGGTGAACTGAGCTTTCAACAATATTCTCATTATATACTTGCTAAAGAAAGAAGAGCCTCTTGTGGTGCAGAGTGGTAAGGCAGCCGTCTGAAAGCTCTGCCCATGAGGCTGGGAGTTCAATCCCAGCAGCCGGCTCAAGGTTGACTCAGCCTTCCATCCTTCCGAGGTGGGTAAAATGAGTACCCAGCTTGCTGCGGGGTAAACGGTAATGACTGGGGAAGGCACTGGCAAACCACCCCGTATTGAGTCTGCCATGAAAACGCTAGAGGGCGTCACCCCAAGGGTCAGACATGACTCGGTGCTTGCACAGGGGATACCTTTACCTTTAATGAAATCAACGGGAATCAGGGGAGTTACTCCATAAAACACACATACACAATATTACCACAGAGTTTTGGCTAAGCTTGTTTCCCCAGGGCCTATTTGCAAGTGGTCCACTTGCATAGAGAATCTGAGCACGCATCAGGAAAGTGTGCCAGAGGTGAAGAGTTGCATTATTTACAAACCTGTATTACTCCTGATGAATAGCTTCAGCTCAAAACTGGGGAAAAAAGCAACTTTCATTTCACACAGAGTTCTAAGCAGAAACTTCAGAGCCTGGCTGTTTTGAAATGCTGTTATGCATCTTGACGAGTCCAGTTTACAGGAATTTAGAAAACAAATCAGCCTAGAGACAAAGCAAAGGATGGCAGGACAGGAATGCCCTGCTGACATTTCTCAACTGTCTTTGTGTATGGGCTTGATGCTATGAGCAGAGATAGAAGCCTTGCCAGGACAAGATTGGAAGAACAGAACGCTTCCATCAGGGATAACCTCTCCTACCACCAGCTGCTATCATGGGATTGTTCAGGACCCATCTTGCTATAAAGGAGAGGATAAATCAAAGGGTCTGGTGTTCTACCTGATATTCAGTTGCCAAGAGGTTGTCCACACATTAATTTATGTCCAACTTTTCCAAAGGAGTTTGCAGTACAGGAGAAATAGACAACAGATTTTGAATGTATTATTTTCATTTTGGATATTTCATTTATTTGCAAGCTGCTTTGTGTGTGCATGTGTTTAGTGCATTAAAAAAAAGATAGGATGTACATTTCCTAAATAATCAATAACAAAATTTCCCCATACCCTTGATGGCTGATGCTAGCCCAATCCAGTCACATCTCAGAAGCTAAGAAGGTTTGATCCTTGTTAGTATTTGGGTAGAAGACTACCAAGGAAATCCAGTCTGTGCAAAGGAAGGCAAACCACCTTAGTTCCTCTCTTACATTGAAAGCTCTATGGGTCACTATAAGTTGTTGTTGTTGTTGATTAAATTTAGATTTATATACTACCCTTCAAGCAAGCCAGCTCAGGGCAGTGTACATAGTATAAAATACAGGAGTTAAAACAATACATTGTAGGGTAAAATTAATCTTAAAATAGCACAGGTTATTTTCTGTAGAGCAGTGGTCTCCAACATTTTTATCACTTGCTTGACCATTTTACTGAGGCCTGGGAAGGGGATAGTCTTTTGCCGAGGAACGTTGCCGCCGCTTGAGCCCCTGCTCCACTTGCTTTCCCGACGGCGCCCCTGACTTCCCGCTGCCCACTGGGGGGTGTTGCCAGCAGCAGCTGCGCAGTGCCACACCTAGGGGGAGCCCCAGCCATGGCGGCCACTGGAGAACAATAAAGGTGAGCTGGGCAGGGCAGCCCCCGAGGCAGCAGCCAGGGAGGAGGATGAGGAGGACGAGGAGGACAATGAAGAGCTGCAGCCCGGTCCTGGTCTCCAGACCGGAGGTTGGGGACCACTGCTGTAAAGCATCAAACTGAGATTGTTAAAAACTCTCCCAAAGGTCAGGCTGAATTGGAAGATAGTGGAGGAATAATTTGATGGACATGTTCTATGATTCTGTGTAGATAGGGCAGCCGTGTTGGTCTGAGGTAGCAGAACAAAATGTGAGTCCAAAGGCACTTTTAAGACCGACAAAGTTTTATTCAAGGTGTAAGCTTTCATGTGCATACACACTTCCTCAGACAAGGGAACAAAAATCATAATCTGTACTCTTATGATTTTTGTTCCCTTGTCTGAGGAAGTGTGCATGCACACAAAAGCTCACCTCTTGAATAAAACTTTGTTGGTCTTAAAGGTGACACTGGAGTCACATTTTGATGGACAGATGGAATGCGTGGAACCAAAAATAGAAAGGTGGGTAGATGTTAGCTATGAACTGGTGCCACTTTACACTTGTACAATTCTACCAACAGAATGCAATCTTACAGCCTAGAAGAGATAATGGCTGGACAATTCCCAACCGTAGCTTGCTGCTATGGAGTAGGGTGCTACTGGAAAATTGGGTGTGCATGCAGTTGTTATTCATCAAGATGATGATCACATCAGGCAAGGAGTCCTGCTGCTCAGAGATTGTGGCAACGCTGGCGTCTAGATCTCTTCCAACTTCTGCAACAGAGATGAAGTATTCTGGGGGTTATAAGGAATCCGAATTTAGGATCCTAGGTTGGATCCTATCCACTTTTCTGCTTGCTCACCGGATTCCCCTCCTCTCAGCAGCTCCCACCCAAGTGTCTTTTATCCACATGGGCCCCACTGTTACTTTTCAGTGATCAAGCAAGAGTTCTTCTTCTGCTCTTAGGACCTAAGTCCTGCATGAATATGATTCTTGATAAACAGGTTGATGGAATGAAGGGTCATACTGAATTCAGCTATCACAAATGCAAAGTAAAATAGCCATTGGGATTAGACTGCTTGATTACTTTCTAAAGTTTCATTGTTTCCCTGTAAAAATCCAAAGGTTTTGCAAGCACAGCAGCATTCCTTCACAAAAAAAATAATAATAATGGAATTTCAATCCTTCCTAACTCCCCAAACACATAACTACTTTGTTTAATTTCCTCTCTGCCCTTTCGATTGTTCCTCTTCTGGCCCAAAGATTCTTCAAGCTGATGAAATGAATAATAAAAGGCTGTTTCTCCTGAAAAAGATTTAACAACAATGATAAGAATTTCCAATTTAATGTATTTCTATATTATATTGTTGTTTATAGTAGCCAGAATTATTCCCTTTTATCCTCGAGTGTGTTTTCATAAGAAGATACAGAAAAAATAAATGAATTTTCTTAAGCACCGACTGTCCTGTTCTTGTCCTGTAGGCATTTTCTTTTCAAGACCCAAACTGACAATGCGTCTTGTTCTCTAAGACTGGTTTCAGACTGGAAATGTTCAATGGGGTCATTCTAGAACTTAGTCCAAAGAAAACTGATGGAATATGCCTGCTCTGGCTTGCAGGCACTATCCCACCCTGACCACTCAAAGGCATTCCCTGCAGAGGCTTGTCCCTCTCTCAGGTAACTTGCCATCACCATCTGACCTTTATATACAATTGAAGGGTCAGAACACCTACCTTCCCTTCCAAGTTCTGAGGCCTTGCCTCTGTGTCTCCAACTACCCAGTGCCTGGTCACCATGGTGACAATTTTCTGCTTCATGTGTCCATGGAGAAATAGCTCTTCGACAATTGTTGGCTTTTCCCCTGGTACTTCTTTTACAGTAGCATGTCTGAGACAGTAGAAGTCTATGTGGTACAGAGAACAATTGCCAGTATCAAAAGTTATAACGTATTTATTAAAAAGGAAATGTTCACAGGCATACTTTTAACACAACATGAGATTGAGCAAGGGATCCAAAAGAAATGGGTAAAACACAATTCCTCTTTCCCTCTGTCTATTAGATTTTAAAATGTAGGGAAAGGTCTTTAGCTTAGGAAGACACAAATTTTTACAGAGTTTCCATTATCTTTAATCTTCCTTCATTTGTTCAGCTGAGCACTGGTGCATGGCTCCCTTTTCCAGACCTCAGCTTATTCTGTACACTTTGGTAGACACAGCACAAAAGAGACCTTCTTCCTTACTTTCAGGAGTTTTACTACTTCTCTTTCCCCATCCACTCATCAGGTCAAGTGAGGCCAGAAAAGCTTTTCCTGAAGTCTCCAGAAATTTCCTTCCTGAAATGTCCCTAGCATTTAGTTCCTCCAAATCTCTGATCATTGCTTGGAGAAGGGGGAGAACTTGACCCACCAATCGTGACCCATCTATAAGTATTTGTATGAAGGTGGGCTAAGGTGCCTCTGGAAAGCAATTGAACTACTCCTCTCCCTCCTGACTCCAGCAACACTCCCACAACATTCACTTTTCTATAGCGCTTCGGGGGGCATCATAAAAAGTGGATTCCCCCTTTAAAAAGTGTTTAACTTCTGAGAACAGCCTCAACACATCAGCAAAGGACATGTGCAGTCTCAAAATAGCCTTAGATAGAAGGTTCTTCCTCCACTCCCACATGAATGCCTCCCCCCCCCCTACGAACCACAAAGCAATGAACAAACGAGCATGCTTTTCATTCGGCCAAAGGTATTTAACTTTCAACCATCAAAATTTAAATACCTCCCCCCCCCCCAGTTTAACCTTGTGTAAAAAGCCATTTGGGGGGGGGGAATCACCATGAAATACAGTTCTGTGTGAAGCAAGGAAGAAATGAATTAACACATATTTGTTGCCATGTGTGTTTTTGGATTTAAAAAAAATTAAAGGGAAAGGGGCATTTTAGAGCTACAAAAGAGCCGTTTCATTGGCTCTTCAGATTGATTGATGAGCAGAGGCAGGGAGAAGCGTCACAAATTTAGAGTACCTTGTTTGCAATTCATGCAAGACTGGAAAGATGTGCATTGCCAACAAAGTGCTACGGGTGCATGAATATTGCACTACAAACTGCACTGTGCGAAATGTCAACATTCCTTCTGCTGGGGGGTAAACGGTAATGACTGGGGAAGGCACTAGCAAACCACCCCGTATTGAGTCTGCCATGAAAACGCTAGAGGGCATCACCCCAAGGGTCAGACATGACCCAGTGCTTGCACAGGGGATACCTTTACCTTTACATTTACCTTCATTTCTGCTACCAAATTGGATTTTTTTTGAAATCTTCAAGGATTCTTCTTTGGTTTGCAGAGCCCTCACTGGTTGTCATGGCTGGTCTCATTGTGGAGATTATTCAAGCCACACTGGAGCCGGACTGTTAGGACTAGAGTGATATATAGATACAATTTTCCATTTCTTAAATACTGAGTAATATTAAAACTTGGAGATGTGGCTGGCGGTGCATTTGTGGAACTTGCAGATTTTGGGGGGTTATATTTATTTCTGTAATGATTTAAACTCTACATGTCTTGGCCTAATGGACCATCTCCCTCCTCTTTCTGCAATTCCAGTGAATAAAGGCATTTGACACTGGAGTCACCTTTATTGCATGAAAAGAAAATGGGGGCAGTATTATCAGCATAAGGGTTTTAGACTGTGCTGTATATAGTGGCAATAATAGATTGTGGACTTTCAGATCATATTGGTCTCCAGGCTCTTTTGGCTGGATATCAGAAGAACCTATATTTAAGCTGAAGTGATTGTTTATGGAGTGTGGGATTTTGATGGCTAATATATATTACAGCTTGAATTGAGTTTAAATTGTTGTTTTATAGAAATCTTTCTCTTTAGATATTTGCTACTTTGGTATGCGTCTCTCCCCCGCCCCCTGTTCCCAGTTCTGCTGTGATTATCATCAGCTTAAAAGGGTACCCAGAAACTTCAGATGAATAGATTTTATGCAATGTACATCAGGAGTACAAAATAAAAACAAATGCATATATAAAGATGACATATTGTAGAGAAAAATATTCCATTTAGCCCCTAATAAATTCTTCTGCGGGGTAGAGTGCAAAAGAAATGCACTCTGATTAATGTGTTCAAAATATTTAAGTGGGCAGGAGCTGATACTGCTGGATAAACAAGTTTGAGCTGCTTCTAAACAATGTGGAAGATGCCAGACTGGGAAACTATGGGCAGCTCCATTGGTGGTCCCCTCCTTCCTTAACACAGAAGGCAAGAGCTAGAGCAGGGGTAGTCAAACTGCAGCCCTCCAAATATCCATGGACTACAATTCCCAGGAGCCCCTGCCAGCGAATGCTGGCAGGGGCTCCTGGGAATTGTAGTCCATGGACATCTGGAGGGCCGCAGTATGACTACCCCTGAGCTAGAGGATTAACTCTCCATCTAAATTTACTCCTCCAGCTGGACTTAACTTTTTAATGTTCAAAATATGCTCTCAAAGAAGCACTGAAAATGCATGCAATATATTATGTTTTCGTGATAATGCAAATCACTCTGTTATAGTAATTCAAAATCTTTATTAGATGAGCAATAACGTATCAACTATAGATGTGGATATGACTCAACAATCTGAGTAAGAGTATAGCTGTACTGAGATGACTGCTGAATGCAAGTGGCAGAGTCGAATCATGTGAACTGCAGTAGCCAATGAACTGCTTGAAGCAATAGTTCATCAAGGCCAAACCGGCTGCATCATCATCAAGAACAACTTGAGCTTTATTGTGAAATTCTAGAGGTCTCACAGGAGGGGCAAGTCAAATGCCTTGGAACATGCTAGACACAGGGGAGGTCAGCTGGACTAATACATGAGCAAGGTGAGGTGAAGGTACAACCGGCACTTTGTTTTCTGCCTGTGCACAAAACAGTTGACCCACTGTGCTATGAAGCATGTGAACAGTCCTTTTCCTGCTTTAGCTTGGTAGCTCATGCCAGTCTGTAGCACATTAAGGTCAAAACTTTTTTTTTTTTTTGCTGTGTTTTAGTCCAGGCTGGGAATGTTCAAAGATGGTTGGAATCAGAGGGGATTAGTGCAGTCTCTGTATGCTACTCTTCACTGGTGGACTTGTGACCATTTTACAGTGTGTTCTGATGTCCATGCACCTGGTTTGATCATTGAAAACACTTATGTGTGGGGGGAAGAGTTCTGTACCAGAATCCCACTGGATTGGGGTATCACAACATTTTAAATTATCTGTAAAATTGTGATAATGAAATGATGCTAGCAACACTTATGAGCTTACCAAGGAGTGGGAAACCTCAGCAGCTTTTCTTTCCATCCACATGAACAAAAGAGTCAAAATTCCCCTCCAAAAAAGCCACCATTCCCCTCCAATGCATGGGGCAGGAACACCCCCATGGATAATCAGGGCAGCCCTGATTATGCATGACGCTGCCACCATCCAGCCCTGGCCCGGCACAGCACCCCGGAAAACCTGTGGCAAGGGAACGCGGAATTTTCCATGTTCCCTGGGATGCTGCGGGTGCGAGTGGGGGCTGGATTGGGCCAGCACCATGCATAATCCTGGACATGGGATGTGACATTGTATAGCAAAGACAAGAAATATTTTTTTCTGATGCCACATGGTCACCCACAAAGCCACAGCACATCAGTGGGGGCCCCTCTATGTGAGGGTGAGTCTACTAGCCATAGAATCACCAGCTTTGTGTTTCCTGGTTACTTGCGATATCTGGGCAGCCTCTGCCACAATCCACACTGCCTCTGTGTCCTCTGTGGCCTTCTGAGTTTCGTCTTCCTCCTGATCTTTTTTCTTTGGGTTGGGTACTCCAGATACCTCATTTTACATGTTGATGTGAATGGTGGAGTCTCGAAGTCTGAAAAGAGAGTTCAAGCAATCCCCTTGTAGAACCTAACAAGACTCATGATTGTCAAAATCAGGTTCGTTATTAGGCAGCATTGAAGTGGCAACCAGGACATGTTTTGCTTGAATTAAGAAGGGGTTTCAGTTCAAGTACTATATTGCTTTTGGGTCATCATCCCTCAGTGGCTACACAAGGTAACACATTGCCTTGAGATGCAGATGGTTGGCATGGCAACAGTGGGGGCTGGCAATTTAGCCAAAAGTGGTGGGGATGGCCCAGGTACTGTTGTGCCCCTCTGGCTTTCTAGATCTCAAATTAGGAAGGAGGCGAGGTCTCAGAAAAAGTGATATGGTTTATTGGCCAAGAATCCATAAAGGACACAGTCTGTCATCACCAAGAGATTGGAGAAAATGCACGCAGACCATACTCCATTACATACATTTATACAAAGAATTCAGGAATGCCACTATAGCATAATCATAAGTCAAACATACACCATAAAACATAGCATGATTTCTGAAATATACCATACCTGTTGCTGCTTTCCTGGTAATATGTTTACATCATCTCTCTCCTAATGGCACAAGAATTTACATTTTATTATTTTGTTATAACCTATGACATTATCAATCTTGTCCTAACCCTTTTACCATAAAATATCACTAATCTACCTACATTTCATTCTGACGTCTCCTGTTTTGTTTATCTAATGAATCATTTTCTTATCAGTGAAATCCCCCAGCTCCTGGGCTCATGTTTACATCAGCCTTTCACTTAAACAGAAAGGAAGAATTTGTGTGTGAAAGGGGGAAGGAAGGAGGGGAGAAAGGGGGGAGATCAAAAACTGCATAAGCTGACACAGTATCTCTCTTCTCTTAGAGACTACGTTCTATCAAACATATAACAATATAACAAAAATGTTTCCTGTCATTTTTCCAGACCCTTCCGTGCCAGGCTGGCTCAAGGGGGCATGGATTAGAAGGGGGCACAGCAATGAGCCTAGGTTAGTGATCCCCAACCTGTGGGCTACGGACCACATGTGGTCCTTCGACTAATTGGAGGTGGGCTGTGAAGGACGCCTTCTCCCCCCCCCTGGCCCTTTACTTCACCCCCCCCCAGCCCTTTACAACACACTTCATTGTTGTGGAGTGTCTGTATCTTATTTTGAAGGGATGTTTAAACATTACCATAGCGATCAGAGAGTGTTAGGCAGTGGTTGAGAGTAGAGGAGTAAACTACCGCCACACACACCGGGCCTCAGTAAAAGGCGTTGAGTGATCCCCGGTGAGTGGTCCCCAGCATTGAGTGGTCCCCGGTGATAAAAAGATTGGGGACCACTGGCCTAGGTAACTGCCTAGGGGATGTAAACTACGCGAGAGATTCCCAGGACTGAATGACTGCTGATTTACTTTAGACAAAAGAGGTTGGAACAATACGACTAACATAGCCATATGGAATCCATCATATAGGCAAGGAATCGAATCAAAATCACTCACACAAAACATGACAAATGACAATCGGTGATCTCTGTTAATGAATTCTCATTTTATGCTCAGAGGAAGAAACAAATACTTTTATTTTGATACATTGGTGTGTGTGTGGAGGGATTTTCATTTGATCTGAAGATTTAGATATCCACACGTGGGGGTCACAGTTTGCTTTTCAAATATAATGTTGATATATCTGTACAATGGGCTCCATTTACCATGAATGTATAACTAAGGCACGACAATGCTGAAACATAGTGACATTTAATAGGAAATTATTGGAATGAAGAACTAAAGTCGTTTGAATATTAAAGTATCTCGGGTTCAATTTTCGCAAAAGGGAAACAAATTAGTCTGAGAATTTTCAGGCTAAAACAGCAGAAGTGAGAAGTGCAAACTCATTCCCCAAACCAAATATCTGTGGGGGAAGTTTATTGGAAGTTCATCTTGCAGACAAGTGAGAACAGCATCGATCCACTCTTGTATCCTTGTAGTAATAACCCTACTTGATTAAATTGCCTTCTTAAAAATGTCAAGTGGGCCTTCATGTTATTTTTGTGGAGAGACTCTGCAATGCCAAATTGTTCAGATGGTTATTTTTCTGGAAGCTTGTTTGTCTGAAGCATTCTGGCCTTGAGCTCATGTTTGAAAATTGGTTTCAGGTTGTGTGGCAATAGAATATAACTTGGTCGCTTTATCTCTCTTTATAGTTGTAAATAACATAGTAGGCCTTTGGGAAGAAAGGTGGGCTTACAATGTTGCAAATAAATATAATGTATTGTGAAAAACTTCTTGTTCATATTTGCAAGAACAGTTGGTGAATGTTTGCTTTCTTTCCCTAAGCCTACTTAACATTTTTTACAGCTGGCAGGCACCTGATAGGTAGGACAAACTCTCAAACTCATATAGTTAGTTTTTAAGTGACTGCTAAAGATTGAGGTTAATTTACCTAAGAGTGTATACATTCATTTTGATATATATCTAGAAAGCACTTACCCTCAGCTGAGGTTGCAATAAAAGTCAATAAATTTAAAGACTATTTATGATTTTCTGAGCCTAACACAGAATGAATATGCTGGCAAGAACAAAAAGAAGCCCAAGGAGCTCTTCTGGGACAGTCTAAAGGTCTATCTTGTCCAGCGGCTTGCTTTCAAAAGTGGTCAACTAGAAGTTTTCTAGAAAGCTGACAAGTCATGAAGGCTATTTCCTTTCCTGTTGTAGATCCACATCATGATGTCCCCTGCCTCTGTCAGGAACCCAGGTTCAGCTGCAAAATAATATTAAAAAATAATTACAAATATTTATTAAACAAAGTGCAACAATAATGTATTAAAAACAAAGTAAAAACACGTATCTAACTGCACGTGATAGAACAGGCCAAACACTTTTTGACCCACAGGGGTCTTCCTCAGTGGTCAATCTATTGTGTGAAATGCTCTCTTGTATAAGAACAAAATCTAAAGGCTTGCTGGGTGGCAAAGAAAAATCTTGAAAAAAATGAATGTTTAAGACATGTTAGAATGAGCATATTTTTTTCTTAAAAGAGAAGTCTAATTTAATATATTTATTGATTTATTTTATACTAGGAATTAATCCCACTGTGGTTTAAATACAGCGGGCGTGAGCTGGGGGAGAACGTGGCCGTGGGAGGCTGGTGGACAAGCCCTGGATTGGAGGGGTGGTGGCTGTCGTGCTGGCCCCCCCTTCCCATCCTGGACACTTACCGGGGCCCAGGCAGGTGGCAGCATGCAGGAGCGTACATGGGCAGTGGGAAGGCAGGAGGTTCAGGGTGGGCTGCGAAGGCTTGACATGGCGGTCTAGCGGCAGCAGCTCCGCGGTTGCGGCCCGTGGTGTGCCGCCATTTTGGGGCGGCCGCGGGAGGCATCGGGAGGGCACTGGGCGAGGAGCAGGCCCACGGTGTTGCAGGAGTCATGGGCACCATCTTCTCTCCGTCAAATTGGCGGCGGCGGTGAAGTCCTTGCGAAGCGGCGAAGTGGTGAAGCGACGTTTAGGAGTGGGCAAGCTGTGCTGTGCGTGGCTGGCGGGGGTTCCCTGGCCGGCGGCCTGACATGACGGAGGCGCTTTGCGCCTCTCGCCACGTCAGGACGCCGGCAAGGGAGCAACTGCGAGCCGCGCTCCCTGTTTGGGTAACAGGTATATGTTAGTCCACCCATGGAGTCTTATGGAATCTGAGAGATTCCTAAATGCTCTGCAGGGCCTGATGTCCTCCAGCATTTCGTTGGTGGCCTTGGTGGAGCACTGGCAGTCCTGCCATTGACAAAATTGCTCCTAGGTGCCCTCTCTGCCCATGCCTCAAACAGGCTCCCAGTTATTCCACGGAGCTTTGGGAGAGGAAGAGAGAAATGAGACAGCTAGAGCAAGGACTCGTGATGTGGCAGAGGACACATCACGATGAGGTGGCAAGAACATCATATTTCATACTTATGAGGGTGTATGAGATGGCAGTGAAAGTGATGAAGCAAGACTTCTTTGCTGCAGAAATCACGTTCACTAGCTCTCACCTGGCACAATAATTTAGGGTAGTTCCATCACTCACCACACTCGGGGAAGGGCACCCAAATAGTAGTAAATTGGATTTACACTCTAAGGCATTAGCAAGGTTTTTCTCAGACAAAGTCTTGTCACTCTGCCATGACCTTCCTGCCACAATTGATATAGAATGTGAACTGGGAGCTCCATGGCCATCTCAGGGGATAATATTTGATGGCTTCAGATGGCTCTCTTTAATGAAATGGACAAATTGCTGGGATCAGAGAGGGTGACTACTTGCTATTTAGATCTCTGTCTGTAATGGTTACGCAAATCAGGCAACCAATGGATAGCAGTCCCTTTGGGGGAGATTGTGAATCCCCTCCCTATCTTTGGGATAGCTCCCCAAGGAGCTCAAAGTGGCAGTGGTGCTCCCTATCTTGAAGACACCATTGCTGGATCCATGGGACCCTGCCAGCTACCTCCCAGTCTTGCATCTTGCGTTTCTTGGCAAGACAGTTGAGAGGGTCACAGAAGACTAGCTCCTAGCATTTTTGAAGGAAATATCTGCCCTAGACCCATACCAGTCTGGCTTCCATTCTGGCCATGGAGTGGGGACTGTGCTGGTCACTCTGATGGATGATCTCCAGTGGCACCTGGCCTGGAGCAGAATATTGTTCATGCAGGGGTTTGCAATTGTGTGGAAATAACCTATGTGAAATGGTAAAATCCCCTTGCAAATGGTTCCTAAAATGGATTGAAACTGCATTACTTATCATATGTAAAACCACCCATAGTTTGGAAGATTTGCTAAATAAACAATCCAACAGGAAGATATGATTTACTTTCTTATTCTATACATTAAATACTAGTTTCCCATCCTTGAGCATTTCCAGCACATATCAACGTGGGGAGAAAATGGATAAATTAAGAATAGCATCAGTAAATATTAATGGACTGATCTCTCCCACAAAATGTATGAAAACATTCAACAAGCTAAAAAAGTAAAATGCAGATTTTATACCTACAAGAAACTTTTCTGCAATATATTTAGTAGTAATCGATCTTTTGCACTATGTCAAGGATTCATTTATTGAGCAATCTGCAGAAACCTCACATAATATTACTGCTATCTGTTCCACTATGTATTTTGGGTAAATCCTTGGCAAAGGAATGTGTCTCATGCTTAAGTGCCACTCAGCACTTAACACACACTTAGGGTGGCCGTCCCACCCCTGAGTGCCTCCTCCTCCTCCTCCTCCTCCTTCTTAAGGCTTGAATAAAGCATTTTAGAGATATGGAAGTAATGTTTAAACCACTGAAATTCTTTGAAACTGGTTAAATGGTTAAACCGAAATTCCTTTCATTTGGAAATCTAAGCAAAATTGCCAGGATTCAGGGCTATAAAAGGTCTTATATGTGGAAGTTCATGGAATGGTTGTAAGAAGGGAATTCTGAATGCACATCCCTTCTCAGTATTGAACAGTTAGGGGAACTTCAGGAAAATCAAGTATATCAGGTATATTCACAAAAATCAAGCTCATTCCCAAGGTTGCTTCTTTACACCAATAGAGAAGCACATTTAAAAGCTGCTTGATCAAGCTTGCTGGACTTAAAACATGGAAGTCTCCTGCATTCTGGTTGACAACAGCCTTTCCTAGGTCTAACTGTGGATTTCAGTTTCACATTGATATTGGCCTTTCATTAAGAACAAAACCCTTTTTTCCCCTCTCTTTTTTCTTTATTAGTGTATTGTTAAAGGGCCAAAGTTCATAGTGTTCTACAAGAAATGTTCAATGTTAAGTATTTAATTCAAACCTGAAAGTATGGTGTTGAATATCTATCAAGAAGGCTCTTTGACTGTGTTAAAAACCTAATTTTCTATGCAATCGCTACAACAAGGTTACATTTATAGCCAACAGAAAATTAGTTGAAGAATCCCAAGAACTGTGGAAGTATAAAATGTTTTATAGGTGGTATGTGACACTAAAAGTGATTGCTAAAATTGCTAAAAACTATCATAAGAAATGTTGGAAATGTGGTGATAAAGTAGGTTTCTTTTTTCATATGTGGTGGAAATGTGAAAAAGTTTATAAGTTTTGGGCAAAAGTTCATACCATTGTGTAGTCAATGTGGGGTCTTAGATTTCCTATATAAGCTGAATCTATGTTATTAAGTATATATCTCCGCAGTGCCTCCCAGCCCAAACTCAAAGCTTAACTAAAAGGGGACACTTAATGGAGGGGGTTTAAGTTTAACAAATGAAGACTATATTTTATTGTTCTTTGTATTAACAACTTATACTATCTGTCTTATTTCTATATTTCTATCTTTATGAATATATATACACACACACACAAAATCCCAAAGTTCCGGGGCATCATTTCCCCATGTCTGATCATGGCTTTCTCTTCTTCAGAGATTTTTTTTACTTGGATGATCCTACCCAGCCAGGGAATGCATAGTAACTTGATAGTGTCACCAATGTCATGAACGTGCATGATGTTCTGAAATTACCAGTGATCTCCAGAGTACAGATATCTGTTAACTGGAAATGACAACTTCAAAAGGCAGGCTATATAGCAGGGGTAGTCAAACTGCGGCCTTCCAGATGAAGAAGAAGAAGAAGAAGAAGAGTTGGTTCCTATATGCCGCTTTTCCCTACCCGAAGGAGGCTCAAAGCGGCTTACAATCGCCTTCCCATTCCTCTCCCCACAACAGACACCCTGTGAGGTGGGTGAGGCTGAGAGAGCCCTGATATCACTGCTCGGTCAGAACAGTTTTATCAGCGCCATGGCAAGCCCAAGGTCACCCAGCTGGTTGCATGTGGGGGAGCGCAGAATCGAACCCGGCATGCCAGATTAGAAGTCTGCACTCCTAACCACTACACCAAACTGGCCCTCCATGGACTACAATTCCCATAAGACCCTGCCAGCAAATGGTGGACTTCCCCTAACCGCTCAACACTGAGAAGGGATGTGCATTCAAATGCTGGCAGGGGTTCATGGGAATTGTAGTCCATGGACATCTGGACTACATCGTATCACATCCCCACCGAACTCCCTCCTTTCTTCTGCACTGTTCTTCACTGGCACCGTTCTCAAATCTCCAGTAATTTTCCAAACTGGAGGGGGATACCCTATAAAACACACTGTATCTAAGCAGATTCAGCTGCATTGTGACATGACTGGGTGCAATTCAGGTAAATATGAAGAAACGTTTTGCAGCAGTACCAAGAAATCAATGAAAACGGCAGTTTTTTTTCTGGCTCTGCTAAAAACCTTTGCAAAAAACAAACAAAATAACAAACAAACCAGCATATAGTTTCATCTTAGTCCATGTAAAAACAGTAATGGTAGAGCATAATTATCATAATCGTGTTCATGTTCTTCTAATGGAACAATACATTAAATTTAGCCATCTTTAAAATGCTAAACTTTTGTTTATGGATTGTTTGTTGCATCTCACCCACTCAGTCCAAAAGGATTAAGTTCTCTTCTCCTAACTTTATCTGGGCTTTGCAATAAACTGCCTAGTAGGGTTAAATTGACTGTAGTTATTGTTAATTCTTCCATTTAAATCCCCTGACATCATCCCTTACCCACTGTAATAAAAGTGGTGATACATGAGCTATAAATTTTGTGTCAAAATCTCATATTTGAAATTAACAGCCTTTGGGCAAATAGCAGAAGTAAAATGATATTTTGCAATGTTGTATATTCAATAAACATTCTTTCCATTCTAAAGGCAGCAGAGCTCGGGAAAAATTTCCAGCCAGAGAGCCTTTAATATGATGAAATAGGACATGCTTTGAAGCCACTTGCATCATCCAGGTGGGAAAAAAGAGTTTGGATAAGTGTGTTTCAATAATTTAGCACTGTTTTTTCCCCCAACACAGACCTTATTCATTCTGTCTGGAGGATTGTTCTTCTGAGTGCAGATTTCCCTAGAAAAGTGATCCGTATTAGTTGATCTTCAAAAAATACATTTGTGGGACCTAAAACATAACATCCTGATTATTAAGATGTGCCCTGCTGCAGGTATCATCACAGGTCAATCATGGGAGCACAGCTTTCTCTCTAGCTGCTCCAACCACAAAGAAACTATTTCTAGTGGAACTTTTAAACATGTTTAAAAGTTAAACTAAAGACCCTTCTCTTTGGCTGGGCTTTGAATGGTTACTTTGACTAGTCTTTTATGTTTTCTAAAAACTGATATTTTTATTCATTTGTATGGAACAGTTCTAATTCTCATAAGTAGATTCTTGAGGCAGTGTACAATTATATACATCTCTGAATGACACTTTCAAAAAGCAGTACAACAGTTCGTAAAAGCCTTAACGTTGAATCTTTAAAAATCTTAACTTACAGCACTACAAACAATAGTAACTGCAATCTAATCTAACAGCAGAACATTAGAACAGCACTTGTACTATAAAGCAATATAATAGCAACATTCAATATTTTTAAAAGAGCAAAATTTCATATCAACATATTCTGCACTTTTACTGTAAGGCTGCCAGTGGCCGAAGCAGGGAGTGGTGCCATCAAGGAGGGCAGGTGGTTGAGTGGTGCATGGGGAGGCCAGCAATCACAGGTGCAGCTCATGTGGAGCATTGCTGCTCTTGCTGACAGGGCCAGTTCTTTAAAGAGGTGGTCCACCAGTTGCCTGGCCCCTTTGCCCCTCGGCCAGCCAGTGGGAGGCTAAATCCCACCCGCCCACCCTGTAGCAAGAGTTGTTATCAAATGGTTACCATATATGTTATGCAAATTTATGATAGAGTGGTTTATGATAGAGTAGTCGGATACCAAAGCTGTTATCATAATTTGTGCTGTGTTATTGTTTGCTATAATTTTATTGCACCTGTTGGTTTGGGCCTATAGAGGTTTCGTTTTAGGGGAGTCTGCATCTCTGAACCAGACTCTCCAACAGCTGGGGAGGGGGTCCTCCATAAGAGGCTTTGTAGATGCTGAGCTATGATGCCTCCCCAGCTGGGGAAGCAAGCTCGCATCTCTGGGCAACTTGGGGGAGCCAAACAGAGGCCCGTTCCCATTTGATTCATACAAATAAATTCATACCAGCAGAGCGTAAAGCCCTGTGGGAGACATAAGAAGATAGGTGGTCCCTCAGGAATGTTGGGCCCAGACTGCATATGGTGTTAAAGGTAAGTATCTTCTTCTTCTTCTTCTTCTTCTTCTTCTTCTTCTTCTTCTTCTTCTTCTTCTTCTTCTTCTTCTTCTTCTTCTTCTTCTTCTTCTTCTTCTTCTTCATGTATGTATTTATTTTACCCTACACTTCTCTTTGCCTTCATGGGGACCCAAAGTGGCTCCATGTGTATATTTTGGGTAAACTGTAAAATGTTTTAAATGCAATAATAATTTTAAATCCTTAATATGAAGAATGGTTCACAGGCTTTCAGACCTCCACAGCAAGTAGCTATAAGGGGAAGAACCAGGAGCCTCATTTAGACATGAATCACTCCCCTCCAGCTCTTCCTTATCTTTTCCCAGACTGCATCTCTTGTATCATGTCCTGGAGCATCCCCCAATCCCCCTTTTCAATACATTCTTTTTAAAAAATGTAATGTCCAGCCCGATGAAGCTGGCCTATTCATACTTTCAACTGGGTTGCTCTCAATAAAAGATATTGCATGGATCGTGTTCTTGGTTTTGTACCTCTTGCAGCCATTCATCTGCGTAAATGCAATAGCAGGAGTCATCCTTTTTCATATTGTAAATTTTACAAACAACCAGTAAATATCTGATACAGAAATAAGTGCTTTCAGTGCAGCAAGGTACATTTTGGAATGGAGCAGTCATGGAAGAATAAAACTTTGTCAAAGAAATAAGTTTGTTGAAAGAAGAATCTTATCTGCTCCCAAATACATGCTTTTAGCTGGTTCCATTGTCATTCTGAAATAGTTTCATAATCCTTTCAATTACTTTTGAGATTGTTGAGGAATCCTTGGGAGATTATTCTGAAACACCTGTATTAAAGAAATAGTTTATCTACATTGGAGTGTGCTATTAAAATCTTTCATGAGTCTGGATGTAATACTTTATAAATAACTATCAAATACTTTCAATTTCCTTTCGCACAGCTCCACAATCTCTTTGGAATGAAGAAGTCTTTTGTAGTAAAAATTTATTCCCCACAGTTTCCCTGTCTACAAGTCTGAATTATATCTATAAATGTGTGTGTATATGCATGTCTTGGCAGAGATAACAATATCTTTGCAAAAAACTTTGAAATGATTCAGTAACTGCAAACACAGCTGCTGAAGTGGCCTGCAATTGCTAGGAGCTCACACTATGAAGATTATGGCGGCTATTGACTGGAGGCTCTTATTTCATGATGTCCTTACATCCGTCTTGATGGCAAATTGGTACTGTGCAAAATGTTAGAATCATAGAATCATAGAGTTGGAAGGGGCCATACAGGCCATCTAGTCCAATCCCCTGCTCAACGCAGGATCAGCCCAAAGCATCCTAAAGCATCCAAGAAAAGTGTGTATCCAACCTTTGCTTGAAGACTGCCAGTGAGGGGGAGCTCACCACCTCCTTAGGCAGCCTATGTTGGAGGTGCTTAATGGATAACAAGGTAATTAGATGGTTAGATTTGAGTCCAATTGCATCTAGGCCAATCTTCAAACCATAACATTTACATGGGCAGATTCTGTTTTCTGGGCCATTGTCCCTATTTTACCATTCAAAGTTGCCCTTTTAAAATAGAAGATTAACCAATTTTGTGGTGATGATGTTAATCATACAAAGTTACTGCTTAGTCAATTTATTAATACAGATTGGAACAGTTTTCAAGTAAACTGATGGAGAATTGGAAGGTATGTTGCAGGGTATGTCCTTGAGTTTTTTGTTTGTCTGTTTTACAGTGGACTGATTTTTTTTTAATTGGGATTTTCTGTTTGCGCTTTTACTGCTGTTGTAACAACAAATCAGCAATATGATGAGAAGATTCACCAGTGGTAGCAAGCCAGAATCTTAGATACAACAGCTGCCCTGCCCAGTCACTAAAATCTCCTGAATTGATTCCTAGGAATGATTGGGTATTATGGCAAGAACAAAGGGCACTGACCAAAGCTCAAGCTGCTAAAGTCTTCTGCAAGATGGAGCTCTTCCACCAAGTGCTTGCTTGAGGCCAGGACAGTGACACATTCCACCTAGGGCCCTTCCTTGAAACCCGGATGCCTCATTCTGCTAGATCTCACTTGAACCAACTGCTGCTTATAAATATATAAATATTTATATATTTCTGTATGATATAGAGCCTCTTGTTGTGCAGGGTGGTAAGGCAGCCAACACACTGTCTGAAGCCCTGACCATGAGGCTTGGAGGTTGACTCAGCCTTCCATCTTTCCGCGGTTGGTAAAATGAGCACCTGGCTTTGGGGGGGGGGGGTAAATGGTAATGACTGGGGAAGGAAATGGCAAACCACCCTGTATTGAATCTGCCAAGAAAATGCTAGAGGGCGTCACCCCAAGGGTCAGACATGTCTCGGTTCTTGCACGGGATACCTTTACCTTTACCTTTACCTTTACCTTTACCTTTTCCTTAACCTTTACCTTTACCTTTACCTTTACCTTTACCTGTTGGATTATTTTATGCATAGTTTAGATGTTGTTGTATATTGAATTAATATTGTAAGCTGTCACAAGCCCATAACCCTGGGAGTAGTGGCATAGAAATCTAAAAAAAAAATAAACAAAATAAATGGAGAGGCCTCTCCTTAAGTATACTTTGTATAGGGCATGGAGCTTCAAACATCCACTGACAGCTGCTCCTAGTCCTCATCTGAGGAAGCTGCACACCCTCTCACCTGATAGCTTTCAGGTTGGTTCAACTTCACTGTCTTCAGCACTCTAGCAACCCTTCAGGGCTGGAAGGGACCCATTGCCTTGGGCCTGGTGGTGCAGTCATAAAAAGCTGGGTCGGCTCCTGTCTGGGACCAGGTTGCTACTAGTTCAGGGGATCTGGCTGGTCTGGATTCTCAGCCAGATCCTCAGTGCCAGGCTCCAGGGACCTGGAAGGTAGTGCACTTGGTCTGAACTCAGCATCTGAGTCTACCACAGCCTCCAGAGTACCCCCTGGCGGCTCATTGGGAAGAGTGGGCATGACAGTCTGATTTAAAGAGTGGATGCTTAATTGTATAGTATTTCATAAATTGGGCTCCACATAACTGTGGGTCAGTTCTCATATGAGTGACTACTAGTCCCAGTGACATGAGGGAACATCACCATTCAGGAGCAGTAAATCTCTTAATACCAGTTCCAGGAGGCAATATGAGGGGAAAGCCTTGGCCACTGTGCTTTGCTTATTGGCCTTTCAGAGCAACTGGTTGGCCAGTGTGTGAAACAAGATACTGGACTAAGTAGACAACTGGTCTAATCCATCAAGGATCTTTATATTCCTGTCCAGCTAATATTATCTGTATATCAAGGTCTATAAATCACTTCATTTAGATTTAGTAAGTCTCACCCTCCTGAGTTTCAAACAATGACTGCAAAAGAGTTACTTCTATCAAAATCTGATGCAAGGGGAGGAGAAAGATATATTAAGAATATGCAGTTGAGACACTTATAGAACATCTGAAATTGAACATTAAGTAATTTGAGAGTAACACAGTGAAGTATCGTGGGAGAACAATCTTTGCTAAATGTGATTGCCTGCCAAAATATTATTGCTGGCTCTGGGTTCTAATATTCCTGACAATATCTTTTAAATGTCTGATTTACATCCCAAGTTTCTGACAGTTAGAACTTGGACTGTAATAGAAAAGTGGAAAAGGAACTGTGAGATGGCTGTGCGTAACCCGAGTATGAAAATGCACATGTGAGAACTGTATGAAAAATGGCAGAATTGAGAATCTAGCACATAGATGCCAACTACTAAGTGGTGAACCCAACTTGGACACCAAGTGTACTCTCCACCAAATCCACTTCCTAAAAGTCCTTCTTGCCAGTCTATCCAATTATCTCATCCTCAAGCAGCCAAAGTCTTTCCTACACACCTTCCCAAGCAAGTGGGATTTGTTAAGAGAGTAATTGTCTTCGGTTGTCAATGGCCATTCAGCAGGCTCCTTCAGGTAACAAATGATACCAAAATATAGATTGGAGTTCACTTTGCATCTCTGAAGAGGAGGATTGAAGCACCTTGGTCTTAGATATTGTCTCTCAAAGCTAAAATGTGTTGGCCCCAAAACGTTTCCCTGGCATGGCATCCACCGTCATTGTTTATGATCAGGCAGCACAATTATGAATGCTCCGGAGGACACTTCCAGATTCCACTGGAACAAAGAACTTAACATTTGGAATCAATCCCAGAATTTACTGCATCAGCTTCCAAAACAGTGTCTCAAAAATAGAAAATTCAGCAATTACTGGACACCTTTAATCAAGGCTTCTGTATACAGGAAATATCAAAATTACTGTAATTAGCATCGCTATAAGACAGTAATTATGTAAAAAGTTCCCTCTGCCCCTTTCCTGCTATGTTTATGGTTTAAAGTTTTTAGTCTGGAACAGAAATCCTGAATTTCAACTATTATAACAATAAACCTTTTACTTATTTTACTTTCCTCTTCAAGCTTGGCAAACATTGGCTTGGAATTTTGAAAACAAGTTACTTCTGTAGCTCAGTTTGTTTAAAAATAACAGAATGTAGAGTGGTTAATACTTATCCCATGACAAAATTAGTAATAAGCAATCTACCAAACTTTTCGTTCTTAGGAAAATTTCTGTAAACCTCCCAGGACTTATTAAAATATCTGTCAATACAAATTTGTGCTTCATAGCTATTCGTCTTCTCTTTCTTCATCAAAACAATCCTTACAATGAAGTCAGGTCCCTAACCACCATTTTGGTAAAAGGATTCTTCATTCATGGCTGAAAGAGACCCAACTGCATTGTTTGGATTAAGTGTGAGTAAATGTTACCTGCTATTGTTTCTTTGCATATTGGTTCATATGTTCACCCCACAGTTCTAGATCTCTGCTATTCACTGTTGATTTTGTAGATTTGTTCAATTTACATTATATTTGTGCTTTTTATTTGGCATTGGTACATAGATGGTCTAATCTTTATGCATAATAATTGGATAATGTTCAGTGCTGATCTCTTTGATGCACAAATAATATTGAAAAAATGTTCACATTTTAAGGGGAGGGAGTGGTGGTAGGAAATGATTCACATTCTGATTTGCACAGGATGGACTGGCCATTTAATTGACTAGGAAAGATCCTGGTAGGTCACTGCAAGCAGAACTAAGTCTCAGTAACTTCATCAAGCCTCTGTGGAATGCAGGAAATTCACAAGTACCTGCCCACCCACAGTGAGACCCCAATTCCATGCCCAGATGATGCCCCCCCCCCACACACACACACAAAAACCAGATTCCCTGGCCAGTCTGGCCTGAAGGAAATTCACCTTCCAACCCCAAACTGGCAATTGGCATTTCCCTGGACATGCAAGAAAGGGGCATGAGAACTAAGCATGGACACAATCCTTTCTGCCCAGCCACTCTGCCTAAATTCATGGAATCACCATTTCTGTGAGGTGGCTATCTAACTTCTACTTAAAAACTTTCAGAGGAAGCTACTTCCCAAGGAAGCTTATTCCACTGAGGAACTGCTCTGTCAGGAACTTCTTCTGGATGATTGGCCGAAAATTCTTTGAATTAATTTCAACCCATTGGTTCTCATCTGACCCTCTGGGGCAACAGAAAACAACTCTATTCCATCCTCTTTGTGACAGCCCTTCAAGTATTTGAAGATGGCTATCATATCACCTCTTAGCCCCTCTCTCCAGACTAAACAGACCAAGCTCTCTCAACCTTTCCTCATATGTCTTGGTTCCAAACCCCTCACTATTTCCATTGCCCTCCTCTTGATGTGCTCCAGTTTGTTTACATTAAGTTGGAAACTTAGCCTATAGGTCTCAATGTTGCCATCTGAAGCCATCAAACATCACCTCCAAAGGCAGCCAGCAGGCCTCTAGTTCATTTACTGTATCAACTGCAGTGGGAAGGTGGCAGCAGAGTGACAAGACTTTATCCGCAAAATTGCTCACAAAGGCCTCACAGCCAAGATTCAATTGTCTAATATTTCGGTGCCCTTCCTTGAGGGCAGTAAGGGACCAAACTACCCTAAACAACTGAGCCAGGTGAGAGCTGGCAGACGCAATTTCCACAGCAAGAAAATCCATTTTTGCCACTTTCACTGCCATCTCATAAGCCTTCATAAGCGTGCAATCAGATGTTCATGTAGCCTCGTCACGAGTCTTCCACCACACTCGCTCTCTAGTAATCTCACTTCCCTCTTCTTCTCCTGAAGTGCTCTGGTATACCAGGGTGCCTGTTTGAGTCAAGGGACGAGAGGACATCTAGGAGCAATCTCATCTATAGCAGCGCCCAGTTCGGGGGCCCTCAATGCCAGGAGGCATCGGGTACCACAGAGCATTCCGGAAATCAATAGGACCATAAGTCTCCGTGGGCAGGCAAAAATATGCCCGCCACCCAACTGGGGAGGGGGTGGTATCCAGAGCCGAGCCTGCAGGGCATAGTAGTCTGGCCATGGTATGGCCAAGGCATGTTCCAGATCCACTTCTATACCAGCACCAAAGATTAAGTCAAGGGTGTGGCCAGCCTGATGGGTGAGCCCAGCAACAAATTACAAGAGCACAAGTGTCGCAATGGACAACATCAGGTCCGAACCAAGTGGTTGGGTGGCACATCTGTGTGAACACTGAAGTCCCTGAGGATTAAAAGCCTGGGAAACTGCAATGCCCAGGGAGTCGCCTCCTCCAGCAGTCTTGACAGGGCATCTTACCCTTGTTAAGCTTTTAATGTGTTGATGTGTTGTGAAAAATATTTTCATTTGGACAGAAGGAAAGAAGGAGAATGTTTAATACAATTCCTCAACAGGTTTAAGGAAATGAGATGGGTAAATAACAGTGGGAACTGGACACGTAGTTTCTCACACAATACGAAAATAATTGCAAGATAGGTGGATATGTGAGCTGGCTCTCCATCATTTTGACATCGCAGTGCCACTTTCTAGAAGCTATTCTAGCCAGCCTCTTTTTTCAAATCCTTACTCAACTCAGTTGCTAATTAAGGTAGCCTGATTCTGACATCATCCTTCTCAAGCAAGATTGGATGCTTGGTATTTTACTGATATATGACTCAGACATGAGGTAAATCTATGGTATCTGTTTTCTGAGGACATTTCAATGATTTTTGGCCTTCTTTTTTATCAAAGAAAGCATTCAATGCAAGAACACAACAGTCTATTGATTTGATGGTGTGAGTACTTCATTCAGATAAATGTATGCTCCATGGGTCAATCAATCAGAGAAACTTAGATAGATTGTGGCAAAACATGATTGAATCAATACTCAGAAACATTTTATGTTTAATGCTTGAAAACACATCAGACTTTATTATGCTTTCTATTGTGGTCCAAGGATGTCCACCATACCCACATTGTCAGATATTACAAAAAGCAAGAACTGTGATCCCTGGAGTAGTAAATTGTCATATATAAAAAGTGGTATTTATTGAAATGTTTGGTGTAGTACAGGGGTAGTCAAACTGCGGCCCTCCAGATGTCCATGGACTACAATTCCCATCAGCCCCTGCCATGCTGCAGGGACTCATGGGAATTGTAGTCCATGGACATCTGGAGGGCCACAGTTTGACAACCCCTGGTGTAGTGGTTAGGAATGCAGACTTCTAATCTGGCAAACTGTGTTTGATTCTGCACTCCCCCACATGCAGCCAGCTGGGTGACCTTGAGCTCGCCATGACCAGGGCTCTCTCAGCCTCACCCACCTCACAGGGTGTCAGTTGTGGGGAGAGGAAAGGGAAGTGGAGTGAAAGGGAATATGGGGTTCTCCAATTTATATTTGAGCTGAAAGCTAGATTCATACTAGGAGGTGTATATTTCTATAAGAAAGATTCATGTGATTTATATGCAAGAATTGATTAACATTACAAGGAAGGAGCATTGCCACTAGTGAAAACCTAGTGAAATTCCAGACCTCATTCTGGTGAAGCCCCAAATTATTTGGGATGGATGAGCCTTTGAATTCAGCCATCATCATTCCTTTTCTTCATTGCCACTCTTGTGGAAGTGACTGGTTTTTGGTTTTGAGCCTCCTGATGGAAACAGGGGACACTCTGTAATTAAGATAATCTCCAGATTACAGATTACGGAGATCAGTTTCCCAGGAAAAAATGAATGGTTTGGAGAATGGACTATATGGCATTTTACCCCACTGAAGTCTATGTCCTTCCCCAGACCCCATCTTCAAATCTCCAAAAGTTTCCCAATCTTAATCTGACAACCCTACCCCTCCCCATCCCCTGCCAATAGTCAGAAAAAAAAATCTGAAAACCAGTCTTCCTGAGATTTTCTTCTGAAACACTTCCTTTTCCAGAAGTGTATAGGAAACCCAAGAATGTCTCTTTATTTAGCTGATTCTTTATGTAGCAGAGACATTTCTACTTCAACACATAGCATTGTTACATGAAGCCTTCATTTTTGTGGCTATCTTATTTATACTGTAAAAAAGAGTGGTTCCTAGGTCTACATGCATGCAGTGGTATGAACTAGTCTTTTACTCATATAAGGAAGGTTGCATAACCATTTCTCATTCCTATCATGTTTTGCAACTACCATGGGATTTCATTTTCTTATCAGCATGGAAAAATCTTCCTGACTTTGTATTAAAAGTTTGAGCTCTGGCAGGTTTGAGGGAGAGATCACAAAAAACTATTGCTCTTCATCACCATAATATTGATTGGAGATGCCTGGGACCTGTGTGACCAACATCAGCATCAAAACCTACCCTTGGCCAATCCAAATTGGATGAATTTCACTTTAGGTAAAAATTGTTGTCAACTCTTGCATTGGAAGTACAGAAATGCTAGCACAGTGTTTGGTTGCTTTAATTATGATTCTCCACATTAGAATGCTCACTGTTGGAGAGCTTGGATCCACCTTCCTGTGTCTGGGACGAGTTGTCATAGTAACTCCAAACTCATGATGTCTTCAAATCGCGTTGATCAGTTAGAGTAAAAAAAATATTTTGACACCATGTTATTTTCATCATCTTAACACCATGTTATTTTCTTCAACTTAACACTGTTGTGTAAAGTCAAAAGCACCACACAAGGAGCCACTGTGGCTTAATATAGCTGTCAGTATAATATATTACTTCCTTGAGACAATGTTTAAAATGGATTATTGTTGCGATCCGATCAGATAACAGGAATAATGCAGCAACATTCCCACTTGTGTGTCAAAATAGTATTCTTACTGTGAACAAGTCACTCTGCCATCTCCCTTAAAATGTTTGCATTTTTGTAATGTACAATGTCGATTTGTTGAATGAAAGCAAATGTAATAGAAAATTCTAGTTCAAGCTACTCTGCTCATGCACATTTGGTTGCATGAAATGTCTCTGTTGTACTACCTGATCCTTGATGATGGATAATAGGGCAAACATGATACATATCTAGAACATACAAAAAAAATGGCAAGAATCAGATTGTCATGAAAGATGATGTGGAAACATCAAAAATATTAACAAAATGCTTCCTCTGTCAGTATTCTCACCCTTCTCTGTCACCTTCGTTCCCCTTGTGGCAAAAGGCCCCCTTTTACTATTTCAAAAGGATAAAGTTTTTCCCCCTGTGCTGTAGAGAGATAATCCCTTGCTCACCTCCATTTCAAATGTTTATTGGCCCAGACAGGAAGCAGGGAACTGGAGTGCAGCAGGTAGAGTTTTTTCTTGCCAGAATTCCTAGGAGAGCGGCTTCCAGTGGGAGGGAAGAAAATGGCATATAGTATGCTAACCAGGGGGAAGAAAGGGTTGCTCACCATCAGAATAGAAGCTTGCTTTAGGGAGAAGAGGTGAGCAGTCATTTTAAATATGCGACTGTGAGATGCACTGGTAATGCAAGAAAACTTTGTTAACTCCTTAAGCAAAGCTGCCTACCCTGCACTTAACATCAGATCGGGTATGCTTAGCAGTGGGACAGAAGGATTGCATTTCATTCGGTGTCTTTTGCCTCTTTTGCTTAACTCTGTGATGTGTTAAAGCTTTTGAACCTTGTTCTTTTAATAAATCTTTTATAAGTTTGAAACTGGCTGTAGCTCTCTGATCCACGCAGTCTTGGAAATGAGCCCCAGGCAATGGGAAGACCCAGGGTCAGGGGAGGGAGCTTGGCAAGTAGCTTCTCCACTGGAAGGGTGTACCCTTGCAGTCACTAGTCCTCATGGTGCTCACATGGTGGGGCTGTGAGAGACACAGAGGTAAGGCCTCAAGAGGCAGCTAGGAGTCCTGGTTCTCCCAGCCGCAGCCCTGTGCTACAACCAGGTGGTGGCAGTATGTGTTATCCAGAGAGTCCCTTTTGTCACCTTCCTGGAGTTGGCAATCAGCCAGAATAGGGGGTGGGCAAGGCCAAACTGGTCCTGTAAGGCAAAAGTGGATCAGTTCCATCACCCCCTCCTTCATTTATCTTCTCTCTCTTCCCTGTCAGTCCCTTATCATTCCTCTGCCCATCTTCTTTCCTTCCCGGTCACTAACTCTGATATAGATGAAACCTATAAGCAGTATTTGTGACCTAGCACACAATAACTAAAAATCTTTAGTGGTGAAAACAGGATGCAACAGCTGTAAGATGTCTAAAAAAGAGATGTTTTCTCTAAAACAGGAAATATATAGGACCTAGCTATAAAACACCTTAAAAGGAAACGTAATCATTGAAACAAAGGAATAGAATGAAATAAGATATATATGTTGGGGGTAGGTGAAATGTGAGTCCTTTGTGTAGTCAGGATTGGCCAAAGGGACAGATAGGGATGACGCATTAGAGCTTTAAATTTAGCTGTACTATATTACAAGCTCCAGAGACTGCATTCCGGTGCCTTTTCTCCATGCCTGCAAACATGTATCCTAAATAAACCTGCTTGCTGCTAGCTAGCCATCTTTGTGGTTGTGCTTTGTTCTTTACACTTCTCATCCATAACTCCTCCTTCTCCTTCCTCTTCCATCCTCACTCCTTTCTCCCTGACTTCCCTCTCATCCTTCCTCTACCCACCTTCACTTTGTATGCTGCCTTGAGCAGGTCTCATGAGAGGCAATAAATGTAAATCTAAGAAATAAATAACTTGTATTAGCTTTGTTCATACAGTGACATTCAGGAGGTTTAAAGATAATTGAATAAAGAGTACTAACACGATAACTGTTATAATAAAGGACCACAGCTCTTTATTATGGAAGGATCTGAGACAGTCGAACAACCATTCAAGCTGGACTGTAATGCAGTAGACACAGAGCCTAACTAAATGTGACAGTGAACTCACAGCTGCCACAAGTTTGTCACCATTTTACAGTTATTTAAAACGCTGCAGGCCTCAGTCCAGTGCAGCCCTGAGGCATAGAACTCCTCTGCCCAATGCAATTTCTGTTGCCAAAACAGCCATGGAGGGTCCCTCATACATCCACCATGGCTGGTATGGCACTTGAAAAGACTTAAGACTTATGTGAGGGAGGAAGAGTTCTGTATCACAGTTCCACACTAGACTGGGCATTGTGGCATTTTAGAATCACTGTAAAATGGCAATGGCATAGTTTTGACAGCCAGGATTTCACCATCATGGCCCATTATGCACGGAGGGGAAGGTCCGCATTCGGGGTGGACTGGCATCACCTAAAATCACCGATAATGCATGGCGCCGGCTGCAACAGAGTGGTTTCTCAGTAGAACAGGCTTCCTCGGGAGGTGGTGGGTTCTCCATCTTTGGAAATTTTTAAACAGAGGCTGTATAGACATCTGATAGAGAGGCTGATTCTGTGAAGGCTCAGGGGGTGGAAGGTTATTTTGGATAAGGGATAGGGTTGTGAGTGTCTTGCATGGTACAGGGAGTTGGACTAGATGACCCATGAAGTACCTTCCAACTCTATGAGTCTATGATTGTATGATCATTACCATCACCAGTTCAAGGTGCGTGATTGCCTATTCATTGCTCCAGGCATTTCACCAATTTTTAATAATTTAATTCCCGTCTCCTGGAAGAAGGAAGGCGAAATGAGGACGGGACATTGAGGAGGTGATTATCATGCTACTTTGGGTCCACACTTTACTTTGGCTTGTGGCCTGCTGGTTGCTCCCCGCCAGTCAGTGCTTTATAGTTGGGTGAATCTACTTTTTGTGATTCCCCAACTTTTGCGATAAAGCACTGGATGTAGCAAGAGTATTGCTGCCAGGAGGCAGGATGTCGGCAATATCATGCAATATGCCAAAAATGTAGCATCTTCAAATCGTGAGTATAACACTACATTAACGCTGCATGGAATGGCCCATAATCTTTTCTGATGCAGTGAAATTTCCAGATTTTTGTCAGTGGGCTAATTGCCAGCAAGTGACCATTAAATTCATGGCACAGAATGATTTTTAAAGTGTTCCTTTCTCAGAAACTATGGCTGCTCTTGAGGAGGATGGTAAACTCAGGTTCTCCTCTTATTGTAAACCAACTGACAGAAATACCTTGCTTCTCCTCTTATTGTAAGCCAACTGACAGAAATACCTTGCTTCATTTTCAGTAATCTCCATCCTAGACACTTAAAATTAAACCTCCCTGTGGGACAGTTTCTCAGACTAAGATGCAACAATGCTAGTATATTTGATTTTATAAGTGCCAGTGATCACTTAATCTCAGCCTTATAGTAAGACATTACCATAAATCTATGGTGTTGGCAGCACATTCACATGTCACTGCTGCAAAGTGAGAGAGCATCTTGACTTATAAACAGAAACATCCCATGAAGATAATAGCATGCTCATTTGAGCCCTCTCATTATGCTAACCAACTAAAGAGTAACATTTACTGACATTGGCATTTAATTTCTAATATAAGTATAGGTGAGGAGAAGCCCGTCATAGCCTAGTGCAGAAATCATAACATAGGTAAACAGACAACCTCAAGGGACCAAGTAGATAATATTTCCTTAAGAAATCTTCTGAATGGCAACTACCTCTGCGGCAGTTTTTCAGTGTGCAAACTAGCATGGGAAATCAAGGAATTCAGTTACTCTGGGAGTGGGTTTAAGGTTCACTTCAGTTCCATTATTAATTTCTTGGCTAAAAATGTGTTACATGGTATTAACTATACAGCTTGATTTAGTGGTTAAGAGCAACAGAGAGTAGCTTGGTGTAGTGGTTCAGAGCATTGATTTCTAATCTGATGAACTCGGTTTAATTCCCAGTTCCCCCACATGCAGCCAGCAGAGTGATCTTGGTCTCATCACAGACCTGATACAGCTGTTCTGACTAAGCAGTAATATCAGGGCTCTCTTAGCCTTACCAACCTCGCAGAATGATTCTGCAGAATTCAAATATCAATGAAGATCGTTCAATGTGTAACCATAAGTGTCTAAATAAAAGGTAGATTCAAATGGGTAGCCATGTTGGTCTGAAGTAGCACAACAGAATCAGAGTCCAGTACCACCTTTAAGACCAACAAAGATTTATTCAGGGCGTGAGCGTTCGAGTGCAAACACTCTTTGTCAGACTAAGAACTCCTTACATGCCCATGGGAATATATAGAAAAAATTAATTCTGTTACATTAGTAAACTGTGTCACACATCCAAATACAGCCAATGATAATTCTTTGCCAAAACAGCCAATCAATTCCCTTGAAATTCAGTTGTTATTCACACAAACATGGGAAAAACCGTCTGCGAAAGTGATCAAAGGCTATCACATCACCATACGTTGCTTGCTTACACTGGTATGGGAACAGATGGGGCAAGCAACGCATGGTGATGTGATAGCCTTTGATCACTTTCACAGACAGTTTTATTTCTCCCATGTTTGTGTGAATAACAACTGAATTTCAAGGGAATTTTGGCGAGGAATTATCATTGCTGCCTCCCATCAACTAAGAGGCATGCCTAACGGTCCTGGCTTAAACTGCAAACAGAGGGGAGGGCCAGGGGAGAATGCTAGGGAGAGGGGAGGGCCCCCTACAATTACAACTCCAGACTAAAGAGGTCAGTTCTCATAGACAAAGTAGATGCTTCTGAAGGATGAATGCTCTGGTACTATAATTTGGCATGCCAATCTACAGGTGGGACCTGGGTATCCTATAGAATTACACCTCCAGACTAAGGAGATCAGTTCCCCTAGAGAAAATGGATGCTTTGAAGGGGGAACTCTCTGGTACTTTAATTGGGGATGCCAGTCTCCAGGTGGGATGTGGGGATCCCTTAGAATTACAGCTCCAGACTAAAGAGATCACTTCCACTAGAGAAAACGAATGTTTTAAAGGGAGAACTCTCTGGTACTGTAATTGGGGATGCCGGCCTCCTGTGAGCTATGGATAAAACAAGTATGCCACAGTTTCCAACAAGCTTTCTCCACCACACTTTCTTCACACCCTTGTCTACACCTCCACACCCTCATTTACACACATGCCACCACATCCCCATGCACTTACCTGTGAGCCTTCCCTCTCCTCCCACCCCCAGGCTCTAGCGCCTGTTGTATTCCTGGATACAACGGGCTTTACCCCTAGTATAGAATAAAACTGTTTTCCAAAAGCTTTTAATCCTTGAACGTGTCCAAAACACATCAGGCAAATCTTCTTATGGGGTTTCCATAAGACCAACATTACTCCTTATAAACCACTTCCATCTTGTACACTACTTGAAAAAAAACTTGTTTTTAATAGATTTTTGTAAAAAATCTTGGATTTGACACTATTAAATAAGACTGAGAATTTTCTAAATTCATTGTTAAATTTGCAGGGAGATTAATTTCTGATCATCAATACATATTGTATCTAAGTAACTCTGTAAGATAACTCATCTGTATTCTTCTATGGAAATTCTAGTCAATAATAATGCTTCTCATTTCTGAGTGCATAAAGCAATTCCCACAATTTTTTTACAACAAATCCTTACGGTGGGGCACGATTATGATTTCCTCCTTGCATATAGGGTGAGCTGCTGAGGTTAAGTACAGGCAGCCCCAAACTTATAGAGACTGCAGGAATTCTGACACAGGCAAAACTACAAAATGGCTGCTGCAGGTGGTAGAATGAACCAGCAAGTGTCAGTAATGCATAATGCTAATAGTAACACTTCAACATTCCAGGCAGAATTTCTGCTGTTTAACATTAATATACTGTTTAAACATATTTTATTATATTCACACAGCTTTCTTTCATTCCCACATTGTGCTGTGGTTGGCAGCAGATGCTGGAGTAACTGTTTCAAAATCAGCACAGACAATCAGGTCTCTAATGATCAATCAGAAACCCTTCTAGACAAGACCCCAACCTGTCCTAACCTACTTTCTCTAAACAAAATATATCAGAATATGATTTTTGCTCATGAACTCTGTGGAAACATCATGACTGGGAGGGGGGGGGAGCTTCTTTGAGGAGCTGGGTTGCAAATATCCAGGTGAGGACCTGGAGTTATTCAGAAACAACAATAGATTTCCAGGCACCAGTTGGAAAGAAGGAAACAGGAAAGAGGAGGAAGGAAAGAAGAAAAACAAAAGGTAGGAAAAAGGAAGTAAGGGAGGGGACTGTTCTCTCCTTATGATCATTTGTCCTGATCCAGACAAATGCTCAACCTTGGAGCATTTGCTCAGTACTCATTTAGGGTTGGCTCCAGACAAAATCTATTTTCTAAGATTCTCCCTTCCTGTTGCATTGCATTACTTATCAAGTTTCCCTATCACTCATGATCTTTCATGGAGAGAAGGCAAGACAGTTCCATCCTGCTATTGAAGAATTTAGTCTGGATCCACTCTTCAGTTACCCCCTCCCCTTGTGTTTCATTTCACTCCCAGATATAGACACCTCTGATTAGTGATCTATACATTATATTAAAATATGCCAATAGATCTGTGCTGCACAGAAACCTCTCGGGCATTTTATGACAAAGAATGAGCTATTATCAACACTCCTTTCTGAGTCTCACCTGCATCCCCCCTCCTCCGCAGCAGTCATTTTCCTAATGCATTGTCTGGCATAACAGGCTGCAAAATCTTCAAAACTGCATTCATTTAAGTTCTTTTAAAGTTTCCTCCCAATCGCTATAAGACTTTTTAATACAATCTTGATGTATGATTTTGACTAATGCTGTGTCTTTGAAACCTGCTGGATTAACTTCTTTGTTAAACTTGCAAAATGCAGAGAGTCTATTAAAAATCTTTTAGGGAGACGTGAGCAAACTAATAAGGTGAAATTATTGTTATTATTTACTATTTATACATGAGCCTCTTGTGGCGCAGAGTGGTAAGGCAGCAGATATGCAGTCTGAAAGCTCTGCCCATGAGGCTGGGAGTTCAATCCCAGCAGCCGGCTCAAGGTTGACTCAGCCTTCCATCCTTCCAAGGTCAGTAAAATGAGTACCCAGCTTGCTGGGGGTAAACGGTAATGACTGGGGAAGGCACTGGCAACCCCCCCCCCCCCCCCGTATTGAGTCTGCCATGAAAACTCTACAGGGCGTCACCCCAAGGGTCAGACATGACCCAGTGCTTGCACAGGGGATAACTTTACCTTTAACCTTACTATTTATACAGCATGCAGAATGAACTCACTACTTTCAAGGGAAGGAACAATGTTATCCTTATCTCCAAATGGCCCATTGGCTATGACAGAACATAAAACAAATTAAGAAAGTAGATAGGCAGGAGGGGGAAAGGTTCCTGCATCAAATTGCATAGATGGTAATTCCAAGCAAGAATAATCCAATGGGAAGATCAAGATGAATTCCTTTCCTTTTATTTATGTAAAGTGCTTGAAATGCCTGCTTTGCACCAAATGCTAGGAAGCTCTGAATCAAACCTATAGCCAGATATATTGTGGTTATTTATTTATTTATTTATTTATCATACTTATATACCGCCCTCCCCGGAGGCTCAGGGCGGTTTACATCATAACAGGCAACCAACTTCCGGGGGTGGAGCTAGAGTTTCCACAAAATTCAAATTGATCACACCCAAGAGATCACTTCCCCCAGAGGAAATGGCGGGTTAAAAGGTGGACTTGATGGACACATTATTCCTGCTGAACTCTTTCTTTTTCACAAACTCCACCCTCTCCAGTCATTTCTCCATCCTTCATGGAGATTCCCTGGAATCACATCTCCAGATCATTTTTCCGGGAAATGATGCCTTTAGAGTGTAGACTCTATGGCATTTATCACACCGAGGTCCCTCCCCAAACCCCACCTTCCCCATGCTCCACCTCCTAATCTTCAGGAATTTCAAAGTCCAGAATTGACAATTTTAGGTATCATTCCCAAATCTCCAGGAATTTCCCAGGCCAGAGTAAGAGCCTAAGAACATAAGAAGAGTGTGCTGTAGATGGGAACTAAAGCCCAGGGGTACACAAATTAAGGATTATAATGCACTATAATGCACCAATGCACGGAGTATGTAAAACAAACATGGAGAACTAGAAGTCACAATAGAGTAAGATAACTATGACCTAATATGCATTACAGATAACTCCCACAATTGGAATATTAGGATTGAGTGGTACAACTTATTTAAAAGGGGCAGACAATTTAAAAAGGGGGGAGAAATGGCAGTATATGTAAAGAATATGTATACTTCTGAGAAAATACATGTATCTGAGCATGGAAGTCCATTTGAAGAAGAAGAGTTGGTTCTTATATGCTGCTTTTTCTCTACCCGAATGAGTGTCAAAGCGGCTTACAGTCACCTTCCCTTTCCTGTCCCCAAAACAGACACCCTGTGAGGTAGGTGAGGGTGAGAGAGCCCTGATATTACTGAAGAAGAAGAATTGATTCTTATATGCTGCTTTTTCTCTACCCGAAGGAGTCTCAAAGCGGCTTACAGTCGCCTTCCCTTTCCTCTCCCCACAACAGTCACCCTGTGAGGTGGATGAAGCTGAGAGAGCCCTGATATCGCTGCTTGGTCAGAACAGCTTTAACAGCGCCATGGTGAGCCCAAGGTCACCCAGCTGGCTGCATGTGGGGGAGTGCAGAATCAAACCCGGCATGCCAGATTAGAAGTTCGCACTCCTAACCTCTACACCACTGGCTCTTCAGGTAAAGATCACTGTTGGGGTAGACCAAAAACAACTGTTGTTGTCATCTTCAGCCATTTAGTCATGTCTGACTTTGGGTGACTCCCATGGCACTGCTGTCACCGCAATCCCCAATCCTGCAGTGCCTCCCTCAGCTATGCAATATTCTGGCAAGTGTCTATCTTGATTGCATCCAATCATTGTGACCCTTGTCACTCTCATTTCCTTGTTCTATTGACCAATCCTAGCATCATTGCTTTCTCCATTGAGTTGGATTGCATGATATGGCCAAATAAAAAAGCCAGAGCTTCACAATTTTGCCTACCAATGATATATTAGACTGTAGGATTTCCTTATTTGTGACTTCTGCTGTCCATGGAGCCGACAGAAGCCTTCTCTAACACCAGAGTTCCAATAAATTGATTCTTCTCTTGTCCGATTTTTTCATTGTCAACTTTCTCAGCCATAAGTGGCTATTGGAAATGTTTGTCTTTTTAGTTTTTAAGAAAAGGCCAAATTTCTTACTTCATTGACCTATGTAATCAGCTGTTCTAGGCTTTCTGACAGGAGGGTAATGTCATCAGCATACCAAAGATTATTTATATATTAATTACAGTGTTTGATTCTTTGAATTCAGTCTCTCTCATAACTACCTCAGCATACAAGTTAAAAAGGAAGGGGGAAAGAATACAACATTGGCACACTACTTTCTCCATTTTGAACCAGTCATTGTTACCAAATGGTGTATGTTCAATGGCTTTTTGGCTTGTGTAGAGCAACTGCACCAGTTTGATCAGAAATACTGTCATCCCCAAATTTTTCAGGGCTTCCCACAATTCATTGTGATCCATACAATCAAAAGCTTTTTTATAGTCAATAAAATAGATGTAAACATCCTTCTGATATTCCTGTGACTTTTCCAAATTTCAGCACTGGTTTGCTATGAGATCACAAATGCCATGTCCCCATTGAAAGCCGTGGCTGGGTTATAAACATCTCTTTTTTTTAATGAAACAAAGTGCTCTGGGCCAGATGAATTGCAAGCAAGGAGAGTGAGAAAGCATGGAACATAGTGGCAGGAAATTGACCTTTGGGTATCAAACCAAAGCATCTATGTTACCCGAGGAAAATGTTACCCGAGCAGCACTCTAACAAGCATCAGAATAAACAAAATAAAATCATGGCAGAAATCCCTGGGGATTCTGACAAATAGCAGAGAATCAAACCTGGCTCGCCAGATGAGAAGCAGCTGCTCTTAACCACTACACCATACTGGCTAGCTTTAATGTTTTAATTAGTGACCATATGTCTAGTGGAAACATGACTTAGAAAATATCAAAATTGCTATGTGTGTTTGAGCTATATAAGGAAAGGAAGAGGTATAAATAAATGGAAGTAATATAGAGCTACAATGTTCATAATCCACATACCATCTTTGCTATCAAATCACAGTCTATTTATGACAATCCTGTGTAGTTTGCAAAGATGTGGTCAGAGGTAGTCTGTCATAACCAACCTCTACATCACAATGCATGTATTCTATGGTAGTCTCCCTTCCAACTATTGGCCAGGACCAACCCTAATTAGCTTCTGAGATCTGATGAGATCAGACTAGCCTGAAAAATAAGAAATAGAAGAATGACAAATTTCTGTTTCATCTATTCCACTTTGGAACCCAAAATGGCTAACTTCAGGATCCTGGGAGAAATTCAGATAGGGACATTTTTTGTAAAATGTAACTGAAATTCATAGCAATATCTTTCCCTTCCAGAATGTGATATCTCCTATGCCTGCAATCCTAGGCTACCTGAATCTATAGCAAGCACTGTGATTAAATGAAGTGTTAAATCCCAAATTGACTCATCTCTGCTTTCCTTATCATGTCACCCGATTGAGTCATTGCAAAGGTATTCATTATATAGTAATAGAAAACACTGCTTCCCTTTTCCTTTGCTCTCTCTTTTTCTAAGTGGAGTAATCTGTGTCTGAAGTACTCAAGGAAGTCTTCTGAGAGAGCAATAATTTGCTTCTTCTTTTATGCAGGTGATGTAAAATGCAATGAATAAGAAAAGAGGAGAAAATATAAGCTTTTAATCTGATTTTTAAAGGATTTTCTAGGGAAGAAGATTGTTTAAAATATTCTCTTTTGAGCCACTGTTATTCAGCTGTCATGGTGAAATGACATCCTTGGCAGGTGAGATTAATCACAGAAGTGACATTAAAAAGTTTAATAAATGTTACTTATACATATACAACCTGTTTTACCCCTATTCAAAATGTCCCATATAAACAAGAAAACCTTACATCTATGGTTGAGATCAACATACAAATTTTTGCGAACATTTTCAACATTGCTGAAAAATACCCCCTTAATTTTTAGTACTCTTTGAAACAAATCACTACCATTTTAGTGCTCCCCTCCTCTCTCATACACTATCACAAAACAGCCAAATATAATTGGCTGTGCAGCATTGTAATGCCATACTGTTCACTGATTTGCTGAAAACTTTATGGCCAGTCAGTGAAGTAATGCTCTCTCAATTTATTTGCTTTCAGTTCATTTTATCCATATCCAGGCCTTTTTATCTGCAAAGCACTGTGATACCATCTTATTAATTGTGCGGACCTTGATTGTTTGGATTGTCTGCACCCAGCAAGATGTAGTAGTGGAATCTAATTTGGACAAGCGGTAATGATTCCCACTCATCCACATGAAGCTTGTCGGGTGACCTTAGAACTCTCACAGTCTCTTCTATCTCACAAGGTTCCAGTTGTGGGGAGAGGAAGTGAATGTATACTGCTTGAGCCTCCTCCAATTCTCCTCCTTATTATTGCTGTCATCCCACATGACCTTTGTACATATAGATCCTATGATTCCCAACGAAGCCCTGGGTTGACTCAGCCTTCCATCCTTCCGAGGCCGGTAAAATGAGTACCCAGCTTGCTGGGAGGTAAAACGGTAATGACTAGGGAAGGGAATGGCAAACCACCCTGTATTGAGTCTGCCAAGAAAACGCTAGAGGGTGTCACCCCAAGGGTCAGACATGGCTCAGTGCTTGCACAGGGGATACCTTTACCTAATACACAATTAGAATGTTTTTAAAAAAAACTTGGATAAACATGTAGAACATTTGCAAGCATGAAGTGTGTCTCTGCCCAGATGAATACACACACACACACACACACACACACAATCTACATTTATAAATGGCACCTGAAATTAACTGACAACTGGTGACATTCATAGACTCAGACAACCTAAAGCCAAAAGACGCTGATGAAACCACACACTCCAACACACACTTTTAAAGGAAATACTAAACATATGGTTGTAGCTAGAGTGCCTGACTGTGTTTATAGTCAAGGACTTGTTGAACTTTAACTGAATGCACTGCACACATTGTTTCCAGATATTAAATGATTTGCTATGTAAGCTGTTGGTTTCCTTCCCTTTAGTAGACAGAAGAGTACAATATTGAAATATCCTACTAATGGATGAACTAAAAGGAGCTGTTGAAGGAAATGGTGTAAGCACATTGGAAGGAAATGATGGCCAGGCTCACATTGGTAATTTTGTTTCTTTTTGTCTGATGTGATTAATTGCTTAGTATTTTGACAAACTTGTGTGATCCTTGATCTTATCTCTCCCCCCATGTACTGAGATAGTAAACTGAGATTTCAGCCATTTTGCAATGGCCCTCATGTCAGCCTTCTTTAATATTTCTTTACTAGAGTCAAAGCCAGGGGTTGCACCCAGGAATACAAAGGGCACAAGGACACATGCCTGCACTGTGCACTTCTTGGGTGCTGCTCCTCTTTCCCTGCTCAATCTTGAGATCCAGTACGGTGAAGTGGTTAAAGAGTAGCAGACTTTAAGCTCAAGGGCCAGGTCGGATACTCCAGTCTGCCTCTATATGCAGCCAGCCAGATAGCTAACTCACTCTACATGGGCCTGCCCTTGACCATGACCCATAAATTGCAGCTGGTGCAGAATGCAGCTGCTAGGGTCCTCAAAGGAACACTTTGGAGGCCCCATATCCAGCCTGTGCTGAGGCAGCTGCAATGGTTGCCAGTTGTGGCCTGGATTAGGTTCAAGGTCTTGGTGTTGACCTTCAAGGCCCTTCACGATCTGGAACCCACATACCTGAGGGACCGTCTTCTGCCCTAAGCCCCTTACAGGGCCGTGTGCTCTGCAGGTACCAACTTGTTGATCATTCTTGGCCCCAGGGATGCTTGCTTAGCCTCAACCAGGGCCAGGTTCTTTTTGGTCCTGGCCCCTACCTGATGGAATGACCTCCTGGAGGAGGTGCAGGCCCTTGGAGAGCTTACAGCTTTCTGTAGGGCCTGCAAAATGGAGCTCTTCTACTGGGTTTATGGTCGGGGCTAGGGCTAGAGAAGGTGATATGGGTCCCCCTTGGCATTGGTGCCTGAATATCTGGTTCCAAACATCTTATTTCCCCCATGTTTCCCTTTGCAAAGGCCTTCATGTTTAAGGAGGGTCATAGGATTTTTACCATCAATTCAGATTTTGTGTATTGTGATGGGGTTTTAATGGGGTTTTATTGCATTTTATTGTATGGATTTTCTTTTACGTTACCTGCCAACTTTCAAGAACAGCAGGATAAAAATCCAACAAACAAACAAACATCCAGATGGGATGCTGGAGATCTTCAGGAATAATAACTGATCTCCAGGCCCCATTTCCTCCGGAGAAAACAACTATGAGGAAGAAGGAACGGAACAAAGAAGGAGGGAAGAAGGAGGAAGGAAAAAAGAAGAAAAAAAAAGAAAGCAAAATAAAAGAGGAAGGAGAGAAGGAGGAAAGGAAGGAAGTTTGAGGAAGAGAATGAGAAAGAACGAAAGAACGAAATGAAAGAAAGAACGAAAGAACGAAAGAACGAAAGAACGAAAGAACGAAAGAACGAAAGAACGAAAGAACGAAAGAACGAAAGAACGAAAGAAAGAAAGAATGAAAGAATGAAAGAAAGAATGAAAGAATGAAAGAACGAAAGAACGAAAGAAGACCACAGAGGACCAGAACTCCCACCCTCTTCCCACCCTCAGAGATTCATAAATGTGCTGTTTTTACTGCCTGAATGGAAAATCAAAATCAGAGAACTTATCAAGCAATTGGCCAACTACAAGCAGGCCACATTCTGTTTGCTTATCTGCACAATCTGTTCCTTCTCAGCTTCCAATTTGTTTTCCACAAGTTCCAGTCCCTCACAAGGACTGTATGAAGACTGTCTTCATACAACCATTGCTTTTTCCATATGTGGTAAAGAGCTGTCTGCCATTTTTATACCATAAAAGGGAGACCAGCTAAAGATACACATTTTCACTGTACAATACTGTTGCTGCCTTTCTTGATTAGAATTGGGGTGATATGGTATTGCTCCCAAATTCAACACCACAGTGCAGCAGTTTAGAACGCTTAGAATATCTTCAGCTAGCTCCATTTCCACTTTTTTTGTCCTGGACTCATAGTATGTGAGTCTTGGTTGACTCATCTAGGAGTTTTCTCTGCTTTTCTGTAAGCAAATTTATGATGGTACCATGAAACAATCCACTGGGACTAGATGACCTCTGAGTACACCCAACCTCAATTCTGATGCTTTCAGAACAATATGACAACTGCACTCCATATTGAGCTTGCAATTCATACCAAAACCGGGCAAGAAATTTGGGACCTGGCTTTGTCATGTCATTCATTAGAATTGTCATTCCCCATGTAGCTCAATGTGTTTCCTTGGCTTGGAACAGCTTTGCTGGGACTTGTCAAAGTAAATTAACATAACAGCACCTGAGTGATGTAACAAATTTTGGCAAATCAATACAATGATGTTGAAAGCCAAAGGATTTGGACAGGCTCTATGTTGCAGTAAATACTGGCAGAAAGGGAACATGACTTCTCCTCTTCCCAAGACTTATAGAAAGGGAAAATGACTTCTATTCCCAAGACTTAAAGAATGGGCACCTCTTTCTTCAAAGACCAGATAACATGAAGGGACTATGACATCTTTTTGAGTGGTTGAGCTGGTTCGTGAATTTAAAACAAAAATGATTTGAAAGATTATTATAAAATCCATCCTTCTTGATTTTTAAGAAATAGCTCCAAATATTTCAGAATAATGATTCATAAATTTGTTAAGTGTCCTTTTTAAAAATTATTTTGATTATTTATCTTAGGGATTTTTTAATTATTATCTTAGGAATTGTGTGTGACTCTTCTGCCATGTTTTACTTTCATAATAGCCATGATTATACGTTAGGCAGAAAACAAATTATTTGTCTAAGGTTACCCAGTGATGTTCAACAGGGACTAGAATCTGTCTCAGTCCTACCCAAACATTTGGCCCAATACAGCACACTAGCTTTAATTTAAATAAATAAGAAGAAGCCAAGAATCTTGTTTCAAAGTTTGAAAGGACAGGGTCTGCAGCTCTGCATATCATCTCATACAGTTCATTTTGAACAGACAAATTGCATCAAAAGGAGCCATTGTAGTCTTCAACACAGAATCATGGAAACCAGTACCTTACCAGAACCAAGTGCAAGCTCACCAATCTATGCCACAGAACTATCAAGCAAATGACCAGTTGACCAACTGCAGCCTGGGCTATCCCAGCAAAGTCATAGCACAGAGGAGAGAGACAGAGATGGGCTATATAAACACTTCCTCTTCCTTGGCTCCTTTCTAATATTTGCCTGAAGTGAAAGGACCTAGCTGCTGTAGGTTTGAACTTTGCCAGATTGTGACTGCTTCTGACTCCTTGACAAGTTGTTTGTTATGTTGGACTTGACCCAAGGCCTCACTATAACCATGTTATAACCTCTAGCTCTGTTGTGACAACTTCTACCCAACTCTGAAAATAAATTATTGTTACTTGCCACAGCATCTCCACTGGATCAAATGAAGATACTGTCCAAAGGCGTGCAATTGTATCAAACGGAACATTTCTATGTGTGATTATTATGCAAGAACTGGATGAACATAAGGGGACCATCATTGTACAAACACTATTTCTTGAGGCTTTTGCTTCTTTTTGTCTTTCCCTCTCTGATGTGAATATCTTCAATCATAAAACTTGGAGAAAAAGCAATCATGATCTGATTGTACATAAAGTAGTTAGGGATGAGCCAATTCCACTGGCTCCCTTTTGTCAGTTCACCTCATTACCTGCACATAAATGGTCTCTTCCACTATCATTTTGTTCTTGTCTTTAGAATTTCAAGTTTTTTCCCCACTCACAATGTTTTTCTGTGAAAAATACCCCCAAAGTTGAATATCCATGGATGTTGTGTCGGTCAGACTCAAGCAAATGCCTGGTGGAGGAACTCCCTTTTGCAGGCCCTGCAGAATTGTGGAAGTTCACGCAGGACCTGGATCTCTTCAGGGAGCTCTTTCCACCAGGTGGTGGCCAGGACAGAAAAAGCTCTGGCCCTTGTTGAGGACCGATGTGCTTCTTTGGGGCCATGGATTTATTTATTCACTAGTAGCTTAAGCCCGTTGTAGGCAGAAATACAACGGGCGCTAGAATGGTGTGAGGGTGGAGTGTAATGCGTTGACATCTTGGGCTTGAAGGGCGGGAGGAGAAAGATGCAGTGGCCAGAATACTGGAGGGACCCCTGGCATAAACCCCCCACTGGCATAAAGCCCCTAAATTTGGTGAAAGTCCACAACATATAAAGCTCCCCTGTACAGGCGAGGCTTTGCAGAACCCAGGGAGCTCTGTTTGTCCCACCGTCTCTCCTCTGTCCCTCTGCAAGGTCTGCTTCTACCTGTCTGCTGAAACAGTTGTCAGATGTGCCTCAGGAAAGAAGACAGCCAAGGCACAGGAAGTTGGGTGACACAGATGTTTCCTCTCTGGATAAGAATATCCCATCCAGGTGGAGGCAAGATGTTCAGGGGGGAGGGGGGTGTCTTCCCATCTCCCAAAAGTAGGAGCAGGGAGGGAAAAGAGTGGGTTAAGGTGCCCTCTTCATCTCCTGGCCAAGTATGGTGAGGCCAAGATTAGGCATGGTGTTCGCTTCATTTCCATACTGGAGAGAGATAAAGAAATAAAGGACTGCAGAAGCCTTCCAGGTGTGAGCAGAAACTAACCGGGGGGGGGGGGTGAGGGCAGATTTCATCTGCAACCCAGGAGGCAAAATATCAAAATGTCGCCCCAGCCAGTCAAAGTCTGTGTTTTCTCTGTCTGAGGCAGTAGCCGAAGCAAAACACACACACACACAGTGGGGGGGGGGGGACTGTAGTCATTGTTTTTTGTAGTCAAAGAGAGAGAGAGAGAAGAGAGAGAAAGAGAGAGAGAGAGAGACTGTGAGACAACCAAGAAGAGTCGCATTGCATTTTGCAAATCCTTAGCACAATGGAATGTGGCAGTGATCTTAAAGAGGAGCAAAACTTTTAATGCAGTTAGAGAACCTCTGCTTTGATTAGATAGGGGTGTTAGCTTTTTTCTTGTTTTTCCTGGGCTGAGAAAGAACTGAGCCGTGCTGTTAAAGTTGGCACAACATTCCAATATTGGAGGGGTGTTTTGTCATTAAAAATGTGGGGAGACTTTGTTTTTGGAGGGGGGCGGAGCAGAGTTGCTGGATGACCCTTTCACACTCCCTGCCTCCTCCTTTTCAGGGCTCTGTCAATGCAATGGGCGCTAGCAGCCCCCAGGAGTGAGAGTGGGTATGGGGGGGGGACTACCTTTGCGGCTGGCGAGCGGCTGGTGAGTCCTGGTGTTTCGGCTGGAGTCCTGGTATTTTGCTTGCATATGGAGTGCAAACTATATAAAATGCTAGATTCAAGTGGGTAGCCTTGTTGGTTTGAAGCAGCTTTTTATGCAGAACAAAATTAGAGTGCAGTGGCACCTTTAGGACCCAAAAGTTTTATTCAAGCCACAAGCTTTCAAAGGGGACCCCTGGACTCACACTTTGTTCTGTATCAAAAGCAACCGATCCCTATTCAGGCCATACCAAATTTGAATCCCCAATGGAGATTGAGAGGGGAGGTTGGGGTTTACCAGAGTGTGGACGCGCCTGTGCCCTCGGGGAGAAGGGTTGAACGCTGGGGGCTCTTTTGCTTACTTTTCATGAAACCTCCCTCTCTCTCTCTCTCTCTCTCTCTCTCTCTCTCTCTCTCTCTCTCTCTCTCTCTCTCTCTCTCTCTCCCTGTTTCTCTTCTCTGGGGAAAAATGTGGAGTTAATTATCATATCTACATGTCAGCTTCAGGAAGAGGATAGCTCGTAAGAGCTTTTTTGGAAAAGGGGGTGGCGGAAAGGAGCTGAGGAAATAAAAGTGCGGGACCAGCCCGCTGGATCACACAACCTCACGCTGCCCTGGTCGGCTGGCTGCTGTGGCTCCCATTCACTGTGCAAGGGCATTGCCGCGCTCGCTGGCTTGGCTGGCTGCTCTGCTAAACTCCTGTGGGCGGAAAGGGCAGCTGGGATTGGTTGAATTCCAGATAACGCTGGGCAAAAAGGCTTGATTTCCACCTTTAATTTCCACCAACAATATTTGCAAGGACTCTCTGACCAGCTGGAGGGAATCGCACACTTTCTTCCCTTCTCCTTTTTCACCTCGGGAGGGGGGAGGAAAACCCACCTCAGTCGCTGACTTAAAGTGCCCACGGCAAATTAGCGACAACAAAAAAAGTCTGCGGAGCAGCCAGCCCCTTCCTCCTCCTCCCTCTCTCGGAGCATGAAGATCCCAGCTCGGCCAGGAGCCGGAAGGTAGCCCCGCTCCCTCGCCTGGATTTTCCTCCGCTCCGAGCTGCTACTTGGAAACCTTTGGAAAGCTTTATTCCTCCCCCCCCATCTTGGAAGAAGCTCCCCAAGCGCCGGGGAAGGCGATCCACGGCTCTGCGAGCCGCGGATCGCCTTCCCCGGGGCTTGGGGAGCTTTTTTCCTCCCCCCCCTCTGGGCGCTAGCAGACGGGGGCAGGCGAGGGGCGGAAGGCTACCTGTTACAGGAGGCTGCCAGCGGCTCCTGACGGGTGCTCCTTAGTGGCTCGACGGCGCTTGGCGGGGTTGTTTTTATCTTTCGGTGGCTCCTCGGAGGGGTGTGTCTTTCTGTGGCGATGAGGGCAGGGAGAGCCCGGCAGCCGCGGTGTGCGCACGCGCGCGTGTTGGGGGTTGTTTTTTTTTTCTTTCTGTCGGTGGCTCCTGGGACCTGTGTCTTTCTGTGCCGGGCGGCAGCCGTGCTGTGCGCACGCGCGCTTGTAGGGGTTTTTTTTTTTTTTTTTTTTTGTCGGTGGCTCCTGGGAGCTGAGTCTTTCTGTGCAGATGACGGCAGGGAGGTCCCGGCAGCCGTGCTGTGCGCAGGCGCGCTTGTCGGGGGTTGTTTTTTTTTTTTTTTTTTGTCGGTGGCTCCTGGGAGCTGAGTCTTTCTATGCAGATGACGGCAGGGAGGTCCCGGCAGCCGCGCTGTGCGCAGGCGCGCTTGTCGGGGGTTGTTTTTTTTTTTTTTTTTTTGTCGGTGGCTCCTGGGAGCTGAGTCTTTCTATGCAGATGACGGCAGGGAGGTCCCGGCAGCCGTGCTGTGCGCAGGCGCGCTTGTCGGGGGTTGTTTTTTTTTTTTTTTTTTTGTCGGTGGCTCCTGGGAGCTGAGTCTTTCTGTGCAGATGACGGCAGGGAGGTCCCGGCAGCCGCGCTGTGCGCAGGCGCGCTTGTCGGGTTTTTTTTTTTTTTCAGTGGCTCCTCGGAGGTATGTTGCGTGCTTGTCGGGGGTTGGTTTTTTTTTTTTTTTTGTCGGTGGCTCCTCGTCGGGGCTTGTAGGATGTTTTCTTCCCCCCCCCCCTTTCGGTTGCTCCTCAGAGGTCTGTGTCTTCTGCGGCCATGAGGTCATGGAGCCACCGGCAGCCGCGCTCCGCGCGGCTGCCAGGGGTTCCCAGGCTGGCTGCTTGATGCGGCGGCTGCCGGGGCTCCCTTGAGGGCAGCAAAGAAGCAACTGTGAGCCGCGCTGCGCGCGGCTCGCAGTTGCTCGGGGCTGGGAATCGGAGGGACCAATCGGCAGGCGCTTTGCGCCTGCCAATTGGTCCCTCCAATTGTCTGTCCAGAGGAAGGGTCCAATCCGGACCCTTCCTCATCCCGGACACATCCCGCCTCACAACACCTTACGGTTTTATTTAGTCCGTGGCGCCCGCGGCGCCACGGGCGGTGTTAAGATTATATTTGTATACCACCCTCCCCTGAGGTGCAGGGCGGTTCACGTGCAGAAATCCAGTCTAGAGGTGAACATCGCATGGATCACTGTGACTAGGTGTTCCGGGGCCAAGTAGGGTGGTAGTAGCTTGGCTTGGCAGAGATGGTAAAATGCCAGCCATGCTACCTTTGTGACCTGGGCTTCCATTGTGAGGGAAGCATCCAGGATCATGCCCAGGGGCCTGGCAGAATGAGCTGTTGAGAGCTGCACACCATCCGGGATGGGCAGACATGCTTCCTCACATAGGCCTTTCCTACCCAGCCACAGGACCTCCATCTTTGATGGGTTGAGCTTCAGATGACTCAGCTTGTGCCACTTTGTGATTACTTCCAGGCATATGGCTAAGGGGTCTGGGGTGAATCAGGGTGGCCATCCATCAGAAGGAAGTTCTGGGTGTCATCTGTGTAATGGTGGCAACTCAGCCCAAACCTCCACACCAGCTGAGCAAGAGGGAGCATGAAGATGTTAAATAAAATAGAAGAGAGGACTGCTCCATGTGGGACTCCACATGTGAGCTCATGGTGGTTGGATACTCTCTCTCCTAATACTACCCTTTGTCCATAACTCCGGATGAAGGAAATCAGCATTTGAGGGCTGTCCCTTGTATCCTGGTGTTGGCGAGCTTGTGAGCTTGGAGCTCGTGATCCACTGTGTCAAACACTGCAAAAAGGTCTAATAGTACAAGCAGCACTGACCCACTTTGGTCCAGCTGGCAGCAGAGGTCATCTGTTAGGGCAAGAGTATATGGCTAATACTGCATACTGGACTCTGCCAGCATTGGAGACCTCCTTAACAGGCTGGGATCATGGTGAGTTACAGTGCCCCCCACCCCACCCCGGCTAGAGAGGCAGCTGCCTTGCATTGCAAGTCTCCTACCAATTTGCCCAGCAGGTTAGGTTGTTTTGGGGAGCTTGATTGTTTGTTGCTCAGTCCCTATGAGAAGCCTGCTGGTGTGGGTGCTTCGCTTGTGGTCTGCTGGCCACAAGGGGACAGGATCCACCCTGGGTTGCTGATGCTCATTCTGCATAACAATAAAAGATCTGGCCCAGTCTTAAGCCCTAAAGACAATGATGTTTTGAGTCATATGTATTAGCTAGGGCAGGGGTAGTGAAACTGCGGCCCTCCAGATGTCCGTGGACTACAATTCCCATAAGCCCCTGCCAGTGAATGCTGTCAGGGGCTCATGGGAATTGTAGTCCACGGACATCTGGAGGGCCGCAGTTTGATTACTCCTGAGCTAGGGCATGTCCTCCTGCCATGCAATTAATGTTGTTACAAACTGCACAGGATCCAATTCTGGAAACAATTTTAGAAATGATCTTAAACTAGTATTAAGGAAGATTGGAATAGATACAGTGTTGACTTTGGGAACAATAAAAGAGCAGAACTAGGGGGAATTTGCTCATCCCTATGATCCAGTGGCTGTTGTGAATTGCTTTTAAAAAAAGAAATGTCAAGAAAACTCTTTATTTTTATGCTTCTGTTGCAGTACTGAATCCACTGGAGTCTCTAGGGAAAACATTATGGGCAATGATAAATTCCAGCTCAGTGATTTATTGCCAGGGTTTGAATAGCAACAAATAGTCCCTGTGTGCATTTTTGACCATTGGCTTTCTTAGAGTTGTTAGATTTCAGGAAACTTATATGAATTTAAACATCCAAGCCTGAATATTTGACCTCTTTGGAAAAAGTCACAGTAAGTGTGGCAAATGGTAGTTTCAAAGCTGTCATGCTCTCACATGGTGATATATGGAGTTTTATTTTCAGTTTGGGCCCTTTTGGCATTCCCTGATGCAATATGTTGCATTATAATCCTGCCAGTAGTTCAGCATTCCACAGATCATCCTGTCCGTTAGCATGAGAGAAAAAGGGCTGAAAAACATGGCTTCTATGCAAGTATATATGGTATTTCCAAAAAATTGTATTTATTTATCAACATTATTTATGTCATTAAATCAACATTTTACCTACATTATATGTAGCAGCAATGTACCATGTATGTAAAATTGTATATATGTTGTGCATATACAATACAAACAAATGTACAAATTGAAATTCTGGAATCTAATAATAACTTGTAAAGAAATCAGGAGATATCCACGCACCCCTATTGTAAACACCTTCTACTTGGTGAATTTTGCAAACCTTACTGAAATTCCCATAACTTCTCCTGGATCCCATATAGAAAGTCTGCCTACTATAGACTGTAGCTCCCTTTTGCAGGCCCTGTAAAATCATGAGAGTTCAGACAGGGCCCTGATCTCTTCAGGGAGCTTGTTTTACCAGGGGGGGACAGGACCGAGGAGACTTTGGCCTTTGTTGAGGTCCAACGTGCTTCTCTGGGTCCGGAATCCACAGCCAGTGGGATGTGGCAGAGCATAAGGCTCTTTTGGGGGTATAGGAAGGGAGGCAGTATCTCAGATACACTGGGCCCAGACTGTGTATGTCCTTAAAGGTGATTAACAAAACTTTAAGCTTAATCTGGAATTCAACTGGGAACCAGACGAGTTGTTGGAGTATAGGTCGGATGTGGGATCTCCATGGTGTATTAGTGAGAATCCTGGCCGCGGCATTCTGCACCAGCTGTAGTTTCTGGATCAAGGATAAGGGTAGGCCTGCATAGAGTGAGTTACAGAAGTCCAGTCTAGAGGTGACCATCACATGGATCACCGTGGCTAGGTGTTCTGGAGCCAAGTAGGGCGCTGGTAGCTTTGCTTGGCAGAAGTGGTGAAATGCCAGCTGGGCTACCTTTGTGACCTGGGCCACCACCATAAGGGAAGCATCCAGGATCATGCCCAGGTTCCTGGTGGAGTGAACAGTTATGAGCTGCACTCCATCCAGGGTGGGCATCCCATGGTCTCTTCCTGACCAGCCACAGGACCTCCAAATTTGATGGGCTGAGCTTCAGACAACTCAAGTTGTGCCACTTTGTCATTGCTTTCAGGCATATGGCTGAGGGTTCGAGGGAAGAGTCAGGGCGGTCATCCATCAGGAGGAAGAACTGTAACAACAACAACAACAACAACAACAACAACAACAACAACAACAATCTTAACAATCTTAACAATCATAACAATCATAATATATTATATAATAATAAAATACTTATATATTTATATAATAAAAAGTAAATATACTTATTACAATCCTTCCCCCCCTTAAATTTCCTATCCAATCGTCTGTTACTGTGTCTGATATATATTTGTCTATTTTTTATTATTTTCTTACAAATAAAGATTGCTTGCTATTTTGCTATAACTATTTGTTGTCTGCCTTGAGTTTTAAAGGGTTCAATTACCTCGTAAACATTGGCAAATGATCCATTCACTAAGTTACGAATCACTCACAAAGCAATTCCCACTGCAATATACACGTGTCTTGGACACGTGTGCATTTTTGGTAAAACTATGTGGGATCACCATTGTAGATTGTTCAGAAAAGTCAGATCACCCAAAATGCAGCAGCTAGAGTCTTTACAGGTATGCAGCTGAGTAATATATTAAGCCAATATGAAAATATCCATTCTTGTTTCCAGTATCTTTGTGGGCTCAATATAAGATGCTGTTTTTGACAAATATCTTTGGTTCAGAGTACCTGAACAACCATCTGCACCCATATTAACCAACTTGCGGTTGGTTGCCCAAAGAAGCCCTTTGTCAAATATCAGCCTTAATAAGGGTTCAGCTGGTATAAAGTTGAGAGGCATTTTCAGTTGTGGCCCCTGACTTTAAAATTTCCTCCCTCAATACAACTGGTTCCACAAACTGTTTCCAAATTAGTTTGAAGATATGCCCATTCCAGAGGGCCTTTAAATTAAGTCAATAAAAATTGTATCTTGTATTCTCTAGATTCTTTTGTGTTCATGTCATCACATATAAAGCACATCCACACAGTTGGGATGTAACTGGAAACAAAATCCTATTTTTCAGTTTGAAAACTGCTTATCTCTGTTTCAGTAACAGGTGAAAGCATAGAGCTCTCTCTCTCTCTCTCTCTCTCTCTCTCTCTCTCTCTCTCTCTTGAAGAGTTGGTTCTTTTATGCCGCATTTCTATACCCGTTTCACGTTTTATGACCCGTTATAGAAAAAAATAAGAGCCTCTTATGGCGCAGGGTGATAAGGCAGCCAACATGCTGATTGAAGCTCTGCCCATGAGGCTGGGAGTTCGATCCCAGCAGCCGGCTCAAGGTTGACTCAGCCTTACATCCTTCCAAGGTTGGTAAAATGAGTACCCAGCTTGCTGGGGGGGTAAACAGTAATGACTGGGGAAGGCACTGGCAAACCACCCTGTATTGAGTCTGCCATGAAAACGCTAGAGGGCGTCACCCCAAGGGTCAGACATGACTCGGTGCTTGCACAGGGGATACCTTTACCTTATAGAAAGAAAAAAAAATCTGGGTTTGTGTTGGGAGCATAAGGTGTCATGTAAGTTACACTGTAGTTCTATTAACACACCAGTGTATAGTGAACCTGTGGAAGAGGGAAACAGTATTGTATTCATTATCCTCACCTCTGAATTTATTACATTTGGCTAAGATCCAAACTGACCACATAGGTCCTCAAGATCCTGAACTGTTTCTGCACAAGGAATTTTGTGCATCATGGCCTACTAATGTTCTCAGCTTATTGAGCCTCCTCCAATTGATGTCAACACCATGCGGAGGTCATGTCGTTAATCAGCCAGTCTTAAACCACAATGCAGTTAATCCAGAAAAGTGGATTCACCACCCATTATTGTGCATTATTGTGCTGAGGAGTGGTGAGTAAAGAGCATGTTGCTCTTGCTTTTGACTGTTTCCTTGCTAGTGAGAAGGCGAAAAGTCAAGGTGGGGCAGCAGAGCGTGGAGGGCAGAAATAGTGCAATGTACTATCCCAGATATTGCGCAATTTGGCTCTCCATGTGGAAATGGTATTGCTGTTTGCAGAAGTCTCAGTCACATGGAATCAGTCTACATTAATCCAAATCCCCCAGATAGGCCAATATTCAGAACCTTGAATGAATATGTAGAGGTCAGGACCAGAGTCACATGTTCTATATGTCAATCACCAGTGCTCTCAATATGGCCAATTATAGGAGAAGATTTCTTTGAATGAAGAATTCCCCCCTTCCAAACTGGGAGAGTTCAAGTGTGTACACAGAAATGTATATACATGCCAAGATTATTGTTTGTTTCTTGGAAGGGCAACTTCACACATTTCATTTTTAGATGCACGTGAGATGTTTATGTCTGTCAGGGGTTTCCCCACTGTTTTGCTCTGTGCACTGTTGTGTTCTTCCTTCATTTTGTTTGAAGAGCAGAAAGTTATAAAATTTATTCTGGAATTAAAGCGTGCATAGTTTGTCCAAGTTTTTATTTCCTGTCATTTTTAAATCTCATTCTCTGAGGAAATCAGGATGGCATGTATGGTCTTCTATTGCTCTGCCTTACCCTCAGAACAAATATTTCTATTCTATTTGTAGAAGGTTAGGCTCAACAGAGTGACTGGACCCAGGGTTGTCCACTGCCATTTTGCTAGTCAACAGTAGGTAAATCCAGGCCACTTACTGCTAAAACTGTGTATACACTCATGTGAAGTTTTATTTGTGTGGGATTATATTGCATAGTGGAAGACACCACAACTGAATAAGGATGTAGACAGACTGAAGTGTGTCCAGAGGCAGGCTGTGAAGATGGTGATGGATTTGGAGACCAAGTCGTATGAGGAAAGATTGAGAGAGCTTCATCTGTTTAGCCTGGAGAGAAAATGACTAAGAGGTGATATGATGGGCATCTTCAAATACTTAAAGGGCTGTCACATAGAAGATGGAGTAGAGTTGTTTTCAGTTGCCCCAGAGTGTAGGACCAGAACCAATGGGCTGAAATTAATTCAAAAGCATATTCAGCTAAACATCCGGAAGAAGATCCTGACAGAGTGATTCCTCAGTAGAACAATCTTTCACAGAAGGTGATGGGTTCTCCTTCTTTAGACGTTTTTAAGAAGACGCTAAATAGTCACCTGACTAAAATGGTGATTTTATGAACTTAGGCAAATTGTGCATTGGACTAGATGAACTTGGAGGTCCCTTCCAACTCTATGATGCTATGAAAAAACATTGAAATTATGGGAAATTTTGCAGGCGCTATCTGCTGTACATAGTTTGGCAATAGAAAGGGACAATGGAAGATTGTTTAGGTTTCAATTCCATTTCAGAAATGTCCATGGAATTTGGAATTGTAGAATCCAAAGAAAAATCTAGTAAGCCAATGCTGTATTGTGGTTAAAATATTGGACTAAGATCTGGAAGTCTCCACTCTGCCATGAAAACTTGCTGGTTGACTTTGAACCAGCCACACTTTCTCAACCTAGTGTATATCACAGAGTTGATGTAAGGATAAAATGGAGGAGAGGGAAATGACGGAAGCCACCTTGGGTCTCCAGTGCAAAGAAAGGAGGGGTATAAATGGACAACAAATTTAAAAGTAAATTCAAGTGATAAGAATTTCAGAAAAACCTCTAGTATATACCGAATAATTAAAAATATACAAATTTACAGATTTGTAGTGCATGGACTCTAGCTATACATTTATGATTGGATTTACTTTCATCGTCATATTATTTGTAAAAGCACCTAGGGTATACTAGACTAGCTTCAAAGCCCGTTCCTAAGAATGGGCCCCAAAAGGGTCTCCTCCCCTGGCCCATGGCCAGACAGCTTAAGGTGGCTTTGGGCCGCAGCTTGAAGCCAAATCAAGTGGGGTGTGCAGGGGCTGGGCAGTTCATTAGCAGGGACAGGATAGAGCTCCTTACCAGGCAGTCAGCAGGCCGGGAGGCCCTCATCAGCAGGCCCAGCTTAGCAGGCCAGGAGGCCCTTCTTAGCAAGTCCTCTTCCACGACCCTTTGCCCAGGGCCCTCTCCCCTTACCTGCTGCTGGCTCCAGGCACTGAGGCATCTGAGAGCAAAGAGGTTAGAGTCCAGGGCCAGAGGGAGCCACAGGGGCAGGGCCAATCAGGACAAAGCTGACCACACCCTGATTGGCCCTATTCCAACTTGGACAGTCAGACACATCCCACCCCCTAGGCTGTTTCAGAAATATATAGAGGAACAACAATGGATAAGGATGTGGTGCCTCATTAAAATACGCAGGCCATCATCTGCATGCTTACAATCCAAATTGCTTGATGGCAACCCCATGATTCCCTCTACTTGAAGTGTAAAATGGTACTTTGTGTAAAAATTGTGATTTTGAACATTAATCCAGTTGTAAATAATCAGCACTCAACATGTACTTCAAAAACACCATCTAACAGTTATGTGTGTAAGGAGAACAGCCAAACACATATAAACAAAGATTAACTACAAACAAATTAAAATTTTAATTACAAACCAAAGATCAGTGTGAGTGCTTCATAATAGTTTAATTGCTCAATGATTTTTTTAATTAGGAAAGTGGGCTTAAAGATGGTGTTAACTAGCAAGATACTATTTGGGAAATGGCCAGTGGCATACCTAAGTATAGTATTTCATTTGTGGTATGTACAACTTCATAATAATCCATTTGATCCAACATAGATGAATCGTCAACTACACATACATGCCATAGTCATTAAAGAAACATAGCAGTGTTCCAGAACTGTATTATTATATTAACCAGCAATATGCCAGTCTGGGACACAGTCCAGAAGTTTGTGGGCCAAGTACCTGCACCAGCATATTAGCAATGCAGTGATTGTCCTAGCATGAGATACAAGGTTGGCCAGAGCTACAGGAACAAGATCACAGTTCAGTGGTAGAGCTCAAGCTTTGTATGTAGAAAGTCCTGGGGACGCCCCAGTGTCTCCAATGAAAGTATCTCAGGCAGATCTCAGGCAGAAACAAAGACTTGTTTCTGACAGTCCAAGTAAACAATACTGAGAGGGCTTTGCAGAGGTCATTTTTATACATTTGTAAATGAATGAGTGGAGTTTTGTATGTTCATAAATGAGAACTCTAGCATAGATATGCTTGGTTATAAATTCTAGAAGCACTTTTAATTCTGCATTTGATTGTGGTCCATAAATTTCTATCGTTTCCTATCCCTCCATAAGTTTGCAGTGACCATGAGGTTACCTTGAACTAAATGCTGCCTTCTAGTCTTGGGGCAACTGAGTCAAGTATTGGATCCCATTAGCGGTTTTTAATAGACTTGCCTACTTGCCTTCAGAGCTGGAATAGACAGTGTATATAGGCTATTATTCTCCTTTAGCACATCAGGACTAGAATTGTCTCCCAACTAATTAATTTCAATTAATTCTGTTCCAGAGTTTGATTTTGATTATGTGAGGCAACTCACTGAAATTCAGCAATGAACAAGCGAGGAAGAAAGCCAAGCTGCAGATGATGGCTAAAGAGACCAGCTGGATATCTGACTTGCCACATGTCTCCCTGGAGAAGGCCACTGTCTATCACCCAACGGCCAATCACCACGCTGGGCAAAACATGGCAATGTCAAAAGGAGGCTGCTTCCCACTGAAGGCTGGGGGGTTATAAATGAGACAGTTTCCCAATAAGAACTTTGAATTGCTGATGTTATGGTTCAATGTGCCAGAAACATCTACTGCTTAGACATTTTATTTAGTCCTTAGTATCAATAGTAATTTATAATTCATTTAAGAGGGATGTAATTATACAATGGGATTTTCAACAGCATGTTCTTCATGCAGTATCACAATGCCTTTTCAAATCCCAGTAGATTTCCGTGTTAAGCGGCATGGTGGGAGTGGGGGATCTAGGTCTTTTACAATTGTCATGTTGGTAGATGACTAGCTGTGGGATCACAGCCACTCCCTGCCACATCTTAAAAATTCTAACTATTCATAGTATGGTACCCCTTCCCCACTACAGAAGATTTACCCATATAAATATTTCTATTGCTTCCAACAAATATTTAGGGTTGACCAACACCTGCATGCTTGCAACTTCTTTGTGGGATTATGGCACTCATACTGTGAACATGGAGATTTGGAGCTGGATCTAGAATGCCGAGCTACAGTTGGCTGTGGCTGCTTCGATTAATTGCCAACACTTGAAACAGAAACATTCTGGTTTCTTGTATGGTCTCATGAAAGTACCTTCCTGGATATAGGGAAGAGTCTGGAAACAAAATGCAGAAGCCATAAGTGCCTTTGAGGGAAGAGCCTAGTGGTTGTAGCTATGTCAGGTGTATTTCAGCTGAATGATAGCTACAGGAGGAGAAATGTTTTCTGTTGCTTTTCGCTTTTCTAGCACCTGGCCAATTTCCCACCCAACTGGTACTTACCATAGTGATTGAACTTTGATAGGGAGAACTAATTCATATATCCAACCTACCAAAGTTATTGTACTTGCAATATTCATGCAGCGTTTCCAAGGTGATCACAGCATATGGGAAACAATGGTCACACCTCTTTGTATGCATACAAATGACCATTAAAATTTATGAACTCGGTATATTGCTTTTGAAATTGGTATAAAACTCTTTTTTTGCAATTAAACCTTAATGTCTCATTCACATTTGAGCATAAGGAACTCATATTTGTGAACAGACCCTTCATTCAGATTTCCATGGAAATGTCCATTCCATAACTGAGGAGTAGCATATGAAGCTCTGAAGATCCAGCTGCCTACTTGTCAAAGACGCTGTCCCCTCACTATGGAGATCTGTGGGGGTCACGGTATTTGCCCATCAGTGTCGGTGCAGAGTAAAGAGGGGGGGGGGGGCTGTAAGCTGCTGACCTTCAGCACACAAGACATCCACTCTCAGAGGTGGTGGTGAGATGCAGGATCATGAATGATACCAAGGATGGATGGGAAGTGGGGGCAGTATTCCAAGTCCCACTGGCACCATATCCATGGCTATGGGGGAATGCATGGGGGTTCCCTGTCCTAGACACCTAGACACCTAAGGGATGTCAAGGAGGAACTGTCCCCCAGAGGCTAGTGCCTGGCCCCTTGCCTATGGAACCCCATCATCCCTCCCTACATGTCCGTAAAGGGACAAGGTCCTCCCAAAAAAACATGGGGGCCAGACATGAAATGGTATTGTGCCCTCTCACTCCCACGTACAGTGCAGTCCCAGAATCTGAATGCCAACCTGGGGTCATTGGATGTGGAATAGCAGGAGGAGCAGCTGGCAGATATGTAGAGATGGCTGGATAAATCACTGTGTCATAGTGGTTCAGGTGGACCAGTGCCACTATGGGTCCTAGCTCCCAAAGTGGTTGGTCATCCCCCCCCCACACACACACACACACAATGCATCTCTGCAAACTGGCAATGCACCAGTCCGTGTGCCTCTAAGAAACAAACCAGGAATGGACCTTTGGATCTTCAGGGGCACAGAGGAGGCTGCTTGGCTATTGATGCCAGCATGTGCCACTGCCCCAGCCTGTGCTACACAGGGCTGGCACCATCACCCTCAGAGCTTCCATACCTTCAGAGCATCCTCTCAGGCTGGGTTTCTGATCCTCCCCACTGTATAGGTGGCTGAGGAGCTGGAGGAGGAGCAAGCCTTCAACCTTGGAGCCCTGGCAGTGGAGGAGTGGCTACAGCAGGAATGCACTCACCTCAGGCACATCTTGGTGCTCAATCACAAGGCACTAGTCAACACGCCCATGGTGGACAAAATCAAAACGGTGGAACAGAGGGGGCAGGGAGAGGGATGATATTGAGGGGAACTTTAGTTAGTGGCCATCTCACAGGGCTTCCGTTGATCTATCAGGCAACATTGCTGGGTGGCTAATGGGGCTGAGGACACAGCTTGTGTGATGAGCCGCCCAGGTGCATGATATACTACAGAATCCCATATGAGACAGTGAGCAATGATCATTAAGCCAGATGGCCAAGGATCTTTATCACTCCATGCACAGTGACATTGCCACGCAATTCTGTCCACGAGTAAAAAAAAAAAATGGAACAAATCTGGATGGGGAAGGGTGTCAGGGCACATGTGCAGCAATGGCACAGGCAGGTTCTTTGCCCTTTCTGTGTCATGAAAATGATTCAGGAGCTGAGCCAGAAAACAACAAATACTGAGGAATCCTTCCTTCCACTATGGCAGCCACTTTGTGTGCCCAAAGAAAACTTGAGCTGACGGGATACGTAAGAGGAAATGGGCTTCTGTTAGCACACTGGAAACTGTGGCAAAAGCCACACCATAACAAACACCTGGTGCCAACTTGCTATGGCTGCTGCCATGCATAATGGGTCAGTGAGTATCTCATGTTGCAATGATACCACTATTTATGGGGTCTACTACAGCACGGGTAGTCAACCTGTGGTCCTCCAGATGTCCGTGGACTACAATTCCCATGAGGGGCTCATGGGAATTGTAGTCCATGGACATCTGGAGGACCACAGGTTGACTACCCCTGTACTACAGGACAACTCCTGACAATGAAGGAAATACCATGATATGGGAGTATAGATCCATCTACTACCTGGGTTGCGGTCCCTTCCCCATAACACTAAGCCCCATTCAACCCATACTTTCCCCTAGAAACAGTGTTACAGAAATGCATTTAGGGGAAAAAAACTGTTTTGCATATAGTAGTAAACTCTCCGCTATCGATAGGAAATGAACCAGGAAGTTGCTGTTAGAGAAATGAGCTTAGGGTCATTCTCCTAATTGAAAAAATCCACAACTGATAAACTTTTTAAAATGTCAAAAAGTATTTTTCCTGTAAAAGGGATATTAAAGCTAGTCATTCAGTGAACATTTTGAAAGCTATCATTGCAGCAGCAATAAGGTATCATATAGTAGAACTACACAATTGAGATGTAAAATAGATACTGAAAGGATATTGCAAAATGTAATTGTAGACCTTTATCATATTAGAAGTCATTTTATTTGAAGAAGATTAAGATATTATCAAATAAAACCTACAAAATTAAAGATGGGGAGCTAAAATAACATTCTGTAATAAAATCTTCCCTAGTACCTTTATAAATGTAACCATCATGATGTAAATTCTAGTTGGAACCTGATCAGAGAAAAGAAACATCTATTTATTTGAAATATTAAGAAGACAGGCACAATCCACCGGGTAAAAAGTCCTTCATACACTGACTGAAAGGAAGATCCCAGCACTCTTTCGTTCTCTTTCACTGAAATGAATTTTGGAAAAGAAATATTCACAACAGATTGGACATTTACAGTGTGATTTTATGCAGAATAGCTCCCATCTAAGTGTACTGCAATCAAAATAGTCCCTGCTATTATATTTTGTGAACCAAACTCATGATCCATTATTGTGCCCTTGCAGCAAAACTTTCCCATGATTAAGGTGGCATGCATAAATATTTAATCCCATTCCCACATTCACCTTTTCTTCTGGCTTCGTACCACATTGCTTCCATACGATGCATTAACTATCTAGTCCAGGGGTAGTCAAATGGCAGCCCTCCAGATGTCCATGGACTACAAATCCCATGACCTGCCAGCGAACACTGGCAGGGGCTCATGGGAATTGTAGTCCATGGACACCTGGAGGGCCGCAGTTTGAAAACCCCTGATCTAGTCAATCATGTGGTAATTGTCAGGTCTAGATTTGGACAACTTTTCATCGGGTTTAACAGGTCATCTGTCTATCCGTCCATCTGCCTATCCATCCACCTGCCCACTGGCCCATCCATTCATCATCTTCATCTACCTAATACTGGCATTACACATGATGCTAAGTGCTATATGAATTGCTGAAAACTCTATGGTTTTAAGATGATTTCAAGCAATTCCAAAAGTGATGTGACACCTCACCTAGTTTTCTCTAGAAGAAGAAGAAGAGTTGGTTCTTATATGCTGCTTTTCTCTACCCGAAGGAGGCTCAAAGCAGCTTACAGTCACCTTCCCATTCCTCTCCCCACAACAGACACCCTGTGGGGTGGGTGAGGCCGAGAGAGCCCTGATATCACTGCTCAGTCAGAACAGTTTTATCAGTGCCGTGGCGAGCCCAAGGTCACCCAGCTGGCTGCATGTGGGAGAGTGCAGAACCAAACCTGGCATGTCAGATTAGAAGTCTGCACTCCTAACAACTACACCAAGCTGGCTCTGGTTATAATACTCTATATCTATACTCTGTAGGGCTCTTCTGTATTGGCTGACAACCCTGAATTCCTTTCTTTGTTTCCTCCTTTTCTAAGCAGAGTTGCTGACAGTTTCAGAAACAACATTCAGATTATTTAATAAAGGCTTAATGTGTGGCAGGTGATAGGTGAGGCTTTTAATGGAACAGAGGTAAATAACATTTCCTGTTAAATATATATATCCCATTTAAGCCTCTACTAAAGTGTCAGGGCAGTTTTTCTCAGGCCATAATCCTAAACAAGAAATTTTATGATTACTGAGGAAGGACATACCTATCAATGGTAGAGGGTTCTTTGAATTTATAATCTCACTTTTCTGCAGCCAAGACTTTTTTGTCAGGTATGATGGGAACTTTAGTGTTTTGTTTCGTTTTTTGGTGCCTCCCAGATAAATGACCATCAGCTCCACCGGAAATCATGAATTGAAAAGACTGGGAATTCAAATTGCAGAAGAGAGAGTTTGTGATGGCCCACGACCATCACCCTGCTAACAAAAGTGTGTGTAGTCAAGGCTATGGTCTTCCCAGTTGCAATGTATGGCTGTGAAAGTTGGACCATAAGGAAGGCCGAACATCAAAGAATTGAGGCTTTTGAACTCTGGTGCTGGAGAAGACTCTTGCGAATCCCTTGGACTGCAAGGTGAACAAACCGGTCAGCCCTAGAGGAGATCAGCCCTGACTGCTCCTTAGAAGGCCAGACCCTGAAGATGAAACTCATATACTTTGGCCACCTCATGAGAAGGAAGGACTCCCTGGAGAAGAGCCTAATGCTGGGAGCGATTGAGGGCAAAAGAAGAAGGGGACGACAGAGAATGAGGTGGCTGGATGGAGTCACTGAAGCAGTCGGTGTGAGCTTAAATGGACTCCGGGGAATGGTAGAGGACAGGAAGGCCTGGAGGATCATTGTCCGTGGGGTCGTGATGGGTTTGACACGACTTTGCACCTAACAACAACAACGGCCCCCTGAAACTCTTACGATTCTATGATTCTAATACACAGCCTAAGGTCAGAAGATTCCTTTACTGGTCTATGAGCAGGCAGGCAAAAGTCAGACAGGTCAGTGGATAGTACAAAGGTTAGTGTAGTCAGAAGGTATTACATCAGTTTTGTTTCAGGCAAGAATTGGGGATATTTATTTATCTTTGTAAGATATGGTTGAAATATTTCTACCTGTGTTCTCAATCAACTTTTCATGAGGCAATTTGCAGCCATCAATTAAAGTGCTGTCCTATACAGATTACTCCAGTCAAAGCCATTAAAATAAATCAGAAAAAGTGCATGATGGTCCTAAGGGCCACCTTTGGAGACTAGCCATGTTAAACAAATAGATTTGCTGCCAGGCAAGCTTCTACAAGGAGGGAGTTAATAAGTCTTGGTGTCACAATCTCAAAGGGCATATACTGGGGCTTCATCTCCTTCACAGAGTTCCACTTTGAAAAATAATTTAGTGCATTTTTATCTTGCCTTTCTTCCAAGGCGTTTAAGGTGGCATGCATAAATTTCCTCTCCTCATTTTCACAAATATGTGAGGTAGATTAGTCTGAGGGACAGTGACTGGCCCCAGGTCACCTAGCAGGCTTCAAGGCACAACAGTGGGATTAGAACCCCAGTCTCCTATGCCTGTCATTGTAACCTTCACTCAAAGGAGAATTTCTGCACAGTGGGCAAAATAGCGTGAAGATGCATTGGTTGCCAATGGAATACCAGTTCAAATTCAAGATGTTGGTATTAACCTTTAAGGCCATTTGCAGCCTGGGACCAATGTATCAGAGGGGCTGCCTAACTCCCTATGCACCATGCAGAATGTTCTGTTCTGTGAATGCTAATAGGCTGGAGGTCATCGCCCACATGATGTTTGCCTGGCCTTAACCAGGGCCAGGGCTTTTTTGGCCCAGGCCCACACCTTGTGGAATTAGCGGGGCCCCAGTGGAATAGCTAATGCAGTTCCACAGGTTCTGCAAGATGGAGATCTTCCTCCAGGCATTGAGTTGAGGCCAGGCAGAAGGAAGATCTTAGCCCCTACTCTGATATGCCCAACAATAATACCCCCCAGAAATACAGCAATCAGGGAGGTGGGGGTGGAGGGATGTGAGTGGGGTTTTAAAAAATGTTCTTTTATGTTCTAAGTGGCCGCAAGCTGGCAGCCCAGGAGAGGCAACTTAGAAATTTAATTAATTAAGTAATGACAGCATATGTTTCATCTAAGCAGGATCAGGCTGTTAAATGAGAGTAGAAATTAATATAATACTGATCGTACAATACAAAACGCTGGAGGGCGTCATCTCAAGGGTTAGACATGTGCTTGCATGTCTTTACCTTTACCTATATCTTCCAGATTTGGGACCATTGTTGGTTTCTCTGTATGTTTGCATAAAAAAATAAAAACTGTTGCTTGTAAGGGATGGCCAGAGCCCACATCCTAGGTGGGCCACACCAGCATCATATCACTCCAACTTCAGACCACAAGCCTGTACCATCATCTCTACTATCCAGTTGGTCTGTCTGTCTTTTTACACCAAAAAATACAATTTTGGGCTGTGAAATACCATGGCTGATGTTGGTGATGTGGGGGCCCCGCATTGAAGACAGTGTTGAGCAGGGACGCTGGGACGCAGCATTTGGGCTGATCCTGTGTAGAGCAGGGGGTTGGACTAGATGGCCTGTATGTCCCCTTCCAACTCTATGATTCTATGATACATGTGGCTGGCATCATGCATGGAGGTGGGCAGAGCATTGGTCCCTTTATAGGCACCACATGTGTCCACCTCTCCCTCTTTGTGGCTGCCTCCGCAAACAGTTTCCCTCCCACCCTGTGTTTTGGTGTTTGGGGTTCTTTTTGTTAAGAGTAGTTCTATTTTGTTGCAGCTGCGGTTTAGTCATGGCTATAGCCTGTTGGTAGGAAGTCCAGTTTGTACACTGGACTTCCTGGGGGTTGGGGGTCTCCTTAACAAGACCAGCAGGGCTACAAGCGCAGTCTACCCGGCTGAGAGGTCAGGGGCTCATAGCCAGGAGACCTAGGGGTACCAATGTGAGGTGGACACCACTATGGTCATTTTTCAGTGAGGGATCTCAGATACATAGGGCCTGATCTCCTGGCTGGGATGGAGAGGGCCTAGGACATCCTGGGACCCTGGGGTCAAGCAGCCAGATGGCTGAAGGGTCAGGCTCCTTCCCATGCTGGGCCAACCGTCCTGAGGGAGGCATAATAATAAAACAGCTGCGGCCATATTTAAGCCAACACAAGTTATGTATTTATTGGCAGAAATGCCACCCTGCTAATCAAACTGTTTCTGATAAGGGCTTGTCAGAGCCCACAGGCCAAGTGGTTCACATCTGTGCCACTCCACCCCAACCTCTGCCTTCAGGCCTCTACCACTGTCTCTACTGTTGCTGTTCATCTCTGATTTATAAAGATAAACTCTGCAGGGGATAATGGCTGCTTTGGCATTGTACTGTTTTAAGGCCCCATATGCAAACCTCTTGTGGCACAGAGTGGTAAGGTAGCAGAAATGCTGTCTGAAGCTGTCTGTCCATGAGATTGGGAGTTCGATCCCAGTAGCCAGCTCAAGGTTGACTCAGCCTTCCATCCTTCCGAGGTCGGTAAAATGGCTTTTATTGCTGTAAAGTCAGCTTGCTGGGGGGTAAATGGTAATGACTGGGGAAGGCACTGGCAAACCACCCCATATTGATTCTGCCATGAAAACGCCAGAGGGCGTCAGCCCAAGGGTCAGACATGACCCGGTGCTTGCACAGGGGATACCTTTACCTTTGCCACACATAACCATGACCACAATATAGTCTTTTGTAGGCTTTGACTTGTCTTTGAACCTTTTTCCCCACAGCCACCTGTGGAAATTTTCAACCAGCTCTGGAGACCGGATTGCTCTCTGGATTCCTTCCAGTGAAAGATGTGATAGATTGTGACAGGCGTTACTTGTGGTAGTAGTGGCACTGTTGCCTGAGATGGCACACGTCTCACTGAGGTTGTTGCCATTGCATGCGCAGCTTGGGGAAAATCTTGGGAGGCATCTTTAATTGCCTTTCTTTTGAGCGCACTTAGCTCCCACTGCCAGATTTGAAGCTGGCTATCCTGTATTTGCAGCATAAAGAGAAAGGAACAAGCTTCCTCCTGGCTTTCAAGCATGCAATTTCCTGCCAGGCTGACTGAGAAAACCACAGTGTCTTTAAAATTAGTGTCATCTTATTTGCCTTTTCAGGTTCACTTATGTCACTTGCCACAAGAGCCACAGTACAATTTCTTTTTAATCATTTATTCATTCCCCTGCTTGAATAGCCCTGGCTGAGGTTTGCCAGACACTGTAATGGAGGGGAGGGAACCCCTCCATCCTTAATTTGGTTGCCTTTCATCAGAAACTTCACTCCACTGCAGTCACTCTATTAGACTGCAGATGTCAGGCAGCTCATGATATCAGCTGTCAAAGCAGAACTCTCCAATGACCTGCTATTTGCATGCAAAACATGCTACCCTGTTGAGATTCAAACTGTAAATACATTTTTTTGGAGAAAAGAACTAGCTTCTTCTTTGAGAGACAGCATTTTCTTTTGTTTGATGGCCTGTTTGTTTTTCAGTGTTGCAAAAATGAATGGGAGAGATTCCATTTTTGAAGACATTTTCTCCCTGGAGCACACAAAAATGCTCCGCTTGTGTGTCTGTGCATGTTTTGATACAAGAGATTATAAAGTGGGTAGAGGTTTCAAACTGGGAATTTAAGCCCTGATCACTGTAGGGAAATCTCCGGAGCCTAATTTGAGTCCCTATTATCAGCCCCTCCACTCCCCCCCTCTCTCTGTGTGTTCTTCTTCTCTGCCTCTTTCCTGTGGTGATGGCTTTTATTGCTGTAAAGTCAACTTGAAGAAATCTACATGTAAATAATTATTAAAATCAGCGTCAGCTTTCTCAATTATGAATAGGTGTATTGTACATGTACAAACACCCATACATTCATAATCCATTTTGAAGAAGCTGCAGACTCTGCTACATAAAGGAAGAAGGTGGAATATCTTGCATCTGGTGAGTGCTGGGATACTACCCCAAGAGAAGGGATAGGCTATCCCATCTCCCGCTAAAAGTTTAACAATTATATATACTAGCAGAAAAGCCCATTGTATGAAAAATACAACAGGCTCTAGCCTCCCCTCCTAAGCAGGCAGCTCTGTCGAGGCCTGGTGAAGCTGTAGCAGGGCTGCTTGAGGCAGCAGTGAGCTCTGGCGGAGACTCCGTGCCTCCCTCCCCACCACCCAGGCAGCTCCGCTGAGGTCTGGTGAGGCTGCAGTGGGAATGCTCATGGGGGGGGGGGGTAACCTTACCTGACTGCTGCCTTCTCATGCAGATGAAAGGCGGAGGGGGAAGCAGTTGGTGACAGAGCGTCCCCTATGAAGAAGAAGAAGAAGAAGAAGCAGAGTTGGTTCTTATATGCCGCTTTTCCCTACCCAAAGGAGGCTCAAAGCGGCTTACAGTCGCCTTCCCATTCCTCTCCCCACAACAGACACCCTGTGGGGTGGGTGAGGCTGAGAGAGCCCTGATATCACTGCTCGGTCAGAACAGCTTTATCAGTGCTGTGGCGAGCCCAAGGTCACCCAGCTGGTTGCATGTGGGGGAGCGCAGAATCGAACCCAGCATGCCAGATTAGAAGTCTGCACTCCTAACCACTATACCAAACTGGCTATCTGTGAGCCCTCCCAGAGGGTCGGTCAGGGAGGTGGAAGCACACACATACATGCAAACTCTCTCCTGTGAAATCCTGTTTGAGAAAGCCTGGCCTAGTCTTTTTAATTTCCCCCTCTTGGAAACCCTGTATTGATTCATGGTAGAGGCAAGACATGAAGATAGTTCAGAGCATAACAGCACTACCTAAGCACAGAACACCTTTCTAATCACATTGATCTAAGTCTGCAGAGGAAGATACATGCCAGTAAATCATTTTGATTCTCCATTGGCCCTCTTATATCAGAGATAGGCTCCTTCACATTACTCAGTGACCTCTTAATGACACTAGCCATATCTCAATCCTAGTGTCAAAACTGAATAAAAGAATACAGTACAGCAGTGGTCCCCAACCCCTGGTCTGGTGACCGGTACTGGTCCGTGGATCAGTTGGTACTCCTCCTCCTCCTCCTCGTCCTCCTCCCCGGCTGCTGCCTTAGGAGGCTGCCCTGCCACTCTGCTGCCAGCTCACCTTTGGTGCTCTCCAGCGGCCGCCATGGCTGGGGCTCTCCCTCAGCGTGACACTGCACAGCTGCTGCTGGCAGCGCTCCCCAGTGGGTGGTGGAAAGTCAGGGGCACCAGCGGGAAAGCAAGCGGAGCAGGGGCTCAGACAGCGGCGACGACATCCCTCAGCAAAAGACTACCCCCCCCCCCCAGGCCTCAGTAAAATTGTCAAGCGTTGACCGGTCCCCGGTGATCAAAAGGTTGGGGACCTTTTTTCCTGTTTTTTTTTCTTTTAATTTTTTAATTTTGCCTTTTTATTTTTACCTGTTGGTTGGTGTGAGTTGGGTGGGGGCTTGCAGGGTAGAGGGTTTTTCTTGTTATTGTTGTGGTGAGGTGATCTATTTCCATTCCCCCCTCCTCTTTCTGGATTGTGTTTCTGTTTTTCAAGCCTGTTGTTCTTTCCTTTTTACATATTGGTTGATTTGGGGGGATATTTGTTTGCTATATTTGGAAGGTTTGGTTACTGGCGTGTGTATGTGTGAGTTGGGGTGTTATTTGTTGTTGCTTTCTTCCCCCCTTTTGGACTGAGGTTGCGGTTTTGTGAGTAGGGGTAGGGTTAGGCCTGGTATTTTCAGTGTTTCTGTCCTTCATAATTTTAGGGTTGGTATATCTGTAAAGCAGGTTTGTGTTCTTGCATTTTGCTGTGGTTACCCGAGTATCGATGGTTTAGCGTGAAGACAGAAATTTGGCCAATTAGTTGTTCCTATCTAAACAGGCTTTCAACATGAGCTATTTTAGGAGATTTAAATTCCTTCTAATACTATAGAATAGGGTTTCAATTCCTACCCTAATTAGACTGTTTATGAATTATAAGAGCAAAGGCTACTTCTGCATTACAATTAAATACTTTAAAAATAGGCTGTGCATCTTCTCCATTGAATAATAGGCTGTGCATCTTCTCCATTGAATACTAGCTTTTCTTACGGTTGGGCGCTTTGGGCACCAAAGTGCCCAACACTAGCTTTTCTGCTAGAGAGGACATCAAAGCCACAAGTTTCTTGATTTTTTAGGAGCTGAAGTGGGGGGGGGTCTGCATTTCATTGGAGGCCTCCTACAATATATTTGGTAGTCAGATGAAGAAGTTGGGCCAGGAAGTTGGGCCTTAACCACAATCTCCACCTCATGGTTCAGCTCAGTTCAAACTTTATTACAGTCGTTCAGACCAAGTTGTATGAAGTTAATACGTAAAAGACCAAAAGAATATGGTCATTCAATTTAAAACAGAGCATAAAATAGAACTTAAAATTATGCTACTTTAGAGCATTGGATTTTATGGCGGCAGCACAAAACTTAGCCAGCTGAGTTGTCACCTGGGGGGACTCATCACTTAGCAGCCTCTTTGCTCAATCTACATCACGATGTTCTGGCAACTTTTTAAGGAGTGGTTCAATCAAGTTGCTACGAATGTCTACATAAGCAGGACAGTGGAACAATATATTTTATATTAAAAATGGCCCATTTATCATTTTGTTCATACCTAGTGTTAGGAAATGGCTATGAACCAGCTAACAAACTTAAGTTTGTGATGGATTTTGGCCAGTTTGTGGTTGGCAAACCAAAGTTCATAAACTGAAAAGCTGCCAGAAAGTTCCACAAATTTTAAGACAGTTTGGTTTGGGAAGAGCAGAAAGTGGGGGTTTATATGGTTTGGAGCCATTTAAGGTATAAGGTGGCCAAGAAGGCATAATTTTGTTTGGTGCAACTAAATAACTTGAACCAACGCTCAGCCCAAGAACCCCAGTGGATTCACAGATCTATCAAATGTTGGAATATGCAAATGACATGATTGTATAGAATATGGGGGATATCCTGCAGGGGACATTCGAGGAGATGTGTATTTAGTGTCATTAGACAGGGAACTTCCTGATATTTCCAAATAATCTCTTCTTGTGTCCTGATTGGCTTACTGGAGATTTCCTGCTCCTTTGAGCACACTTCCTCCCTGCTTGCCTCCATAACAGCAAAATGACTGTAGACAAGAGTTGGACATTTAATCAGGAATCTTTCTACACAATGTTGTTTCTCTCTTCATAATAAATCTATTTTATTCTTTTAAGCATCCTGGTGCCGCTCACCTCTTTGCATATTCAAACTCGGCCAACAGAAAATACCCCGTTTAGGATTGTGTGGTCTGTGCCCTCTCTCCTGTTGTCTGCTTTGTAAGAGCTAATTTCTTGGTCTTGTTGAATTTCACCTCCTTCTGTAAAACAATACTATTGGGCATAACACGATGCTGCCACTCTATTATTCTGCATCACTTAAGGAGTGACTGCAGCAGCCGACAGTCTGACAGCATTGGTGCTCCCAGTAAATTAAGAGTAGACAAATGACCTGCAGCCTCAGGAGACAGAAATGAATACTGGAGAGAACAACTGCCTAGGAAAGTTGAAAGTGTTCCAAATAGCTCAGAAGACTTTTTTATTTTTATTTTTTTTGTCGTAGAATTCAATCCAGTTATTTAACTAGTGAAAAAGGGAGGAGGGGGTCCCCTTTGACCATCAGCAATGCTTTTCTGGTGATATGGAACTTGAATTGACAAAAGCAATGTGGAGAGAGGGCTGTCACAAAAACACGGAGAGTGAGCTAAAAAGCTGCCTGGACCCATCCCATTGCTTGTGTGGCTGCACCAATAAAGGAATCTAAGCTATTACTTGTCAGTTCTGTGTAATTCTAGTCCCTTGAACTTGAACATTCCAGATTTCAGTGTGCCATTCATCGCTATACACATAGGATCTCTGATGCCCACCTTTAGTATTTTCTTGGGATGTTTAGATTTCTTTAATTCTGATTATTTGATTGGGTCAGTGGCTGTGACTAGCTTGTAGACAGTTTGTGTCAAGTGTTGTCAAGTTGCTTCCAACTTACGGTGACCCTAAAAATTAAAGATCTTGCAAACTAAGGGCCATATCTTTGTTTATTGAAATAATTCATGTGATGTTAAGGGAATACCCTCTTGGGATTGAGCCTTAAGCCATAGTGATAAGAAGACTCTTGCACTAAATGAGGTTATGGTGCCCCCCCCGGGGGGGGGGCTAAAAGACTTTTGTGAGGCCTCTCTGCCTTGACTCATGGGGGCCCTAGCCTTCTTACCAATCTTCCTCTCCCACTAGCCTCACCAATCCTGTCAAACGCCAGATCCCTCAAGCTGACTTCTTCCAGTCAAATAGCTGTATGAGTAGTCTGACTCCTCTCTGGATCTGTTTCCTGTGCTGGCTTTAACTTCAGGGGGGGGTACTTCCTCTCCTTGTTATCTTGCTCCTCGTTCCTTGCCTTTTCTATGTCTCTATCTTAACCACCACACCCTTTAGATCTCTTCTCCCTCCATTTTATCTTCCATCCTTAGTCTAGCTTCTTCCCTGCCTCCCCTGCCCCAAGCATGCTTCAATGCTGCCATCCTCCCTGATATCACAACATTCTGGCTACACTCCAACCCCCAGCCAGACCATCAGCCATGGGCTGCAAAGCTGCACCAAGGTCCTTTCCTTGGGTTTCCACTGTCAGTGCCAGATCCTCAGTGCCAGGCCCTCAGCCGTCCTGCTAGCCTCACTAGAGGGGAATGGGGGGGCCTAGTTGTCCACTGGCAGCATGCTTGCCTCTTGTGGTGAGTTCCAGTTTGGTGTAGTGGTTAGAGGTGCAGACTTCTAATCTGGCATGCCGGGTTCGATTCTGCACTCCCCCACATGCAACCAGCTGGGTGACCTTGGGCTTGCCACAGCACTGATAAAGCTGTTCTGACCAAGCAGTAATATCAGGGCTCTCTCAGCCTCACCCATCTCAGGGTGTCTGTTGTGGGGAGAGGAATGGGAAGGCAACCGTAAGCCACTTTGAGCTTCCTTCGGGTATGGAAAAGTGGCATATAAGAACCAACTCTTCTTCTTCTTCTTCTTCTTCTTCTTCTTCTTCTTCTTCTTCTTCTTCTTCTTCTTCTTCTTCTTCTTCTTCTTCTTCCTCTTGCTGTGCCATAGTGGCACGAATCTCACCTCCCTTTTCAGGGTCCCAGCTGGGGTCAACTGCAGCAGTCATGGGTTGCTCTCCTTATATTAATTTATTTTCCAATGACTTAGTCAGTCAGTCAGTTTTATTTACATTCATAGAAGAACCAATGAAATTAAATTAAAAAACAATCAGTTATGAAAAAGATAAAAAGTTGCATATATAGGACAAATGTATATACAGTATTTGCTGGCATATAAGATTACTTTCCCCCCCTGAAAAACATGCCTCCAAGTGGGGGGGGGTCGTCCTATACGCCGGGTGCACTTCAGTTGGGATAGACATAGCTGCCCATAGTGGCCCATAGTACTGTAATGGAATGTAACAAACTCTATATTTTGAGTGGAAATGTTGGGGGGTCGTCTTATACGCCCAGTCGTCTTATACGCCGGCAAATACGGTACATATTCTATAAGGATCCAGTATGATTCCACAGTTAATATGTAGCATTGGGCCACCTATTGCAAACTTAAATGGACTCCGGGGAATGGTAGAGGACAGGAAGGCCTGGAGGATCATTGTCCATGGGGTCGCGATGGGTCGGACACAACTTCGCACCTAACAACAACAACAAGGGCCACCTATTCCTTATTTTTGTAGCTACCCAAGCATTCTTAGCAATCATTTTTGTTAGCTCCTTATTTGTACCTGACACTATTAGTTTGAAGCATTGTTTCCTCAAATCTCTGGGATATTCTGTAAGCACAGGTGTCAATGACCCTGTACATATGTTATTATAAAGCTTACATTCTGAAAGGACATGCTCAGTTGTTCTATTTGTCCTTTGCTGCATGCCTCTATCAGAAGCCCTTTAACCTTCCTTCCAAGTAGGCAGAAGGGAGAGTGTTATAGTGGAGAAGAGTAACTGACATTCTTTTCTGTTCTGAATGTGTAATGTTGCTTAAATATGGCATTAAGAAGACCCTTTCCAAAGAGTGGGTCCAAGTTCTTATTGAGATCATGCTGCCTTTCCACTTCTGTTACCCTGGTCTTTCTTCATTCTTTTGCCTTGTCATAACCTAGACTCAAAATACGTTGCTAAGACAGGCCATAGGTGTCCAGCTTTTCTAGCAATAAATGTAACCAGGTTGCAACAAATGGATGTGTCAGTAGGAGGCTTATTAGACCATACATAGTAATATTACTCTGGCATGAATTAACTTGATCTTGGCCATCGGCAACATATCCTTACACTTAAGGATTTTTTCTTGTTCCTTCATGGCTGTTCTCCCAATCTCAATCACTGTATTTCTTGGCAGCAGTTTCCCTTTTGAGATTTTTTTTTCCAGTTCATTAGTGGTCCTTTGTCAGGTTACTACACTGTATTCCTTCCTAACCATACAGTACAGAGCAACTGGCTTTTCACTCATGCACATGCACTCATGCACATGCACAACCCAGTGGCATTCTGCACCCTACCCCTTGCTAAATGTTGGCTTCTGTCATCATGTAAAGGTAAAGGTAAAGGTATCCCCTGTGCAAGCACCGAGTCATGTCTGACCCTTGGGGTGACGCCCTCATGGCAGACTCAATATGGGGTGGTTTGCCAGTGCCTTCCCCAGTCATTACTGTTTACCCCCCAGCAAGCTGGGTACTCATTTTACCGACCTCGGAAGGATGGAAGGCTGAGTCAACCTTGAGCCGGCTGCTGGGATTGAACTCCCAGCCTCATGGGCAAAGCTTTCAGATGGCTGCCTTACCACTCTGCGCCACAAGAGGCTCTCTGTCATCAGACAAGTGTTTAAATGGACAACTAAATTAGTCATAACTCATATGAGAACCACTATAGTGTAGTGTTGAAGAGCTGTGGGCTAGTATCTGGGATAACCAGCTTCACGTCCTCTCTTGTGCTTTGGAAGTTCACTGGGACGTCTTTGGCTAGTCATAATCTCTCAGCATAACCTACCATACAAGGTTGTTGTGAGGATAAGATAGAGAAGATGAGAATGACGTAAGCCATTTTTGGTTCCCCTTGGGGAGAAAAGTGAGGTATAAATGAATTCAATGAAAGTTTGTATAGAATAATAGAATTGGAATGGGTAACACAGGCAATCTAGTTCAACCCCCTGCTTAATGCAGGATCAGCCTAAAGCATCCATTTTATTTTTATTTATAGATGCTGTCCTCCACCCAAATAGGGTTCAAGTGGTAGCAAACATCAAAATACTTTATCATTGAATCAATAGCTAAAGTATATATAAATATATAGTTCCATTTAATGAATTAAAAATGTAGTCATTGTTTCTTGAGTGGGTGGAATGAAAAACATTCTTTCTTTTATCTTTCTCTGTAGCGAATATAGATTGAACCTGGGAGTATATTTTCGTATCCCATCCTCCATCTAAGGAGCTCTGTATTTCCTGTTCTGTTCTGTTCTGGTTTTTTTTTTTACTTACCTAATATTTCTGCAACATAGACTAGGATGAGAAAGAATGATTGACTCAGAGTTGGTCTTTCTGTCCAAATCCACCCATTATGCTCTGCTAGTTCTTTATTTTGGCTATTTTGGAATATGTTGTTCACCTAAAGAATTGTTATCTTGATGCAATAAACACCAGAGTTATTACAGTTGCTATGGCCCTCTCCCCTGTCCCTAACCCTTGCACCCCCTGTAGAACTTCAGTAGCTTCCTTGTAACCATGGGAGACAGTTTCCTATGATGGAGGCCCATAACTTATCTGCACAACCAAGTGAATTGCAGCTATGAACAACAGGGGACTTGGGGATCAATCAAGATAACTGTAAGATAAGGTTGCTGCTTTTCTCTGCTGTTAACAAAATTATTTGTTTCTGATATCATTGAGCCTTGATCCTCACCCTTCAATATTAGAACTGAACCAAAACTAATCACAAGATTTGTCTTCCTATCATATTTGGCTTCACAGAGAAGAAATTGATGCTACATATAGGTTCCTCATGATCTGAACCAGCTATAAATATTTCCAGATTAGAACTTGTCTGCTTGCTTCCCTTTCTGTCTGTTCACCTCCTCGTAGCAGCCTCACTTTGGATAATGTCACTTTTCATTGTGTCTTGTACCCAGGCTTGAATACATGCCAGAAAATAGTATAGGTCAATGGAGACAGGTCATAGAATCATAGAATTATAGAATCATAGAGTTGGAAGGGACCTCATGGGTCATCTAGTTCCACCCCCTGCACTATGCAGGATATTCACAGCCCTATCGCTCATCCACTGTAACCTGCCATCCCCTTAAGCCTACAGAGAATCAGCCTCTCTGCCAGATGGCTATCCAGCCTCTGTTTAAAAATTTCCAAAGATGGAGAACTCACCACCTCCCGAGGAAGCCTGTTCCACTGAGAAACCACTCAGTCAGGAACTTCTTCCGGATGTTTAGATGGAACTTCTTTTGAATGAATTTCATCCCATTGGTTCTGGTCCATCCCTTGTGGGCAAGAGAGAACAACTCTGCTCTGTCCTCTATATGGTAGATTTTGTCTGATTTCAATGTTCCATCCTATTTTTAAAAAATCCATGCAAATAGAAAACTCTTCCTGCATTTGCCTGGGGTACAGGTGTTATTTTTCTTTTGCAGGGAGAAAGCATTCTAAAAAATGCTCTTTATCCACTTTATAGGCACTCTTTATCTTCAGCATTCTGCATAGGATTACTAACCTGAAGGCAAGGCCTGGAATTCTCCTGGAATCTCTAGAGTACAGAGATTCCAGGAGAATTCCTAGTCCAAATTTTGCCTGCTCTAAATCCTTAAATCTGCTACCTCAGGCTTGATGCTCTTGATCAGATATATGAATGGAGGGGTAAAATGTGAGTGGCTTCCTGCTGACAAACGTGAGATGGTAAATCTTGCATTTGCAATTCTCCTCATGGGGAGATCTCTCCCAAGTTTCCCCTCTGCCCCGTCAAGGCTTTTTGCCTCCTGATGAGGCTGCAAGGGAAAACAAGCTGAACTTCTCCCTCTGCTCCTTGGCTTGTCAATCACAGCAAGCCACTGATCACAGCACAATATTTCTCTCCTGGACTGAAACTTTCTCCTCCCCTCCCAGCCCTGAAATTAATTATTCTTTAAAAAAGGTACTTCCGTGTTACTGTACAATAATGCCATAACGTAGATGCATCTTTAATAAAATCAATATTGCTATGGAGCAACAGCAGAATGATACAACATTCACCACCACCCCCATTTTTGTAGTGAGACTTGTAATTTTTTTTTGCACTTTAGTTCTGCCTGGGTGGATTTCTGAGATGCTGCACATTGTTCCTGGAGCCCAATAAGACATTTTGTGCTAATGGCTGGCTTTAAAACAAGCTGCTCAGACCCCTGTAGGATTGGCAGAAGGCAGCCAGATCAACCCCCCCCCCCCTCTCACATTTCATTTCCCACCTCCAGGAGATGAAAACAAGGCTGTTTTTGCCTGCCCAAGTTGTGAGAAGGCTGAAGCCAAAAAATACATTTTGTGCTAATGGGTGGCTGTGACTTACCAGGGCTGCCATTTGGTGCAGTGCGGGGCTGGCTGGGAGACATGGTGAGAGGCAGTATGGGAGAGCATGACATGTGGTGGCAGGAGCATGAGGCGGGCTGGCATGTGCCTATAAAGTTGTGGGGAGGGGGCAGGGTGGAGCCGCGGAGGGAGAGACACAGGGGAGAGCGGGGGTGAGCCGGACAAGCAGAGTTCAGGGGAGTGGGTGGGGTGGAGCCACAGAGGCAGAGAGAAACAGGGGAGAGTGGGGGAGAGCTGGGCAAGTGGTGTTCTGGGGAGTGGGTGAAGCGTTGAGTCCTGCCTCCTCTCTGCCAGCCCCACCACTCTGATCATTCTTCTTTGCCCAACCGGCTGTGAGTTGGCTGGCGTGGAGCCCTGCTTGAGGGACAGCAGGACTTCTGAAGAGTCCAGCAGAATATGGGACTTTTCCCAAAAAGGCGGGGTTGTCCCGCCAGAGTCGGGTCACCTGGTCAGCATATTATAGCTTGCATTAATTCTTACGACTTTTAGACACATGTAATTTCATAAAGGAAGCACATTTACTCAACCTGGCTGGGACACACCTTAACACTGCACCCCTTGTCAGGAAATCAGGAGTGATCCTTGATGCCTCCCTTTCTATGGAGGCACAGGTCATGAGGGCAGCCTGCCAGGCTTTTTACCAACTATACCAGGCGAGGCTATTAGCTCCCTACCTGTCCCCAGAGCACCTAGCATGGTGATCCATGCAATGGTTACCTCCAGAATTGATTTCTGTAACTCAGTGTATGCTTGCCTACCTTTGTCCCTGACCTGGAAATAGCAGCTAACACAGAATAGAGCTTCTCGAGTCCTCACAGGAACAACTTGGAAGCTTGTACTGAGGCAGCTGTCCTGATGACCAGTTGTGGTCCAGATCAGGTTCAAGGTTTTGTTTTTGACCTTTAGGGCCTTCCGGGGACTGGGAACCACATATCTATCAGACCACCTGCTGCCTTATGTCCCCAGCAGAGCATTACACTCTGTGGGTTCCAACTTGCTGGTTGTAGCCAGCCCCTGGGAGGTTCACCTGGCCTCAACCAGGGCCATGACTTTTTCTGTTCCTGCCCCGACCTGGTGGAATGAGCTCCCAGAAGTGCTGAGGGCCTTGCAGGAACATCTGTGTTCTGACCTCATCTTCCCACCAAACAACACATCTTCCAATGGCAAGGCCATGAAAGGTTGGGCTTCCACCTTCCCACACCTCATATCTTACAAAGACGGGGCCAGAAAGGCCACAAGGGAAGTGAGCTGCCACCTTCCAGCCGCCCCCCCCCCCCCACATTCCCCAAAGGCTGGGCCAGGCAGGCATGTGGGCCTCATTGGCAGAGTGTAATTTTTAATGTTTGGCCCTCATTGGCAGGGTGCACTTTCCTAATTGGCAGCACACCCCCAGGGAGGGCCATTCATGTAGGGAGTGAGTTGTCTGTAAGCAATTTGAAGAGATTGTTTATCATTGGCAGAGTGCCCTCTCCTTATTGGTGGTACACCTCCAGGGAGTGCCTACCAGGTAGGGTATGGGTTGTCTGCATGCAACTTCAACTTTGTTATGTTTAGTAATATTATATTAGTAAAAGGTAAAGGTATCCCCTGTGCAAGCACTGGGTCATGTCTGACGCCCTCTAGTGTTTTCATGGGAGACTCAAAACGTGGTGGTTTGCCAGTGCCGTCCCCAGTCATTACCGTTTACCCCCCAGCAAGCTGAGTACTCATTTTACCGACCTCAGAAGGATGGAAGGCTGAGTCAACCTTGAGCTGGCTGCTGGGATTGAACTCCCAGCCTCATGGGCAGAGCTTTCAGACTGCATTTCTGCTGCTTTACCACTATGCGCCACAAAAGGCTCTTCATTATATTAGTATTCATATGTTATTCACATTATCGTTTAGGTAGCAACACATTCTAGGTTTAGGTAGTAATACCTAATACCCCCCCCCCCAATACTAGAAACACTGTATAAACTGGGGTTAAATGTAAACATCCTTGAAGGAGAGCAATGGTTCATGAATACATATGGTTTTCTGCTAATGGTTCTTTTCCACCACACAAGCTCCTTGGGAATCCTGGGGCCTATCTCACTAGACTGACTTTGGCTTTGTCTATGCCAGCTGCAGGAAGATAGAGGCCTGGGCCTTAGCTATGGGAACAAGTGGGCATACTTGGTTTATGGGAACCATGAAGACATACCTCAGTAACACCTGTTTTATAATGTGCTTCTGATGTCTGCACCTGTCAAATGATGCTTTGTCTGGGAGGGACCTGGGTACTATTTAGAATATTGATTGTTTGTGTAAAATGTCTTCACCAATTTTCATGCCAGTAGTCATCCTGCAATTCCAATAATATCTTTGATTTTGGAATGTTGTCTGATGGGACAGTAATCGCTTCCTGACCATTTTACTAGGAGATTTGAAATTAATTGCAGAATAATAATTCTTTCAGATAAGTAGTATCTTTTCCAGTCAGGCAGTAGCTAATCTTGGTACTGCCCTACTGGGAACATCTCTGACTCTACTGAAGACATTTTGAAAGAACAGGCTTCTAATCCGTGATGCAGCCATAGCTATGTACATGGGTAGGAACTCGGTTTTGAAAATGAACCATTTCTGGATTTAAAAAAGCAAGTCCAGTAGTACCTTAGAGACCAACAAGATTATTGATTTCAAGAATCAAAGCTCCTTTCATGACATGTGAAGATACGTATTGAACAAAGACTCATGAAAGCTTATACTCTCAAAATCTTGATGGTCTGTGATGTTCTAGTGAACTTGAATTGTTCTAGTTTCTAGATGGCTGCCCTCTGAAATCTTTTTTTGTCTGTAAGCATGGCAAATATGGCTAAGAGTTTAAACTAATGTAAAGAAAGCACAACAAATTTATTGTTGGCTGGTTCTTCCCTAACTGTGGCATCACCATTTTCCATTTTTCCATTTATACACATTGGGTCGTGGTGGAGGTTGCTTTGCATCTGGCCTTTGCAACCACCTACAGTATAAGGTTGTCTATGGCTCTGCCTTATCTCTTAATAATACACAGGTTAACACTGATAAAATCAGAGTCCAGCAGCACCTTTAAGACCAACAAAGATTTATTCAAGGTGTGAGCTTTCGAGTGCAAGCACCCTTCGTCAGACTGTGATCTTCTTACATGACAGGGAACACATAGCAAAAATCAATTCTGTTACATCAGTAGATTGTGTCACAATGAAATACAGCCAATGATAATCCTTTGTCAAAACAGCCAATCAATCCCCTAGAATTCAGTGTACTTTACAAAGAGAAACCAAAATGCTGCTATTAGAAATCAAAGGCTATCACCTCCCCATATATGATTTTTGCTATATATTCCCTGTCATGTAAGAAGATCACAGTCTGACGAAGAGTGCTTGAACTCGAAAGCTCATGCCTTGAATGAATCTTTGTTGGTCTTAAAGGTGCTACTGGACACTGATTTTATTGTGCTATTTCAGACCACCAATTTGAATCTATCCCACTGATAAAATGCATTTCAAGGCATCTGGAAATGCTAACATTTGTGCCTAGAATTCTCAGCTGGGAGAATTGTGGGAGATTCAGAATATCAGAGAATCATCAGAATGGTATCCTGTGATGTCATGACATCAATTCTAGCCATGCAACCATAGACATTTGGATAAATCCTAGAGTGTCACTTTTTAAATATGTGGCCAGAATTAGTTAGCTAAACATGTTGTTCCACATTGCTTTCCCCACTGCTTACTCGAATAAGGGTGAGCAACAGAGATCCAAGGGTGGGAATACCCCTACCCCCTTCTAGGTAAACGGCTACCTTAGTTGTACCATGGCAAAAAGTCCTCCATTGGCTAGAAACTTGATACAGAGTGTTGTTGTGCATGGCAATGTAAATCATTGTGTTCCTGCAGTGTCTGACTGGGCCTTAACTGGCAGCCAGATGGCATTGCTTAGAGGAAAACAAAGTTGTCTGGTTTTCTATTTTGTCAATTGTAGTATACTGCTCAGCTTGCATTGCTGCCCATATTTGGTCCTGGGCAAGTAACTGGATAGTTTGGGGAAGTGAGGGCTGATGGGCAGTGAGGAGGAAAGAAAACAGGTTCTGCCAACCAACCAGATTGGGAGCTATCAGGCATATCTTATCCACAGCCAATAAAACACACGAGCAAGGCCTAACACATGAACTCTGACATTTCACTGGTGGTTTGTTCCACCATAGCTTCTGTGCATGCTTAAGCACCCTCGAAGTTCACTGAAAATAACTCCTTTGTTAAAGCAAATTTGGTTCATAGCATTGCAGAGTTGGAAAATTACATTGCCTGAAGCTTTTCATTTGCACACTAACTATGGCGGAAGTGGGGAAAGGGAGTTCAGGATAGGAACTTATCTCCATGTACTTCTGTTTCTTTTTCTCGTTATTCAGAGTACACCAGAGAAGTGCTATCAAGAACACAAGTGTGTGGGCAGTCAGGAGTTTTTGAGTATAGCCTTAAGGTAATATTTTCCTTGACAGATCCACTTAATGATATCCTTGAGTTTCTGTTGCTCCATAGGACCTGGGTGTATGAGAACACTGTCAATCACACTATTCTGATTATTTCTTTGTCATAGTACTTGCAAGAATATACCCACTTGTGGACAGCAATTTGTCTTCTCCTCTGCTAAGGGAACTCCTTTAGACTGAACATAAATAGGAGGCCTCATTTTCTATGCCTGAGTTGTGAAGGGCTTAAGAAACTCATTGCTTTTTGTGTGTCGGGAGCTCTTGTGCAAGATAATGTAGCAAGGAAATGAAGCAGAAATGAACCCTGAAATCCATTATGGTCTGTGAAGGATCCTTTAAACATAATGAGCATAATACATACATGAGCATATACATATAACAAGAAGATAGATAAGATTGGTACGTGTGTACATATTGTGTAGGCACATAAATCCATACACCATAGGTTATATTTAATCATGTCTCTCTAGATTAAGTTATTTCCTTCAGGATTTTATGCTCTTTATTTCTAAACCTCTCACCTTGGCCTCATGTAAAGACATTTAACTAGTTTCTCCCTTCTGTTATGTACAAAAATCTTCAACTGATTTAGAAGTATGCAAGTCTGCTTAGGATAGCAGTTATTTTATTATTGTTGTTTCTTTCCAGAATCCTCTTTGCAGCAGTGTCTGATGCCGTTTTTTAGATGGTGATAGATGCCTGCAAATTGTAAACCCATTTTTTTAAATGTTTCCAGAGAAGATGGGGGCGTAAAGAGATAAAGATTATACAAGAACATTCATAAGTCAGTGGAGATTTTTCTGCCTCTCCTGAGAAATATGGAACATTCTCATTAGTGATCAACAAAGGTTCAGAATGCAGCTGCTAGATTTCTCACAGAAACATGTTGGAAAGCCCATATCCAGCTAGTGCTGAGGCAGCTGCATTGGTTACCGGTGATGGCCTGGATCAAGTTCAAGGTTCTGTTTTTGACCCTTAAAGCCCTACATGGTCTGGGACCCACATATATGAAGGTCCACCTATTGTCCTACCCCTCCGCAGGGCTTTATTTTCTGTGGGAACCAACTTACTGGTCATTCCTGGCCCCAGGGAAGCTCCTCTGGCCTCGAGCAGGGCCAGGGTCTTTTCAGTCCTGGCCCCGACCTGGTAGAATGAGCTCCAGGAAGAGCTGAGGGCCCCATGGAAGCTTCCAGCATCCCACAGGGCCTGCAAAATGGAGGACTTCCAGTAGTTATTTGACTGAGGCCAAGGTGCAGAAGATCGGATGGCCCCCTGGGAAGACACTGCCATCATGTTTTTAGATCACTTGTGGTAGTTGGCTCAAGTATTCCTCTTGTACCCCATACAGTAACTGCACTAGTTGGAAGAGAGGGTGTCAGTTACTGTCATAATTGTATAGATGATGTTCTTATGGATTTTAATGGGAATTGTATATTATGTGGGTCATATTGTGTAACCTGTCATGAGATGGCTTGCCATGGGTGGTGGGATAAAGTGCATGCATGCATGAATGAATGAATGAATGAATGAATGAGTGAGTGAATGAATGAATGAATGAATGAATGAATGAAAGTATTTGCTTCTCTGGACAATGGAAGATCCTCATAATTAATCTCTAATCCCTGCTGGTTCTATTTTATAAAATCCCTTTTGGTTCCATTTTTTTAAATCTCTTTTTCCATTTTGCTTCTCCCTTATACAAATTTTGCACAATTTATTTTCATTTTTTCACCCCTCCATAAAATACAAGTATTTGTCATTATTATTTGCATGTCAATCCAAAAAAGTGGCATACATTGGCTATATAGATTACACAAAAGAATAAATAAACCCATAACAGCCAAATCCCCCCTCCCTTTTTCAACCTGCACAGAAAATGAGTTATCTGTGGATGTACCTTTTCTGTGCTCCTGATTTCTGAAATGTTTTAATAATCTACCTGAACATTCCTTTTGTAAGAAATTGATTACTGCCTTTTTTTCTCAGACCACTTCTGGCATTCCTGAAACATGTACCAAACATCTGCCCTGTTGTTCTTCACTGTTGGTAGGAAGTTCTGATGTTCTGCAACAACCATTTGAAGCTATTGACATTGTGAGAAATAAATGAATAAGCTATCTATTGCTATCAGGGTCTGGGAATGCCAATTATCTGAATGCAGCAAAGTAATTAAGTGATAAGAGCTCTTTCAAATAACAGGGAGATTGTTATAGTAAGATGCTTCTTCTTGGCAGATTTCCCCATTCAAATTCTGGAGATTTTCAGTGAAAAAAGAAATATAGTGCTATACTCATTCTGTACTACATCCTTTTGTTTTCCTTTCCATAGTTTACTTCCTGCATTTCATGTAATCCATACATTTTATTTGGGCCATGGTTTCCCTGTCATGAACCCTGGTTCATGTCCCCTCCTCTTGCTTCAGTCTCCCTATCTTCTCCAGGCTGGTTGTCATGAAACCATAAATCCCTTTGCTGGCTCCTGGCTCCATCTGCATTCCAAAGCTGCCCTCAGCAGGGTTCTCTTATCTCCTTTGCTTTCTTGTGACCTTGCTAGTCTCACTGGAGACTCAACAGGAGTACCAGTTTAGATCAAAGCTGGGCCATCTGGCTCTGCTGGGAACTTTGTAACTTTTTGCAAATGTACCTTTCCCGCCATCCTGATCCCTCGTACTCCTTCCCATGCTTGGTCCCCCTATAAGTACACACTAAAGTCTATTGTATCTTTGTCTCTGCCAAGATGTTTATTCACCAAATCTTGTCATGTATCAGCTGTTGTATTGTTATGTTTAATAAAGACTTTCTTCTGGATCTTCGTTCTGCCTGAGAGCTTGGAAGCTCCTTTATCACAGACTTTACTCACTGACTCCTGATGCCTGACATTCCACAATTGCAGAGTCATCCCTCCAAATGCCTTTCTATCCTCCTCTCCTGATTCCCTCCTGGTGGAAGTAGAAAGTCCTGTCAAGTCACAGCTGACTTATGGTGACCCTGTGGGGGATTTACATTGACTAAGACTGTCCTCCAATATACAGGGTTTTCTTTTTTTCTGTACTGTGATTGGATTTGGTCAATACTTGGTCAAGGCTCAAGGGGGTGGCAGGTTACAGTGAATGAGCGATAGGGTTGTGAGTGTCCTGCATAGTGCAGGGGGTTGGACTAGATTACCTAGGAGGTCCCAACTCTATTATTCTATGAATCGATGAATGCTACAATAAATATTTGATTGACCCTATGGAATTTTCAAGACATGAGATGTTCATAGGTGATTTGCCATTGACACATCATGACCCTGGTATTCATTTTGTGGTATCCCATACAAATATCAGCCAGGGCCAACCTTTCTTAGTTTCCCAGATCAGATCCTGGTTTGGTTCTGGTCCAGTAGCTGCTCCATGTTTGCAGTGCCTTCCTATATGCTTCAGATGAGATGTCTGTTTTGTGTTTTATTTTTTCCTGCAGGTTCCTGGTAGATTTGACAATCACGTATTTTTAATTGGCACATTTTGACCTCTTCTTTTTTAAAAGGAATGATTACACTGTTTAACATTATCCTTAGTAGTAAAGTTAGACTCTTCTCTGTTCACTTTCTAAATATGTTTAGAAGACAAGGAATCTGAAATGAGGACTGGATTATCAATGCTGTTCAAATCCAGCTTTGATTCAAACAGAAAAAAAAGATTTCACATATTTTTACCCGATCTTGATTGAGGTGAGAAGATTGTACGTGTGTCTAAATGGTAATGAATCAATGCACCTATCTCTTTACCCTTAAATTTCCCAATGTGTAACAATATATCAACTATAAAATACCCAAAATACTAAGGTGATTAAAATAGGCATTCGTTGAAGCAACGTGGACATCCGTTTGCTTACTGTGTTCTTTCAAATTAAGCACTTTATCTAAAGAGATGAATGCGTGGAAATGTGTGTACAATATGTGTGCAAAACATTTGCAGTATAATTTAGAACAATTCCAAGAGTTAGACAGAAAGTAGACGTTTTCCCCATAAGTGTTCAAGGCTGCTGTTCCTGATTTGTAATTGAATGGAATAGAAGAGTGTTTGCTTATTACTGCTTGCAATTGTTGGCCCTGATGAAAACACTTGTTGAAATACAGTGGACAATCTAGTATGAAGAAATTGCTCTTCTTTCTTCTGTGAACTTTTTTTCTGATGTTCATCCTTCCTTTTTTAAAAATAAAACACCAGAGCTGCCACTGGATTGTGCCTTAAAAAACCCACTCAGTTGCTTCATTCCAACGATGGTCTGGCCTAATGTAGACTTGCCTGGAGTTTCTCTACTGGAGGGTTCCATGATCTTCTGTGCCATGGCCTCAGCCAAAAACCTGGTGGAAGAGCTTTGTTTTACAGGTCCTGCAGAACACAGGGGTTGTAGTGAGACCTCTCTCCAAAAAGTCACTGGATCCGTGGAACCTGATCATCTACCACCACATCTTGCACTTCGTGTTTCTGGGGAATGTTGTTGAGTGGACTACCACAGACTAGCTTCTGGCATACCTTGAAGAAACTTCTATCCTGGACCCATTTCAGTCCAGCTTCTGGCCATGGGGTGGAGATAGCATTGGTTGTTCTGACGGATGATCTTTGGAAGCAGCTGGATCAAGACAGATCAGCGCTGCATGTGGTGTTAGATCTCACAGCAACAATTAATGTTGTAGATCAGAGGTAGTCAACCTGTGGTCCTCCAGATGTTTATGGACTACAATTCCCATGAGCCCCTGCCAGCAAACACTGGCAGGGGCTCATGGGAATTGTAGTCCATGGACATATGGAGGACCACAGGTTGACTACCCCTGTTGTAGATTGTAGTTTGCCACCTTGCTGATGCTGAGATATGTGGGACAGCACTACTCTGAAAACAGAGGGTTGCAGTTGGGGAGGACCAATCCCATTGTTGGTCACTGTACTGCAGAGTTCCGCAGGGGGTGGTTCTTTTTAAAGCACCATATTGGCCAGCTGGTCTGAGAGTTTGCTCTTGGGTGTCACCCAGCTCTATTTCCTTATGAGTGGCCATACAGATTCCCCATAGAACAACTTGCCAGATGCCTGGCAGCAGTGGCTAAGTGGTTAAAGGAAAGTCGCAGGCAGCTGGACTTTTCAGAGTCAAAGGTTCTGTGGCTGGGCATGATGGGACCAGTGGATGGTGTGCTGCTCACCACTGAACAAGCATCCAGGAACCTGTTAGTGATACTTGATGCTTCTCTATCTAGGGAGGTTCAAACAATTAAGATAGCTAAGCAGGCATTTTAAAATCTATACTGGGCTAAACTACTTGTGCCTTACCTGGCCCTGGTTCACCTAGCCACAATCATCCATGTAACAGTCATCTCCTGATTAGACTTCTGTAGCTTGATCTACATGAGTCTTCCCTTGTCCTTACTCTGGAAATTACAGCTGGTCCAAAAAGGCAGCAGCCAGAAGTCTTACTAGAACACCATGGATGATTCATATATGCCCTATGCTTTGGCAGTTGAATGAGCTTCCAGTGGAGTATGAGATTTGGTTTGAGGTGTTAGTTTTAACTTTCAAGGCCATTTACTGTCCAGGTCTAGAATATCTGAGATATCTTCTCTCCATTACACCCCCCTCCCACAAGAGCATTATGCTCTACTGGTTCTAATACATTAGCGATTCCTTGCCCAAAAGAAGTTCCCTTGGCCTTTTCAGTCTTGACCCACACCTGGTGGAATGAACTCCCAGAAGTGCCACCGAGCTCACTGAGTTCCCCAAGGCCTGCAAGGCAGAGTTTTTCCACTGGGTATTCTGTTGAAGCCATGCTATACAGTCCATGAGAAGCCTACTCCCTTATCCAGTTCATACAAATGGCCCAGACTTCGAAATGGAAGATATTGACTGCTGTTTGTGATAGTTTTAATTAATTTAAACTAATTGTATTGCTTATTGCGTATAGGTTTTAAATGTTGTACACTACCCTGAGACTGCTGTGTAGAGAGGGGAAGTTTATAAATACAATAGTTCAGTCAAAATCAATCAATCTTTTTGGAGCCAAATAGGAAGAATTGACTTGGCTGGATTACTAGAGAAATAAACTACATAACTTGACCTCAGCAAGATTTTTTTTTTAAAAAAAGCAAAATAAAAATCCAAGATAAACATATCTTTTGTAGATCAATATATTCATCCTGTTGGGTGGATGGATCACAAGACGTCCATGGGAATGCAGTGTCAACACATATATGCACAAGACATTTGAAATGGAGTTTAGATCAAGGATCAATGCTTGATAAAGAGTAAGCATGATTTCAATTTTTTGTGTGTACTGCTTGTAATTCAACATCAAATTGTGACTTATTGAGAAATATGAGAAATGTAGCTGGGGTCTTACCGCCATGCTGTTATTGATGAAACAGGAAGGGCAGAAGAAGGAGGACATGAGGTGTCCGCGTGCTTGGCTGAAGGGCCACGTGTGCTGGCCCAGAGGGGGAGGACGTGTGATCAGCCATGCCTATTTAAGGCTCTGGGCTGCATCACAATGGCCTTTCCCTCCCTCAACAGCAGCAAAGCCGAAAGGCTTCCACCACCCACCTGCACACCCAACCTGTTATGGTCATGGTTGTTATGGTTGTATGTTGATGGTGGAGTTTTTTTATTCCTGTTTACATGTTGAGTTTATTGTCACAGCTTTTATGGGCAGCTTAGGCACAGTTAAGGAGCCTGTTTTGGGGAAGGGAATCAAGGGGATTGAACTCCTTAGGTACAGGGCTTTCTTAAGGAGGTGGCCTGGGGACAAGTGAGGCTAACTCGGATGAGAAAGGTGGAAGCTCGCAGGGCCAGGTGGCCTGGCATGGGCCAGGAAAGGTCCATGCCTCACCTGGCATGTCAGATTGGAACACCTCCCAGGTTGTCCCCAGCAGCAGGGGAGACCCATTTTCTCAGGGGAGGAAGTGGGTAGCTCCCTGATGCTGTGGAGGCAATCCGGGTGGCAAGGTTCATTGGTACAGGCTCCTTCTCTTTGTGACACAATAAAGCTGTGGCCAATATTGCACCCAACAGAGTATTGTGTCTTCCTTCCCGACCAGAAAGCCTACCTGCCAGTCAATGCAGATTTGTAAGCAAAACCTTTTTTAACTTCTATTAAAATCCCTCCGATGCTTTCCCTCGGTATGAATCTTTCAGCTTGCTTAAAATTTTGATTGAGATTAAAGTGGAAACTGTCCTTAACCTTTAAAAATTGTTTTTTAAAAATTATTATTTTTTAAACTAAGTCATGAAGTTTCCTAAATATTTGCCATTGACTTTTGTCTTTTTAGGCATATTTTTCCTAGTATTGTTGAAATTTATTTTTGTATCCATTGGGGCTCCATTTATTGGTTTGTTGAATGGAATGTACCTTGAAGATGTAGGTAATGTTTTCCCCCTTGACAGTTGTGGCAATTTTGCCAGGGCCTGGGGAATTTGGGCAGGGAAACAAGACATTTTGCAGAGAACTGAACCTAAGTATTATCAGGGGAGTTAATATACACAGTTGGCAGGTTTTCTACTGAGAAAAGGCAAGACAGGGCATTTCCATGAAATTTCTGTATTAAACTGAAGAGAGGAGCCTTCACTAAGTGGATATCCTTGGGAATCCAGCACATGGTTCTGCTATTGGTGAGATAGCAGCAAGCAGCAAATTGAACCTAGCTCTAGAAGTATGGGATTAGAATCACTCTTCTAGACATATTAAGTAATTGTGAGCAAGTTCAACTCCATGTTTATAAAAAAGAAACTATACATCGACATCAGAAAGTTTTAATGTCAGAAATCAGTATGTGCATTAAGCGCTGTCAAGTTAATTCTCATTTATGACAACACTATGAATTAATGACCTCCACAATATCCCATTGTTAACAGCTTCACGGAGTTCTTGCAAACTGAGGGCCATGGCTTGCTTTATAGAGTCAATCCATCCCATGTTGGGTCTTCCTCTTTTCTTGCTGCCTTCATTCTTTCCTAGCATTATTGCCTTTTCCAGTGAGCGAAGGGGCATATAGTTCACTTTTTGTGTCTAAGGTTGGAGGGACAAAATGAGATCCAGTGTATGGCCTGCTGGATGGGTGGGGCTAAAAACAAATTGTGAGAGCCCTAGTGTTGCCATGGTTGACACCAGTTCCTGCCCAGTTGTACAGGATGGCAACTCAGCATGGACATAAAAGCCCCCCCCGAACTAATAGTTTGGGGAACTGTAGCATCCAGGCTGTCACTGCTACCAGCGGGGCAGGCAGGATATCTGGAGGTGCATTGAGTGCACAGTACGCTAATCAAATTGCCACACTCTTGGTTGATCCCAATCCAAGACCAACACATTCAATGTCTGGTATTGATGGTACAGGAAGGTCCCAGAAGGAGAAAGCCTCGTGGGTTAGGATTGCCTCCCCTCATCCCCTCCCGGCATTCCAAGACTGGTGGAGGACAGAGAACCCGGCAGAGGCTAGTTTTATAAAAGCAACTGTTTCACCCGCCCTGGGCCAGGTGTCTGTCACACCCACCAGGTCTGCTCTTTGTTCGGCAAAGTAGTTCTGCACAGTAGAAGTTCTGTTGCTTACTGACATGGCATTGCACAGCACCAGTGTCAGAGGTGGGTTGTACACCTTTTCCTTCACCCTAGTGTTGCAAGGGATGGTGAACTCCATAGCATTTTATTCCACAGAGGTTCCTCCCTGCTCCAAATCCTGCCCACTCCCAGTTATCCCCAACAGTTCCTGGTATTTCTCAATCTAGATTTGGCATTCCTAGGTGCAGGTGACAACTGTTGTGATGGCTGCACCTTCCCCCCTACCTTGTCCCCCTCACCATGGGAGAACTACCTGTACTTTTTCACCATTGGCAGTGTTGTGTCAGACCTGCCAAGGACTGAATTGGATGTCCGAGGCGGAACTGGGGCTCGCAATGTAAGGGATCAATGTGTGGCTAGATTCCATCTGATGGATCCAGTTAGTTTAAATTGAAACTGACCAAATAACGCACACTGGCAGGCAGCTCCATTGTTTGCCTGTGTATATAATTTTTTTTTTTTTGTGGGGTGGGGTGATTCAATTCAGTTCAGGTCTTGGTTCTGCTTGCACCATGCTGGATTTCTAACAAAGAGCTCAAATCACTACCAGTGTCTGTGTCTACAACTAACCCCATGGATCTAACAGACAGCATGGCAGTCTGCCTCACATTTCTCACTGCTGAAGCTTGCCTTTTGGCTGCTCCAGGATGGCTTCAATAAGAAGTGAGGAGGGTAAGCTTGGAGGCAGTTCCATCAGTTCCTGCCTCCTATGGCCATTGATTTGCTGAAACTTGTCACTTGTCCCTGGTTTTCAGTTTTTCCAGTGATGTGAGCATATGGTCAAAACTTCTCAGTTATGATTCCAGTTACTGAAATGCAATGACATTACTCTGTGATCTCCTTTGTGACCCCTTTTACTATGTCATCCCTTACTGGGTAGATTCATCCCCATTATGAATTCAGGAAAAAGTAGTATACAGGGGAACTATATTGAAATATAGAAGATATATCAAGGAAAGACAGATGGGGAAAGGCAAACATCTGTACAATATATGCACTGGAGAAATAATATCTGGTATTTAAACAGATGTTTTGTCACTGAACATCATCTACACATAATGTATTTTTCCCTGAATTTTTCTCAGTGCTTACACCTACCTGTTTTCAGTCCACATCTGTGTGTTCTTTAGTAACAATTTTCAGACCTTGCAGAAAAAGTGCTTTTTTCATATGACCCAAAATATTTCATGGCAAGGTCATACAAAACCAGCTCAGCATGAGATATTTTCTTACTGTATATCAACTTTTGTTAGTCCTCAGAGGCTACATCAGCAAGCAGCCAAATCTTATTGGGTGTAAGACCGTTTCAAACTTTTCTAGGAAGGTTAATTCCAAGGAAAGCTATTTCAGTGATCAACTGAATTTATTTATTTGACAGATGGCCATGTGTATATGTATGCGTATACATATACGCATACATATACGCATACAGCTGCCAAGTGTAGGGGCTTCTGGCGTGACCTCAGTGGCTGACTGCTCACTTCCACAGAAGAGCAACATGGACTAGATTAAGGGCCAGGGTTGAATTTATCACCTTAGAAAAAAGTGATATCTGACAGATAGCCCACACATTAAAAACATTGGACACTTTTGGAGGGGGGGGCAATAAAAAGGCAGATTTATAGAATGGAGAGAGGGAGAAGGAGGAAGGATGGCAATGAGGAAAGGGGCATTCTGAAACAACTCAAAATGGCAGGCATGGAGAAAAAATTAGTTGCATGCATTTCCACATTTGGCAGCCTCAAATTAGACCCTGTTAGTCCCTATTTAGCCTCTTATGGCTAAACAGAAGAGCAACTATTTTATGGTAAGTGGCAGAAATGCTGTCTGAAGCCATCTGCCCATGAGGCTGGGAGTTCAATCCCAGCAGCTGGCTCAAGGTTGACTCAGCCTTCCATCCTTCCGAGGTCAGTAAAATGAGTACTCAGCTTGCTGGGGGGTAATCAGTAATTACTGTGGAAGGCACTGGCAAACCACCCCGTATTGAGTCTGCCATGAAAACGCTAGAGGGCGTCACCCCAAGGGTCAGACATGTCTCGGTGCTTGCACAGGGGATACCTTCACCTTTATCTTTACCTAGTCCCTATTTTTAAAAAATGGAAACTAGTTTTCTGGTGATTCCTTTGTTCTGAGGGGGCAATTCAGATTGTGCCCAAAGACTCAAATCTCAGTGCCAAAATGGACAGAAAAAAACAAGCCTTTAAAAGGCAAATCCAAACAATATCCCTAGAGTGGAAACAGTCCCTGTTTGAATTCATAGTTGGTTGACAGATATTTCCCAAATGACTGATGAATAATGGAATGGAGATTGCATCTGTGATGAGATGAGGCTCCTATCATGAGAACCCTTTTTTCCTTTAAGTTACAAGTTAAGATGTATAGTTCTGCTTTAAGTCTATTGATACTATTGAGTAATCGTAACACGAGGCTATTTTGTTGTGTTTTGTTTGGATTTGCCTTTAATAAAGGAAAACATTTCCAATTGTCAAATGTCTGGTTGAACAATAGTTGCTGGATAACAAAGACAGTTTGTTGGAGAAGTTTCCTATTTTCATTTTTAAAATTCCTATTTGAGATTTAAAAAAAAGATTTATAGAAACTCTGATGCCATGGGAATTGCCTAAGAACAGAAGAGTAACTATTTTATGGGTTTACTACTGAATTGTGGAACTCATTGTCATGTTTGCATTTGGCTCATGTCATGGCAGCTTGACCAGTGTCCTGATATCCTCCCGGGGAGCTGGATGCCACTCTCCCTCTGGTTTCCTCTCCTGGGTTCTCAAGTTCTCTCAGGCCTTTTCACCATCTGGTCTCTTATCGTTTTGTGAATATTATGGCTGCACCTTCCTGCCTCTAGATCAGCTCTTCTCAACGTTTTTACTTTGAGAACCAACAGAAGTGGTGCAATCATGCAGAACATGTTTGGGAAACATAGCTGTATACACACCAATCTAGAGTCCCTCCCCTTCCTGCCCCCTCAAGCCCATCATTGGCCATGGGGGAAGGTTAATATATAAATTAATTAAATCTCACCTATTTGGGAAACCCTTCCTGTGCCATGAGGAAACCCCAGGATTTTACCAAACTCTGGTTGTGAAAGCCTGCTCTAGATAGTAAGTTGTCTATGCTCTTTGAAGATAATGGGATATATTGTATAAGATCACAGATTGTGGGAACAAATGGGACAGGGGCAAGCTGAGACCTATATCTGCTTCAAACTTCTGTATGTTGTGAGCTTCAACAATGAAGCATTCTATGTAGCCATTAACAGGCTCTCAATAAACCTCTGAAGTTCTTTCTAAGACTCAGAGTTTGCCTTCTTAGGATTGAATTGCTATGGACTATGATAGATTTGAAATAAATATTCATGGCATTTTGTACTGGATTGTGACTTTTCTCTTGTGGATTTTATACCACACCAATATTGGAATTACAAATTCTGATGGCTCATAAAAATAAACAAACACCGGGAGGCTAGAAAGTCTTGGATCAGCCAAACTTACATAAAGGTATTCAGTGAATCAAAAATAAATGTTGAAATGGAAAATAATATGATTTGTTCCATTGGATAGAATTTCAGTGATTATGATGAATGTGTTTCCTGAATGTTATTTTATTTCAGACAACACCTGTTTTGACTTTAGACATACCATTCAAATAATAGCCAAAGGTTATATTTAAATCCATTTGGCAAAGGATAAAAAGGAGTAAAATTTAAACTATTACAAGACACAAAGGAAATAGGTGGATTGGGTTTACCTGATTTGAAATAATATTTCATGACCTGTTCATCAGTTTGGATTAAAGACTGGTTTGTGTTGAAGAACAGAAGATTACTGGATTTAGGAGGACTTGATTTGAGACTTGGATAGCTTGCCTACTTTATGGTATGACAAAACTATGTTTTGTACTACTTTATGTATATGGGGGGTGGAATGGTAATGACTGGGGAAGGGAATGGCAAACCACCCTGTATTGAGTCTGCCAAGAAAATGCTAGAGGGTCAAACATGGCTTGGTGCTTGCACAGGGGATACCTTTACCTTTATGTATATGGAACATGCATCAACTTAGATTATGGACAAAAACACTCATGTATTTCTACAAAAGAAGCTTTTTATAGGAGAAATAAATGGTGGACATATTGAGATATACTAGATTTTTCACAGGAGGACTGTAAAATGTAAACAAGAGGACTTGGTAGGTGAAGGTCATTCTTGTCAATAGTTCTTTTATGTACAAGTATTTAAAAGATTTAGGCAGGTAAAAAGTTCATGGTGTTGACCAAGTTAAGACAGTTTTTGAAGTAGAATTATGAACAAACTAGCTTCAAAGCCCGTTCCTAAGAACAGGCCTTGAAAGGGTCACCTCCCCTGGCCAGGCAGCTTAATGTGACTTTGGACCGCATCTCACAGCCAGATCAAGTGGGGTGAGTGGGGGCTGAGCAGCTCATTAGCAAGGCCAGTACAGAGCTTCTTAGCAGGCAGTCAGCAGGCCGGGAGGTCTTCGTTAGCGTTAGCAGGCCCTTCACCACGATCCTTTGCCCAGGGCCCTTTCCTCTTACCTGCTGCTGGCTCCAGGCACTGAGGCAGGTCTGAGAGCAAAGAGGCTAGAGTCCAGGGACAGAGGGCAGGAGCTGCAGGGGCAGGGCCAATCAGGGTGCAGCCCTATTCCAGCCTGGACAGCCAGACACGTTCCAACCCCCCAGGCTGTTTCACAAATATATAGAGGAACAACAGTGAATAAGGATTATAAGCATATTATTGCCAAGTTGTATAAAATATGACTGAAATTTGAGACAAAGGAAGTATCTGTGAAAAAAAGGTATGATAAAAAGGGCGAAAAAATTGGACATATGATATACAAATGGAGCAATGGGAAAATGCGTGTTTCATGGGTCTTAAATTTACATGAAGTCCTAAAGTAAGGAGAACTTTTGGAGAATGATGTTGGGAGCAGATTACATTTCTGGAGTCACAGTTACAGTCTCTCAAACAAGGTCTCACACATTTATATGCTCGCCCCTCCTGAATATGAACATCTCTGTGTGCCATGAGGTTGAAAGTGAGTGCAAAAAGTGATAGTCATGAAAGAAGTCTTCACCCCCTGGGTAACACAGGCCATCATACCCAGAAACCAATCCCTGTCTGCCCCTATGTGGCAAAGTGCCAGGTGTGCCATACCCATGTCTGGAGGGGTGCAAACACCCAACACTTGTCGTTCTTCCTCTTCCTTAGGCACCAGCAAGGGATGCACTCCAAATAGTAACACTGGAGGAAAGAGTAGAGGCCAACAGGAGGAAGAAGCTTAATCCCAATCAGCAGGGAAAAGTGGAGGGGAAGCAGGAGCCCCTCTCCTAAAAGGTTTCCTACACTCAGGCTGCCATAGGAGGGCTGTCACTGTGGCCTGCATGGAGGGCCCAAGAAGTAGTCACTTGCCACATTGTCATTGCAATGATTGCTGTAGATATTCAACCTGTTGTAGATATTCAAGCCTTTGTTCATAAAGTCACCATGAGTTGGAAACCACTTGACAGATCCTAACAACCATCCCTCTTGAAGACGTATTTGCTCCCTACCTAGGTATGAACAAAGGAATATTTCAATATTTTGCCTTTTGTCCTTAGCTTGTTTTCTCTTGGTTATGTAGATCAGGGATATGTATTAGACAAGTTCAAAAAATATCCTGTGTGTGTACACTAGGTATCATATGACACATAAGTCTCGTTTATCAATGCATCAAATAATGTTGAGAATTTTGAATATATTATGGGAGGAACTCCATGGGGGAAATAATCAGCCAATTTTGCAAAAAATAATTGTGTCTTCCACTTGCGAAATCGGTGTTGAAATGTCAGAAATAGGGAATTCCAAACAAAGCCCGTTCCACGGCAGTTAGTTTGACATCAAGTATTACATGTTATTGGACCTAGGAGTAAACATCACAAATCCCCATCTGTTGAGTGGAAAGGGATGTGCCTAGGAGCCATGTCTCTACATTGAACCCCACCTCAAAGTCACTTCTTAAATATTTTCACATGAGTCACTGGATCCATTCTAATCACGTTTTATCTATGACTACTACTCTCTCTCTCTCTCTCTCTCTCTCTCTCTCTCCCCTCCCTCCCTCCCCCTTCTCGACATATTCTGCTTTCCCTCTTTCTCCTTCAACTGTTCCCATTTTTTTGTGGAGAAAATCAGAACCCCATGGTCCAATTAATATTAACTATCAGCATAATGGCAATTATCAAGTGCATTTAATTACATCTGTTTTAGTGAATCTCCTGATCTTCAAAATAGCAATTTGCACATAATTGCTGACTCCACTCCTACCAAGCAGAATGACAATTAATTCATCACAGAAGCTGCAATGAGGCTGATGCAACCCCCCCCCACACACACACACTTTGTTTTTTTTATATTTAGTATTAATTAGTCTGCATGACAAAGTAACAAATTAAAATAAAAAGCACAGTAATATAACTTAAAGGCAATGTATCCCCCCTCCCCATTGCTGCCAAAAATAAATTCATGATAGAAAACCAGCCAGTTTTCAGCGTCCTTTATATTAATAAGTGCTTCAGTAAAATTGTGTAAATCATACATTGTAGACTTTTGACTGTTGTCATCTGCCCTAAGCCTCCAGGGAAGGGTAAATAAGAAATAGAGTAATAAATTAATTAAAATTAAGTATTTTTATTTTATTTTTTAAAGAACACTCTTTTCCAAGATCTTTACATATTCACTATCAGAGTAATTTTGATTAACCATTTGATTGACCCTTTTAACCATTTTCATCTTTATATAGGTTGACACTGGCATTCCTTTCGTTTACACTGCTACTTTTTAAAATCCTTTTGTTTGTATGCTATTTAGATGTTATATGCCAAGTGGGGTACTATTGGTTAAAATGCTCATTTAGTCTTACACTACTCCATTTAAATGCCTACCCAGTCATGAAGGCATTTAAATGGGGGGGGGGACCTGTCATCATCTGATGAGCACTCTGGTTGCTCCTGTAGCCAGCACATCCATCGACTGTTTATAACAGGTGCTCTGCTAAAAGGCGAGTTGCTTCCTGCTTACAAACATGGGATAGCAAACCTCACATTTGCAGCCCTCCATACAGAAGCTCAACCCCACGTTTCTCTTCCACTGTGTTGCACCTTTCCTCTTCTATATGAGGCCTGGCTTAGGCTGAAGAGCAAGCAATGTGCTCTTCACTTACCAGTCACCGGCCTGTTAATCATCAGTGACCAATCAACTCTCAGAGGTGTTGGGGGGGGGGGACTCTAAACTTCCCCAGAATAATCTTTTTAAAATCTTTTTTAAAAAGATTATTATTCATTGATATACATCAACAGCACATCATTAACCCATTCAATGAGACTTATAATAGGGATTCACCTTCTCCTGTCATTTTGGAACCCGCTGTTCAGGTGACAGCCAATCCACATCCCGCAAACACCCCCATGTGATCTCTGTAAACCCACCAATCAGCTCACCTTTCCACTACGCCCCCCTAGATCTTTTCAAGAGGACATCATTATACAATGGAGAATTTGTTCTTGGCAAAGCTGGGTAGGTTAGCAGTTCAATGGCCTGTCAATCACTGGAGGGGAAAAAAGCAACTCTCAGCAGTGTTTGGGGGGCCTCTAAACTTCCCACAGAATACCAAAACCTTTTTTTAAAAAGGAGACTTGTTCATTCCTATGTTCATTCACCCATTGAACAGGACTTATCATAGGGATTCACCTTCTCCTGACATTTTGGCACCTGCTGTCACTTTCTCCTGTCATTTTGGCACCCTCTGGTTGGGAGACAGCCAATCCACAGTGGCCTGAACATGCCCCAATGTGATCTCTATGAAGCCACCAAGCAGTACACCTTTCAGCCATTTCCCCTCAATCTTCATAAGAGGAAATCAGAATGGAGATTCTGTTTATGGTGATGCATCTCTCACCTGTGCTGCTGATAGCCAAATGGCCAAATGAGGGTTCTTTTGCCCAGCCCCAATGAGTCACACTGACATAAAAGCCTTTTTATATTTTTACTGCAGAAGAAATATAGACACAAGGGGGCTCCCAAATCTGTGCAGAGAACAAGAGGATTACATTGTGTTAAATATACTTTCTCTGGAGATGGGAAGAGATGATGCCTTGCAGGATGAGCCAATAGCCTGGGGTCTCTACCTCCCCACTCCACCTGCTGGGAATACCCTTACGCAAGCCTTCCAGGAACTGCTGACAGGTCCAAAAAGCTGCTCGCATACTTCCCCCACCCCAACCTCCAATTGTTTTCATAAACAGTAGTGACACAGTCTTTCTCTCTAGCCTTGAAAAGATATAAAATAAACTTTGTTCTTGTGAAAGAGCTTATACCTATATGCATCTATTAACATTTAACATATATACATAATTACATAGTTGCAGGTGTCAGCCATAACTGATAGGACCTATAGCATATACCTTTCTGCTTTTGATTACATCTAGTTCAATTCACAATACACAGACACCTGCACAATATACTTCTCAGTGGTTGAGCACAAGCAATCCTGAGCAGATATATTCAAAAGCAGATTGTTTAATTTTAAAACCAACACAACTCCTCAAGCATTCAATCATTTAGTTCCACTGGACATTTTAGTTTCACTTCCCAAGTTTCATTGCAAGGAAAGAAATTCTTGTTTTTTTCAATCCCCCTCCCCCCCCGCGTCAGATTTTTAAAATGCTACATTTCTGCCCCCTCTCTTTCTTTCTTTCTTTCTTTCTTTCTTTCTTTCTTTCTTTCTTTCTTTCTTTCTTTCTTTCTTTCTTTCTTTCTTTCTTTCTTTCTTTCTTTCTTTCTTTCTTTCTTTCTTTCTTTCTTTCTTTCTTCCTTCCTTCCTTCCTTCCTTCCTTCCTTCCTTCCTTCCTTCCTTCCCTCCTTCCTTCCTTCCCTCCTTGTTTCTTTATACATACATACATATCTTTATTACGGTCATAGACCAGCAAAATTAAAACTATTTCACAGTTACAGAAATAATAGAGCTAAAACATGGTTTTACTCATAAAATAGCATTATGTATGCATGTAGTTTTCTTTCTTTCTTTCTTTCTTTCTTTCTTTCTTTCTTTCTCTCTCTCTCTCTCTTCAGGCACGGAGACCTTGAGATAACATTCCTTCACTGAGCAGAGAAGGGGAGAGAGAAAATTGTTGTGGCGTATTCAGCCCCTGGATGATACCTCCCACCTGGACTATTTTAAAACAATAAAAACTTCCAAATTATACACAAGCTACATTGGATTCACTGAGCCTAATAATTTTTAACTGACCATTACTGTCTCTTTCAAACCAGAGGAAAAAAAGGACTTTAAAGGTTGCTTTCTTATACTTGGACATTGTGAACACACTATCCAATTTCTCAAAGATCACACCATAGGATCTAGAGAGGGAGAAATTTCTGGGGTCTGCTCAGATGTAAACAGACCATTAATACTTCTAGGCAACAAATGTCAGTAATTTGTGATTACATTAGTTCTTATTAAGTCATAAACTGAAACACATTTCACTTTTGGCACATTAGCAAGCAGAATGCCACAACTGAATTGAATTCTGAAATACTCTTAGAGAGACAACTGACTAAATGAACCTGAAATATAAACAGCTAAAATCGCCACCATTGGAAACCAACAACTTTTCACTTGGTGCTGACTTAGTTCAATTAATACATAGTGGCTACATATTAAGTAGTGGGTACTTAATATTCAAATAAGGAGAAACTTTTTACTCAAGACTTTAACATCTAATAATCTACATGATTGCTGGAGAAGACTCTTGCGAGTCCCTTGGACTGCAAGGCGAACAAACCGGTCAGTCCTAGAGGAGATCAGCCCTGACTGCTCCTTAGAAGGCCAGATCCCGAAGATGAAACTCAAATACTTTGGCCACCTCATGAGAAGGAAGGACTCCCTGGAGAAGAGCCTAATGCTGGGAGCAATTGAGGGCAAAAGAAGAAGGGGACAACAGAGAATGAGATGGCTGGATGGAGTCACTGAAGCAGTCGGTGCAAACGTGATGGGTCGGACATGACTTCGCAACTAACAACAACAACAACAACAATCTGCATGATATATAATGCCATTCCTTTAACAAATGGCCCAACATTACCCAGATGCTATATGCTCTATAAACAATTCTAAACCTCAACAAAATTTTATGGAGGGCTTGCTCCTCCAAGATTTTCTTAAGAGCACAGTAAATCATTTCAGCTTGCATTTACACATACATTGTCTTAAACATTTTGCTCACATTAAATGTGGTGCCTGTCAGCAACAGCTGATTGGTGCACGCTCCCCTCTACCTTCTCAGGTTCTGCCTAAGAAAGCAGGGGGTGGGATGCATTTGGGTGGATTGCCAAAATGCAAGGAATGGGTGGTTCAGTTTGGATGAGCTGAAAATGTACATCTGAGCTGATCTGCCTGTGCTTATTGTTATTGTTAGGTGTAAAGTCATGTCTGACCCATCGCGACCCCATGGACAATGATCCTCCAGGCCTTCCTGTCCTCTACCATTCCCCGGAGTCCATTTAAGTTCGCACCAACTGCTTCAGTGACTCCATCCAGCCACCTCATTCTCTGTCCTTCCCTTCTTCTTTTGCCCTCAATCGCTCCCAGCATTAGGCCCTTCTCCAGGGAGTCCTTCCTTCTCATGAGGTGGCCAAAGTATTTGAGTTTCATCTTCAGGATCTGGCCTTCTAAGGAGCAGTCAGGGCTGATCTCCTCTAGGACTGACCAGTTTGTTCGCCTTGCAGTCCAAGGGACTCGCAAGAGTCTTCTCCAGCACCAGAGTTAAAAAGCCTTAATTCTTTGATGCTTGTTTATGGCTGCGAGCCACCTAGCTTTGATGTATGAGTCATACAGATAGAAAAAGGCTCACCTAACAAAATTCCAATTATTTTTTTAAATTTCTGTTATGTAGCAAGAACACCGTGTATCTGCATGCAAGTGGAACGAGCAGGGTTACCATTAGTCATGCGCTGCAGCACCTTGGACTGCTTGAAAGGGGTTTGTTACGCCAGACAAGAGCCCACAATGTTGGACTGGCACTATGAGCCCCCACACCAGACTGCCACTGATACCCATGCTGACCTAGGCAAGAAAAGCTAGACTACTGTTACAAGGCACTCTGGGAGCACCAGTAGTTATGCTTGGAAGAACTGACTCAGCTCCTGAATATGGCTTTTTACACAGAAACTGGGGGTCATACACACATCAAGATAAAAAACATCCACCCTTCCTCATACTCACACACACACAGGCCATTGTATTGCCAAATAGTGGCAGGCAGACTTCTTTCTCAATTTCATTCTGAAAGAAAATCCTTTGTTGCACCAACCCTTTCCTGTATCAACACTGAACCAGCTTGCCAGGCGTTTAATTATTACCATCAGCTAGATGTTATATATCACCCCGTTTCTGGATTCCTGATTTCCCCCAAATTTTTCTGTTGTTAATCATCTTGAGCTCTTCCATCCTAGGGCAATCAAACCTTTTGTTTATTCCCCGAAAGCTCATCCAGCTGATGTGATTTCCCACCATGTATGTGGCTGAAAAAAGGCTTAAAGGGTCTCAGGCCACCAAGGTACTTCTCTAGTGAGCAGCATCCCTGGTATGGATCCTGCCAGACATCCAACAGGTCCATTCATGTTGCTCTGTTTCTTTCCAGTGTACCCCATGTCCAGATTGGTCATTACAATTCTTGCTGATCCTTATTTCCCCAGATCTAGTCCCTTTCCTTCCTTGTTTTTTCTGGTGTGAGTTTGTTACCCTAATTAACTGCATATGTCTGCTAGTTCATTATTCATCTAGTATATGTGTCCCAATAAAAAACTGAATTGTTTTATTTTAATATGTGTTGTCTGCCTTGGATTCATAAAGGAGATAATCGCCTCATAAATACTAGCAAAAAATCTTGCTAGTTACCCCCTCATGCTCAGCTAATTCCCACTGTCACATGTTTATTAACATTCATTTAGGATAATACGTTCCTCAGGGAGTTATTCTCACTGACCATTTCCACACTGGGAAAGGCTGTACTGGCTCCCATGTGGGAGCACAAATCCAGGGCAGATTACTGGTATGCAGATGACACCCAGTTATATTTGTTGATAGGCACCCATCTGGCTTCAGCCCCATTTTCTTTGGACAGATTCAGGAAGCTGTGGTGGATTGGCTCAAGTAGAGTTAGCTGAAGTTGAATCTGACTGGGTCAATGTGCCCTAAATGAGTCTGTCTTACTCCTGGCTCTTGATGGGGGTCCAACTAATATCTTCAATGACTAGGTGTGATCCTGGATGCCTCACTTGGCATGGAGGCCCAGGTCACAAATGTGGTGCAGCAGGTGTTTTTTTTTTCCATCTTCACCAGGCATCTTGATTGGCACCTTACCTATTTCCCCCACATTTGGAAAAATGGGCAAATGAGAAGAAGATGGAAATTAAGAAAGATAAGTGTAAAGTTCTACATATGGGTCAGAAAAATGAAAAGCGTGCCTATTGGATGGGGGATACGCTTCTAGGTAACACTGTATGTGAACGAGACCTTGGGGTACTTGTGGATTGTAAGATAAACATGAGCAGGCAGTGTGATGCAGCGGTAAAAAAGGTGAGTGCCATTTTGGGCTGTATCAACAGAGGCATCACATCAAAATCACAAGATGTCATAGTCCCATTGTATACGGCACTGGTCAGACCACACTTGGAGTACTGTGTGCAGTTCTGGAGGCCTCACTTCAAGAAGGACGTAGATAAAATTGAAAGGGTACAGAGGAGAGTGACGAAGATGATCTGGGGCCAAGGGACCAAGCCCTATGAAGATAGGTTGAGGGACTTGGGAATGTTCAGCTTGGAGAAAAGGAGGTTGAGAGGGGACATGATAGCCCTCTTTAAGTATTTGAAAGGTTGTCACTTGGAGGAGGGCAGGATGCTGTTTCTGTTGGCTGCAGAGGAGAGGACACGCAGTAATGGGTTTAAACTTCAAGTACAACGATATAGGCTAGATATCAGGAAAAAGTTTTTCACAGTCAGAGTAGTTCAGCAGTGGAATAGGCTGCCTAAGGAGGTGGTGAGCTCCCCCTCACTGGCAGTCTTCAAGCAAAGGTTGGATACACACTTTTCTTGGATGCTTTAGGAACCTTTGGGCTGATCCTGAGTTGAGCAGGGGGTTGGACTAGATGGCCTGTGTGGCCCCTTCCAATTCTATGATTCTATTGGCATCCAATCTAGCCACACTGAGCTATATAAAAGTCACCTCTAGGCAATATTACTGTAACTCACTCTAACAAGGCTAACCTTGAAGCAGCTCCAGAAACTTCAACTGTTCCAAAATGCAGTGGGGTGGGTCCTAACTGGGACCCAGTGAAGTGCACATATACAACCAGTGCTCTTCCAATGGCAGTAGCTCCAGATTGAAGAACAGGGCCCATTATGTACATGTTGGATTATGCACTTTCAAAGTGCTTTTGCAACTGGATTTTCCTGTGCAGAACAGGATAATCTACTTCTTAATTGCATTGAAAGTGCATTATCCAATGCGTGCAGAATGGGCCCAGATTAAGTTCAAGGTTTTGGTTATTACCTTTAAAGCCCTAAACAGTCTGGGATTGCTATATTTGCAGGACTGTCTTTCCCCCCAAGAGCACTACTATCAAGCAACCAAAATTTACTGAGGATCCCCACTCCATATGAAATAAAATTGGCCTCAGCCAGGACCTGCTAGAACATTGTGCCTAAAGAGAATCCCCCCACAAACTCCTATAGAGATATAACTGGTCTCAACCTGGCCTGGTGGAACACTTAGCCTAATGTTGATCAGAGTCCTGTGGGACCTTAAAGTGCTCCATGGGGCTTACAAGCCAGAGCTGTTCTGTCAGGCTATTGGTTGAAGCCTAAAGCCTGCTGGCCCCCTTGCCTGAACCAACCCATTTGTCTGAACTTACCCAATATATTGCTATTCCCTATTGCCTAGAAATACAAGATATCTCCAATGGAACGAGTGCCATCTATTTTAAACTACTATATTTATAATTTTATTTTAAAATTCATACTATTTATATTACCTGTGTGCAGTTTAAATGGGTTAAGTTTCTTAAAGTGTCTTGGTAAATTATAGGAGATTTGTGGGGCAGTGCTATGAGAGGGGAGAATTTTGGGGAGATGTGATGTCACTTCACTGCACACAGGTAATATAAACAGTATGACACTCTAGGTTACAGATATAATCCTTTGGCATCATTATGAAAAGGTCATTTTCTCCTGTTTTTTCAATTCCTCAGGTTCAGTAAATTGGAATTCAGGATGGATAAATGAAAGGTCTGCTTAGGGTGTTTACAACACTTGCTAGTCCTGCCAACCCTAATTATTGTCTTACCAGGAGACCAGGTCTATTAGAGTCCATCTCAATGGAGATGAAGAGTGTGGAGTAGGTAAAAAAATTGAAGACAATTGGAAGTTACCTCAATTATTCCTGTTTGCCCCTCAGTTGATCAAATCATCACACATTGTCCAAAGGGGATAAGTGGCTAGTTAAGCAAAGCTGACCTGGGGATTGGAACAAACTGATCGACAAACCAAAGTTTGTGAACTGACAGTGAACTTTCCTGAAATTTTGCCCAAGTTTGTAGTTGTTTATGTAGAGCGGAACATAATGGTATACCCCTGCATTCTGCTTTTCACAAGAAACAGCTGAGGGGCTGAAAGCTCCCTACTGCTCAGCTGTTTGTTTTAAATAGCCCAGAGCCAGTAAACCCTGATTCGAGATCCCCAAAGCTTTTTGTGGGGAGTGATTAGTAGAAATGGATAAGGGAAGCCTGTTCTCCAGTGATACTGTCTCCCTTTTGTCTGGCTGCACAGTCAGGAGAAAGTCAAAATTATGCCTCTTTCCTGGTGATCCCATTTCCCTTTGATCTGACTGTGCAGCAAGACAAAAAGAAGATGGGAAACCTCTTCCCCAGAAATCTTGTCTCCCTTTCCTCTGGCTGCATAGCCAGGACAAAAGGAGATGGGAAATCTCTTCCCCAGTGATCCCTTCTTCCTTCCTTCTGGCAACCCCCCTATTTGTTCCCTTTGTCATGGCCCTCCCTCCATTTTCTGATGGCTGTTTGGTGGAACAGCCCAAAAGAGCCCCAACCCCCTTGACTGTTTTGTGGGACTGTAGTCATAGTGAGGGGTGATATATAAAATGAATGAATGAATGAATGAATGAATGAATGAATGAAGGAAGGAAGGAAGGAAGGAAGGAAGGAAGGAAGGAAGGAAGGAAGGAAGGAAGGCAGGCAGGCAGGCAGGCAGGCAGGCAGGAAGGCAGGCTCTGTGGAACTGCTCTAGCACCTCAAATTCATTGGGCATCACATTCTAACAGCCTGGCCCTGATTGAGGCCAATTTTACATCTCTAGGGCTGGTAATCCTGAGGGAGGTAGAAGCTAGTTAGAATCTTTTCCCCACTTGCATGAAGTGTTTACAGAATTTAAAAATGTAATCCTTGCTCTCTGGCACATGATACTATCCTAGCTTTAAAAACAAATTGCTTGCAAATTCTCTACACAGTCCATGTCTTGCCCGTGTAGTTTTGCTTGCAGAAATATGTCAGCTAAATTGCAAGGATTCTAAAAAGAAAGCAAATACACCTGACATAACACATTTGTGCTTTGTTTGTTGGGCCAAACAGCTTTCACTCTTATTCCTTGCCTTTTCTAGCTTGAAGAACACATCTCAAAAATAAGCCCAACCATTGCATTTTTATGATAGACTACTATATTTGTGTGTGTGGTGGGGGTGGGGGATAAAAGAGTTATCCATACAACAAATAGGACTTGTCAGACGCCAGACATGCAGAACTAATGCAGGTGTCCAACTCAAAAAGACTGCCAGAGAAAGACAAGCTGGAAGAAACAACTTGTCACTGCTGTCTTTTGACAGAATGAAGCAACTGTTAATCTGAGAACCACTTTAGAAGACTGAAGACATTCAATCCCCACCTCTATGAGAAATGCAGAGAAGGGTGTAATCTGATCCTTGAGATATCATATTAAAATTAGAAACAATGCCTATAGGACCACCCAGCTCTATCTCTTGATGGATGGCTGCCCCAACACCCCCCCCCCCCAAAGAGATTTGCAAGTTTTTTGGAAAGAGTAATTGGCTCAAGAAAAACGGCTGAAATTCAACCCCTCCAAGATGTAGGTCCTATGGTTTGGTAGAAAGGGATTGACCTGGAAGTGCATTTACCAACCCTGGATGGAGTACACTTAGAGACCTCACACTCAGCCAAGAATTTGGGGGTGATACTGGATACCTCCATGACAATGGAGGCCCAGGTCACCCAGGTGGATCAGTTGGTGCTTTTCCATCTGTGTGAAGCACAGCTACTAGCTTCCTATCTGTATCAAAAACATCTTGCCACAGTGATCCCTGTGACGGTTAACTCCAGAATGAATTCCTGTAATTTATTCTATGTGGGCCTTCTCTTGTCTGTGACCTGGAAACTCTAGCTGGTGCAAAATGCAGCTGCTAGGGTTCTCACCAGAGAAAATCCATATCCAGCCAGTGCTGAGGGAGCTGCATTGGCTCCCAGTTGAATACTAGATCGAGTTCAAGGTTCTGGTTTTGACCATTAAGCCCATGTGTGGTCTGGGCCCAGTGTATTTGGACCATTTATCTCCTTATTTTCCCCACAGTGCCTAGTGTTTTGCAGGTACAAACAGGTTGGAGGTCCCTGGTCCTTGTGAGGTTCACCTGGCCTCTCTTGGGTGGAATGAGCTCCTGTGAGAGCTGTGGTGGAACTTCTTCAGTTCTGCAGGGCTTACAAGATGGAACTCTTTTGCCAGGCATTTGGTTGAGACCATGACCATTTATGCACTGGGAACTTCACTGCCCCACCCCCCTGTCAGGAGCACAGATCGGGGGGTGATGAGGTACACCAGGCCAAATGCTCCCCCATGTGGGTGCAGGAAGAGGTGAGGCAACCTGCCATGACTAAAACTCCAGGCTGCAGCCCAGCATGAAACCTCCAGTGCATAAACGGTCCATGATGTGGAAGATCTGGCCTCTCCTCTGATGCCCACTGCCTTTTGGCACATGAGTGGCTTTGATGCCTGCCTTGTTTTACATCCTCCTGGGCACATATGGCAGCAATTGTAGGCTTGGAATTGGGGGGATTGGGAATCAGGGTGGGAAGGGTAAGAGGGGGGTTAAAGGTTATGTTCTGTTGTTTTAATTGTGTTTGATATTTGTTGTCAGCTGCTGCAGGCTAGCCAGTCTAGGAGTGGTGGCATAGAAATTTAACTAATAAATATATGTCATAAAGTACAGGATAAACGTTTATGTTCCATAGAGAATGATGGGAGAATCCAGGGCTGCAGTTTATAGCCATCTTAAATTTCTGCAGACTTAACTACCATTGGGGAAAGAGCAGGTATCAGAGGCTTCAGGGATGCAGATGCTCAGAAATGGCTGCTTTCATTCTCAGTTCAGAAATATAAAAGTCACTTGTGGTAAATGCAGATGAGCTGAATTTCATGGACTAAGCAAGCACCTGATTGTTTCAACACAAGTAGCACATGTCTGTTTTTAGATAAGCACCAAATTTATATATTATCTTACCTAGTATACATTTTTATGTAGAAACATTACAGGAAATATATATTTTTGCAAAATGGTTTGCTAGATGATCAGGCAAGTGAAACTATAAGTAGAGAGGAAAGAAAGAAAGGGGATAGTTATGGATACTTAAACCCAGAAATTAAGGCCATGAACAGTCAAGAAAGATTTCTGCGAACCCCAAAAGAGCCCCAGGTTTGCAGAAAAATATTTAAAAACTCTAAAAAGTGGTTTAACCTCATCCAAATAATAGAAGCAGGACCTATAGCCAAGAAACAAATTCCCTCTCGGTGGCCATTGTAACTATTGCTAGGAAACCACAAGAGTATTTCTCATCTTCAAACAGTGGTTTCTGGCAGTAAAAGACTGCTTTGGCCTTTGAGGGAGGACTCATCAGGGCCCACGGCAATCTAATGCCCAAATCATACAGAAGTTTCTCCTTGACAGGCTGCCAAGGGAAGGGAAGAAAGTTGAAGATAAAGCTAGTTTGGCTGGTAAAGGTAAAGGTAACGGTAAAGGTATCCCCTGTGCAAGCACCGAGTCATGTCTGACCCTTGGGGTGACACCCTCTAGCGTTTTCATGGCAGACTCAATACGGGGTGGTTTGCCAGTGCCTTCCCCAGTCATTACCGTTTACCCCTCAGCAAGTTGGGTACTCATTTTACCGACCTCAGAAGGATGGAAGGCTGAGTCAACCTTGAGCCGGCTGCTGGGATTGAACTCCCAGCCTCATGGGCAAAGCTTTCAGACGGCTGCCTTACCACTCTGTGCCACAAGAGGCTCTTTAGTTTGGCTGGTAGGTGGGTATAAAACAATAAAGCATAAAAAGGTGAGGAAGCTTTAGGGCAGTAGTTCTCAACCTTCCTAATGCTGCGACCCCTTCATACAGTTCCTCTTGTTGTGGTGACCCCCAACCATAAAATTATGCAAGTGTTCTTTCACAGAAATTAAACCAAAACTGTGAAGATCCATTGTTCATGATTGTATATAAACTGGTTATAAATTGTATATAAATTGGCGGGCACCTTCAGGAGGAGCGGCAACAGTGGCACCCCTGCTCCCCGCCAAGCTGCTCGCCCTGCCGCGACCCCTGTGAAAAAAATCATTTGACCCCCAAAGGGTCAGGTTGAGAACCACTGCTTGAGAACCACTGCTTTAGGGTATTTCAGGGAAGACAGTGATGTTTCATTGATCAATTTGGCTGTTTGGAAACAATGCAAGCCTGTTTACTGAGTTACTTTTTACATATTCGGACATAGCAGTATATTCTAGCTGAGGGGGATAATTCTTCATGATTCTGCTATGGCCTTGGGGAAGCATTCAGTATGCCCCCCCAAGAATATCTGCCTCCCTGCCAGTTCTACTCTGGGTGAGGTGGGTGAAAACTGTGACCAGAAGCTGATTACCTGAGATCTGGATGGAGCAGGCACAACTGTCTGCCACTGAGCGAAATGCGCAAGTCCCACATGTGGTGGGTGGAGTGGTTGTTGCTCTGAGTCAACATCCAAAAAAAGCAGGTGCTAACATTGGCTGTGGGAGCCCGTTCTTTTTCTTCTTTTTCTCCACCATGAGGGTGGACATGGCAGTAATCTGTCAGGTCCTCCCAAGTTTGCAGCTGTTCCTGTCTCCTATAGACAAAGACCACTCTGCTTCTCACAAAGTCCTACTTTGACTTCTTGTCCATGGACCTGCCATTGCTTCTCACTACTTGACTTCCAAGCATGCTTTTAAAAATAGTGGGCACAGGAATCAGTCAGTCAGTGGTCATAATAAATAAGTCAATACTTCATTCCATTTTATGTTCATTGAAATCTCTGTTACTATTTTGCACATGCACATTTTTGCACAGCCTTTGGGAGACATAGTTTGTCCCTTATGTCCTCGAATTAGCAGACCTGACCGCCCTTGGGTGGAATCATCTCACATTCTACACAAGTGCAAAAGTCCCCCACCCCCCTGCAAGGAAAAGAAACTCTATCATTATAGGGAGGCATAATATCACTACCACAGCTACAAAGCTGTTTACATTATTCAGGGCGGATTTGGGGAAGGCAAACTAATCAGAGATTAAGTTCAAGGGCAATTAAGGAACTCAAACACATTGAGTGCTTTCATACACATGAAATAAGGCACTTCCAATCCACTTCCAATGCACTTTGTAACTGGATTTTACTGTGGGACATAGCAAAATCTACTTGCAAACTGTTGCTGAAATGCATTGAAACTGAATTATTTAACATGCGTGAAAGCATTGTTTGGCTATTACATATATTCATGGGGTAGCTTTTAAATGAGTAATGCTAGTTAGGCCCCTATAATCAGTGGAAAGCCTATCAATGGTGCCACCATTTTAACATGCATGGAGACTCTAAGGGAATCAACAGTTCTCAGTTCCCATTCCGTCTCTCTTCTAACTTAAGGGGTTTCACCAAGCTCTTTACCAGATATTATAAGTAAAAGTAAAGGTATCCCCTGTGCAAGCACCGGGTCATGTCTGACCCTTGGGGTGCCGCCCTCTAGTGTTTTCATGGCAAACTCAATACAGGGGGGTTTGCCAGTGCCTTCCCCAGTCATTACCGTTTACCCCCCAGCAAGCTGGGTACTCATTTTACCGACCTCGGAAGGATAGAAGGCTGAGTCAACCTTAAGCCGGCTGCTGGGATCAAACTCCCAACCTTATGGGCAGACAGGTTCAGACAGCATGACACTGCCTTGCCACTCTGCGCCACAAGAGGCTCATACCAGATACTATAGCCAGCACTTAATATTGCTGAAATGGGGCATCTGAAGATACTAGGTCAACTAAGATGCCACCCCCCCCCTTTTTTTTCCCCTGAGAGTGCTGTGGTCTCAAGCATTGGACCTCACACAACTTTAAGATTTTTGCAGTTGATAGCCACTGCATAATTTTTTTTTTTAGAACTCAGAACCCTGTTTGCAGCTACATGGCAGGCAGGTGCCCTGAAAGTCTGTCAGGTTTCGCAGTTGAAGCATTAAATGGAGCCAACCAGTCTTCCCAATCAAAATTTAACCCTGATTGCTCATTATTTTACTATATCTCCTGCAGGGTGGCTGTGTCAGAAAACTGAAAATCAAAATATTCACTCGTGGGTTCTTGTTTGTTGTTCTTGTTTTCTCCAAGCAGGAATGCCAGCTATGCACTTATTTATTTTTAATAGGCAAATATGCATGTGCCATGTAGCTTTGTGCTATTCAACCCATTCTAATTCCTAAACTGGTACATAGCAGGCTGAACACCATTCTTTACTTAACTTCCAGCAGTCAGAGTAGCTGTAGGCAGTGTCAAAGAGGAGCCTCCTCGTGGGATTTGTGAGAGACAGAGACGTATATGGGGGGCTGTAAAATTGTTCCTTTTTATGTTTCAGAACATTTTTATACATTAAGAGAGCCGAGTCCCTGCTATTCTGTAAAAGATCTTTTGATTTGAAATGCTGGCATCCTTGGGGCTTTTAAAGACACGAGCAGCTCAAATGCCACTTAAGGTTCCTCGAGGGAGCAATGGAAACATGGAGGAAAAAAAACCTGACACACAACCCCAGCTCTCTGCCACAACATTTTTTTCTTTAATATTTTAACATGTTTCAAAAAAAAGTTTTCAATCACAATGTTATAACTCTGTTCTTTAGTGGCATGTGTAGGAGGGGTGCATTTGGATTCTTCTGCCTAAGTGATGTGTTGCGCAGGCATTGCCAGCATAATGTCACTACAGACTAGTGAAAGAGAAAGAGGTAAATGGATGCTGAACTTCAGGTGAGAGCTCATGCAACTGTAGCTCCAGCCATACGTTGTGGCATCATATGTCCCTGGTTGTGAGTCAAGGGGTGGAACAAGGATGACTTGGGACAATTGTGCCCATTGCTAGCTGACAGCCAGGCAGCTCTCAAGCAGTTTCCTGCAGCCTGCTCCTAGATGTCACTCAAAAGCTGTGCAAGGGAACCACTTCAGGTGAGCACTCATGTAACTGGAAGTATTTCTTTGTAAAAAAACAGTATGGAAGTTGTCCATTAGTGACTGGAGGAAACATATAATTGATTTTTCATCAGTTCCACTGGTGTTGACTTATCAACTCTTGCTGCCCCATTACATTCAAGGTGTCAGCTTCAACTTTTATAAATACCCCAATGGATTAAGATTGACCAATAAGGTTTGCCAGGCACTCCCCTCCCAAATAGACAGAGGTCTCCTGCCACCAGGTCCTTCTCTAAGCTGCCAATCAACCAGCTGATGGAGGGCTTACCAGGAGAAAGGAGAATGTCTAGGCTTCATTGTGGGCAATGTGCAGGAAGTTCAATCATCATACGAGAGATGTCCAGGTGATATTGTGATATTTGATGAAAAATTCTGTCTGGATGTCACTGGCATGATGACATCACTCCCTGTCTTGCACATAGCTTCAACAGTGAATAGGGTTTCCAGGAGGGTTCTGGCAACCCTATTGATCAGCAAAGCTGTGTACAGGACATTGCCCCTTTTTAATGCCAGATTTGTTGCCAATAGTCACATAACATTTTCATGGTGGCATCTCTGTGCTTCAGAGCTCTTCCTCAAGAGTCTTTGGCCACTGGACAAGCCTTTTCTACTGAAGTATTTAGACAATCTGTAGATATGGTCAGTCTTTGGAATATCCTGAGCATTTGTCTGATGAAACTGCACTGTATCTTGTTCGGCTCTCTAAACAGGCCCAAACATTTTGGAAACAGCTGAACTACTTAAATGAAAAATCACCTTTCTACTGGAGCAAAATTAGTTTCAGATGAAACACAAGGACAGCAGACTTATAGTTATCCTTCATGGTTTTTCAAGGCAAAAGAGGAGCAGAAGTGGTTTGCCATTGCCTGTCTCCGTGTAGCAATCCTAGACTTCCTTAGGGTCTCCCATTCAAGTAGTGAGCTTGGTTTAACCCACTTAGCTTCTGTGATCTGACAATATTAGATTATCCCATACCCTGATTGGCCTGTATTCAAGTACGTACCCCCCCCCCCCAGGCATGCTCCTCCCACAGGGGCGTTTCACAACATGGAACCATGGATAAGTACTGCAAACAGGGATCAATGCAGTGTTCTCCCCCACTCCCACCAAGAATGCAACTTAGCATTTTCACAACATTATGTGATTTCTCCTGGCCTTCTGCAGCTAACATTTCTAGACCTGAAGAAGAAGGTACAGTGAGAAGGCATCTTTCAAGCATGGCTGGATCATCTCCAGTTAATAGTTTCTAATTTCATTTAATATTCCTGAGGGCAAAAGCCTTAAGAGAACCCTTACATTATGGATATACAAATCTCCAGCTGCAATCTCCCTTTCTGCTGTTTTCAGCTGCCATTCCAGAGGTTGGTGTCAGAATTTTGTGATTTTTGCCATTATTTAGGATGTTTGTGTAACCAGGATATGTAGAATTTCATCCCAGTGTAGGAGATGGGGCAGCTTGTCTCCTTTGTTATAGTTTATGAGCCTGACATTCTTTCCTGCATTTCCATCCCCTCCCCCTCTTTCTCACCTTTTAGCAACCCATTTGCTCTGTTCCTTTTCCCATCTCCCTTGATGCCCATCTGCATGTTAAAACTGTTCGATATTTCCGTGTCCTCACTGGATTCCCACAGGATGGGGGGACAGGGTTTGGGATATATGCTAAGACCTTTGTCCATGGCCCCAGTTTAGATAATGCCCTGATGAGAGTATTTTCTTCCTTAATAAAGAAATCTTTGACTATTTGCCGAGAGTTTGCTTTTCTGAGTAACTAAACATCTTCACAATTTTAGGGGGAAAGGAAGCATCTTCCTCTTCACTTGGACCCAAAGCTTCTTCAGAGCCAAACTACATATGGCACTGGAAGCTCTGTGATGGAAATCTCAAACTTAAAAAAACAAACCTTAGCATTAGTGACATTTGAATTGAAACCATGATATAGACAGTGGTCAGATTGTAGTAATTTTACCCACTCTGTTTTGCCAATTTGAAACATCCCTGTGGAGATTATGTTTGGCTCTTCATGGGAAATGTACTGTTTTGTATTATCTTTTTATTTATATCTGGTTTTGAAATTGCTGTAAGCCCCTTTTATAGCCATCTTACTGAAAAGCAGAGGGAAAATACAGTCAATCAATAATACAAAGTTGCTGCGAATGAAGGAAAGGCTGTATTATAATGCTCTTTTTGACTCAAGAAAGCTTATTGCAGTGCTAGTTTTCACACAATCTTCACAAAGCACTTAAGCACTTCACAAAGCAGCTGCCTGTCTTTGGTCTTTAAGAAATGTGAAAGATACAACCTATGGCATATGTCTGTTGCAGGAGCTTTGGTAAAATAAATGTGACCAGGGAGGAAAACAAATAGATGTTCTTGGGAAATTTTCATTCATTTCAATGGGACTTTTTTTTTTATGAGATCGTCGTAGGACACAGTAGTCATTGCTTTCACTAGACATGTCCTTGGATCATTCCAAGACTTGATGATTGGCGAGTGTGGTTAGACCAATTTTGTTTCAACATTTAGCTGAAGGAGAAATATTCATACAGTGCGGAATAATTCCTCTGTATTTCTTTGAGCAGCTTCACATTTTTATGCTGGAAAAGGGAGCTTGAACCCGTCTGTTGCAGAAACCTATTATTTTGACACATCTTGTTGACAAGAGCCATTGTCTAAAAAGCCGAAATCATTCTGTCACAGGAAGCTTGGCAATCTTGCTTGTTGACAAATGTTCTGAAGGGGAAGAAATATCATCAATTATCTTTAGAAGGTTCTGTCCAGTGTTTCCAGGTATATTTGCCAACCACAAAACTATATTTAGTAGCAGAAAGAACGTCTAAGTCTTTGTATGCTAACTCAGTGTAAACTAAAGGAAAACCATAAGTTGGGGCCTACTTTAGTATTATTGGGATATGGTTATGTTTTCAAGGGGTAGTTTAGATAAGAATTAGATACACAACCAGTTGATTCACATTTTAATGGACTGGTCGGTCCAGAAACATAGACAAACAAGTGGATTTAGAACAGCATGACAGACAATATCTGTGAAAAAAAAGTTTTAAGATGACTCATCATAGTTATTTATATCAACAGTCCTAATGAAAGATTTTTGTCAGACTAGTTTTTTCCAGTAGTCAGTCAAGTCAAATCTCCTTGCCAAAATTGAAAATATCAAATGGTGAGGGGGAAATAGAAAATATGGTCACATCAATAGTATATGGTTACTGTATACTGTATACCAGGGGTAGTCAAACTACGGCCCTCCAGATGTCCATGGACTACAATTCCCAGGAGCCCCTGCCAGCGAATGCTGGCAGGGGCTCCTGGGAATTGTAGTCCATGGACATCTGGAGGGCCGCAGTTTGACTACCCCTGCTGTATACTGCACACTGTATAAACAACTCAGGCAGGAATAAGTGGTGGTTATGCTAGGGCAGATATCGAAGACTGTATGGAATTAAGTATTCTAGAAAATATAAAAGGAATGAACTCTTTTATGCTATCATTATGGCATGTCTTATACCAGCCCCTAGAATTAACTTAAAAATATTGGGTGTACTACCACTTTCATGAACAAAACCAGCTTGAGATGGAGAATTAAATGAAGGAAGTATCTATAGAAGAAAATATCGTAACATTTTGTAATGGAAGGGAAGTTACCCTGAACTTTGAGCTTATAAGGTTATGATGCTGTTAAACGTAACCATAATGCTATTAAATTTAGCATTAATGTTAATGGAAAGTAACTCCAAAGGTTTAAAACCATGATATTTGATCTCAAGAGTGAAGTTTACAAAAATAAGTTGGACAATTCAGAAGGAAGTTGAGTAAAATCCTTCCAGAAAGTGTGGAAACTGTTTAAAATTACATCAAGGTTGAATAGAGATGGTAAGAGGGTTTTTTTTTTTACAAAACAGATTACTGAGAAATTAAAAATGAATGAATAATTTGTCAGGTAAAGATGTTACTAAAGATTAACCTAAATGTGGAAATATTGCTCTTATCAGCACATGTAACTATTGGAGAGCAAATGTAGCACCACATGTTAAAAAGATAATCAAGGAAATTACATACTAGTTAGTCTAAATTCTGTTTGAACACCTTTGGAATTGTTTGGATTAAGTCAAGAGAAGGGTCTCGCCTATGCTATGGATACCTGAGTTCATGACAGTTTCTGAATTACTACCATTGAGAAAGCCTTGAAATACTTAATACAATGTTAAGGTCTAACTCTGTGTATGACAAAATATTAGGATATGTATTCAGTTTTCTGTGTACACAGATGTAGGTACCTGTACATATTTGTGTTTTTATGACATTAAAGACATTCTATATCTATTGCCCAAGAATGGAGGTAAATTTGCCATGTTCAAAATAATTGATCAGATAATTACATGGTTTGTTTGGTTTGTGAATTCTTCCTGGTTAGGAAGCAACCTGCTGAGGAGCCACAAGCAGCCAAACTGAAGATTAAAAAGCAGCTCCCTGAACACTACTGGTAAACTGGATGTGTGCTGATCGGACAGCTGTTTGAGCATCTCTAGTTTGATCCAGCAGGATTCCTCTTAGGTCCTTAACATGGAATAAAGATATTCACTTAGCAGGGGAAGAAATATTTGATTCACACATCATTTTTGCAGGGACAAATTGTAGATTTGATACTTCAGGGAATACTTTTTATTTAAGTTTTCTAATTTAAATCTTCCCCTCTCTCATTCTGTTTGGATTGCAGCACTACACAAACCTTTTTTTTAAAATTATTATTATTATTATTATTATTATTATTATTATTATTATTATTATTATTATTGTTGTTATTATTATTATTATTAATTTTGATTTATTTCCCGCCACTCCCAAATGGCCCGTGGTGGGTTACAGTGTCTTATTGCAGGCATTTGATCTTTCTCTTTTAGTCATTTTTGGAAATCCAGAGCTTGGCCTACCTCTGCATGTTAAAAATGTTCAAAAAACAAAACAAAACACACCAACCTTTGAAACAGAAATTAAATAGCACAATTAAATCTGTCTTTCCATGCCTATCCAAATGTACCGTAAGAATCTGTATGGCTCCTTATTCTTTAGCTAATGTTAGATGTTTTAAATGAGACTTTCTATTGTTCACAACATTTACCAATGCAAAGCAGGGCTTTCTTTCTTTGTTTCCTGAAAATAATCTCATTAGTTTGCTTATCCGTTATTTGTGTTATTGTCACTTGTCTAGATAGCTTTCATTCCCTTGATTGGCACAGAATTTGCTTATTGCAACTTTTTTTTTCTCATAAAAGTTGTCATTTCACCTGATTTCAGAGGAGGTGTAATTATTCTTAACAATAAGCTCCTTGTGGTGAAACATGTTTGCTCTACATTTGAAGATCAAAGAGCTGAACAACAGGTTTTTGATGTTATTTTTAGATCTACATGATTGCAGGAGACAAAGAAACAATCAAGCCTTGTTTTCACTTGAATGATTTATACTTTGACAAAGACAGGTAGAATAAACCCACCACATCTTGTTGGCTGAGTGGGATAATGAAAGTATGAGTGGTACAGTCCTAACCCAGTCAAAATGGGACTTAATGGATAGTGCTGGGTTTGCAAAATTGAGATAGAGGTTGAGGTTGTACCTCTTTGTTCTTGGGGCAGCCTCACACATGCAGCTATTACACTGCTTCCTTTCTTTTCACTTTCGCCATTCCATTGACAGAGCTGACCTCTGCAAGATGCCCCTGATAGTTGGACCAGAACCAGTTATTTGAAATCCATTCAAAGGATTCTCAGTTAAACATCTGGAAGAAGTTCCTAACAGCTAGAGTGGTTCCACAGTGGAACAGGCAGGAATACTGGCAGGTATTACAGGCAGGAATACCTCCTCAGGAGGTGATGGCACTAGGTCATCATGGGTGCTTCATAGAGCTTGTTCCCAGAGGTCCACAGATGGGCGGACCTGCCAGCCCCAGTGATATAGGATCACCTCCCGGAGATGGAACTTGGATGGCTCAGATGGGCATTGTGTGACCTGGAGAATTTGGGCCTGCAACCAAGGGTTGGCTGGTTGCTCTTGCACCTGCTGGACAATGTTGGGAATAGCGGGAATGCTGCAAAGTCCAGTAGCACCTTTAAGACCAACAAAGATTTATTCAAGGCGTGAGCTTTCAAGTGCAAGCGCTCTTCTTCAGAATCTATCCATGTGGGGGGAGTGAGGGTTGACCACCTGAAAGCAATATAGTACCTGAACTGAGAGCCCTTTCTCAGTTTAAGCAAAGTGTGTGTTTGTTGCCACTTCAATGCTACCTAATAAAGAACCTGACTTCCATAATCACGAGTCTTGTGTCTACGGAACACAATCCTCACAGGGGACAGCCCTTCAATGGCTGATATTCTTTCTCCAGGGCTCCAGACAGAGGTTGCCATGGGAGAAAATCAGTCATGATACTGTTAACTCCCATGTGGAGTTCCAAAGGGCACAGTTCTCTCTCCTACTTTATTTAACATCTTCATGCACCTCTATCCCAGTTTACTCAGGGGTTCAAGCTTGGGTGTCATTTGGAAGCAGTGATGGCTTGGCTCAAGCAAAGTCACCTGAAAATCAGTCCTTCCAAGATGGAGGCTCTGTGGAGAGGTAGGAAGGGACCAGGCAAGGAAGCATGATTGCCCTGCCTTGATGGTATGAAACTGACAGTTGCACAATTTGCTAGGAATTTGGGGGTGATCTTCAATGCCTTATTTTCAATGGAGATGTAGCTCAACTGCATTTTACCATCTTCACCAGGCAAAGCTTCTAACACCTTATCCTACCTCTGAACACCTCAACACAGTGAACCATATGACGGTCTCTTCCAGTTTAGACTCTGTAACTAATTATATGTTGGCCTATCCTTGACACTGATGCAGAAACAACAACTGGTGCAGAATGCTGCTGCATGAGTCCTCACAAGAATACCTTGGAGGGTCCACATCCAGCCAGTTTTTAGGCAGCTACACTGGCTCCCAGTTGAATTCTGGAGCCATTTCAAGTGTTGGTCTTAACCTTAAAAGCCATGAATTGTATGACACCAATGTACCTGAAGGATCACTTAACTGACTATACCCCCCCCCCAGACATTATACTTTGAAAACACCAGTAGGCCAGTAATTCCTGACTCAAGAGATATGTGGCCTCAATCAGGACCAGAGCATTTTCACTCCTGGCCCTACCTGGTGGAATGAAGTCCTAGAAGAGCTGAAGATCCTATTGAAGCTGATTCAGTTCTCCAGGGCCTACAAATGGAGCTCTTCCACCAGGCATTTGGTTCAGCCAATGAACATCAAGATTACCATCTTCAAATTCTTGAAGGGCTGTCATGTCTTCTGATGGAGCAGAGTCATTTTCTGTTGCCCCTGATAGTTGGACCAGAACCAGTTATTTGAAATCAATTAAAAGGATTCTCAGTTAAACATCTGGAAGAAGTTCCTAACAGCTAGAGTGGTTCCACAGTGGAGCAGGCAGGAATACCTCCTCAGGAGGTGTTGGGTTCTCTTTCTTTTGAAATTTTAAAGCAAAGGCTAGATAGACATCTGATTTTATGAACTTAGGCAGGTTGTGAGTAGGTGGGCAGGAAGGGATGTGCCAATGTTTGTCTCTTGTGGCCCTTCCTTGCATACCCAGGGAATTGCTGATTGCCACTGTGGGATGGTTGGTGAATTGCCTCCATGCCAGACTGGATTCTGGAGATTTTTGGTGGAGGGATCACATGGGCATGAAATTGAGTAAGGAAGTAGTTGTGAGCAGGTAGTTGCTTTGTTCAGGGGTTTGGGCTAGATGACCCTGGAGATTCCCTTCCAACTCTATGATTCTGTTATTCTACTATGGGCACCCTCCACAATACTCCTCCCCCAAATTATGACATTATAAATTAAGTTAATTATAAAAATGTAGACATAATGCTACACTAATTCTACTGGATGAGTTTTACCGGCTAATGGATGGCTTGAGTGTTTTAAATGGTTTAAATTATTATGTTTTACTGTTATATCAAATTATCTTGTATTTAATGAATTTGACTGCATTGTTAAGAATTAAATTTGGAAACCTCTCCAAACTGGTAGCCGGGGAGGGTATATAAATCACATAATAAATAATGACATTACCCACTAAATTGACTATAGAAACCCGTAATTGCTCTACAAGCAATTTTTGTACTTAGAACTCTTTAGAAGATTTTTCCCTTGCCAAAACTTATTCTGATGTTTTTTTAAAAAATATAATCTTTTTGTGTCTGCTTCTTATTTTGTAAACAAGTCCTTTTTTTTTGCAGAGCTGCACAGCCATGTCATCAAAAAGGGGTGTCTGTCACCCAGTACCAAGACACTGAGACGAAAGGAAATAGATCTCATTCCAGTTAATATAAAGAATACCCTTTGAGTACCTTGTGTGGGTCATCTAACAATTTAAAACCACTGTGGTTTGAGCTGAGGAGAGGAAATGGAAGTAAAATACATGATTTAAAGCAATTGTTGTCAGTTGATTTAAGTACCCATGATGAAATAAATGGAGACAGTTTTCTGTGATCACTTTAATGTACAATAAAACAAACGAATGTTGAATTATTAATTGTATAGGCATTTTGAAGATCTGATACAATCCAATAACATAGTCTCAATATTCTTGTTATGTACACTTGCATATAACCAAAATGAAGGTAGGTGAAATGTGTAAAACATAGCAGATGGCTTTGAAGCCTTGATGGGAGAGCTGGGACATATGAATGCTGGGGTGGGCAGTGTTGTATGATAGGAATGATTTCTGCTCTTGCCCCTCTATAACTTTGTCCTTGTTCAAATAGAATCCCAAATACTTTTAAACCTCCTCATATGCTGTCTTATTCTTATTTTACTTTCGCAAAATGTAAGCACTTGTCAACATCACTTGCATACCAATAAAACGGAATTCAGAACATTTAAACTGAATCCAACAAATTTAATCTAAACAAATAAAAATGCAAATTCCAATTAACAATTATATACTTAAATACCAGCATAACGCCCTCTGAGGTTGTTATTGCCTCCCTTCTGTTGTTTGTGTTGGAATATGAAAGATCTGCAGTTGTTTCTCTTCTTAATAAATTCTATTTTATTCTTTAAGCAGCCAGGTGCTTTGCTTTTTCACATATTTAAATTCTGTCAACAGTTTGGTACCTTTGCCATAGAGACAAGACCATGCTGGGCAACATCATTCAGCAGAGTTCGATGTACAAGCAAAGAGAAACCAAGGATGGGATTAAGCTTTGGTAATGGGGACTGAGACACAGTGGTAAAGCATGTGATTCATAGAGCATCTGTTTTACCTGTAGAAAACCCCAGCTTCAATGCCTGACATCTCCAGTTGAAAAGACCAGCCCCTGGATAGCTCCTGCCATTCTCAGTAGACATTACTGGCCTTGATAGACTAAGCTTATTGTTCAGGATAATTCTGTTTCATGTGTTCATACTATGTATGGAGCCAGAGAACCCATTTAGTAGTTTCTTTAAGTGCCCATAACAAAAAATGGTAAGTGGTTTTCAGGTTTAGATATTTAAAAATATGTTTAGATATTTGTTTAGTTTGACTTCTGTGTTATTGTCATCTTTTGGGGGAATGTGTGTGGGGTTAAAAAAAAGGCCCTCTCAAGCATAACAGCCTTACAGATCTGGAAGGAGACAATATGGAATAAGGACAATTCATGGAAGCCCTTTCCAAATGGTGGTCACAAAATAGAAAAAAAAGCTCTCTAACAAAACCACAGCAGAATTTGTTTCTTGCAACACAAACAGGCTGGGGTGAAATGTTCAAAGATTAGAAATGCAAAAAGTCTGTTAGGATTAAAAAGAAAATGCTGCCGATCCCCTACCGTACAAAATGTAGTTGGTCCTTTGAATTGTGAATGCAGGTCATAGGAGGAAATAATTTAAGGTCTTTTGTTCACTCCCATTATGTGAATAGCTAAAACAGCTATGAATCTCATTAACCCTCACTCTAGTGTTTTCTTCCTGGAAAAAAATGGTAAAAGAAAAGTTACCCAAATAAAAGTATTTGTCAGAGCCCCTAATGAGATGTTATATTTCTCTGACACACAACACAGATGCCATTCCAATGCATTTTGGAAAACAGGTTTTCTTCACAGGTGCACATTTCTTTTCTGCAGGAAAAGCAAGCATTTTGCAAATTAAGAAACCATTTTGTACAAAATGTTACATATCAGACACAATTGCGGGGGTTCTAGGAGAGGATAAGCTTCAATTTGGTCCAACATCTGGATCTTGTTATTTCAATAGCTTTCCGTAAGTGGTAGAAGCATTGTCTAATATGTGACTTCTGTCACTTTTGATTGGTTTAGTCGTTTATTGGACAAAGAAAGTCTACTGTCTGGTTATGTACATGAATCTGTATATGAATCTTCAAGATGGCACAGCAATGCTGAAATTGAATCATATGCCTTTAAAGGCCTGATAAGCAGATGGTTCTCCAGCTGGAAAAAATATGCTGCTAGCGGCGTTGTAGGCCCAAAGCAGCTATTTCAGTTAGCTCTTGCAGAGAGAAATTAAAACAGAATGAAGAATAAAGATAGCCAAGAACAAAGAATATAGTCCCTGTACACTATTGGTTATACCTCTTTGACCATTTATGCCCTGGAGGTTTCATGCCAGGCTGCAGGCTGGAGTTTTAGTTGTGGCAGGTTGCCCCCACCTCTTCCTGCACCCACACAGGGGAGTATTTGGCCCGGTGCGCCTCATCCACCCCCGATTTGTGCTCCTGCATGAGAGCTCGGGCAGTGAAGTTCCCAGTGCATAAATGGTCATTGTGTGATCTGCAATAATGTTTGATTGGAGCATGTGAGTGAATCTGCTTGCCTAATCCCACCCCTTGTTACTGGAATAAAAACAATGTTGTTATTAGGTGCGAAGTCATGTCTGTCCCATTGCGACCCCATGGACAATGATCCTCCAGGCCTTCCTGTCCTCTGCCATTCCCCGGAGTCCATTTAAGTCTGCACCTACTGCTTCAGTGACTCCATCCATCCAGCAACCTCATTCTCTGTCGTCCTCTTCTTCTTTTTCCCTCAATTGCTCCCAGCATTAGGTTCTTCTCCAGGGAGTCCTTCCTTCTCATGAGGTGGCCAAAGTATTTCAATTTCATCTTCAGGATCTGGCCTTCTAAGGAGCAGTCAGGGCTGATCTCCTCTAGGGCTGACCGGTTTGTTCGCCTTGCAGTCCAAGGGACTCGCAAGAGTCTTCTCCAGCACCAGAGTTCATAAGCCTCAATTCTTTGATGCTCGGCCTTCCTTATGGTCCAACTTTCACAGCCATACATTGCAACTGGGAATACCATAAAAACAATACTTTAATAATTTAAGTTTGAGGATGCTCCATCTATCATTTGTTTGGGTGCATCTCCATTAATCTGGCCTGAACAAATTCCAATTTACCAACCTAACCAATATTTGATCCCTTCTGGTGTTAGTTTAGAACCATAATAAATGTCTGACTGGCTATTTGATCCCTTCCATGGGACAGGAACCAACAATGGAAGGTCCATCAAATTCATCTTGGATCATGATGATTAGTGTACCAGAAGTTGGCCCATAGAGGCTGGTGTTAGGCCAAATGAATTTCACAAACAGACTCCAGTAAGAAAGATAGATTTATATTTGTGCAAACAGGAGAAAACTTAGCCCTCTTTGGTGAGAACTTAGATCTTTCTCAAAATTTGCTAGTCCAAAGCAGCCGTTTACACAATGTATCCAGGAAGATTGCACTTAAATTGTACTTCTCAGGGCATTCCTTGGCTGGGCTCACACTCTTTTCCCTAATCTCTCAGAACATACAATTTTGTACATTGCATGTACATTTAAATGAGCTATCTACCTTCCAGTAGGAGGGGAAGTTAATATTATAATTTCTTAATAAGACATTAAGCATGCACCTCAAGCAACTGACCTTTTGCTCTGTGGCTAAGAACTATGTTTCCTAACTTGTGGTTAGCTATCTGCAATTTTAGTTCCCCTTATCTTAGTTTCTAATATTTCTGAGCCTTGCAGTTTTGCCTTTTGAACACATTAATTTGCAACTTATTGCCTAAACATCTATGGGGGAAAAGTATAAATTTTGATTCATCTTTATGGCCTCTCACAGGTGATGAGGCAGAGGAGAAGAGGAGCCTCAGACAAGCACCAGCCAGGAAGTCCTGAGCAGAAGGAAGCTCCTGGAGCATTGAAGGCAGACACTGGCTGCTCTTTATCATCAGAGGTGGGATGGTGTATCTGATTGCTCATGGGATCATGCCTATTTGATGCTGAGCCATGGAGTGCTCAGTCTGGGTGCAAAAGGTGGAATTGTTGCTTTTCCCACATATGCGCACCTAGAATATTGCCCAGCCTGATCACCCAATCATGGTTGTCTCCAGAGTGACCATGATCTTGACTCCTTGCTGCCTGCTCTGACCTCTTAGACCATCTGTGACTACTCTGATTCGCTGCCTGTCTTCTGACTTCTGGACTGTGCACCAACTCACCCCTGGCTTATTACTTGAACTCTGGTAACAGACAGCTTGTTTCTGTGTATGCTTCCAGCAAGCTTGCTGGGACACTGTAAGACCCTTGCTGTAGTGTTGGCTTTCTGTCAGGTCTGGTAACTACAGCTGGGAATACTTCCAGCTCCAGCGTCAGCACAGCTGAGCACAGCCAGCATCCCCCAACTCCACAGGGAGAAAACCTGAGTTTCCAGCCTAGTTGGGAACAGGCTACTACATTGTGAGTCATGCTAGTCTTTCTCTATTCCTAGGCAAATGGGGAATGGGCATCAGCATTGGCCTCATGATGTCACATCCAGCTTGAAACCCAGTTCCTGTGGCAACTGCTCCAAAATGGACTGTCCCCAGGACAATCGCACAGTTAGACTATGGAACCAGGTTGCATGCAAAAAATTCTTTGGACCACCCCCAAACAACACATCCCTACACTCCAGAGACTGTCCCTGCAAAAGGACATATGGTGAATCCCAGTCCATACACTGGTTCCCTTCTGCACTCCAAGAGCAAAGATTCAAATGTCCAGAGTCATTTCATCAAAACGGCTGGAAACAAGTTTGCTGTTCAATTTTCTTATGACTTTTTTTTATTTCACAGTATATACATTGAGGACTTGCAATTAACCATACTGTTAGCTACTAGGGAATGAGAGCCACCAATGACCAGGGCACGTTGATACTATTTTGACATCAAAACACAATAATTTAGACCTGGATCCTCCTCCACATTCTCCTCACTAACCTACTGCTCCTCATGGCTTTCAAGGCTCACTTGCCAGATAAGTCCCTGCACTACCTAAATCTGTAGACGAGGCTGAGAGAGCTCTAGCAAGTATGCTCTGTGAGAACAGCTCTAACAAGGCTATGATGAGCCCAAGGCCACGCAACTGGCTGTATGTGGGGGAGCGGAGAATCAAAGCTCCCTCACCAGACTCGAACATGCCACTCTTAACCATCCAGTCCACCTCCCACCTTCTAAAATCACACACTCCTGACAAGGGCTCATCCATTCTCCTCCTAAAAACTTCCACCACCCTCTGAGGCAGCATATTCCAACTATGAACAGCCCTCACTGTTGGAAATGCTGGGTGACCATGGTCCAGTCACAATTCTCTCAGAACTCACTCAGCCTCACCTACCTCATAGGGTATCTGTTGCGGGGAAAGGAAATCAAAGGTGTTTGTAAACTGCTTTGGATCTCCTTTGGTTAGTAAAAAGTTCGGTATGAAAAACCAGCACTTTCCCTCCTAAACAGAACTTTGTGCCTCCTTGAAAAACATGCCATGTACTATGGAGCTATGAGCCTTAACATAGAACAACATTCACAGCAAAATATTCTTATTGTTGCAGGAGTGTATCGCTTTCCGGAGGGTGAATCCACTTTTGGGGATTTCCCTGAAAGCGCTACAAGGAAGTGCTTTTTGCAGATTGGTTTCAGGTGTGTGGCAGATTGTCGACGACGTTGTGCATAACAGCAAATCAGTAGCATTTTCAATTGGCAACCATTGTGCTATTTTGAAGGCGTGCAAAAAGCCCCTAAGTTTTGGAGTGAAGTTTGTCTAGGTCTCTCATTGACCATTTACGCACTGGAGGTTTCATGCTGGGATGCAGGCTGGAGTTTTAGTCATTGCAGGTTGCCCACCTCTTCCTGCACCCATATGGGAAAGCATTTGGCCCAGTATACCTCATCTGCCCCCTATTTTTGTTCTTGCATGGAAGCTGGAGCAGTGAAGTTCCCAGTGCATAAACGGTCATTCTCTCCTTCCTTAAAGTTGACTTGAAATAGTATATTTCCTCTATGCATATGGTCCTTGTCTTTTTTAAAAGGCTCAGTTTTCATGTAAAAAAAATGTTGGACTCAAATTTTCAACCAAATCAGAAAAGATTGGGGGGTGATTTGAGAATGAAAGATGACTACTCTCTAAGTGATTGCTAAGAGCCAAACTGAAGGGAAGACAATATCAGAGCTTGATAGGAATTTGATATCAGCTACTACTTTTAATGCCAGTGATTCTATTTCTAAGGATAAGCTAATAATGGCCATTTAATTGCTTTTGGATTCTCTGTGTTGTCATCAATATTTTGGACCCGCCTTATTTTCATTGCTGACAGTATAAGTACATTTGTTTTCCTTTTCTTTTACACCATTTTTATACTGTTTATATGAAATGTATATACACGTTGCAGTGAAAACTGTGTAGCTTTATAATGGCAATAAATTGCCTCCTGGATGCAGAAAATCATGTGAAAATATCTATTTAGTACATATGTATCCTGCCCTTCCCCAAAGATCTGAAGGCAGTATTAATGCTTCTCCTTTACCCATTTTATCTGTTAAGGTACAGGGAACATAACTAATAAAAATTTAGACCATTTTGGATTTAACCCAAATGTTTCCAGTGGTGAGATAAGAACAGAGAATATTTTTCTCCCCCCCCCCCTTTGCCATTGGAAAGTGGAGGTCAGATGGGGGGCAACCTCTTTGGCTGCCCATGGAATTGATTCAATCTTTTTTTAAAAACTTGGAGGGGGTGAGGAGGGGCTCCCACAGCTATGCTGCAAATTTGGTGCCTCTACTTCACTCCCCCCTCCCCAGACCAGGAAATAAAGGAAATTTTGCTCCCTTCTGATGTCCATATGGGGCCCTATCATGCCTGAATCATGGTTCTGTGATTTGGTCAAAGCTGATGTGGGCAGTTTAATTACAAGGGAAGTTTGATTCAGACTAGATTAATCCAAAAAGTATTGGAACCAACATTAATTCGAGCACTTTTCAGTGTATAAAAACCAAATTTCACATGCCTAATCATGACTGTCCTAAGGTTATCCAGACAGGCCTGCCACAGAACAGTCCCCATTGGCCCCCTCTGTGCTGAATACGGAAGAATCTATGTTCCCTTAGCACAGGGCTTTGGGAGCCTAACCTGTGCCAGGCCGGGGGGGGGTGGTGGTGGTCAGCAACCAGGCAGTACTGTCGTTTGGACACAGAGATTAACCCCGGGTTCAAACTGATGCTGTCCCAGCCTTTTCCACCCATGTGGAATTGACCAAAGACAGGCATATTCACACAAAGAGAAGACTTGTATTTCCAAAGGATATGAATTAAAAGTCATAGGAGACACCAGAGCCCATGAGATCTTCTTGCAAACAAAGCAGGAACCCAGATTCAAAGACAATGTAGAGCATGAATAATGGAGCAATTTGCACATGCAGAATAATACTTATTAGGAAACTGCATGTGAGGCCTAAAGTTAGGTCACAGGGGTCTGTATCTGGCTTATGTGGGTAGCCTCATCATAAAGCCAGATACCAAAATAACAGCAGCACACCCACCAAGATGAATTACAGCGTAAGCACTAAATTGTACCACTTATAGTGTTATCAATTATTTCTTGTATATTCACAGCAGTTGGCTTCCAGCTCATGTGGCTGTAGGAGAAATGTGACCAAAACTATACCTAAGAAATGCCATGTATTAACCAAAGGCTTTGAAGGAGCTGCTTCCTTTTGTTACCACATTATGTTTTTTTTTTGCTTGTTAAGTCTCCAGATGTACAACTTCTCATCACTTTAACTTTCAGTGCTGCAAAGATACATTTTGGAAGAAGATGGGCAAAGATGGCTTGACCATCTGCTTTTGCTACTGAGCAGAGTGGGTTAAGGGGGGGGGGAGACTAAGATGCAGGGAGAAAAAAAAGACTGCAATCTGCTCAATCCACTTGGGTTATCAGACCAACACAAGACTTATGAAGGTTTTCCAGAGGTTATACAAGATACAGAAATCTTTGAAGGATACTGGAGTTCTAATAACTCAGCCCCCATACACCAGCTGGCTGCTCATGAGGCTACCCACATAAGAACTGAAGGTAAGAAATGTCAATCTTTCTGGGGACTCAAAATGGGAGCCAAGCCTGCCACTCTCCTCTCTATAGAAGACAGCACATGCAGAGGAAAATCAGAAGATGCCCAAACAGCCTGCAGATGGTGTATTCTGATCCTACAATGGCTTGACCCTAAAATAATTCTGGAAATTGTTCTTATGATGCTCCACTGCCAGACAGGTCATTGGTTTCCCCAGATTGATTACTAGTAATGTTTCAAAATCATGCTTGTCTAACACCAAATGTTGGTTTTGCCTATTTTGCATTTTAAACTTTCCCCTACATTTCAGAATGGAGAAGCTAGTTATGATTTTAGATAGGTCTTATTGATGGGTGATCTGTATGTCATTCCCTCCTTTAGGGTGGGGTTTCTATTGGCCATCAGTGATTACCCTGTCCTGGCTCCAGACTGAGACACTTCTTGTTATATTTATCTAGGCTGATTCTGTACTTACTTTGTTTTTTGTTGTTCAGATTCAGATTCAGATTCCTTTGTTGGCATACGATTTGATAGACATAAAACAAAATTTAAAACAGAAACAAATTCCGGGCATAGACATATGGACAACAGTAATAAGGCCTTATGTCGCGTAGCCCATCTGCAGTATAGATAGATGAGTTCTCGATATAATTGACAGGATTTTTGCGAGGTCCACTATCTGAGAAGGCTCCTTTACACTCAGCAACATCTTCACTAGATGTTTCTCATCCATGCACAGATACTTCAGTTTTCCCATAAAATCCCCCAGATAATGATGGAACATCTGAAATTTGGGGCAGTTGAATAATAGGTGGCTAAGGAAATCTGGTACATTGCACCCGTGCAGATAGCTTCTCTCATTCGAAAGGATTTGAAGGAAGCATCCTCTTGATAGTTTTGAAGGGAAGATGTTTAGGCACGCAAGGAGAAAGGCCCTTTTAAGGGAATAGTCATCTAACACTTGAAGATTTAGGGGCATTGATTTATAAGACCAGGGGATGTCCCAGTGGCCTGGTGAACAGATCCTGTGGGTTGATGCACCAATTATCTGAATGTCCTGGTCTTCTAGTCTTTTAGTGATCAGCTTCAGGACTGTGCTCTCATCATAATTAACTAGAGTAGATAAATATAATCCTAAGCAACAAAGTTTATAAAAAATTACTTTGTTAAAGCCCTTAATAAAATAGGGATCTCCTAAAGTGTTAGAAAGTAGAGATAGTGGGAAAGAATGGAAGTGGATTTTTAACCAGTATTTGAATGTACAGACTCTGGTTTCTATGGTCTGTTGACCAAGCTCCACTAAAAGTGTATGGTTTGCGACACATTTTGGTACATCCAACAATTGCCTAAAAAAGGTAGATTGACATTTTTCAACTTTGTTGCTGAATGCACCGATCCAAATACTCTGTTGTTTTATTGTTGTTGATCTTGCTGAATTCAGATAGATTTGAACTTGGGTCTTTCTCTATTCCCCCCCTTGAAACAGAAAGTGTTTTGTACCTCATAGAGGAAGCTCAGGGTGGGGAGGGAAGCCAAGCACAGCAGGCTCTTTCTTTTCTTGAATGACTGGGGGGGGGGGGGAGAGAGAGGATTGGAGACAGCAGCTCACTAAGAACAAGAAGGGAGAAATAAATCCAAGTGGCAAATCTCTGCTGAGAAAAGTGTGGCTTCTGGAGCACAGTCACTTTAAAACAGGGCAAAAATAAGTCTTGGGAGGGAAATCCTGCAACTGGGAACCAGGAAGTATTTGAACTGACTGCTTTGCTATGTCAGCATTGCAGGCACAGGGCAGGAAGTTAATCCACAAAACGCAAAACATCTACACTTATACTAGGGACTTTAAAAGCCAGGTCTTCAAATATAATGACTTATATCTGCTCCTGGATATCACAAAACAACAGAGAGTGGCAAAACAAAGTGTTTTTTTTTTGTGGTCCAAGATCAGCAAATGGGCCATCATGCTAACAGAACTACTATTCTCGCTTTGTATGTAGCACCCAATGAAACCCTCAGCAGTGCTGGGAGAGAATTCTGTTTTTACTTTCCTCTGCTGGATAAAAGAAGAGGGCAAGGTCACCCACTGAACATCCATGGTGAAGGGGGGATTCCAACCTGGATCTCCCAGATTCTGGTCCAACATTCTAACCACTGCATCACACTGGCTGGGTGTGTGCTGGGGGATGTAGGGCAGATGAAACTAAAGTATGGTTCCTGGTAAACGATTCAATAATGTATTTCTCTGCAGCATCATGAACATGTACTTTCCAATATTAAGAAGTTGGTGACTACTCTTGGAGTTCTTGATTCCCTCCCCCAACTGGGTAACAAACTTCATAAACACTGAGCCAATTTTTAATTGTGCCAGAGGGAGTTAACCTTAATTCCAATCATGTATGTTTATGGAGAAATATACCCCATCAGTTCAAGGCAATTTACTTCCAGGTGTGAATGCAGCCTGAGAATGAGAAGCTGTATGAATCACATTTTGTCTGTTCTTCAGCAATTAGCATTGACTTGGCTGAGTGTAGAGAAGAAAATATTGTCCCACATTTGCTTTTTCTCCCCTTGGTATTTGAAGAGAAAATAAAATTCTATGTTTTCATGCTACTTGCTTAGTGCTTTAAAATGATCTGGCTGGCATCATAGTTGCAATGCACCATTTTAATATTTAATAATTAGGGCAGCTGTACAACTGGAGAGGGGAACCCGGCATTGTGATATATATATTTAATGTTTAGAACTACTTGGAAGGTTCTTGTAAAGTATATTTAATGGCTGGAGCACTTTAGTTGATGTAGCAGAATTTTAAAACACAGGGAACAGCATAAGTACCATTGTCTAAATAATACAGTTGTTTCTGGGTATTACAATCCCATTGTTTCTTTGCTAGGCTGCAGCGAGCCTAGCTAAGTGTGATTTGCTTTTAACTGCTAAGAGAGATTTAATACATTCTTGCATAGGAAATGCCTTAAATCATTGCTAAATGACAGAGAAAGCTAAAAAAAAAATAAACCACCCTGGTAATCAAGTTGGCAAAAGAAAAAGAGAAAGGAACAACAACAAATCAGATTCTCACAGGTGATGTGGGAACATATACCTCTCTGGGGCTCCTTCTCCTTGCCTCCGCCTCTTCATCCTGGCATGAAGGCTTTCCCCACCTCCTCCCTGCTGTCTCTCTCTCTCTCTCTCTCTGACACAGAGACACACATGCACACACAGATTCCATCCCCCCTCTTCTTTCCCCCACCCTTTTGCTTCCCCAACCTTCTCCTTGCCCCTCCCCACATCTCTCTTGCAGATGCAGATACACTCACATGTACAGAGATATAGACTCTGCTGCCTCAGCCACCAGCCCCACAGCTGCCTTCTTTGGGCCTCCACTATACTCTACTGATGGTGGGACCAGACATGGAAGGTGAGCGAGGGTTGCAGTGCAACAGGGCTCAGTGCTGGCCTTGCCAGCCACCATTGTCCATCTTCCGAGGTCAGACCTGGTCCCAGCCCCAGCTCATGTGGGCAGCAGCTGAGCAAGCTGGGCTCAGTGCTGGGCCTTGCCGTCACCACTGCCCATCTTCTGTGGCTCACAGTCTGTGCCTCAGCTGCCCGCCCCACAGCTGCCTCCATCGAGTGATGCACTCCCTGGGGCAGGACTAATGGATGTCATGTCCATTATCATTTCCATTGAGGGAGGCATGCCAGTAGATGTCCCCATGTTATCAACAAAAAGTGTCCAAGGTCTAAAGGCCTGTTTATCATTACAAAGGAAGTGGCTATTTTTACTGAAATGGTTGAAAAAGAAGCAATTCATATTGTCATGCATTTCAATTTGGTACATTAAAGGTGAGCAAGATGGGAGATTAAGCTCTGAGGTGATAAGGTTATATAAGAAGCTGAGTTGCATCAAGGTGGAACATTAAATCTATCACAGACTGTTCTGAATGGAAGCACATCTCACAGGGACCAGAAATGGATATCTCCCAGCTCACTACTCATTGAGTTAAGATGTAGAAGATCTTATTCCATAGTAAGTTTTATCATAAAGGAACACACAACTCCACTCTAGATTTACCATGGGCAGTACTCATGAGCCTTCAGGGTATTTCCAAGCTTTGAGAAGAACCAGCTCTCAAATGTTGTTTAAAGTCAATTTGGAGAGATTGTGGATTGGCGAGAGAAATGAACATGCTTTGGAGGAAGCAAACATAGTTTTGGTAGTTTTCAGGGTCAGAGTGCTGGACTTCCAAATAAGCAAAAAAAAGGGTTTCACAAAAACCTGGTTGAGAAAGCCTGATCTCTGGAGACTATGGTCTTCAAGGATATGTAAGTATGTACTCCCTGGATCCTGTGAACCACACCCAAAGTTCACCAGTAATTATTAAGCATGGATGCAAGGGGGGAAAATTAAGTTCTTGGGTGTACTTTACCTTGATTGAAGAATTATTAGAGAAACATACCTAAGAGTTTATTAAGATTGTCTAATGATGTATTTTAGCACCATATTAGAGAGTTCAGCTATAATGATCCTCTAATTTAAAACAAAAATATCACATTAGAGACCCGGAATATATCACATTAATGAAGAACTGGGTGCACTTTACGACTGTTCCATGAATCACAGAAATAAACAGCTAAGTACCTACCACCACCACTTGCATTAAAGAACTTTAGCAAGCACCTGGATATGTTTTTCAAAAGATTCCAGGACCAGATATTGGAAGCATTACCCAGGATTCCCTGACACTGAGCAAAACAAACAGGTAGAGCTAAAAATATTAAGCTTGGTATGAGTAGTCACTGGAAATTTAATAGATCAGGTTGCAATACAACTAGCAATTTAAATGGATGAAATACAATCATAAAATTCAATCTAATAATATTTTGCAATCATGCCAAGCTGTGTATTTCAGTAGGATCTGAAATTAGCTTTATCATAGAAAATTAATATCCTGCCCATGATTCCCATGGAGAAAAAAAGTTGGAAACATGTATAAACTTCATGTTGATGTAGATCTTAAGAAAAATCAGTGAATGGCTGCAAACATGAATGGACAGAATTCCCACCTCATTTCCACACCACAGTGTTTGCTTAGCAGGAGAGCAAATTGGCCCAGAAAGAGGACGCACACACTGAAGCTGACTTTTCATTGGCATAAAATTGATCACAGCTTTATTTTAACCACCTACCAGGAGTGTTGGCATAGCATGGGGAGGACCCTTGCCATCTTGTGATCAGCAGATCGCAAGGAAGTCCTGGATTCCTTGCCTCTGGAGCTGCTGAGCTTGGCCTCTCATTGATCACAGCACCCCTTGCCTTCTGGATCCACCAAGGGAAGTCAACCTTAAACTGGAGGAATCCTATGGGCATGGACCTTTACTTTGTTCCCCCCAGTTGCCCCATAATGCAAACCTGTCTGTCACCACAGCAGTGTTGGTGCTGTGGTTCAGCATCCATGCAATCTCTTAAGGAGGCCCCCATGCTGGAGAGTCCAATTTGCAGATATGTTCTCCCCCCAAAAGGATCCTCTCAAAACCCAAAAGCAGGACAGGATGGGGCCGAATCCTGACCACATTCCTACCAATGTTCTTACTCAGATAGCCAGGCCACAAGTATAGCCTGCATATTGTGCAGCCAAATGTCACAGCCCCAGTCAAAAAGGTATGCACCATTGTTGCAATATAAGGGGAGAGCCTGTGTACTATGTCCAAGTGGTTGATGATCATCTTCACATATGTCTGGTGATGGTTTTGCAAATTCTCTGCCTTGCTAAGTCAACTTTTCTGAGAGACAATGCATCCTTCCAGATGTGACATTGAAGCAGTTCTGACCAAATGATGCCATGTTTTGAGGAGATACTGCCATAAAACCTCTATATCAAACGGATGGTATGCAAAGGCCGCAGGCCCTTGTTAGCCAGCTGCATGTGAATAGCAGCCAGAGGGCCTGCATGGAAAACACCCACTGCTACAGCCGCCACAAAAGGATCCCACCTCATGCCCCAATGACTTGAACACTTGATGTGGAGGCAGTTTCCTAGCCCAAGGCGAGAGTCCCAGACACAATTGGTGATGTACCAGCCGGCCCAGTAGACAATGCTGTGGCCCACAATCAAAACATTTGGTGACACCACTGCAACACCTAAGAGAGGTGAATAGTAGAACACAGATCAGGTCTCATGTAGAGCTTGTAGGTAATGGAGTGCCAGTGACCCAGTGACATAATTTGCTGCAGGGAACAGCCTATCTGTGAGGTGTGAGTGGCTGCTTTGATACAGAAAGAATGTGTCCCAAATTGCCCCACATCAAGTCCCTAGAGGCAAAGACACAGCCTGAAAAGAGCTGAAAACTGGAAACATGCTAGGTGCCATTTGCACGTATGAACAATGTCGCAAGAGTAGCTGGGTGAACCATCAAGTAGTCATCCATGCTGCATACCAGGCAGGGCAGTGGCAATTCCACTGCTGACAAGATGCCTCATGTTTCCTCTAGTCAACCTTTGACCAGGATCCCTTCCAAGGCTTGAATGTCCTCCCTGGCCATGGCTGCCCCCCCCCCATGTCAGATCTTGAGGTGGCAAAGAACCCTGCCACAATACAAGGCCCCATAGAAGGCCAAGATGAATGCAGCCTGGAACAGTATCTTCACGAAAAAGGAGGGACAAACATCCTTAAGTTTGCTCAGTAGACTGTGCAGAAAAGGCAAAGTTATCAGCCACCTACCATCCTGCTTACTAGGAACCAGCCCCATTAAAATTGTGTAAGAATGCCTACCAGAAGACCAGGTCCATTTTAACAGCTCTGATGATCCTAATATGATGGTGCGGGATGGAGCCCCTGCATTGGACTGGCTAGCCATGCGCAGAATGTCCTACCCAAGGACACCACCTTGCAAATAAAATTGAAGTGGCCTAATAGAACCTGAAGAGCCTCTTGTGGCGCAGAGTGGTAAGGCAGCCGTCTGAAAGCTCTGCCCATGAGGCTGGGAGTTCGATCCCAGCAGCCGGCTCAAGGTTGACTCAGCCTTCCATCCTTCTGAGGTCGGTAAAATGAGTACCCAGCTTGCTGGGGGGTAAACGGTAATGACTGGGGAAGGCACTGGCAAACCACCCCGTATTGAGTCTGCCATGAAAACGCTAGAGGGCGTCACCCCAAGGGTCAGACATGACCCGGTGCTTGCACAGGGGATACCTTTACCTTTACCTTTAATAGAACCTGCATCTCATGTAAGGTGTACTTTGCCTTCCCCATGATGTCATTCAAAAGCCTCTTCAAGGTGGTGAGCTTGTTTCCTAGTAAGCTTGAAATCCACAAAGAGGAATCTAGCCTGATCCCAAAATATGTTTTGGGATGTCCATCCCTCAATCTTCTCTTGGGCCATTGGTACCCCTAACTTGGCAGCTAAGGCCTCAAATGCCCTCAACCTATCAATGCATGCTTGTGAGCCTTTCAGGCTAGTGAACAAAAAAATCATCCAGTTAGTATGTGATCTGGTGGCATCCCCTAGTCTTCATCAAAGGCTGTGCAGGCCAAGGAGTAGCCCATTGGCATGACCTTTTCAAAATACCAGAAGTCACAAAACCTAAATCCTAACACACAAAAATCATCAAGGTGAACAGAAAAGAGTCAGAAAGCTAATTGGATATCAGATTTGGCCATGAGGGCCCCATGGCCACAGGACCTAACAATATCTACCACCTGGTTGAAACACACATATATCACCAAGCAGAGCTTGGGTGCTATGGCCTGATTGATGGATATACCCTTTGGATGAGATAGATGGTGAATCATCCTAAATTGCCCCAGTACCTTCTTGAGATATCCCCCAGTGGGGATATCCCTACATTAGGAAATGGGCTTGATGCTTGAGGACACCTTGCCATTGTGACCAGCTCTCACCCTGAACCTCATCACCCTCATCTCCAGATGACTCACCAGAGGATTGTGCACATTGTGATACACAGATATGCTTGTGACTCTTCCTCTAATGCTTCTTGTGGCTTTCCCTGACTTGTACTGAAGTCCCTGGCTGATTACAGACAGATGGACTCTCATTTCCCTCCCCCCTCCCAGCTTTCATGCTGATAGATGGGAATGACCCATCAGCAGCTGTGCCAGTGAACTGAGCCACCACCTGGGAATAACTCTGTCAAAAACGGACTGGATCTATGGAAGGTGGAGCCAAAGGGTTTTGCATCGTTCTGCTTTGATCGGATATCTCTGCTTGGTGGCCATTCTGACAACTAAACCAGCCTTCCTACTAACCGAACCATCCTTCCATCTGAACCTGCAAACTGAACCACCATGCTGACTTGAGGTGTTGAGTTGCAGGGGTGAAGAATGATGTCATATATGGCTTATCTTGCTTTCACGTTGAAAGATTCCGGCAAATGGAACCCAGGGCGAATCAGGTTCTGAGGGAGTTTCCCAACAACCTATGAAATCATGGTGATGAGTGATCCTCTGAAGGGTATTGGGATCCCGAGTCCTGTCTACTCGAAGGGCTTATGAGAGCACAGCAACGGGGTTTCTGGAATTTGCAAGGGGGGCTAGTTAGGAGGCAGCCCAGTCAATTGATGAGTTCTTGGTGTTGCACTATTTGGCCTATTTACATAAAATGGGCATATTGCCCAGGACGATGAGGTGCATTTAGCCAGTCTATCCTTTTACAGCAAAGTTCTGGAGACCTGAGGTCCTGCAGCTTCTTTCTTGTCCAGTAGGCAATTGAGGGGTGGAGGAGGCAGGACCCCACAGGCAAGATCCCATTACGATGCCATTGCTAGAATGGTTGTTGGCTCAATCAAACTCAATGTGCTATAACAACTATGAGGTTATGTTGGTTAATGCAGCCTTTAACATGGCATATTTGGGGGCATCCAGAAGTAGTGAAATTCTGGCCTCCTTGTGGGCCTATAAAGGGGGTGCTGCTGTGCCACGGGAGGACAAGATATTGAGGAGGTGTGTCATGCTGTGCACATCTAGAACCAATCAGTGGGGGCAAGGAGTGTTGGTCCATTTGCCCTAGTCACAGGCCTCATTGCCATACCCGGTGGGGAGCATGATGGCCTACTTGTCCCTTCGTCTGGACATACCGGTTACCCTGTTCTTGCATAGGGACGGGACCTGTCTTTCTCACTTTCAGTTTATAGCCATTTTGAGAGAGAAAAGTTATGGGATGCACTCATTTCACTTAAAGGCAACCACTCAGGCACTTCAGGAGGGGCGGTCACCATAGGAAATCATGAGTGTGAGGTGGTGGTGGTCTGGGGCATATAAAACTTATGCAATGACTACAATCGCTGGCAGGGGGTCATGGGAATTGTAGTTCATGGACATCTGGAGGGCTACAGTTTGACTACCCCTGATGTAAAGCATGCTTGGGTCATCTACCAAAGTCAAGTTATAGGTACAAAAGATTAATGCAGCAGTGGCAGACTGGTCACAGGACTCTGTGGCCAAGTCATTTCTCCACCTGGACATAGATAAAGATATGGAGGTGTTTTAATGTGACAGGCTCCTTCTGACATAGCGGGGATTGGATATTTGGTTACAAGGAATAAGGGCCAACCTGTTAGAGTGGCTGTGCAGTTAGGGTGTTGGTAGAAATAGGGCCAGGTGGGCCTTGTTCTGGTTTTGGGGTAGGCACTGGAAGGAATCCACGTAGGGAAGTTCAGTAGGTGCATCTCAGACTCCCCATGAATAGGGGCCTCCATATAAGTTGGCAGGTTGCAAACAGGGTCTGACCTGGTTGGGAAGGTCAGGGAGGCTCTCAGTGCTGGGTACCCTGGGACAGTTACAAAGAAGGTTTATGCTGCAGCACCCCAGGAGGGGTCACTTCCCTTTGATTGGAATCCAGCAGTGAGGTTACCATGGGCTCAGTGGGGGACTGAGACAGGCTCCACTGAGCACTGCTGCAGAATGGGTTTCTTGTCGTAGGATGGCCACAAGATGCAGGCTGCCTCTCCCATGTTGGGCCAACACCCTTGTTGCTGTGGCCTTGTTTAAGCCAATCGAGTTGTTAACATCTTCCTTGAGCCCAAGATGCCCTCCTACAACTCAAAACCTAATTGTGGTTAAAACATAACATTAAAACAGCATTTTCAAATCAACTCATTACAGAATCATAGATCAGGGGTAGTCAACCTGTGGCCCTCCAGATGTCCATGGACTACAATTCCCATGAGCCCCTGCCAGCAAACACTGGCAGGGGCTCATGGGAATTGTAGTCCATGGACATCTGGAGGGCCACAGGTTGACTGCCCCTGTCATAGATGACTGAATAAACTTATGACAGAAGTTATATACCTTTAAAGTGTGCTTCTGTTCATCTATTTTGAGCCTTAACTTTAATATCCAGTGAAATGATTCCCCGTTCTGTGGCTTGGAGATAGAACAGCTGATGGAAAGTGTGATTCTACTCCTATGGAGATAACGCTGGGACACAATCCATACAAAATCTATTTTAGTGCTTAACTATGGCATGGCACAAAGCAAAACTGTTTTCCCCCTTCTTTGCTATATTGTGTTGTTTACAAAATGAAACTACCTCATCATGTTTCATTATTTCACTACTAGAGCTCAGGGATGATTTTTATAACTCAAGATCCATGTTATCAGGATACTTAATGTAGAAAAGCAGGGCAACTGGTCTTTTGGCAATCCTGTTGATAGCTTTGAATAGGTAGGTACATAGATGACTGATAGATGATCGATAGATATACAACTTAAGGACTAAAGCAGCTGGAAACTAACTGGTGTCATGTCCATCTCCTGTTTTACCTGGGGGCTCTGGCCTTGCAGTTTGATTCACTCTTCTTTCCCTGCTTGGTTATTTGATTCTTGGGCTCTGTTACTGCATTCAGGAATTCCTTTGAAGCTCCCCTGCTTAGCTGTCTTCCTTGGAAGTAGCTCTGGCTGGATTGACACTTGGGGACCACAGACTTTTAGTCTGTTTTTTGCTCTCTGTTACATCAAAGACAGAATGTATGGGACCTGGTCTTTCCCACGTTTTGTTACAAGAGCCACCCCCAGTAGATATAAACTCTGTCTCCTCTTTGTTCCCTGTCTTTGCCAATTCCTCTGCTCTGTGTAACTCCAGAAGATGCTTGATTTGCAGTTATTTTCCCAATAAAGACTATGTTGCTTTTGACTAAATGGAGTCGTCATGGCTCTGTCTTGCAAAGGGATTTATCTACAGACTGCCTTCCTAGGATTGGCTGGAACTAAGTTAAAGAGAGAATTAAACAATCTGATTATTTAATTTGTCTGCCACAGATTAATCCTTTAAGACTACCTTAACTCTAAATATGCTCAATCACCCTGTTCTGTAGGCAGCTAGCTACAGTGTTAAAAGGGCTAGTATTTAGAGATAGGACTTCATATGTGGTGGTTCCTGATTTGTGGATCTGTTCCCTATTTATTGGGATGATGTTTATCTTTTGAGATTTAGGTGCCAGGAGAACATGTGTTTATTGCCTACCTCTCAATGAAACTGTCACTCGATACGTTGGCTCAATAAAGATTTTATTCATTAATAGGTAGGTTTGCCAGCTGCACTTTGGAACATGCTGGGAGATTTTGAGTGTCTGGAGAGAGTGGAGTCTGAGGAGGAAATGTTGTCACTTCTATATAATGCATTAGGGATTTCCTTTCACCTCTATGGTAAATGTGATAGAGACAAAGCAAAATCACCACAGAGTCTATTTTCTGACCATTTTTTTTTCTTTTCACTCCTCAATTTCTTGAAAGTGGGTAATAGTAGCTGGAGGTAGGTGTTTAACCCACCATGGGCAGACAAATATCAAGCCTATTGACAACTAATGTGAGCCTTGTTAAATACTCACCCATCAGTGTGGCTTAGACTTATAAGAGAAAAGACGAGTAGCATCTCTTTATTATAATTAAATAGTTAAAAAAACTACTTCCAGGGACTGTGTCTCTTCCTCATTAAAAGCTACCTTTTCTGTTAGAGAGAGGACTTCAAGCCACCAGTTTCTTGGACTCTTAGGGGCAGAAGGCCTGAGTCGGGGGGGGGGGCAGGAGCAGAGATCAGAGGTGGTACAAGGGGGACAGATGGAGGTGCACCCCACACACACTTCCATCTCAAGTACTTGCCCTTCTTTTTGCTCCTTCTAGTCTCCCCCTCTGGACACAGTGTTTCTGCCCTACGCTCCTCACAGGAGGCAGCTCAGGAGACTCTCAAGGCTGATGAACCCTTTCTTCAAATATGTCAATTTCTATGTACATTTTCTTATTGAGATTTTTTAAACATTTAGTGAACCAATTCTTTTCAATGATGCCATAGTGCCAATGATGTTCTAGAAATTTCCTTAATTTCTTTGGGTTTTTTTTTTTTTACCATAGAGCTTTAGAAAATTCCTAGCACATGACATGGAGTCACTGCCAGGTTCCCAATAGTGATATCATGACACCACATCTCACTATTGCCCTTCCCCCAGTTTGTTTCCACTGTTCAATCAGTCAGAGGTGGCAACAGGAACATGGAACCCATAGCAGGTACTTTGGCAACCCTACGTATTTAACCTTTCTTCTTTGTGCCATGCTCATTTATAGTAATCCAACTTCAAATGTATTAATATCATCAGTCATGTTCATTCACCATAACTTTTGTATGAGACCAGTAGGATGTCAGTACACCCTTGCGATTGTTCTTTCCCCCATCCCCCACTAGTTCCACTTGGACCCCAGCATTGGGGGTCTGTAGGACACCAGCTGCATGCTTCAGGCCCTTCCTTTTCTCTCTTAGACCAAGACACAGTGTTGTTCTATAGCATTACACTGCCTCATTCCTCATTTGCCTTAGAAGCATTGTTCTGCTTCTGACTTTGTCCTGCCTCATCCACCCTCCCCCATTAACCTAATTGCTCCTGCACCTAGATCTAGCCTTGAGTCAGGTGGCTCTCTTTAATCAGCTGCTAGTTGGCTCCAGGTGATTCTCTAGGAGGCCCAAAGCTAGTAGCCTACTCTTTGGCACCAGAAGATGAGCTAGGAGAAAGTTTTCTTTAGTCATTGCCTTGATGGATTTTCTTTCCTCTTTTCTTTGTGAAGCCCAGGGCAAGGTAAGGATTTCAGTTATGTGACCTCGGGGGAGTGGGGTATATTCAGACATAGGTCTAGTTTTAGAGAAAATCTTACAAATTTGAAAGTTAATCCCAACAGAGAGTTAATAGACTAAATAATTCCCCCGAATGGAGGGAAATGTGAACCCATAGTAGTAAATAAAACTCCAGTTCTCAAATTATAGCCTAGCCAAGCACCACTTTAGCTTTTCAATCTCAATGCTATTGATAAAAGAGAGAAGGTCTCTTGCATGAATTTTCATACCTTATCACCAATGACGGAATCTTGATGATGCTATTTTTATGACTGCAGTTGGCTAGTGTTTATCTCAGAATACCCTGATAGTGTGAAACATCCTCTAAAATTAGAGGTTGACTGTTATAGAATTCAATATCCCTTAGGGAAGGGAAGGTTATCAAATGATTTTTTTGATAATTATCCCTTTGCAATGAATATGCAAGTTCATGTTGAGTATATCTATACGATGATTTGTCCTGGGCAGAGTTAAAGTTGAACCAATAGACTTCGTACTGCAATTTTCTCTGCAGTGAAATGCAAAGTGAATTTGGAGGTCTCCTCAGATAAAATATCTATGAACTTCAAAAAGAGCCAAACAAATTTTAACATGAACTCCTTGAAAGCTATTTTCAAAGTTATATTGTCTGTATATATCATTGTACCTATAGACAAGGGCAGATACCATTATGCTAATCACTGTTGTACCTAATGCCTTTTGTAGAGTAAAGGAAGGAAAATGTGCAGAAGAAGCATGCAAGAGAAATGTGACCCTATGGAGCAGCTTAGTAATTTGTACCTGTTTTCATACTGCTGCTTCAAGCTGACTCCCAAGTAGCCTTCAAAAATGCCAGTCGTCAGGAAATGGGTTCTCATTTTTAAGTGCTTGCTTCATGGATATATAGTAAGACTTTCCATGCTGGGAAAAATACCAGTCTCCTGGGGCTATGGACATTTATATTCAGAACAAGACGGCATATGGAAAGAATATAAATCATCCCCAGTTCTTTGTGTGTGACATTTCAGAGTTGGGAATATATACTTTCAGCTTGGGCTGTGAACCCAGATAACTATATGGAGTGAGATGTTTTTGTTAACTGCAATAGCCCTTGACATTTTTTTTCCTTTTGGGGAATTTGTGGATTCAAATAGCGGTATCCATTTCCAGAAATACTAAATGTACTGAAAAAATAAATTCCAGGCTGCTGTTGAAGAACACCACTCAGTGATGGAATCCTACATTGCCAAGGCCTGGACCACATTTTATTTGCTTCCCTGAGCTCCTCATTATTTCTGACTTTGCTTCCAGTGGGCCAAGATAACCTTCTTGAGATGCCATCATGATAGTCAGTGGCCATCTTTGTTTTTTTTTTCCTTTTGGTATTCATTTTACTTCTTCAGAATTTCCTGTGAGTAGCTGCTTTGAACTGGAAATAGCCCCACTGAAACAAGATTCTGAGCCTGTGCAGTTTCAGAAGAAGCTCTTTGTCTGGTTAGCCTAGCATTTAAATCGGACTAGATTGATGGGAAGTGGGTGGTGTACACTTTGCCTTCCTCCTTTGGCCTCATTTGGAAGGAGGAAAGAGGCAGAGGATGTCTTTTCCCGATTTCCCTTTAAGCGCTACAACGAATCGCTTTTAGCGGGACAGTTTCAGGAGTGTGGCAGATTGTGTGCGACGTCTTATGGAACTGCAAATTAGTAGCGTTTACAATTTGCATGCCTTTTGTAACATTGAAGTCGTGCAAAATGGACCTTGATTTTTCTTTTCCTTGGCTTTCCATAGGTAGCTTTCAAGTTGTGCACGCTGCTGTCCTCCTTGATTATGAGTAGGTCCCACTAACATGTTAATGCTTGTCAGAAGTCTTTCCATCAGTTCTGCTGCTGATTGTCTTTTACCTCTGTATGTACCGCATGTGGTCCCTTCCTACCATCACGCCAGAATTTATAATTTTAGAGACATTCTCTTCAAGTTAATGGCACGAAGGAACTGAGCCTGGAAACTTGCTCTAAGTTGACATGGCCTTAATTCTAGAGCAAAGCTGAGAGACCTTATCAGCTATTCATATGCAATTCCTTGTTCTGAATCTTTTATCTATGGACCTAGAAATGTTACATTCATTCTGCAGTGATTTCCACTCTGTATCTAGAGACCTTTGGCAGGGTGGATAGGTTGTATCCACATAGAACCTCACATGACTCAGTGTCCCTACAGAATTTTTTCTCCTATTTGAGTTGCCAACCTCCAGGTGTTACCTGGATATCTCCAGGTAGCAGAGTACAGTTCCCTTGGTGAAAATGGGTACTTTAGAAGGTGGACTCTATGTATTATAATCCACTGAGGTCCTTCCACCTTAAATCAAAAGATTTCCCAACCTGAGTGGGCAACATTAACTTTAATATGGATGATCATGTCTGACTCTTAAACATAAGAGATAAAGGGACACCATAACACCTGGGACCAGACTTGAGTAGCCCAGGCTAGTCTGCTAATAATTGAATGGGAAATCAGCAAGGAATTCCAGGATTGTTACACAGAGGTATGCAATGGCAAACCACCTCTGAACATCTCTTGCCAATGGAGTCACCATCAGTTAGCAGTAATAATAATGCCTTTGTTCAATATGAACAAATCCTTTGTGCATTTCTTTCCTTTCAAAGCTGAACTAAATTTCCTTTATTAATATTCTTAGTTCTGTAAAAGCTTTTAATTGCAATTGCTGTTCAGACCACGGAAATCTTGAACAAAATCCTCCCATTTATTGCTATCAAATTGCCTCTCTTCATTTCCTCTTCATAATCATTTTCCAGACCACCAAGTGACAAATCCAATGCCCCAACAGATGGTTCAAACATCTTGGCTGCTCTGTAGTGATGCAGACTGCCTGTCTGAGACTGGGGCTACATTTAATGTTAAGGCTTGAAATGAACCCCACGGCCAAGAAGAAGTCTTCCCTGCTGGCTATGCCAGGAGAGCACTTTTCCCAGTCAGTGTGATGAAATTCTTTATGGTGAATTCCACACACACACCCCAAGTTTGCAGAGCTCTCCATGTATGCCTTGCCAAAATAACACGAGCATCACAGTGTGAAAGATATCAAGAGAAAGAAAGGAAGATAGAAGCCAGCAAGATTGAGAGTCCACAATATAAGGAAAGAAAAATGCCTTTCCAATACAGAAAACAAGGATAATGTACAGTGGGAGAGATACATTGCAATGTCTTGCAAGGAAAAGGAAGCCACAAGAGGAAACTGTAGCACACAGTCAGGATAATAATTTATCTTCTAGGTCATTTATTGTCATTTGTATCACAGAAACTAGCTGTGCTGGATATGTGGATACCATACGTTTGATGCCCATAATACAAAAACCTACAAAGATGGAAAAGAAAAACCAGCATGTTTCTACTCCCTGCAACCTAACCTAGAAATCAATCAGCTGCCCCTCTTAATGGCGGCTGTTTGTTGAATTCCAGATCAATACGCTGTCTGGGCCCAGTGTACCTTAGGGACCACCTCACTGTCTATTTTACCCGCACTGTCTACGCTCCACCACTTCCAACTGGTGATTCCTGGCCCCATTGAAGCATGTCTGATCTCAACCAAGGACAGAACTTTCTCTGACCAGGCCCCACCTGGTAGAATCAGCTCCTAGAAGCGCTCAGGGCCCTGCCACAGCTAGCACAGTTCTGCAGGGCCTGCAGAAGAGTGTTCTTCCAACAGGCATTTGGTTGAGGTCAACTTAACCAACAACATCTATTGGGCCCTCCAGAACCCTTCCCCATGAACTGAATCCTGAACCGACCAATCTAGGGGGTCCTAGTTGACATGTTAGTGCTGTTACTACTAGTTACTGAAACTACTGTTACTACTATTGTTTTATTTGACATTATTACTGAATTATACTGTACTTACTCGTATGCTTTCCCATGCTCTATATAAACCACCCTCTGCTGCAAGGTAGGGCAGTATATAAATCAAAGAAAAATAAAATAAATAAAATAACAAAGGAAAGAATGGAATAAGCCAGGAGCCAGGCTTGCATCCTTCCTTCCTGGCATGCCCATAGCTGATTCATGTATCCTACTGGAGACAGGCACACACAAACAAACACCACTTTTAAACTATTCCCGGCCACTAATCCACCTCCCAACTTCATCTATAAACTCATATTGCCAGACTAGATCCATCCCATTTCTTTAAAAAAAATGCACGGAATTTTACAAGATGGAATAAGTAAGCAATAGTTGAGTTTGTACACTGTTGAAGGCAGGACAATCACTAATATTCTACAAAAATGGTTCTCAGAGAGTATATTTAGGTTAAAGAACCTCTACTTCCTATTTCAAAAAACACACCCAGTTAACAACACAATTTTTACAATAATTTCGACCAATATAATAAATGTTGGGATATCAAAATACAAGGGAAAATGTTGAATGCATTTAAAATTGAGAATCATAATAATCACAATTTAAATAGTAATCCATATAAAATTTGTAAACATATGGCTACTATAAAAAGGCACAAAGATTTCTTTTCCTGTGAAATTTTTGCATATCTAAATGGTGGCAGCACTGAATTTGGCAGGACATGGGGTGGTTTGGGTCATGATTTAAAATTTTCTTTATTTTTTCTTTTGCTGCTAGACCTGAGTACCTCTCTAATAAAATCTGTACTATTTTGTTGCAAAACATATCATATATGGTAGTGATCCCCAACCTGTGGGCTGCGGACCACATGTGGTCCATTGACTAATTGGAGGTGGGCCGCGAAGGACGCCTTCTCCCCCCACCCCGGCCCTTTACAACATACTTCGGGTGTCATTGTCACCCATCACTCCCAGATGGGACTATCTCGTTGCAGAGAAACAAGCTCAGGGTTCCCATTGATTTGTCATTGTCATGAGTTAAAATTTCCATTAACATAAAATGTTCCTTATGTTCATTGTTGTGGCGTGTCTATCTTATTTTGAAGGGATGTTTAAACATTACCATAGCGATCAGAAAGCGTTAGGGCAGTGGTTGAGAGTAGAGGAGTAAACTACCCCCCCCACCGGGCCTCAGTAAAATTGTCAAGCGTTGAGTGGTCCCCAGTGATAAAAAGGTTGGGGACCACTGATATATGGGGCAGTGGAATAGAAATGCTGCCTTGTTTCAATTGGATTTCTGGGGCAGGGGCATAATCTACTGCTGTAGGCAAGGCTGAGCATCTGGCAAGAATGAAAGTTCTTCTCTGTTTACTGTTCCCAAGGGTATATGGATAGGTAGCTGGAGCTGTTATATATTTGTTCCTATCTGATGTTAGAAAACTAGGGGAATTACTTGTGTCCTCTTGCCAACCTATCTTGGATCTTGTTTTTGGCCTGTTGTTGGTTTAGCTTAAAAACATCTCCAAGTTTTCTATTTTGGATGTCAATGTTCTAGACCATGATGGTTGAAGGGGGATGCAAGAATGTCAATTGACTTGCATGTGCTCCATTGAAATTGAATGACAAGAGGTAGGGACTACAAATTCAGTGTCTCAAAATGTAGAAGCATATATGATGTTTTTTCTGTGAGTGCTGTCAAACATGCATAATCATGAACATTTTTAAAAGAAGCAACTTAAAGGGTGGGATAAATTAAAAAGGTGTTTAGCGTTGAATGCGTAATCAACCCAGATCTCATATTTTTGCAGGTGAGTAGTTCTGGTTGTGAAAAGCCTCTTGTGGAGCAGAGTGGTAAGGCAGCGACATGCTGTCTGAAGCTGTCTGCCCATGAGGTTGGGAGTTTGATCCCAGCAGCCGGCTCAAGGTTGACTCAGCCTTCCATCCTTCCGAGGTCGGTAAAATGAGTACCCAGCTTGCTGGGGGGTAAACGGTCATGACTGGGGAAGGCACTGGCAAGGCCACCCCGTATTGAGTCTGCCATGAAAATGCTAGAGAGCATCACCCAAGGGTCAGACATGACCCGGTGCTTGCACAGGGGATACCTTTACCTTTTTTTAGTTCTGGTTGTATAGGGAGATGAAAACTAGCTCTTCTTCTTAGAATCCCAGTTCATTGTAACCCACCATGAGCTGTCAGGGAGTGGCGAGGAATAAATTGAATGAATAATAACAACAACAACAATAATAATAACTGCACCTCTTTGTCCTACTGCCACCTGGCTTATCTGCAACTTGTCTAGGTTATGTGAGATTTCTGACACCTGCAGCATTGTCATAACAACTTAGCCTGACATATAAGACATCTCACCCTGTTCTGAAAAAATGCTTTCAGGTTGCCGTGAAACTAACAACAGTCAAAGGCTTATTATACCTACAGGTAATGTTTTGTCAACATATGACAGGAAATATGTTCTTTCAACAGAAGCTCTGGAAACCTGCATATCTCATTAGTGGTAGCGATAGCAAGTGGAGACATTTTAAATTGAAGGTATTGGGAATTTTGGACTTGACTTGGTCCTGAGTCCCCCCAGCAAAATAGAGCTGCAGAGTAATAAAGCATTTTGAAATGTGCAGTTATTAGTAAACTTTGTGGTTGAGGCACAGATCCAGACTCAGCACTCTGAGTTTTAAAAGAGAGTGGTCGACTGAAAAAAAATATTTACAAATTATATCATATTAATTTGCTCCAGTTTCCTTACTGAATCAGAGTACAAAAGCTTAAAGAGTAGTTACAAAAGCAGCATATAGCAAGCCTCTATGGCTAGGCTGCAGACAGACTACATCCCACAGATCAGCAGATGGAGAGAGAGCTGATAGCCTTAATTATTGCTTCTTGCTTGAGCAAAAACACAAAGCTTCTCTTCTTGAACAAACAGGAAGTAGATGGGAGCCCACCTTAAATTAAGGAATCCCTAGAGAATTTGTTTGAATTTTTTTCCACTGTAGCCTCACCAGTGACTACTTGATGCCGTTAATGAGCACATAGGTACAGTTTATTTTATTTATTTATAATTTGACTTATAACCTGCCACTCCCCTAGCTAGCTTATGGCAGGTAACGTTTTAAACCCCACAATAAAACTCCCATAAAAACCATAAAACCCCCATACATGTGGCAGCAAAAGTAAATACTCCCCACCACTTAGCACCACTCACAGAGAGCAAGTAATCACCTAATGGGAATAATAGGGAGCAACATAATGACCTCATTGACTCAGGGAGGAACTAAGATCTCAACCAAAGACCCAGCAGAAGAACATAAGATCTTAAAAGCCTTGTGGAAGTATGAGAACTTAAACAGTGCCATCAGCTCTATGGGAACTCATTCCACCAGGTCAGACCAGGACAGAAAGGCCCTGGCAAACCTCTCTTAAGCCAGGGATCTCCAGGAAATTTGAACCTGCAGAGCAAAGTTCCCTATGGGGGGCATAAGGAGGCAGGGGGCCCTTCAGATATGTGGGGCCCTGACTGCAGATGGCCTTAAAGATTCATTTCAAAGCCTTGTACCTGATCCAGGTTGCAACTGGAAAGCAATGCAGCTGCCTCACCACAGGCTGCATATGGGTCCTCCAAGGTGTACCTGTGGGAACCCTAGCAGCCGCATTCTCTACCAGCTGCAATTTCCATATCAGGGACAAGGGCAGGCCTGGATAGAACAGAAATCCAATCTGGAGGTGACTGTTACATCAATCACTGTAGTCAGGTGGTTGAAAGACAAATAGGGTGGTAGTAGTTGCACTGGGCACAGATGGTAAAATGCCATATGGGCTATCCCTGTAACCTGAGCCTCCAGAGACAAGGAGGAATCCAGATTCACTCCCAAATTCCTTGTTGAGGGCAAGATGTTAAGTTGCACCCCAGTTAAGGTTGAGTAGGCAGGCTTCCAATTTTTTCCACTTTCCACCCAGCCACAGGACCTCCATCTTGGAGGGATTGAGCTTCAGGTGACTCTGCTCCAACCATCCAGCCACTGCTTCCAAAACCTGGCAAATGTATCTGGGTGTACTTTGGACAGCTGTCCATCAGGAGAAAGAGCTGGGTGCCATTAATATATTGGTGAAATCCCATCCTGTAACTCTGGACCAGCTGGGCCAGAGGGCACATATAGATGTTGAGCAAAGTGAGGGAGAGAACCACACCCTGCAGAACCTCAAAGGGGTAAGCAACTTAACGGCTTAACAACAACCCTTCTAGGCTGACTTCACAAAATTACTTGTTGATTGCAATTCCAATAGAAAGGTTGCTTAATGAGTAGAAGAAAAAGAAGTGAGGAAAGTTGAGTGTATGGGAGGTTGACAGAAGGGGTAGAAGGAAATAGTTTGGGGATACAGGAAGATGTAAAGTTTCCTGAGCACAAAAGTGGACCATAGTTTTCCAAGATATAGAATGTCAGAAAGATGGAAGGAAAGGAAATGGAAGACAAGTGGGAGAAGATAAAGTTAGATTGACTGGTAAGTAGGAAGGAAAGATGAAAGAAGACAAGAGCAAAGGCTGCAGGGGCTTTCAGAAAAGGGAAAGTGTAGGGAAAGAAAATGAGTTGTTGAATCAACATACCCTGTTTGTTTGTCACCTAGACCTCAGTAATTCCATTCTGCAGCTAGATAGACTTCTACATAAATGCTGCTGCAGATTGTAAGGCGATTACAGGGTTCCATACCACCCTTAAGGTTTCGTGAAAAAGTCTGTGTCATTTCCAAGATAATCTATGTAGCAAAGGGATTAGATACAGACATAACTTCTTTGAAGGAGCCCTGGGGAAAGATGAAAGAGAAACCAATAAGACTGCCACAAAACATGAAAAGAAGAATCTCAGAGCAACCTTATAAACACTGTGAATTGGTTGTTGTCTCAAGCTTAGCAACTTGTATCCTAAAAAAAATCCTGCTGATAGAACAATATAAAATCTGTATCCTTTCAATAATTTTTAGCATCTTCAAGTTCTCCATCTTTCCAGAATGTGTCCCTAAATCCCTAAGTGATATATTTTTATTTACAACATTAATTTCAGTTTCCCAAAATCTAGCTATTTAAGGCCTAGACTACATACTTCTGTGTCTCAGAACAGAGACTCCAAAGTTACAATTATGATCTTTTGAAGATCTCAGTGTATTTTTTCATGTCTTGATAAAGGAATGAATTCCCAGGATTACCTAGAGTAACCACAGACCTTTTAGTCTACCCACTACCACCACCTAGACTCAATGCAAATATGGCCTGCAAATGAATCACATAATTTTACTTGGTTCCCAGGTATGGATGCCAGTCTACAGGTGGGAACTGGAAATCCCCTGGAACTACAACTCATCTCCAGATAACAAAGATCAGTGTCTGTGGACAAAATGGTGAATTAGAAAGTGGGCTATATGATATTATAGCCCATTCAAGTCCTTTCCTTTCACAAACCCCACCCACTACAGGATCTACCCCCTAGATATATATCCAGGATTTTTTCCATTGCAGAGATGGCAACTCCATTCCCTGGGCACCAGGATTTTGTTCTCCAAGTCCATTGGCAGTCCTAGTGGACCTAGCTAGCCACAGGACCTCATAATTTTATCCCTTCCTTATTTTCCCTTATCCATCCCTGATTTAAAGGAGCTCGGAATGACCTGAATATTTAGATCTCCCATAAAAAAGAACAGAAAGCCATGCTAACAGATGGTCACCAAGCTTATCATACAAAAAAATGGCAGGGATCCCAGCTCTGTATGTCAAAACAGCTGTCTACCCTGAGGTTGGTACATATTCTTTGGTTAAAGGGAAGAAGATGGATATTTTCCAAAACTTGGACTCCAGAACCCAGATTTAAATATGCATTTAAAATAGGATAAAATCTTCCACTTGCATTTTTGTTCCACATAAACACTTTGGGATAGAAAGAAAACAAGGTGAAGGGTTACCTATGTGATGCATCTAAGTAGTGATATGATAATGGATATTATCATATCAAATGCTTTATCATTTTAATGTGTTTTTAACACTGCTCTAAAGCCCTGAACTTCACCCATAAAAGTGGTGTTTATCCCATTTTTTCACATATCTGATGTGAATTGAATATTACTGTAACAAAGCCCTTTTTTCCTTGAAAACACCATGCTAAAATAATTAAGGGTAGAAGTTACAATGGAGAGAGCAATGTGTAAGAGATTCATGCACAATGGTGGGAGGTGGGGAGAAGATTCAAGTATCTTCAATGCCAAATATTCTTTCCATTCTGGTTTCTACAATCATATTTTAGAGGCTGTCATCTCACGGAAGGTTATTTCCAGAGTATGATCCTTAGACACACTACTCATCATCTACATGAATGCATACCTGAATCTTTAAAGAAGGGTGGCATATAAATTCAAAAACAAATAAATAATAAAATAAATAAATACACCTGGTTGCCAGTTTTGGATTTACCAAAGCCACCATACTTATTTATAGATTTCTGAAGCCTCTTCATCAGGTTCATAGTCAGACCTGGATGAGTGCAATGAATGTGATGGAAGAGAAGAAACTTTGTCAAGGACTATTGCTGCCTTCAGCTTGCAAGTTTTCTGACTTTCAAGACCCAAGGCAAATGTGAAATGAATCTGCACTCTCTGGAAATTTAATTTGTCCATACAGCATATATAATATCCTTCAGTCAAGAATCCATTTTTTAAACTAACAGCCTGTCAAAGACACTTTAGACTACAAGGAATAAATTGATACCTTATCTTAGTTGCCTATGTTACTTCAGGTGTGCACCCCATTGCAATGTGACAGCCAGCCATGAAGGTTCTAGGATTGGACCTTGGTCCCCAACCATCAAGTAGGCAAGGGCAATGATATGCCATCTTTCCACCACCTGAGGTGGTGAGTATGAAAGCATTCAAACATTTAGGACATTAAAACCACATTTTAAATGTATGTGTGCAATATTTAACAATACAATTAAAACATATAGACGAACAACACAATACTTGTTGTCATAAACAACCCTTCAGCAGTTTTCCTTGCACTCCATTTCAGAATAATACTGTCTTAAGCCAATAACTCAACCTTAGTGTAACCCATGTCATTTTCATTGTAATGTTATATTTTAGTTTAGGATTAGACCCTAGAGAGCAAAAGGTCACATGGGCAGTTGGTAAAGTTGCTCACATATATTGCTATCTGCAGGAGTCCCACCTAAATGAGTAAATGTTCCAGAATGTTTTATGTAAACCACCCAGAGCCGTAGGGAAGGGCGGTATAAACATCTAAACAAACAAAGATGGTTTACCAAGTGATATGTTTAATTTTCCTTGAGCTGAAAGACTATTCAGGAAAAAGTATGGCCGAAGTAGTGGCATCAGTATGCATGTATGGCTAATCTCGGTATCCACATGATATTGCCACCGTTTCCCCCCCCCCCCGGACCTGCAATGGATTGGGCCCTTATTTGCCCCGGGGTAAGGGAATGCAGGAGAATCTCTGTTCCCTTTGCCTGCTTCAAGGGTAAATGGGACCTGTCCCATGGTAGACCTGCGTGGATGAGAAGAGCAAGGTCTTCCAGGCCTGGATGGTCCCTGCCCTACAGATGCTGAGAGGGGGCAAAAAATGTCCTGGTCTGCTTTGTGGCATCACAGGGAGGACCATGGCTTTTAAAAATTTTATTTTGCAGGAAGGTGGGGCATTCCCATGCAATCCTACCTTCCTGCAAAATATACACCCCTGCCACTCCCTTGCATGGCAGAACATCTCTGTCACAGCTGCATCCCCCCATGCTGCATGTTTTGGTGCTGGAGTCCCCTGCGGGGACACAAAAAGCTGTGGAGCATATAGCAGTGGTTGCACCAGGCTGCCGCCATGTCAAATCGGCCTTCAAGAGGCATGTTTAGATAATGTATCTTATTTCTTAATGTGTGTTAGAGGAGCAAAGCTTAACCTTCTTTGGTGAAAACCAAGACTTTACTCAAAACTTGCTGGTCCAAAGCAATCTTTTATATAGTTCAACCAGGAAAATTCCATCTAAACTGTCCTTCCCAGGGCAGTCCTGGGCCGGGCTCACACTCTTTTCCCTATACAGCCCAAACATACAATTTCCATACATGCATGTGCATTAAAATGAGCTCTAAGTCCACCCAGGGGCGGTGATTCTACTATGCTAATAAGCCTAACTATACTTCTGCGCAAGCGTCAATATTTATGACTTTTACCTTTTCTCCAAAAAGCTGGTTTCTTTTACAACAGGGGTCTTATCTACAAGAAGGGCTCCAGGATTCTAGTTGAACAGCTTCTTCATCCCATTTTATTATCATGAGACAATGATGGTACTAATCAAGAAATCTGACCCTTCATGTGTATTTTAAAACTGACTGACCTCAACCAGGGCCAGAGCTTTCTCCATCCTGTCCCCCACCTGGTGGAACGAACTCCCAGAGGAGATCAGGGCCCTGACAGAACTTGAACAGTCCCACAGGGCCTGCAAAAGGGAGTTCCTCCACCAGGCATTTGGTTGAGGTTGACTCATGCCATCACTTCCCAAGGGCCCTCCTCCTGAGTCCCTTCCTATGGCACCCACCATAATTCCGCCCAACCCACTGGGCTATCAGTATGAGTTAATTCAGTGTTCCCCACGTTTTTCTACTGTTCCATGTTGCTTTTTGTTTGACTTCATTCATTATGGTTAGTCTAAGTTATCTATATTGTTCTGTTTTATGTGAACCACCCTGAGCCTTTGGGGAGGATGGTATATAAATTAAATAAATAAATAAACACTGTCCCTGTTAGATATAAATTTGTAAGTTCTTTTAAAAAGAAAATAGCAGTAAATTTACAATTTCATTTTCTTTAAAATTCCTGCTTATTCCACATAAGGTTCGCAAGGTTTCATTAACGTTGAGCTGTTCCATACAAACATTCATGAGTGTCAATTCACTCAGATTTTTATGGCCAGATAGTATTCCTTTTTTTCTCTGCAGCAGGACAAGGCAAGGGGGATTTTTTTTTCTTCTGAGAACTAACCAGCTTGAATTCACAGGGAAATGGCTGATTTCCCGCTGGAGTCAAAACCTGATAAATTCTGCATCATCTCCAATCAGTTTCCCCCTTGTGTTTTGAGCCTACTTTTATGTTATTTCCAACTGGCTAAATATAACCTTTGCAGTTTAAATGCTGAACTCAAGTGCATTAGGAAATGTGTGTTTTCAGGCCCATTATGATCTTTTACCTTGCTGGGTCTAAAAGAAAGCATTCATTATTTCTGTTCTTCAGCTAAATATTTCTTTCATACATTCCATTTGTGCTTTAAGTGAAACATCTAATTAATTGCAGGGAGCAGCTAAAACAAGGAATGCATCAAACTCCCCCTTGTTAGCATTCTTTGTCAAAGTGAAGCCATTCCTTCAGTAGCCGCTCATTAGGGTTTTGCTATTAAAGCTCATCTCTTTGATTGGTTTGTAGTGTGGTGACAAGGTTGACAGCTTTGGGGTTGTCAGCCAGAGAACCATTTTGAAAGGGTTGCAAAGGGTAGATGTTTGCTGGAACATTCACTATAATTTTGCTTCTCTATCTGTCTCCTTGGGCATAGAACCAATCATGAATTGAGTATCTCTATGTTGTACTGGCTGACTAAAATCAATGGAATTGTACCATCATACCCATCTGTGCAATATTACTTCGCATGGCCATGGCCATATTGAGCATATTGGACCAATTCCAAGGCTCCATCTCCTATCAAATCACTCTCCTCTTTCTATCACCTTCCTCACATATACCATCTATTTTCCTTGACAACTTGGTTTCATTGGTTTGGCCTAAAAAGTAGGACATGGATGAGTTTGGCTCACTTTGTTCTGTAAGTAATTGTTTTTTAATTACACCAGAGGAGGAATCATCTGGTGTAATTACTGAGAAGATGTCAGCTTTCAGATAATGAAATAAAACATTAGTTGAACAGAAACTGACCGGAGTTTCTCTTCCTAAAGAATGGCTGCTTAATTTGCAGAAAATGGGTGTCATCTCTAAGATGGCTTCTCCTAGATACGTAAGTGGCCAGATTTCAGGGTTTTTTTTTTCTTCGAGATTCTCATCTGTGATTCACCTGCCCTCTCTCTCTCCGTTATGCTTGAAATGTTGTCTCTCTTTCTGAGAAAACATTATTTAAACTATTGATTTTAAGCAAGTGTTGTGTTTTTAACAGGTGTGATCCTCCAGGAGTTCTGCAGAATTCTTTTTCATTCATTGTTTGGCAGTGAACACTGGAGCAATGTGAGGGGAGGGAGAAGTAAGACTGACATTCGACAGGCTACATCAAACCTGTTGAATAGCAACAATGAATGCTAAATAGCACCCAAGCCTAAAAATCAACAACAGCAAAAATGACTAAAATCAGAATTTGCCCTGCTCATTGCAGGTGTTCCTTGGAAATTTATATATGGGAGTTGAAGGCAGAGCCCATAACAAATGATTGACTTGCAGGAGGGCATTATGTGCTGGAATAAGATGTGTCACCAATGTTGGGATGAACAAGGCCACAGCTTTTATTACCTACCCATGGGAGGGTTGGCACAGGATGGGAGAGGGAGCCTGACCTGCAGTCATCAGACTGCACCAACAACCCACAGAGTCCAGAGGTATCTTGGGGATCCACACCTTTCCCTGCCAGGAGAGCTGATGCCCTTGCCTACTGAAGTCTGCCACTATGGGAAGCATCCTATGCAGGGGAGTTACCAGGCGCCAACCTGATTTGACTGCCCCCAAGCCATCTGGCAAATGAGTCCCTGGCCTCCTACCTGGGTAAGCCACGCTCGTATACCAGTTCTGCAAGATTTACAGGACAGAGCTATTCTACCAGGCCTCTTCAATGTGAGAGAATTTTACATTTGTTTTACTATAATTAGCAGCCTGGTATAATCCAGGGCTGCCATTGACACAACAAGATGGGGCAGGCAGGAAGAGAGACTGTGGGCAGGGGAGGGAATTACGAGATGCATGAGGCTACAGCGGCAGCATGGTGCCTTGTGATTGGAGGATAAGGGGCTGGTTGGAACAGGTGCAAGGAAGCACCTCATGCTAATCAGCCTCTTGCTAGGAAGACAGGGACGAGCTCAGTTGCATCTTCCAGCTCTCTTAGAACAAGGAGTCAGAGTGGCCTGCAGCCATGACAAGAGTAGCCCAGTGGGGGGGGGGGGTGCTGAATTGATGAGGCAGTGGCCACAGGATTCCTTGTGGAATGTTTCCCCACCCAGGAGGCCCTGCTGGGTATAGCAGGCATAGCAGGAGGGGTTCAGCAAGAATGGTAAACTCCCCCCTTCCCTCCTTTACATTGCAGCCCATGATGGTGAGGAGGAGTGAGTTTTGGGGCAGTGAGGATGGGCAGAGGAAGAAGGTGACTGGGAGGATCCCATATATATTCCCACCATGGGAACAGAATTAATTTTTGCTATATATTCCCACGGTCATCTAAGGAGTTCACAGACTGGGGAAGAGGGCTTGCACTCGAAAGCTCACACCCTGAATAAATCTTGGTCTTAAAGGTGCTACTGGGTTCTGATTTTATCGTGCTACTTCAGACCAACATGGCTACCCATTTGAATCTTTCATCATTTTAATAAAACGAACATTTAATATACTGTTACTAGGCCCCCAACTCCCAATTTTCCTGTGCCAGATTTTTTCATATGACACTTAGATGGCAGGTGGGGAATGTAAACACAGCCCTGAAGCACCTTTTTAAAATGGAACAATCTTACTCATCTGATTCTGAAAGTTCTTTTCGATTCTGAACTGTGCTTGCCATTTGATCAGAATCTAAAAATTCATGGAGAGTTTGCTTTTTTTTTTAGCTTTGCAATCCTATATTTCATGTTAAGGTCGTGTTCAGCAGCGACTCTGAACTTCAATATTAGTGGTAAGGGAAAAGATAGAGTTCTTATAGAGCAAAATTTCCCCCTTTATCCTGGAGAGTTACATATGAACCTTCAGGTGGTGCTATTTCAAGGCTGGGCTGAGCTAAGCTGCTTATTAAGGCACATGAAAGATACTAAAATGGAGGTAGTTCACAGGAAGGAACTGAAAGGAGACTGCAGGCACCCAGTGATCTATTTGCTGGATGCCGCAGCCTCTCATCTCCTTAAGACTGCCATTTAAATTTGGCTGAGGTCAAGCCAGGGTCTTGAATCCTAGAAGCAAAACTTCTGTGTGCTTTAGCGTGACAGTAAGATGAAGCACAAAATGTCACTAGCAGTTTGGAGAAGAAGTTCCAGACTTCAGCTCCCCACAGGGCCAGTGTCTTACTGCTCAGAAATTCAGCTAGAACAAAATGAAGAAATATAGCAAATTGATGTGGCTGGGGTGGGCGGGGGGATGGAGCAGTCAAGGAGACACTTAGTAGGTTAAACAACTTGAAGTAACTCTAGAAACTGAAGTAGCTGTAGAAGAACATAGTCTTCCAAGTTTTAGAAAACTCTCTCTCAAGGATTGCCGTAACAAATACTGGGTGGGGGTCACAGTTCCTCCCCTCGTGCCTTTTCCCCTGTTGGGCTGGGTAGGTTGACATGATAAGTGTATAGTCCTAGATGTATAAAAAGGGTAAGCTTTGTAACCTTTGGAATCTTCCCATTCTGTGATCCTGGGCAGTGTCTGCACTTACTTTCTTTATTCCATTGTCAATCCTGTTGAATTCAGATCGCTTTGAACTTGAGTCTTCCTCTCTCCTCCCCCCCATTGAAAGAGGAAAGTCTTCTGCACGTGGTTAGGGAGGCTCAGAAGAGGGGGGGGGGAGCCAAGCATCTTTCTTTCTTTTCTTGAAGGGGGTGGGGGGAAGAGGAGCCAAGCAGGGAGCCTCTTTCTTTTCTTGGAGGGGTGGGGGAGAGGATTGAAAAAGGCAGAGAAGGGAGAAAAAAATCCAGGACCAACAGAAGTTGAGAGAAATTAGGGGCTTCTCCTTTAAGGCAAGCATGTCACATGACCAGGTGTAGCCTATCAGAGGTTCTCTACCACGGAGCTTTCTTTCCCAATCTGGATATTGAGGCTTAACAGCACTCTGAGATATCGCACAATAAAGGTAGGGTCACTCCGGATCAATTCTTCTTGCTGCAGAAGGAAAATTAAAACTGCCCAAAATCCAAATGGAAATTGCATTCTGTGTAGAGGGCAGGGACTGAATCGATCTGGGGTTGGAATAAAAGCTCCGTGCACTTTACACCCTGTTCAGAGGTCCAAAGCCAGCATATTTTAGTAACATCAGGGAATGGTGTGCCGGATTCCTTCCCTTCCACTCAACTGACAGCTTCTCAGACACTGGGAGGGAGAGGGCAGCATATTAATATTTTGTTTGTCATATCTTGGAGCACGCTGACTTTACATCTCTGGAGAGCTATTATCAGATTTGACTGAGGAGCAGGGAACAAGCAGAAATCCATTTGGACTCATCTTAATACAGTTCATATCACAGATATGCCATTCATTTGAGCATACATCGCTTCAGCTGGCAATCAGCTCAAGAGACAGAAAATCATATATCTAGCAAGGGTGAAGGAGTGAGCCGTTTGACCCTTTGGTACAGCTAACTTAATACACAGACTGCACTAAGGTAGGTAGATACTGTTTGGATGTGTATTGGAGCAGTATATAGTGGACAGAGTATCAGATTAGATCCATAGACATGCAGCTTCTAAATCTTGTTTTATGCATTGTTTGTCTTTTGGATTTGCAATCCCACAGGGTGGGTGTGAGGATAAATGTGAGGCATAACCTCTGTATACCACCCTGAACTGGGATGCATATATGATATATCATTGTTGATTGCTCTCTTCCTTCCACCTCCAAATAGGAACAGATTTGCAAATGAGTTTAGTAATAAAAGACTGCCTGGCAAACTTCCTGTTCATGAAAACTCTTCTTAATTTATGAAGCTGGGGTGGGGTGGGAATTCATTATTGCTTTGTTTGGCTGTTTTCTTTGGAAATATTCAAAACAAATGGAAATATGTCCTGGTATGGTTTGGCACCGATGTGCCCTTAAATAATAAAGGCCACCACCAGATGAAAGTTCATGCATTAATGGTGATAAAAAGCATGGATCCTAGGTACTAAAAAAACTTATTTCTGCATTTATTGAAAATGCTTTCAGTTTATTGAGAGCAGCCATGACTTAGGAAGGGGCTACAGGAGGGCAGATTGGGCTGGAATAAGATGTGACACGCCAATGTTGGGTATAAACAAGGCCACTACTTTATTACCTCCCCACAGGAGGGTTGGTGTAGCATGGGAGAGGCACCAACATTCCACGGAACCCATTTAATATACCAAATAAGGTGGGTGCCCTGGGGATCCACACCATTCCTCACTGAGAGAGTAGATCCCTTGCCTACTGAAGTCTACCACTAAGAGAAGTGACCTATGTGGGGGAGCCATTGGGAACCCACCTCATTTGGCTGCCCCCAGGCCACCTGGCAATGAACCTCTGACCTCCCAGCTGGGTAAGACACGCTCTTATATTCTCCATCTCTTAGGGAGGCCCTGAACCCCACGGAGTCCAATTAAACACCGATATCCCTCCCAACAGGCTCAAACCCACAGCGATGACAAAATATTAGCCAGGAAACATCCATGTCAAACACTGGAACAAGGCCGTTTCCACATCAACAAAGGGTAGATGGGAGGGAAGCTGCTCTGCAGCATCCTGTGTGAAACAGTCGGAACCCACACACATTGCACCTTTATAGGCACTGCGGGTCCCACCTACCCATTCTGATGCTACATGAATGGGCCACTGGGGCTGTTGCATCTCCCTCCAGCCAGCCCTCTGCAGAATCAACAGGTGGCAGTGGCGAGTTCTCACAGTGCATTGACACCAAGGAGGGCCAGCCCGTAGGAGATGCAACAACGGCTTGGCCCAGTGGGGTGCAAGCTTGAGCAGTCATACACAGCAGCAACATGAGAGGTAGGGTGTGATTGCCTGTTTAAGGCACCATGTGAAGGCTCCCTGCCTCTCCACCACAGTGGCCACCTGAACAGCTCCCCTCCTGCCCACCTGGAGTTTAATAGTTTAAGGTTTGCTGTGGTTGTATGTGTGCTCTAAGTTTCATTGCCACAGTGGCAGTTTAGGTAGCATAGGAATAATAAGTTTGCACGCTGGATCCCTGAGAATGGAGGGGGTCTTATTAAGAGACTGGCTCAAAAAATAAGCATGGCTAACCCAGCTGGGCAGGCCAGGGGCTTAGAGCCAGACAGAGAGGGAGGCTGAATGAGGTAGGCACCCATTGGCCCTCATTAAAGCTTCCTCGGGGTGAAGATACCAGAGTCAAGGGATGTGTCTTCCTGGTTGGGAAGAGATGGGCCCCAAGGGGCCTCTGGAGCCCAGGGACATAGCAGCCAGTTGTCTGTAGTTGAGAGGGCTAATTTCCCATGCTGTGGCCAACCCTCTGGCTAGAGGGGCTGAGCAAACAAATAAAAGCTGTGGCCTTGTTATCAGTCAAAGCTGAGTGATGTCTTACTTGGCTGAATGCCATCCTGCCAGTCAATAGAATTTACACAAGAAATGGTTTGTTTGAGTTGTCTTAGTAGAACATACACTGAACATCAGTCACTTGATGGCTAAAAAGGCAAACAGGATTTGGGCTGTATTAAAAGAAGTATAGATTCCAGATCATGTGAGGTGATGTAACCACTTTACTCCACTCTGGTAAGACCTCAGTTGAAGTACTATGATCAGTTTTGGGCACCACAACTGAAGAAAGATGTAGAGGAACACGAGCATGTCCAGAGGAGGGCTGCCAAGATGGTGAGGGAGGTTGGTCTGTTTAACCTGGAGAGAAGACACCTAAGAGGTGATATGGTAACCATCTTTAAATACTTGAAGTGCTGTTACATAGAAATGGAGCAGGGTTGTTTTCTGTTGCCTCAGAGAATCAGATCTGAACCAGTGGGTTGAAATCAATTCAGTTTTGGGCTAAACAACTGGAAGAAGTTCCTGACAGAGTGGTTCCTCAGTAGAACAGGCTTCCTCATGAGGTGGTAGGTTCTCCTTCTTTGGAAGTATTTAAGCAGAGGCTAGATAGTCATCTGACAAATGATGATTTTATGAACTTACAACATGAAAAAACAGGTGGTTCTGAATAAATATCCTAACAGAAAAAGAGAGAACCTGTCCCAGGTTATCAAAATCAGTTAACAATATATTTATACAATCTCTGTTTTAATGATAAATAAAACAACCAGAACGGACTCTAGATTTTGTTCCATTTTCAAAGTAGACCTTTCTTCGGTGGTTGTTTTGAAACTTCTCCTTTCAATATTTCAACCAACTCAAAGTTGTAATGATACTTCTATGCATATAATACCGGCCTTCATCACGCAGGTATGGGAGAGCTTTGTCCATACACAACTCCTCAGGCTGGATTCTGGAGGTTTTTGGTAGCGGGATCACTTGGGCATGAAATTGGAGTCACTGTGGGTGGGCAGGTAGTTATGAGTTCTTGCATTGTTGCTAGATGACCCTGGAGATCCCTTCCAACTCTATGGTTCTATGATAATTACTTAACTGATGGGCCTGAGCAGTGTAGTTCTCCCTATTTCCTGCCTTCTCAGTCAAATCAATGCCAAGTTAAAGTAGAGTATTTTTTTTAATTAAGAGTTACTTTACTGGAAAGTATAAAGCCATTGCAGATTTGAATGCAGTGACTCAAATTGCACTATTGATCTTGTTATAAACAGATGGCCAACCTTACTTATCATTCAGTATATTATTGATAGACTTAATTCTATAAATGTATTGTAAAGGAATATGCACAGGCTTTTTGCAGTGCAGTCCTAAATGGAGTTATACACGTCTAAGATCACTGACTTCAATGTATTTAGAAAAGTCTGTTGAGGATTGCATTGCAAAATGTTTTTTGAGCATTAATTCATTATGCCAAAGCTTTCTATTTGCTTGCTAGTCTTAGTCTTGTTCTGCCGTTAACCCCATGTAATACTGCTAAAATTAAATTTCATTCAAAGTCATGGTGTCTCTCACATTAGCCCTTCCATCTTTTCCTTGATCTGACACTTTTCTAGGGCTAGTCATTAATTTTTGATTAATAGATTTATAACCCCCTTTTCTGCACAGCAGAGCCCCAACATGGTTTACAACACTGTTTACTCCTCCTGTGTTTAATCCACCCAACAACAGTTATGTGATGTAGATTAGGCAACAAGATCACCCAGCAAGTTTACATGGCAGAGTGGGGAACTCATGATAGACTTGTATGTATGATCACATCAAGATAGCTTTTTTAACAGGTATCAATGGGAACTATCAATGGGAACTTAAATCACTGAACTGGGACTATAGCACTTTGGTCACATTTTGAGAAGATAATCTCACAGTAAAAGACAATAATACTAGGAAAGACAATAATACTTGGAAATAATACTGGCAGTAGGAAAAGAAAAGCCAACACAAGGTAGGATGATAAATGAATGACACCACGGCCCTCAGCATGGAAGACCTGAGCAAGGCTGTTAACAATAGCACATTGGGGAGGTCATTAATTTAGTGTCACCACAAGTGAATGGAAGGAACTGTCATCTGTATGTAGAACTTGGTCTTTCATTTAGAGATAAAGTGTAAAATCCCTAATGCATCAGTTCTGCACTCAGCTCTCAAAAATCCAGGGATAAATTGGTATGAGGAGAATGTCAGAAGGATTCCACAGCAACATTTGCAAACCTGCCAGGAAGGCAAATAATCTAGAGACGATCTTCATGTGCTTTAGCTGGCACCACTATATGCATTTTACGCACCAAGATGGCAGACCGTTTCATCCACACATAACTCTTGTAACTTTTGAGCCTCCAAATTTTTCTTAGAAGCCCAGCTGATGGCAGGTTTTCAGAAGGAAGGTAAAGGCTTTGTGGACAATTTTCATTAACGCTTTCTTCCAAATGTCATGCCGCTTGTTTTTTTTAAAGAGTTTTCCCAATTAAAATAATTACAAGGTTTCATATACCCGTATAGCTTTTAGCCTTTCTCTCCAGCAGCATTGATGCAGAATGATACAGAGGTCACAATATAAAAGACCTCCAGAGGAGTCAACAACATACTGCATATGGAAATGTCTCTCTGCATCCAAAAATGTCTCTCTGGGTCACCACCAAATTTTATTTTCTTCATTTATTTCATTAAAATGAAATAGGTGAAAGGAGTCCTCATACTGCATAAGTGTTGTGTGAAGTCTGAGCTTTGTTTCTCTCCCTTCCTGCCCCAACCTCTTTAAAGTCAGATTCTGTTTGCTTTCCTATTATATAATGCACTAAAAAGCTAATGCATTACTGACTAAATAGCATTCAGTTACTGGAAAAGGGTGTACGGAAAATGACCTTCTCTGGGTAGACTTCCTTTGCCAGGATTAATTAAGAGGCTTGTTTTAACTTGGTTCCTTACATCCTTCCTAAAGTCTCTGGTTAATAACAAGATAGAAAAAAAAAGTTTTTTAAATGAGGTAAAAATGCACCCTGTAGTAAGCATCCCCTCTAAAAAACACAATTGCTTGAGCATGCTGACTGTGAGGAATTATGCAAATGTATCTCAAGATACCTGGTTTCATGGTTGGGGGAGTCCGGAGCTGTTTAGGGAAGATGTTCCCCAAATGGTTCTTGGGGAAAGTAGTTAGGCTTAAACAGCCTGAGAAACCCAAGATTGAACTGGGTTAGATCAATAGTTGCCTGTAAACATGCTCTCTGTTGTGGATCCCACCTTGTACAATGGCTTGCTTAAGGAAGTCGGGAAGGCTCCTATACCTCTGTTATTCTGCAAATGTTGCAAAACAGAACTGTTCAGGAGGGAATAGGGCCAAAGAATAATGGAAAGGCACAGGAAAGTGCTTTTAAAAAGGGAACTGTTGTCTATCCAAGTGGTCCCCAACCTTTCTATCACCGGGGACCGGTCAACGCTTGACAATTTTACTGAGGCCCAGGGGAGGGTAGTCTTTTACTGAGGGATGTCGCCGCTGGATGAGCCCCTGCTCCACTTGCTTTCCTGCTGGCACCCCTGACTTCCCTCCGCCCACTGGGGGGCGCTGCCAGCAGTAGCTGTGCAGTGACACGCCATGGGGGAGCCCCAGCCATGGCGTGAGCTGGTGGCAGAGTGGCAGGGCAGCCCCCAAGGCAGCAGCCAGGGAGGAGGATAAGGAGGAGCCGCGGCCCGGTACCGACTGATCCACGGACCAGTACCGGTCCCCGGACCAGGGGTTGGGGACCGCTGGTCTACCCCACTATTTGTGTTATGCAATATCTGTTAAACCTCAGTGAGGAAGCTGAGCTATCAAAAAGTAGGTTAAAAAGTGAGGGATGTCTTTATCATTGGCCCTCTTAAAAAGTTAGTATGGTACAGAGTGAATAGAGTACTGAATTGTGATCTGAGAGAAAAGTTCAGTCTCTGCTGTGACCTGACTGACAGGGCTGTTGTAAGGGTAACATGGAGGACAGGAGAGACAACAGGCCCTTATGCTGTTTGGAAGAAGGGCAGGATAAATGTGGTAAATCAGTTACTCTAGCAGGCCTATGTACCACAACGTTTGTGTGATCAACTATTCTGGCCTTGCCTCTTTCAAGTTGACAAGATGACCAGTCCTTTCCAATCCCAAGTTATGGCACCCATGTTTAGAATAAGCTTCTCACTGAAAACATTTTCAGAGTTGCATTGAAGTGTGCGTCTAATTGCAGTTCTGAAAAAGGGCAGCTTGCCCACAAAAAAGCACATTATCATGGAATGAATTGGCATGCCAACCAATATTTCTCCAATAATAGAGGGGGTGAAAACTCTGATGTGACTCATAACAGTAGTGTCTGATTGCTCTTGATTGCACTTCATTGTGTGGTGCTTGAAAGGGTCGGAATGGTGGTGATGCTGTTTCCTGTGTTTTAGAATAGAGCAGAATTTTCCAACTATACATTATCAGGAGACACATATAATCAGCAGCCCCCATGAATCTCCTTGTAAGATCACTTGGGGTCACTGAGAGTGGGCAGGTATTTGTGAGCTCCAGCTTAGATGACAGAATCAACTCTATGATTCCGAGATGCAGTTTTCACCTTAGCAATAAGATGTTTAAAGAAAAATGTGCTACCCTATTGTATAGACATGGAAGCAGACAGATGGAAGGGTGACAAGAAGAAACCAACAGGGGAGTTTAAAGATGCATATTGTATTGTATTATAATGACACTAGATATATTTACTAATTCTGTATTTTCTAGATAGGGACCAATTTGCAGAATTAAATGTTGTTGTTCTTTGCCACTGGACTCAAAACTTTATCCAGACAAAGTATTATGCTTTTGCTAAGGAGGAGTCCCAAACACATTTCCCTTCCTCTCCCCACAACAGAGACTCTATGAAGTAGGTGGGACTGTGAGAGCTCTAATAGAACAGTGCTGCAAGAACAGCTCTAAGAGAACTGTGACTAACACAAGGTCAACCAGCTGGCTGCATGTGGAGGAATGGGGAATCAAACAATTCACCAGAATAGAGTCCTTCACTCTAACCACTACAACAATCTGGCAATTCCCTTCCACCATCCACAAATTACACTCAAGGTGTTAGCTGTGGTTCTTACCCTTTGAGCTTCCTGGGAACAGAAATATTCAGTAAACAAAAAAGTTGAAGGGACATGATTTTGTCTAACATCATGATGTCAGGATGATGTTGCCCATGTGGGAATTAATCAAATAATTTTCTTCAGCACTTATCTCAAATTTCAGTTTATGAATTGCTCTTTATTTCCTGAAGATTCTTGAATCCTGGAAGAACCGCAAAGCCTCAAAAGTGCCTGGTAGTACCTTGCAGGCAACAGATGCAGCTGATCTATAAACATGGTTAAAATTAATTTGCAATGCGACAGATAGTGTGCTGTATTCCATGGTGCATTATTTTCCTTACCCAGCCAGAATATCATCAATTTCATAATGACATATGTTCATTCATCACTTGAGCATGGAATGAAAATATGGATTACTTCAATTTACAATTATCCATACATTTATTCTGTTTAAAATGTTCCATGTTCATGGGGGAGGGGGGATGAACAGCTTAACACAGCCAGTCCAATCAAATGTACTGTTGCTGTGAAGACCTATACTCATAAACATGAGAAGAATCTCCTACAGGGGGTATTAGAGGAGATGTGTGGATATCACATTTAAATCAAGAGCTTCCTGGTATTTTTCAAATAGTCTCCTTCTCCTGCTTGTCTCAGCTGAAGACTTCCTGTTCCTTTGAGCATCCTTCCTCCTTGCTTGCCTCCAGAATGAATAGACTCAATGAACAGAACAGTTAGACAGGACTCTCTCTCTCCTCTTTTATTGTAAGCTGTTTGTCTTCTAAATATAAGTATCTTTTTATCTTAAGCAGCTTGATTCTCTGCCAACAATCAGGACTCCCCTTGCCCAGGGCTGTGAATGACTGCAGAAGGAAGGTGGCAGCACCCCCTCCTCATTTACAGCCCACATTCTCTGTTGTTTGTGAGCACCTGAGGGGAAAGGCAGACAGTACTGAACAGAAGTCCAACCTTTTGGGGTCAGTGTGAAAGAGGGGGGCTTTTCTCCTTTCTTTAGTTCCAAGTTAGAGGCAGAGTCCTTTCCATACATTTTGGATATTTATTTATTTATTTATTTATTATTTAAATTTATTTCCTGCCACTTCTGAGACCGGCTCGTCGCGAGTTACGAAGTCTTATAAAATCCCCATTAAAGCCCCAATTAAAAGACATCTAAAAAATCCCAACATGGTAGAAAAACCCACTCCCAACCCCCACTGTTAGAGGGGAGGGAAAGGAGGTCAGATGCACTACTCATACCTGGAGGGGGGGGCATTGATCTACCTCGCCAACCCCCGCCTCAACCATACATCAGGGCCAATTCTGCACACATTGGATAATGCACTTCAATGCACTTTTGAAGTAGATTATCCTGTTTTGCACAGGGAAATCCAGCTGCAAAAGCACTTTGAAAGTGCATTATCCAATGTGTGCAGAATAGGCCCTGGTGGAAAAGCTCCATTTTAAATACCCTGCAGAACACCAAAAGCTCCTGCAGGGCCCGTAGCTCACCCGGGAGATCATTCCACCAGGTTGGGGCCAGGACCTGGCCCTGGTTGAGGCTAGGCATGCTTCCCTGGGGCTGGGAACTTGTCATGAGCTTTTGCAGCTGGATTGTCTTGTACAAAACACAAAAATGTACTTCTTAAGTCCATTGAAAGCGTATTTTCCAATGGGTGCAGAAGGAGCTAGAATTCAGAGTGCCACTTGAGAAGATGGGGAAAAAAAACGAAACAACATACACAGGGGGAAACAGTAAAGATTTTCCTTGCATAAAGAAAGATAGGACAGATTATGAAGCATACTGCAGCCTATACCAATAAATGTTAGCCCATACACAATATAGAATTGTCTTTGTTTTGATTTAGCCTTCCAGGGCTCCAGCTACATGTTATATGCAAAAATTCTTAAGAAAAGCTAAGAGCCCTGATTGCAAAGGGTTGAGAATAGATTTGATCTATGGGCTTCCCTTTCCCAGCTCAGACTGCAGCCCAAAATGAGGACTAAATTCAAATTTAGCGAGCTTATTTTGAGTGATATGCATAGGATTTTGCTGTTTTTAAATTATGCTCTTTGATTTGAAAGTAAGTAATGAAAACGACAAGAAAATACCATGAGAAAAGGCTCACAGTGCTGGGGGAAATTTTAGCCTGGAGAAAGGATGACAGGTGCGCTTTGATGGCCATCTACAAATATTTGAAAAGCTGTCACAGAGAAGATGGAGCTGATTTGTTTACAGCTGTTCTAGAAGGTAGAACTCAATCTAACAGGTATAAATTACAAGACTGGAGGTTTTGACTAAACAACAGGAAGAACTTTTTGATGGTAAGTAATAAGTGCTGTTTGACAGTGGAACAGGCTATCACAGAAACTTGCCAACTCTGGTATGTTGGAAATTTTAAAGCAGAGGCTTAATGGTGTCAAAACTCTGTGGTATTTGCCATATGTTGTAGTTCGGTTTTGATTTGGTTTTGCAAGCAGGCAAATTCCTCATGTCTATCACGCCTCACAAGTCACTCACATCCTCTAGTCTCCTGTACATTCCCCACATCCTCCTTAGTTACCTTTGGTAATTCATATCTCCTTGGGCTAGCCCCAACACCAGGGCTACTCCTTACTGAGAGTGACCAGCCCCCCACCATTGCAGGACGAATGAACCACGTTGTTATCCCTGGCTGAGCTTGCATATGACAACTTAACAAAACCTAGCATAGTCATGTGAATGGGGTAAAATCTGGACTGGAGCCCTGGGTCTGCTTGATAATTGGGGGACTGGGCTTAAACCTCTACTAAATATTTAAGGCTTCCCCAAACCTCATGGAAGCTGGGTAAAAAATATATAGGGAATCACCTGGGTAGAAAATCCTGCTTGGTGGAACTCATACTACTGAAGACCTATTCTAGTGTTCATGCTGTTTTTCATTTCATCCTGTTGAAAAAAAAACCCAGACCCAGACCTCTGGCATCCAGCCTCGAGTGACCCCATTCCCACTTTAATTGATGAATATACATATTTAGAGGTCTCGGACATCTTTGACTTTTGCTGCCATCATGGAAAGCTGAAATATTGTCTAGATTGGAAGGATCTCCTGGAGGGAGAGTAGGAGTGGCTAGTCACAGAACATATCCAGGGCCCCTGATAGATAGGACAGGCCATCACCTGGATAATGAGAGGAAAGCCTGGAGGGGGTGATGTCAAAACCCTGTGGCATTTACCATATGTGTATTTCTGTTTTGATTTGGTTTTGCAAGCAGGCGGCCATTAAGCCCTGTGGATTCTGCATGTCTCTCATACCTCACTCATCACTTACATCCTCTAGTATCCTATATGTTCCACAGGACATTCAGTAAGTGTCCTCAACAGAGCTGTTTTATTACAAAGGAACTTGAAGAATAGACTAGAAAGGGAGATTGCAGAAATGCAAGTTATTACAACACTCAAAACAATGGCATACTCTGGACTCTACAAGGACATAGAGCTTTTTTAACTCACTATGCATGCTAACCTCATTCAACTCTTATATCCACATTTCTTACAATCCTCTCTTCTTTTTCATTCATTTTATTTTGGACAATGTGACTTTAATGTGATGTTAGTACTATGTAATGTAATTTTGAATTTAACTTGCAGGGATGTTTCCACACTTGGGTGGAGATGGATGGGTCTAGAAAACACTGGGAAAGTGTTTGCCATTAATTACTAACATTAACAGTTTTATTTCTCCACTGTTTTTGTGAACTGCAGCTAAACTAGAATCATAGAATCATAGAGTTGGAAGGGAATCCTGGGTCATCTAGTCCAACCCCTTTCCACTATGCAGGACACTCACAACCCTATCGCTCATCCGCTGTAACCTGCCACCCCCTTGAGCCTTCACAGAATCAGCCTCTCTGTCAGATGGCTATCCAGCCTCTGTTTAAAAATTTCCAAAGATGGAGAACCCACCACCTCCCGAAGAAGCCTGTTCCACTGAGAAACTGCTCTGTCAGGAACTTCAGAATGTGTTTTGAAAAACTGGAGGGCCCCTGTGGGAGAGAATCTGCTTTCTAAAAGTAGACTGAAATTCTTGTGCGGTCATGCTTGGAATTGGTACCATTTGGGAAATGGCTATTGAGGGCATATTGCCAACAACTAAGAAAAGCTGATGAGCCAATGTACATTCAGCTATTTATAAAATTAAGAAATGAACTCTTGAATTAATTGTCTTTATGGACTGACAAGGTTTTTAATTGTAGGTTTTTCAACTGTGATGTGTTGTTTTGAAATTACTGCTATATTGCTGAAGACATCTGAGAGGATGCCTTACTTTCTGTGCACAGGGAGGGTTTATCTTAAAGGGTAAGAAAGTTATAAATTATAGAATTCTTTTTTTACAATCATAGAATCATAGAGTTGGAAGGTGGACTCCATTGCATTTTACTCCATTGAGATGCTCTCCCGTTCCAAAACCCACCAACTCCTGGCTTTAGATATTTCCAAAACCAGAAAACCCTAATTAATCAGTAGCTTCAGGAAATAGTAGAATATTTGGGAGTGCCTATCTGTTAGATCTGTGTGAATACCCTTTATCATTAGTTTTACTTTTGTTGCTGTGGTGCTCGTTTTATATAAATAGCCATGCCACAGACAGTAAGAGGGGGCAGGAGGTCTAACAGGAGCTGGCATGCCTCCCAATCCATCCCATGCCAGACTCCCCTTGAGACCTGGTCATGTAGGTGGGGAGGGCAGGGATGTTTGGCACCCTCTTCCTGGCCACAGCTCAGGCCTCCACCTGTCCTTCACTTCCAGAAAGATGGTGGGTGTATAAATACTATCACAAATCTTATTAGTCTTGAAAATATTTCTGCACAAGTTAGGAAACAATACATATAACACAGTTTAACAGTAATACAGTTATAACAGTTACATAGTAGAATGATAGAATAATATGGAGAACATTAAATTAATGCATACTGATAGCCCAGTAGGTTGGGTGGAACTGCAGTGGTTGTCATGGGAGGGAGGTTCAGGGGGAAGGCCCATGGGAAGTGGTGGCTCAGGTCAACCTCAACCAAATGTCTGGTAGAACAGTGGTCCCCAACCTTTTTTATCACCGGGGACCACTCAATGTCGGGGACCACTCAACACCGGGGACCACTCAATGCCTTTTACTGAGGCCCGGTGGGGGGGGGTAGTTTACTCCTCTACTCTCAACCACTGCCCTAGCGCTCTCTGATTGCTATGGTAATGTTTAAATATCCCTTCAAAATAAGATACAGACACGCCACAGCAATGAAGTGTGTTGTAAAGGGCTGGGGGGGATAAAGTAGAGGGCCGGGGGGTGGGGAAAGAAGGTGTCCTTTGGGGCCCACCTCCAATTAGTCAAAGGACCACATGTGGTCTGCGGCCCACAGGTTGGGGATCGCTATGGTAGAGCCTTCGGGAAGGGTGGTACATAAACATCAGAAATGAATAAATAAATCTTTCCAGTGCTGTACTATGAGTCTCTTAGGCATAGTGAGAACATAGAGGGTTCATTTAGGCTGACCATTTGTTGACTTCTCAACTCAGTATGAGTATATAAGTAATAAAGCTAAGATGTACAAAAAGCCCATGAAGGTCTAAATCCAACTAGGAAGTTAACACCAGCAGCTTGTGTATTAAATTGAATAAAAATTAATTTATTTTCCCTTTTAACAATGAGATTGTCTAACTGGTGAATTGTTCTTTGGATACATTGATGTTCAGAAGTATTTTGAAGTTATTAAAAAAAATAGCAGAATTCCATGCTATCAGAAGTCAGATAATCCTAGAATTGCTCCCTCTCTAAATTTTCACAGTGTGGTTTTTTAATTTCATCTGTGACTGTCAAGTAGTGCTGGGATTTTCACACAGTAGTGTTGGGCTTTCTTTTCCTTTTTCTGCTCCAACAACCAGCCCAAGAGAAAAGAAACCTTCTGGTGCTAAGGTGAGCTTGATTTTCCTCTTGCTAACAATCCACACCTTGCTACAGGCAAGCCATATGTTGTCACCCACGTAGGTATTTAGCATACCTGTCTCATTGATGAAGTGTTGAATTTTGGAAGACTGCAGGAGAGTTTCAAATTATTAAGCTCAGCTTTTCCAAACACTGCATTCTAACACTGACTACAAATGCTGCTTCTGAGGTCATTTCTTTCTCACCTGGAGCAATGGTTACAATGGAGAAATTATGCCAAATCTACATCTCCATATGAATAATAAAATTCTTCTTTGGCACTGGCTAAATTCACAGGTACTCTGTGTAGTAAATGAACATTCTGATTCAAGGCTTTCCAATGCCTCCCAATTAAGGTAGTTATATATTCACTAATTTTGAATAGGATAAAGAGAGGAAATAATTTACTCCTTTTCTCCCCAAGCATTAGAACTAGTGATGGGCAAAGACCTCCTTGTTCAATCTGAAAACTCTTATAATTTTCCAAGCCACTAAAAGTGTTCAGGCCCTTGTGAGAGTCCAATAGGCCACCAGCAAAATGCATGTATGTATATGAACAAAAGCAAACACAGATGCCTGACTTTTCCCATGGGGCTAAAGAAACTACAATGCCTAACAACCTCTGCTGCAACCATATAACTGAGCATACAACAGCAGAGGCTACTGGTTGATTCCCTGCGTAATAAGCAATTCAACCAATTGTATAAACACACACGTACTTGAAATTCTTGTTTTAAACTGCAGCAAGTCATCAATAGGAGCAAATGAGATACTTCTTGCAAATGAATCATCAGTGTGATGCTTGACTTGAGAGAAAATTATAACAAACATAGCAAATGTTGGGTTTTTTAAAATATATTTGCAAGGATTGCAACAAAATCAAATAGAACTTAGAGCACCCCTTTTGGACCTTTTGACTGTGAAGGAGCCCCCAAAATGTTTTTCAGGCTTCAATGAACCCCAGAAGTGGTGACATGCCCTTTCTAAGACGTGTGCACATAAGTAAGATGTGAGAACTAACCAATCAATCAATCAACCAATCATTTACCATTTCCATCGTAGAGATAGAGACTAGGTCTGGGCCCCCATGATGTCTTGTCTAGTCATGTCAGCAGCCATCCAAACTTCTGGGAAAGGCTGTGAAACACTTGAGGAGCTATCACATAACCCCAGGGCTCCCTGGAACCTTGTTTGGGAATCCCTGACTTAGGGCCATCCAATGAAATCAGAAAACTGCTTCATGGAAATCATTGCCCTAAGACAGGGGTAATCAAACTGCGGCCCTCCAGATGTCCATGGACTACAATTCCCAGGAGCCCCTGCCAGCGAATGCTGGCAGGGGCTTCTGGGAATTGTAGTCCATGGACATCTGGAGGGCCGCAGTTTGATTACCCCTGCCCTAAGATATAATTATAGCCATTCAAATAATAGATTTTAAAACAATTGGATACCTTCATTGCCAGATAATTCTCAATGCCTATCTGTCTCTTACTGCTAGTCCTAAAGACAAACCAATGAGGCTGATTTTTTTCCTATGGCTACCAACTTTCAGGGGGGACCCGGAGTTCTTGTAGGGATAGTGGCCTCCAAGCAGGGCCTATAGACCTTCCAGAATTACAACTGATCAGACTACAGAGATCAGTTATCTTGGAGGAAATGGCTGCTCTGGAGGATGGACTCTATGACATTATGGCATCACACTAAGGGACCCACTGCAAACCCAGCCCTCCAGGAATTTCAAACCTGACCTGACAACCTGGAATTATAACCTCTATGAAATGGCAGCCTTGAAGGGCAGGCTGTACAAAATCTCGTCCCCACCAAGTTCCTCTCACAATCCCACCAATTTCAGTCTGAATATTTCATGGAAAAAAAGCTGTAGAATAGGAATTCTACAGTTGCACGTCTCAACTCCCAGTTTGGTTGGGAGAATTAGATAACTTTATTGGAGAAGACTCTTGCGAGTCCCTTGGACTGCAAGGCGAACAAACCGGTCAGTCCTAGAGGAGATCAGCCTGGACTGCTCCTTAGAAGGTCAGATCCTGAAGATGAAACTCAAATACTTTGGCCACCTCATGAGAAGGAAGGACTCCATGGAGAAGAGCCTAATGCTGGGGGCGATTGAGGGCAAAAGAAGTAGGGGACAACAGAGAATGAGGTGGCAGGATGGAGTCACTGAAGTAGTCGGTACAAACCTAAATGGACTCCGGGGAATGGGAGAGGACAGGAAGGCCTGAAGGATCATTGTCCATGGGGTCGTGATGGGTCGGCCATGGCTTCACACCTAACAACAACAACAACAACAATGCTGCCATCTTTGATATTGTTTATATTGTTTTAATGGGGGTTTTATGGGCTTATTGTGTTTTGTTGTTCCTTTATTGTAAGCCATCATGAGACAACACTTGTTGAGAGTGGCAAGGTAAAAATTGAAATAAATAGAAAATTTAAAAAACATGTGCATCCATACCTGTTAAACATGATGAATACATCTGCAGCAGCCACTTAATCTGAGGCTAGTGAATATTCATCATAGACAGTGTTTCCCTACTTATTGTATGAACCCCTGCCAAACTGCTCCTTGAACCCCCCACCCCCTGAGAACACTGTACAGCAGGGGTAGTCAACCTGTGGTCCTCCAGATGTCCATGGACTACAATTCCCATGAGCCACTGGCAGGGGCTCATGGGAATTGTAGTCCGTGGACATCTGGAGGACCACAGGTTGACTACCTCTGCTGTACAGCAAACTCTTCTCAGTCATATCTTATGCATGTGCACCTCTGGATTATGGCCCCTGTCTTGCAGCATCAGCTAATTTATCAACAATATCATTCTGCTTGGCCTATGCTTCACCCAAGATAAATGCTGTTTAATAAGGACTGCTGCCCAAAAGTGTTAACAGCTTTGTTTGGATCCATTTACTTTGCCTTGTTATCAGAGAGGGGAAAAAAAGAGTTTCTTTTTTTCCTCTGGAATTTCTCCAAAATGGATAGGATGACTGAGATATGCCAGGTATGGAGAGAACCGTGGAGGAGAAATTCCAAAGTTATAAGATATTTGACCATTGCTAACTAATGAAGGCAAGCTGCTGAGCCCACTTAGAATGGTCATCAGATTTGAGAAGCTCATAAATCACCTGCTTAACTCCTTACCCCCATGCATTTGCCAGTCACCTTGCCTGGGAATATTTGAGTGGCAAACTCTTTCTGAACAGCCACCCTCCCAGAGTGCACTTTGGAGAGAATTGACATTGCTATGTAACTGGTTTTTGCAGGATGCAAGTGGAGCTTTAAAGGCCAGGTTTATGGAATGGGGTTTTTCTCTTCTAGCAGGGGAAGTGAAGCTTGAGAACATATCTGCCTGCTGAGGAAGATCTGGGCTGAGCTTCTGTTGTCTTGTTTGTTTAGACGAATTTCAGTCTGGGTGCCATTCAAGGCATTGTGAGTGGGTGGGCACAAAGGGATATGTCATAGAATCATGTCAGTGTTTGTCTCTTGTGGTCCTTCCTGGCATACCCACAGAATTGCTGATTGCCACCGTGGGATGGTAGATGGATTCTGGAGATTTTTGGTGGGGGGATAATTGGGCATGAAATTGGGGTCACTATGGTTGGGCAGGTAGTTGGGAGTTCCTGTCATGTGCAGGAGGTTGGATTAAATGACCTTGGAAGTCCCTTCCAACTTTATGATTCTATGATTTTTGGTGAATAATTCTGTTCAAATGTAACATATGCAAAACAAATAAATTGATATATAAAAATAATAAAATAATTATATGAATATATACCAGGCACAGCCCCCCTCCAAACAAGGTATCCATATGTTTGCACACGTATAATTAGAATGTAAAACTGTGAACAGCAATATTTCTAAGGATGTTGGTTAATAGGGTCAGGGGGTGGGATTGTACTGCCATTGTAGTCTAAGAAAGGAGAAACTATAAAATATATATGACTTTACATATTGAACTTGAATTGCCATGAAATTCAGTAACATTCCTACTTCAGATTCCGGAAGAGTAGCCAGACTAGCAAAAACAGAAAAATGCAATGGGAGCATGGAGAACAGCTTGTTTCTTGTGGCTTTCATACACAACTTCTTTCATCAGATGTATACAACTGAGAAAGGAAAAGGCACCAGGTTGGCATAGTCAGCGTGAGCCAGGAAGATGAGCACAGGTTATCAGGTATACATTAGAGCAGGGGTAGTCAAACTGTGGCCCTCCAGATGTTCATGGACTACAATTCCCATGAGCCCCCACCAGCATTCGCTGGCAGGGGCATGAGAATTGTAGTCCATGGACATCTGGAGGGTTGCAGTTTGACTACCCCTGCATTAGAGTCTTGATATATTAATTGTTTTGCTGTTTTCATTGCACTGAAAACTAAAAGGTCAGCCAGTTACCTAACAAGCCACTTATATGGCCAGTGGGTACTTTCAGCTTTTAAGGGCAAGTTATGCAGATCTTGGGGGGCCTCCGTGAGCTGAAAATTGAAACCTGCTCTCTGCTTATTTGTAAGTGGAAAGAAGAATGCTTTGCACAGTCCACTTGGTTTCTGTGCCAGGACAGCATCAGGTAAGCCTGATTGGGCACCCTCCACAGCCAAGGACTGAGGGCTAGATAAGAAGAAGAAGAGTTAGGTTTTAGGAGATGATGCATGGCAGCAGCCTCGCTGGACAATGAATTGCAGCAGAGTAGCATGCTTTGCTGTTTCTTGTGTCCCTGTAGGGGACACATTTCAGTGGTGGAATTGTCTGCCTCTTTTTTGCATCCACACAGGGGGCACATTTTGGCAACAGAGAAGCTCCACCACTAAAATGCGTCCTCCTGGGAAATGCAGCCATGGAGGAAAGGGATCTGAACTGGCTGATTCAGTTAGGGGACAGTCCAGCTCAATTCATGGCTCGATTTGTGGGTCACCCTAAAACTTGAGTCAAGCCAACATTTTTAGGTTCAACCAATTGATCCCTATAAGGCATGGTTTCACAGACTAAATAAGCATTGATCCCACTGAACTTTGTCAGCCTTCCTTCTAAATTTCTATTCTGACCTGTATTTGACATGGGTTATTTTTCTTTTTCCAAAAAAGAGATAAAAGAAAGCATGTTTGCATGGTTTAACTGGAAAGTCTATTGAAAAGAGAGCTCTCCCTTAGTAAGGAATGGAGAATTGTTTTCTCCACAAATATTAGAACTAAAGATGGATGTCATATCTGTTCTCTTGATCCTCCCTTTTTAGTGTTCCATTTTTTCCATCCTTAATTCTACTTTTTCTGAATTCCAGTTTAATTAAAAGTATTTCAGATGTTTGTTTCAGAATTGGATCCCTCCAATCTATTTGCAAATCTGGCTCACCAGCTGTGTCTACTGGGCACAGCATTATGTGGCATGGACCGGCTGGGGAGAAGACCTCCAGCTTGGAGATAGCATCTCCATGTCATGGATGGGCCACCAGGGAATGTGCTGGCTGGCCCTCCTGGACGTTGTAGGCCAGGCTTCATGCCTGAAGGATGCTCCAGCAGCAATGGTTATCCACCTGGGAGGCAATGACCTGCCTTTGCTAAAAAGAGCGGAACTGAAACATGCTGTGATGGCAGATTAAACAACTTTGAGGCAGCATTTGCTGGACACATACCTAATTTGATTGGATATGGTAGAATGTCGCCCATGGCAGGGGTCAAGGTCATCAGAGACTTTAAACCAATTAGTACACAAAATCGATGTGGCAGTGGCTCAATGGGCAGAGGCATTTGGGGGGGGGGGCGGACAGTCATCCATGCTGGGCTTGATAAGGATATAGAGGCCTACTACAGGGCAGATGGGGCACACCAATCAGATTGGGGCCTTGAAGGTACAGGGGGTACAGGCTACTTTGGAGTAATGGCTGAAGGAGGTGTGAATTGTTGGCGGTACCGGGAAAGGGAAGTACCCATTCCAGTGGCAGATGGGGGCATGGGGAGGAGCCTGCTGCAAAAGTTGAAGTCAGGTCAGGGGTACCTGATTCTGCATCAGCGGGACCTCCTTAAGAGGGGGCCAGACTGCAAACTGACCTGACCCCAGCTGGGGAAAGCCAAAAACTGTGTTCATCTGGCCACGTGGCCTGGGGTGGTACCCTGGAGACTGTAGGATTAATAAAATGGTTGGCAGACCAAGGTATGCAGGCCTCCACACCCATGCCTAGCCAACACTTTGGAATTGTTATGTTAAATGGTTAATAAGAGCTGTGGCCTGTTATAAAGCCAAGGAAAGGGTGTATGTGCCTTTTTGAGCCCCCAACGCCCACCTGCCAATCAATAACATCAAGGTTGCATTTATCAATGCACATAAACACATTGCTGCCATAAATTGTAGCAGAAAGATATCTTTGAAAGGAAGTAATTGACAGCTGTAGCCAATTATGCTCTGTACCAATCCAAAAACTTTATTTTTTAATGGAGGAATCTTAATGGATTGGTTGTAGTTTGGAAAGAAGGTCTCTTAATCTGGATTTTCAGAGTCCAGGTAGGAATGTGGATGAAGAGACTTTCAAAATCATTCTTATTCACCGTCTTTCTGATAAGTTCTCAGAGAAAATCTCTTTCCATACTGACCTAATGCCCTTTAGAATGAATTGGAATGTTTTCCTTGAACAGTTTCTTTGTCTTATATTTTCCTGCTACCAATGAATACTCTTGCCTGGTTTGCTACTTCTGTTTGAGACATTTTCTAGCAAAGATTCCATTTTGTTCATAAATATTAAAAGCACAATGTTCTGCCACTCTCTATACAGTTGGCATTGTGATGTAGTCAGAGGAACTTAAATGCAGTTTACTAACAAGAGACAATGTAATTATTACCCATTAGGCACCTGAAGGTATACCCCCTTATGTCTACTGTTTGAAAAGGAAGCCCAAAAAATAATACTAGGCTACCTTTGATAGTTGTGATTGCAACTATCACTTTTTTTCTTACTAGTTATTAATTTGACAGTCCAGGGTTATTTTTAAAAGACATTAATGGGAAAAAACTACAATTGCCATTAACATTGGTGGGAAGTTATCATAAGGAAGACTGGGAAAATGGGAAGCCTATCATCTGTCTAAATTCACAGGAGCAGCTTGAACTTTTCCTCTGGAAATGGGAATATTTATGATTTGGGGTGGGAAAGACTTGCAGGAAAGTAGCAGACAGTATGTGTACAAATATGTTTCCTTCCTTCCTTCCTTCCTTCCTTCCTTCCTTCCTTCCTTCCTTCCTTCCTTCCTTCCTTCCTTCCTTCCTTCCTTCCTTCCTTTCTTTCTTTCTTTCTTTCTTTCTTTCTTTCTTTCTTTCTTTCTTTCTTTCTTTCTTTCTTTCTTTCTATGCCACTCTTCCCTGAAGACTCAGAGTGGTTCATAACATATTAAACAATATTTAAACATTTAAGTTATAAAATCAATCAAATAAACCAATACATATTTAAAAGCCCAAGAACTACCGGCCTTTCTCCGGGTGGGGAGGAAGTGCTATGTTGATTTCAGTGACTGCTGTCTAGTTGTTGTTTCCTATGTGATTATTTACAAGCATTCTACCAAATGTTTCCAAATGCCCCTTTAACGTTTTCAAATTTTCAGCAGGGATGCTTACAAAAACTCAGGGGATTAGGGGTTGTGCATCCCTCAGTAAAGGTGAAGAAGTTGAATCAAGTCTAGGTCTGACAAAATTGTTCAATAGGTTGCTCCACCTACTTAGATTCTTAGATATAAGGCAGTGCCTATTGAAATAATATCAGTTAAAACCCTTTAGGGAGCCCAGAAAGACAGGAGAGTGATATTGTAGAAATTGAACACACGTGAAGCTGATGTTGGAATTTGCAAGCTCTGTAGTGTACAGGATTCCAAAACATATGAAGATTATCCTAAAGGGGGCATTGCAGAAAATGTATATTTAGCATAGTAGGATTACGAACTTTCAGACTACTTGAAAAAACATTTATTCTTATATCCTGATTGATTCATTGGAGACTTCCTGCTCCTTTGAGCACACTTCCTTCCTGCTTGCCTCCAGAACAGAATGGCTGAACACAGCAGAACAGTTATACAGGAGACTCTCTCCTTTATTTACATGTTATTTCTTTTCCTAATAAAAACAGTTATTCTTCAAGCAAACTGGTGTTTTGCTTCTCTTTGCATATTTAAACCCTGACAACAGCTGCTTTATACTGAACCAGACCAATGGTTTATTAAGGTAATATTAGCAATGGCTTTCCAGGGTCTCGGGCATATGTCTATCATATCACCTGCTGCCTGGGCCTTTTCGCTGGAGATTGAACCTGGGACCTTCTGGATGACAAAGCAAGGTTTGCTCCACAGAGTCTCAACCCTTTCCTAGAAGTAATGAGTAGTCATTGCTGGGTGGTAATATACTCTGAGGAACATCAGTGTCTCAGAAAGTGTGAATTTGGGAGGAAGTCTGTTGAAAGTAGGGAAGTGTTTATCTTTGTATGCTAGGGACAGGTGCTACCCTAAACAAACCCAATTATGTTAATACTGCCTTGTAAATGAATGATCCCACCAAGCAGGCACCTCCTTCCCCAAGTGGTCATAGCAAATTTTCCCAAGTCATAGCAATTCAGAGACCTTGAAGAGAAGAAAATATTATCCCTTCAAGTTTCCCAGACTGTGATTGTGTTTGACACAGAAATCAATAACGGTAATTTGGGGAGAAAATGAGGCAGTTGCTTATTATGAGCTCAGGTATGAAATAAAAATTTGTTTTTGTTGAATGGTAGCAAATCTGCTGGGTCTCCACATTGTTGTGGTGTACAATTCTGCACTGCTGGTTTGTTAATGACTTATATGGGTTTTCCCCTGCCAAGTAGCCTGAGAGCAACATATACAAAGGAAACTATATCCTCCAGGTGTCAAACCACTTAGTCTAATAAATGAATTGAAAACAGATTAAAGTGTGCCTGTGTTTTCCTTCTTGAGCAAAAAGATTGTAAGAAAAATACCCAAGAAATTATATTGTTGAAATGCTATTTAAATAGACTGTTCCAATTCAAGGTTTGTTTGGTGGGTTTTGTTTGTTTGTTTTTTTACAATTTAGGATGATTATGTGGGGGAAACAAAATTGTGTTTACTAGGTGGAAAAGAATGTACACTGGACTTGTTCACTATATCAGAATGCAACATAGTGATTTCCTATTTACTGTTCATATTGCTGAATAAAGAAGCATTTAAAAATCAGATTACTGTTTCCAGTCTCTTTTTGTTTGATCCATTTGTGCCAGTTCCCCACCTCCAAGTATTCTGCAATTGTTCGTAGTCATACATCCCAGAGAGGGCAGCTGTGTTGTTATGCAGCAGAACAACCAGGTGTATTGTAGCACCATAGATTAAAAATGTATTGTGACAAGTATTTTGTGAACCAGAGCCTATTTTGTTAATCTTTCAAGGTACAACATTGTTGGTTTCGCTTGTTTGTACTTGAAGTAAGGTTCTGTAATCCCCCCTCCCCCGGTTGAATGTACCTGATACATTCACTGTTGCTGATCTTAATGAGATGATCATTGTATGAGAACTGGAGAGACCAGGGCCTATTATGCACACAAAAGATAATGCACTTTCAATGCATTTTAGAAGTAGATTTTCCTGTTCCGCACAGGAAAATCCAGCTGCCAAAGCACATTGAAAGTGCATTATCCTATGTGTGCAGAATGGGCCCAGGTTTCCTGGCCTTTCCCTGGCATGAGAATCTCAGTGTGACCTTGAGCCAATTATTGTCTCCCTCCCTCTCTTAGCCCGATTTACCTAGCAGGGTTGTTGGGAAGATAAAATGATGGACAAGACTATGCTGCTCTAAGGTCCTTGGAGGAAAGGAAAAAAATAAAAATATAATAGAAGGGACACTCTATCTTTGGAACAGCCTGATGCTACTTATGCATCAAATCAATTCATTGAAATTCCTCACATTCTTTGGCAACCTGCCAAAATTTTCTATCACTCGTGATTAAAAAGAAATCCCTACTGCTAAATCTAACTCTATTTGAATGGGTCTGTGGTCTGTGGCAGGCCACTTGAATGACACGGGTAATCCACTCCAATCCAGAGCTATGTCAGCAATGCGCACAAATTTTCCATTACAATTGGATTCATCATTAATTACTCTGGCTTCAAGCCTGACTAGAAGATTGAGAGAGTACTGATGGCCTAAGTCAATGATCATCTGAATGTAGTCTAGGGCTTTGCCCTTGATACTGTGGACAATGTCATCTTGTTAAGATATCTGGAGATAGAAGTAGGGACTAAGACATATTGTTTGGATTGTTTTAAATAATTCCTTATGGTCAGGTCTTAAAGAATGGCTGTTAGAGACCAATTTTGTCATCAGTGCAAGAACGGGTTTGAGAGTTCCACAAGGCTCATGTGTATCCATCATGCTATCTATATAAAGCCCTTAAGATAAATCATTCATGGTTTTGGAGTAAGTAGACATCAATATGTTGATAATATCCAGCTCTTTCATTCTTTATCCAAACTTCCAGGTGACTCTGTAGCAGACTTGAATCAGTGCCAGACTGCTGTTGTTAAATTGCTGACCATGTTGAAAATGAGTCCTGACAAGACAAAGGTAATGTTGATTGCGAAGGTTGTGGTCCCGAAGGACATTGCGCTTCCCACTTCCATTGAGGTCCACTTGATATACACTAACTTGGTTAAGAGCACTGGTTATTTTTTAATGGATGTTCTGCATCTCCAGAGACCTTCTTGAAGTGACCATCATAACAGTGGTCAGGATCTAGCCTTCCATTCTTTGTTGAAGGTCCTTTTCTCTCTATGGCTTTATGCTGTAAGCATCAGTTTGTTCCTAGAGCCATATTCAATCCAAAGAACACATTAATTCTTTTGGTTCGAAATGGTGGATGCGTGGAGGAAAATAATTCACTTACAATCTATTACAACATTTTCCTAATAAGCTTCATTCATATATGAAATGGCTGTGAATATGTCCTTATTTGTGCCTTCTATTTATGTGTATGTATTAGAGAAAAATTCTTCCACTACCACTCTAATTTCAGAGATTTCTATACATCTCAAGTTGAGAATTTGAAAACTTCTCCATTTCTTACTACTGCTCAACTTCTGTGTGGCTTCTGTCCTTGTACATCCCACAAATCTCAGCCTTAGTTGTCAAAGGAACCTTCCTCCCTTTTTCATATGTAGAAAATCTGGTAGAGGTTCAAGGTACTGTAGTATATTCATAGTAACAAATGTTTAAAAACACCCCAAAGGCAAAATCAGAGATTTATTAGAAATGGGTATGGACTAGAAGAAATAGCCAGTGTGCTAGAAAGAAATGGACTACAGAATAAATGCCACATTGAAAAGGTTTTGTAGACGGAAAGTATCTAGCATTTGGTTGAGTGGCACCATCAGGCATAATTACACTATGCTAGGTGTTATGTGGCTTGGTTATGCATTAATGTATAACACAGCTACAGTTAACTGTGGTATGTTACACTAGCGGTCCCCAACCTGTGGGCTGCGGACCACATGTGGTCCGTCAACTAATTGGAGGTGGGCCGTGAAGGACACCTTCTCCCCCCCCCCTGGCCCTTTACTTCATCCCCTTCCCAGCCCTTTACAACACACTTCGGGTGTCATTGTCTCCCATCACTCCCAGGTGGAACTATCTCGTTGCAGAGAAACCAGCTTAGGGTTCCTATTGATTTATCATTGTCATGAGTTAAAATTTCCATGAAAATAAAATGTTCCTTATGTTAATTGTTGTGGCCTGTCTGTATCTTATTTTGAAGGGATGTTTAAACATTACCATAGCGATCAGAGAGCGTTAGGGCAGTGGTTGAGAGTAGAGGAGTAAACTACCCCCCCCCCCGGGCCTCACTGGTGATAAAAAGGTTGGGGGCCACTTTGTTACACCATCTCAGATCTGCTCAAATCTTTTCAGTTCTTAGTTCCTTCCCCAATTATATACCCATCTGAATTCCTTCAGAAATTGGGTCACTTTTTAAAAAGTGCATCAGCCCTTTTGCCTGTTGTTGTCTCATATGAACCCTCAATGTTTCATCTTAAGGGCTGTTTTGTAGATATGTCTTTATTGTGCAGGACAGGAAAGAGAGGAAATGCAATTTTGTGGCTATTTAATGTATGTTGGTCTGAATTTTATTTTTGTAATTTCATAGTCTATGGCTTGCTTTACTACTATGGAGACTATAAATATTGTTAAATAAAATGAAAAAAATACCATTGGTTTGTGCCACACTCTCTACAAGACAGGTGCTGATCACATGGGTAAATGTAACATTAATACCATTTTGCTGTAGCACAGGTATGATTCTCACACACAAGACCAATCTTATTAGCACTGAAGTCATTCACCAAAGAAAAGAGGGGCTATATTAGGAATATTTTAAAGTGGATAGCTGTGTTGGTCTGAAGCAGCACAACAAAACAAAATCAGAGTCCAGTGGCCCCTTTAAGACAAACAAAGATTTATTCAAGGTGTGAGCTTTCAAGTGCAAGCACTCTTCCTCAGACTATGAACTGACCATCATGACAGTGGAAATATATAAGCAAAAGTTAATCCTGTTAACAGCCATATGATTATTCTTTGCTAAACCAGCCGATCAGACCCCTCGAATTCAGTTGTAGTTCACAGAGACATAGGAGAAATAAAACTGTCAATGCCAGTGATCAACAGCTTCCACCCCACCATTTGCTGCTGGCCCCATCTGACTCCATACTAGTGTGAAACATTCCTTCAAGTAGAAGCTGAGCTGGCAGCTATCTTGTCCTGGGAGCAGAGAGTTGAATTCAAAATTACATAATATATTACTAACAGTCACATAATCCCAATTAAAATAAATGGTAAGGAATGTGGATACACAAGTTAAACAAGGTTAGTATGCATAGATAATAAAACCTATGTCCTTGTTGAGTCCAGGGTATGTCACTGTTTTGAGTGCTGTAATAATTTGCACTTCTGCAATCTCCCTTTCTAGCCTGTTCTTGAAGTTCCTTTGCAATATTTGTTCCTTAGGAATATTTGTAAGAGATCTACTCAGGTTATTCATTTTAAATCAGAGCACTACTTTCTTTTTATAATGAGATTCTGGATTTATGGCCACTCTGAAAAATTACCTCTTTACCATAATGCAGTAGTCATCATAGGCTGAAATCTCAGTTTCACAGTTTTTGCTAGCCACTTTCAAATGGATAAAATACATTGTTGCCCTCTTTTTACTGTTCTCCTTAAGACACTTGCTTGTTTAAGGAAAAAAGAAAATGTTATTTGCTTCATTTTTTGATGCGTAGTATGAAAGTGAACTCTACTCCACTATACCCTGGTCATTTTTCTTATTGTATATCACTGGCAGTTGTCTGTTTGAATGCCATCACTCTCACAATTAGTGTAGAGGGTCACAGAATGTGCACAAAGATTCTTCCTTCTGAGAAATAAAGATCATGGAAGGGAGTCCATGAGGGGAATAGAAAGTCAGTTTATCTTGGGGTAGTTTGTTTTGGCTCCTAGAGCTGGGTAAGATTTATTTATTTGTTTTAATTTCCAGACTACCTCTCCCCCCAAGCAGACTTGGGGCAGGTTACAACATGAATCTACATTAAAACCATTTAAAAAACATCATAAAACACTATGAAATTTTTAATTTTGCTGTTGCTTCAGGCCCCATTGTCTAGCTGGCTGTTCTATTTTGCACAATGGTGAGATGTTCCCCAAAAGTGCACGGGAAAGCCAAAGCAGGATGGAGAACATGAATAGGGGAGGCAGAGGGAGGCCCATTGTTGTATGTCAGTGATCCTGGATTCAACTATAGGCCTGGTGGAAGAATGCCATTTTATAAGAAAAGGGCAACAACAAAAAAAGCTTATTCTCTCTCCCTCCTGCTGGACATGTTGGTAGAATGCATGGTGGCTGGCAATCTCTCCTGGTTGGGGATTTAAGTGTTCCCTCAGGCACTGGAGAATCTCATCCAGATCTGTGGTATCTACATCATCTGGAGTGAAGAGGTCTTGGGTGAAGAAGTCTTGGCTAGCAATCGCTCCTGGCTGGGGACTGAAGAGTTCCCTCAGACACTGGAGAATCTCATCCAGATCTGTGGTATCTACATCATCTGAAGAAGTCTTGGATGAGGTTATAGGTTACTGACCTGCAGACACTCAGGAACACAACACTCTTCCTCTTGCCATCAGTGATGGCATTTGCTATGAGGTAATGACGGATGGACTGCTCATAGGATGTCCATCTGGCTGGAGTGCTGGGGTCAGAAGGCTCACTTTGGCCCGTGGTAGACATGATTTCCATGTGTGCTGAGCCTGCTCTCTGAGCAGTGCATCAGTGGAGTGGTCAGTCCCTTCCCTAGAGGTTAAGCACCGACAGAAGAGTGATTTCAGCTGGTGGATTGTCCCTCCTTGGAAAGCAGGGTCCTGCACGAGAGATTCAGCAGGAAATCACTTACCAGGGTCTTGTACCTAGCATCGCCTGTGTTAAATCCATGGGTTCAGAGGTGGACACAGATACTGGAAGTGATTTGTATTAAGACACCAGCATAGCACTAGCAGAACTGAGAACTGAACCAAAGAATCCCCCCAAACAACCCCAACTTACATATAAAACCAAACAAAAGATCTTCCTGCCAATGTACACTATTGATCAGTTTCACTTTAAACTGACTGGTTCCAGCAGTCAGGATCTAGCCACTCATTGGTCAATTTTATACTGGCTTGGATCCTGCATCAGACCTCAGGCTCAGTCTTTGGCAGGGTTACAGACACAGCACAGACAGACATGCAGCTTAATTATTTGCAAACAGAGGCTATTGGCCAGAGAGTGACTTGAAATGTCCAGATTCATTTATCTTGCAATGAGATTTGTGCTTATCTCCATTCCTGCCCCAAGCTAAAAGACTTCCTGTTGAGCTAAGTCCTGCCTCTTGTCAGTTTCCTCTTATCAGTATTAACAGATGTTTGACAACAATTTTTCAACAATTCAGCAAAAATATGATAAACTTCAGGATTGGTTATCTATTTTAAAAATCCAGCTTGCAAGTGTTGGTGGTGGTTTTGATTTTTTTTTAAGAAGAAGAAAAATAGTTGGTTTTCATACACCACTTTTTATTACCTGAAGGAGTCTCAAATAATTTCCCTCCCCTAAACAGATACCATGTGAGATAGGTGATGCTGAGAGAGCTCTGACAGAACTGTTCTTTGAGAATTAATTAAGGAACCTTTATTGGACCAAGAAAGACAACGACTGTAACATAATTTGCAATCAACAATAAACTTCAGAACTCAGACATAAAATTATATAATGAATACTTGTCAGATTGAATAATTATAGCATCATAAAGAAACTTTGCTACAATTTCTGTGGTTTCTTGATCTGCATTATCAAGAAGAAAAAGAACCTTAAGATACTCAGACCATTCTGTTAAATGTATTAAAATAGGGTTTAAAAATTTAGAATACAGGATCTGATAAAAGGCACTCTGAAGAACATGAGTTTCAGTATGAGCCTTTGCAAACAGTAACACCTGATATCATACAAATAATATAGCTGAAAGGATGTTAAATCTAGCCAAAGAAAAAGCTCTATGCAAATTTGTTATATAGAGTTAAAAGAGATATGGACCCATGTGATCTTGGTGCTAACCTTAGATTCAGGAGGGGAAACGTTTTATTAGCAGCCTTATAAAGATTTTGTAGAGTCCAGTAAATTTGATTTTGTTTTTTTGAAAAGCCTCTGATTCAGAGAGTAGGGATAAATGAATTCTATATGTGTTAACTGATTAGAAAATGAATATTCAGAAAGCAACTGGTATGTATAACTGGACGGGTCAGAATTAAAATAAAGTCGTAACCAATATTTAATGCTGTAACCAATACTTAAACCACATCTTAAGGTAAAGATAAAGGTATTCCCTATGCAAGCACCGAGTCATGTCTGACCCTTGGGTTGATGCCCTCTAGCATTTTCTTGGCAGACTCAATACAGGGTGGTTTGTCATTCCCTTCCACAGTCATTACCGTTTTACCCCCCAGCAAGCTGGGTACTCATTTTACCGACCTCGGAAGGATGGAAGGCTGAGTTAACCTTGAGCCGACTGCTGGGATCCAGCTCCCAGCCTCATGGTCAGAGCTTCAGACAGCATGTCAGCTGCCTTACCCTGCGCCACAAGAGGCTCTGACCATATCTTAGTTACCAATAAATTCTGACCACACTGCAAATATAAGGCAGTATAAGGCAGGGGGTAGTCAACCTGTGGTCCTCCAGGTGTTCATGGACTACAATTCCCATGAGCCCCTGCCAGCATTTGCTGGCAGGGGCTCATGGGAATTGTAGTCCATGGACATCTGGAGGACCACAGGTTGACTACCCCTGGTATAAGGTATACATATTGGGACCCCCAAGATTGAACTTGTTCAACTGTATTATCAATAGCTTCTCTCCAAAGGGACACACCAAATAATAACTGAGATCCATTTTTAGCACTGAAAGCTTTTAGGGCAGTGAGTACATATTGGTTGCCTTTATCAGAGGAACAGAATAGAGATATTGCAGCAGTGCTCATTTTAGCTGTATTAATTGCCATCTTCCAGTGACAGGTCCATGAAGCATTAAATTGGAAATAGACACAGAGATATTTAAAGTGATTAACCTGTTCAAGGTTATTGCCATTAGTATTCCAATCATACAGCATCCAAGAATTTGAAAAAAAAAATCTTAGATTTTTCATAATTCAACTCCAGTCTATTAATCACATGATATCCATAGCAGTGGTTCAATAAATGTATTCAAACCCACATGACAGACAGAAAAAGAACCACATCATCAGCATATAAATAAAGGAGAATGTACTGAGTGAAGCCTAGTATTGTGATCATCAATAGATGACAAAAAGGGGCAAGGTCATTTTTAAAAAAGACACAGGGTGTCTGTTGTGGGGAGAGGAAAGGAAAGGCGACTGTAAGCTGCTTTGAGCCTCCTTCGGGTAGGGAAAATCGGCATATAAGAACCAACTCTTCTTCTTCTTCTAAATAAAATAAGGGGTTAAAATGCACCCTTGCTTAACCCCCTTATTGAGAGAGATCTTTGGAGAACGTCTCCCAGATGAAGAACACCTAACTTGCCATGTTGTGGAGGTATTAAGTCTTTTAAAGAGGAATAAAAACCTCTTATCAAAAAACCTCACATTTCTTCCACAGAAGACTCCTTGAAGGAGAATCAAATGCCCCTTTAAAGTCCAAAAAAGCAGTATATAATTTAGATACAACTTCTCATAAACTTACAGTTCAGAGGAGAAAGAACTAAACAATGGTCCAGGGCTGAAGGTGGCACACACTACTGAACAACCCATTGGCATGGCCTTGTCCACATACCAATGGTTGTTAAATTGAAAATCGAAAACCCAGTACACTAAAGTCATTTGGGTGGATTGGTAACTAAAAAGCAGACTGGATGTCACACTTTGCAAGGACTGTAACAGCCTATCTTCCATGTTAATCATGGCCAGTTTAGACCAGAGTTGAGCTCAAGGGACTGAGTTGAAAGTACATTTGAGGTCCTAAAAAGCTGCATAAAGTTTCCCATTCTTGCAATGTCAGTAAGTCTTTAGATCAACTTATTGAGATTGATTAACTTACAGGTTGCCCTCCACCCCCAATGGCCAAGCTTGTTTCTTAGAGAATTGCAGGGTTGAAGAGTAAGGCAAAAGACCTTGACTTCATTGAATATCATAAAACTTTTTTTAAGGTGCTGGTAAAACAGCTTTTATTGAAGCCTGCATAGACCAGAGAAAAGAGAAAATAAGAAAAGACACATAAAACATAGATTACAATCTATTATGCCTTGCCGTCCTTAACTAACTACATACAGTCTTTAACTAACTACATAGATAGTTGATATAATAGCTCCAGAGTTCCTGGAATTCATCTGCAGAGCGACTGTTCATTATGCTTGCAAGCTTTGCTATTCTGGCCAACTCTCCCAATTTCTTAAGCCAATTCACAAATTTGGGTGTATCCTGGTGTTTTCACATTTTAGCCACCAACAGTCATGCTGCTGTTGTTGCATCAAAGGTTAGAGGCCTTCTTATGAAGTGGCAGGTCTATGAATGGGGCTGGCCCAGCAGGCGAAGCATGGGGCTCACAGTGCCAGGTGGCCCGGAGTGGGACCAAGGGAGGTGAGTGCCTCTCCTTGACACCCCAGGATTTACAGTGCCCAGTGGCCTGACAGGGGGACCAAGGGAAGTATTCACTTCCACTTGGCACCCCCTGTGGGACACTTCCTTACAGTGGGAATCCAGCAGCAAGGGGATCCACATTTCCACTGGGGAACTGGGTGGGCCCCAGGGACTGCTGGAGTCTAAGTTCTTCTGGCCAGTTGATTATAAGTCAAACTCCCTCTCTCGTGCTGTAACAACACTCCTGTACAGTTAACAATAAAGCTGTGGCCTTGTTTAAGCCAACAGAAATGTTTGCATGTCTTCCTTAATCCCAAGATGCCCCCCTGCGAATCAAATGTGGCTGAGATTTGCTTCTGGCCACCTGTTGACACAGCAGAGGACCTGGGTCTAGAAGCAGGATGTGCTGGGTGAATGAGCCCATTGGCACAGGAACAAGGAGTGTCAACATGGTATTGCCCTGGAGCGGGGTAGGAGGTGCAGACATGGAGCGCCTGAAAACACACCATGTATGAGGCGCCTAGCCTCTTTTGCCTGAGCCACTGTCAGGGCAGCATCCCTCCCACCCACCTTTGATGGCTAATACTATTTATGGTTTTGAATGGGTGACTGTCATATGTATTTGATCAGCATTTTATCAGCAAAGTCCCTGGCCTAGATGTGATTATCTCTGAGGTACTGAAAGCAGATCTGGAGTGGAGGGCTCTTCTGCTTGCCACAATGGTAAATAAAACTGGCCAGATCCCATTGGCCTTGACTAATTATTATTACTATCTATAAAAAGGGCTGCCATCTTAACCGCTCTAACTACAGATAGATAAGGATGTGAGAACAGCTCTAACAGGACTGTGAATGGCCCAGAATCATCCAGCTGGCTGCATGTGGAGTAGTGGGGAATCAAACTTGGCCCACTAGATTAGAAGTCACCACTCTCAACCGCTATGCCTTACTGGCTCCTTGATTAAACCATTTAAAAAAGAAACCTAAAAATGCTACTTTCAGGGGAATGGATTTTTTTCTTGTTTGTTTAGATGAAGTTTCATTCTTCGACATCATATGAGGCATCCTTGTTCATAACACACAGCGAGAACTTCAGAGGCAATTTTGCTGTCCAGTTTTGCAGCATTTTCACAACCTAAGGATTTCTTTCTCCCTGATCAGTCCTTCTTTTTTCAATGTTAAGCTTCACTAACATGTGATGGTTGAGGCTGCCATTAGGGGTGCTCAAACACTGTCTGGCCCCAGTCATGATCAGGCAGCCCACTTCTCAATAGCCAGTTTGACTGTTGCAGACCCACTTGAAGTGATTCAAACAGTTGTGCTCCTTTCCAACATGACATAACAGCAGCAACAGGTTTTATGCATACACATTGTCACACTGTGTGTTAGAGCTGCCCATTGTGAGTCACCACTGCATACTGCTTCATCAAGCATATAAACTTGCTGGCAAATACGTGCCACATTGTTCTTTTTTGTATTCTATAGCCATGGCCATAGCTGCTGATCTGTTTGAACTGAGAGCACATACATGATTTTGCCAGGCACCAGGGAAAATTGCAGTCCCTCCTCATGTCTCTTTTTTTGAAACCCTGATAGTGCTTGACAAAAAAAAAAAAACTATTGCCCAATCCATGGAGGTAAATGTAAAGGTTAAGGTATCCCCTGTGCAAGCACTGGGTCATGTCTGACCCTTAGGTAGATGCCCTCTAGTGTTTTCATGGCAGACTCAATACGGGGTGGTTTGCCAGTGCCTTCCCCAGTCATTACCGTTTACCCCCCTGCAAGCTGGGTACTCATTTTACCGACCTCGGAAGGACGGAAGGCTGAGTCAACCTTGAGCCGGCTGCTGGGATTGAACTCCCAGCCTCATGGGCAGAGCTTTCAGACTGCATGTCTGCTGCCTTACCACTCTGCGCCACAAGAGGCTCTTAATCCATGGAAGAGGATAAAATATTCCAGACAAGCTCCTTGCATTTTCCACAAGTGTTATGTATGATAGAACCCCTCTCTGCTGGACTGGCACATAGTGTTCAACTACTCATGGCATCTACCCTCTGTCTACGCTTGAGCTAAGCCAGATACCATGGTACTCTTGTCAGCCAGGACAAGTGTGCCTGCTATAGTGTGCCTGCTATATGATAGTCTTACCTCTGTCTTTATTCCGTTAATAAATAAAGCCTGTTATTTTATTTACTATATATATGTTGTCTGCCTCAAGTTCTTAAATAGAGAATTACCTTGTAAACATAGGCATTTCGATCCTAAGCTAAGTTACCCAACCTCTCCCCAGAAACATGTGTCTTCTGACATGCATTTCGGGTAACACAAGGCAAGCGATTATGTTATCAGCTTTGTTTGGCTGCCTTTGTATTCTCAGGCAAACCATGTCTAGCAGCCAGCATGCTTCTAAGCACAGCAGTTTCCCCAATCACATTACCAACATGGTGGTCTGAGCAGAGTGCTCACTGATTTCCTGAAACATTCCAGATATACTCATAGCAGCAAATACTTTTACTATACCCTCTGGAAGAAGACTTTGTGTGTGAGTGAGAGGGGGGGGAGTAAATCTAAGCCCAATCTCCTCTCCAGCTGGGTGACCTTGGACCAGTCACAGTTCTCACAGCTCTCCCAGTGTCACCTACCTATTAGGATGTCAGGAGAGAAAGGGTAAGCAATTATAAGTTTTCTTTGAGAGCCCCTTAGGTAGCAAACTGTAGTGTACAAAAACAACTCTTCTTCCAGCAACCCATCTTTATTCCTAGTACATTCAGGGGAAAAGACACAGGCTTTGTCTGTATTGCTGGCTGCTATAAGCATATATAAGAAATAATCATATCATGGAGCCCCTGGTGTCTGTCATAAATCAATCAATATCTTCCTTTGGCTACTCAAAGAAGCAGTTATCAGTCCACTACTTAAAAAGAAAAAAAAAAGATGTTGTGAGGATTGGATTCTATAAGATCTGTGTAGAAATGTCATGGCTGGGAGGGCTGGGGGTTTTCCCCCTTCCTTGAGTTCTTCTACAGCAGTTAGAAAATGCACTCAGTTATCCAGCAGGCTTCCTCAGAAGTCTATGTCCACAGATAGGGAAACCAGCCTGGGGATCCCTTGGAATTACAGGTTATCTCCAACCAACGTATGTTCTCCTGAAGAAAATTGGTACTTTGGAGGGTGTGCTCTATAGGACTGTTCTGCACTGAGGTCCCTGTTCTCCCCAGGCTCCACCTCCAAATCCAAGTCCCTCTCCTAAACTCTGCCCTCCCCCACCCCAATCTCCAGGTACTTCCCAACCAATCCCCCAATATCCAGCAGAACTTTCCCATCTCATTTCTCTCCCCCCACCACCACCATTTTTATTTATCCTCCATTGTCTTCCTCCTTTCTTCCAACCGCTCCTAATTTTCTCCCCACTCCCTCCAAATTTTCTCTCCCCCTGCCTGTCAATGGTCACCCACCCAGGCCAGCAGGAGGAGGGAGTGACTGCCATGGCTGAGGCAAGCTGGATAGCCATGCTTTCTTCTCTCCCTCTTTGGCCTTCATTCTTCTAACAGATCCCTGCATCTGTGGGTCGGGTCTCTCCTTCTTCCCTTCCCCCCTGCCTTGATCTGCTGCATCCTCTTTTGCCACAGCTTCTCTTCTTCGCAGCACTACTGTTACGGCCACCACCACCTCCTCCACGGAGGACCCTGCAATGAAGGGTCTGTGTGTGTCCTCTCACCACCTCTCCCACCACAGCTGGTGCTCTGCAGGCCTTGAAAGAAGTGGTGGAAGGGCCTGCCACACTGAAGCCAGCCTGGCTGCCACAACTTTCAGGCTGCTGCTGCTGTGTTTGTCTGTGGACCCACCATGGCCTGCAAGGTTGGCAGCTGGATGGCAAAGGTGGCTAGAGATGGGTGATGGAGAAGATGGGGGTGGTGGGAATAGCAGCTCTGCAGGAAGAGACTGTGACAGAGCAAAGGGGATGTGATAGAGTGAGGCGGGGGTAAGGGAAGGCGGTGAGATGATTTCCAAACGGCTGTGCATGCCTTCCTTGGCTGCCTAGGTATCAACTGACGTTAGTCTTCAGCATGTATGTGTTTGGGGTGGGGGCCTTGCACATGCTCTGGCTCTCCTTTTGGGGGGAGTTGCATGTGCTCTGGCTCTCCTTAGGAAGTGGGACTCACACACGCACTGTCTGTCCTTAGAGGGGACTCACATGTGCTCTGTCTCTTCTTGGGGGGGGGGCTCACATTTGCTCTCCATCTCCTTAGGGGAATTCATATGTGCTTCTGGGGGGTGGGCTCATTCCTCTGGGAGTACAGCCAGAGACTCACAGCCCGTGGATACCCTGCTGGGACTCTGCCACATCTGGGCATTGTCACCTTTGGGGAAGGAGAGAGTCTTGCTGGCCATAAGGGTGTGAAGCTGTTGCTGCTGAGCTTGCAGAGGGCAAGGGCACTTTATCCAGGATGCCTGGATCTTTTCTGCAACATCTTTTCACTTGGTGGACATTCTAGCAGGGCCTCATTCCATGAATGGGAGGTGGGCACATCTGTGCTGAGCCAGGCAGTTGGGCTGAGGGAGGCAGCATAGTGATCTAGACTGCTTCCCAATGGAAGCAAGCCCTACCCAGCATCAAGATTCACCTACCCAGGGCTCCAAATAGGCTAGTTACACCACTGGCACAGAGGATCACAGGATCAATGGCCTGCCTTCATTTTGCATGTAGATATAAATCCCTAGGTTCAATCCTTGCCATTTTCAGTTCAGTAATCCATCATCAAGAGTCTCGGAAAGACTTCTGCCTAGGACCATGCAGAGTTGTTACATCTTATCCTGCTAGACTGGCAATGGCTTGACAACTCAATGTTTTCCTTATAACATAGATTCTCATAATGATAGGAGGATAGTCAGGCAACATTAGCTCCGTAGGGCCTGCAAGATGGAGCTCTTCCACTGGCATTTGGTTAAGGTTGGGTGGAAATATGATCGAGGGCTCCTCCTCAGTTCGGCCAGGGCATCAGACTCTCCTCCTCTTACATCCTTTCCCCTGAGGCGTTGGACGGGCATGTTGTCGGACAGAGAGGTGGGGGGAGGCTTAGTTGGTCATTGGACTCAGAATCATTTTAGTTGGGGATGGTTTCTGTGGGGTTTTTAATGTTGTAACTCACCGTGAGTCAGCTATCTGGGAGCAGTGGATAATAAATCCAACAACAACAACAATAATTATTATTATTATACCCCAGCTTCTAAGACTTTGTCTGAAACGAGATGCATAAATAAAAAAATAAGAAGGGAATAATTACTATCAGAGAAGGCAATCATATGTGAGTGGTAATAGAATTTTCCCTGGTGCAATAAATTACATCTACTATCAGCACCTCAAACACAGACTGCGCTGAACGTTGAAAAAGAGGACGAAAAATTGATTTATAAGATCTGTAATTAAAATGGCAAGGATTAAGTCATAGCTTGAGGTCCCTGCTGATTGCATTATCACAAGTGAACATTCTTCTAGAATATGTAAATTATTATTTGATGACATAAATAGAGAAGTCCAACAGGAAAGAAAATCTAATTAAATCATTTTCTTCTTGGCACATGCCCTGTTGGTTTTCCCCAACCCCTTCCCTTTGATAAAGTTGTTCCAAAATTGCTGCACTACTGGTGTTTCCCTTATTCTTAAAGAAACAGAAGTTGATGGAAAGTATGACTCTATCCTTTATTCTTGGACACTTTTCCATATTCCTGTGTATGGCATTTTCAGGGCCCCTGTTGGCCAAAACAAGACTGCAGTTTTTGAAAACCGATATTCCTCTCCATTATAAAAAATGCCTGTAAAGTTGGATGGCCCATTCTCTAAATCAGTGGTCCCCAACCTTTTTATCACCGGGGACCACTCAACGCTGTGGACCACTCACCAGGGACCACTCAATGCCTTTTACTGAGGCCCGGGGGGGGGGTAGCTTACTCCTCTACTCTCAACCACTGCCCTAATGCTCTCTGATCGCTATGGTAATGTTTAAACATCCCTTCAATATAAGATACAGACACGCCACAACAATTAACATAAGGAACATTTTATTTTCATGGAAATTTTAACTCATGACAATGACAAATCAATAGGAACCCTGAGCTTGTTTCTCTGCAATGAGATAGTCCCATCTGGGAGTGATGGGAGACAATGACACCCAAAGTGTGTTGTAAAGGGCTGGGGGGGATGAAGTAAAGGGCTGGGGGGGGGGAGAAGGCATCCTTCGGGGCCCACCTCCAGTTAGTTGAAGGACCACATGTGGTCCGCAGCCCACAGGTTGGGTATCGCTACTCTAAATCACAGTTGCAAAGAAACTGTTCCACCCTTGCCTTTTCTTTCTTCAGTCTGGCAGGTCTAAGATTGTAGCCACCATTATGTTCAAAGACTGGGTCACCTCAGGACAGTATTAACTCAAAATTTCTGGATCTCCAAAGCTATCTCTTCTGTATAAAATCTCACAAAAATTAGGGTATGAACATACACAGGGAACCATCAAAGAATGAAAGTCAAACAATATATAGAACATTATTTGAGGGCATCTATCTAGCTGTAGATAGTTATAGATGCAACATATCAAAGTATAGATCTTTTCAGATGTCTAGATACAAATTTAAATGCACACCTTTACAAGTAAACCACAAAAGCACCAAGTCTAAATGAGCTCCTGACTTTATAAGCCGATGATCACTTGTGGTGCTGTTGTTGTTATTAGTTGCGAAGTCGTGTCTGACCCATTGCGACCCCATGGACAATGATCCTCCAGGCCTTCCTGTCCTTTACCATTCCCCGGAGTCCATTTAAATTCACACTGACTGCTTCAGTGACTCCATCCAGCCACCTCATTTTCGATTGTCCCCTTCTTCTTTTGCCCTCAATTGCTCCCAGCAATAGGCTCTTCTCCAGGGAGTCCTTCCTTCTCATGAGATGGCAACAGTATTTTGTGGTGCTAGAAGATTAGAAAAGATGAAAACAGCTGTATTCTAAGAAATATTTGTCAATTTGTTTCCATGCAAGTTAACTAGGTCAGAAAAATAATATCAACCAGTGAATGAATGAGAATGTGCATTGTTTGTTCTGGTATGTAGAATAAAGAAACTATATTTTGAAAGGGGGAGCTTCCATAAAAGAAGAAGAAGAAGAAGAGTTGGTTCTTACCTGCTGCTTTTCTCTACCTGAAGGAGGCTCAAAGCAGCTTATAGTTGCCTTCCCTTTCCTCTCCCTACCATAGACACCCTGTGAGGTGGGTGAGGCTGAGAGAGCCCTGATATCACTGCTTGGTCAGAACAGTTTTATCAGTGCCATTGCAAGCCTAAAGTCACCCACCGGGCTGAATGTGGAGGAGTGCAGAATCGAACCCGGCATGCCAGATTAGAAGTCTGCACTCCTAACCTAAGTCTGCACCAAACTGGCTCCCTATGTATTAAAAGCAGGTGTCTTGTTTGTGCAAACTAAGGAGGATACCAAATCCCTTTCACTCCATGGTACAATTTCTGCAAGCAATAATAAAACATCCCCATCTGATTTTTATTTGTCTTTCCGAACAGACCAGCATGAGTGTTCTTTTCAGAGACGACTTTGAATTTTTCATCCCTGCTGCTTTGACTGAAACATTTCCATTTTGATTCTCTTTCACCTTTCTGAGAAGCAGATCTATGAGTCTTTATTTTCACACATTTTGGTAGCTGCACATCACATTTTCTGATTTCAGTTATGGATCTTAACAATAATGACTTGCATTGTTTTTTCTGATCAATGGCATATAACAGCAGACAACAAGAATGAGAGTGGCAAAAAATTATGCTGACAAAGCTCAGTAAAGGTTCATTTGAAAGTGTAGTGGTAGCAGCAAAAATGTATGCGTCTCTAATATCACTCCATTGGCATACAGCTTCTTCAGGCTGATGTGGGCTTTCACAGCTCCTAACATAGAACAAAATACAGATAGGGATTTGGTGGTGATGTTTTAGTATGAATTATTCATCAATTAAAGAAGAAGAAGAAAAACCTCCCAAGTCCAATCCTATCATGATTCTGAGTTATTAACTGGTTCTGCGGTGGGGATTTCTGTTGTCTGTGTGGTCCCTTTGTAGATATTTCAGGCTTGTATTTCTGAGGAACGTTGACAGAGTTTAGGGTTCTATGAGGACCTGTCTTCGTGGTATTTCTGCTCATAATGGCTTGTGAAATCTTGCAGAGTACTGAATTATGTATGTGTGTCACGAACTCCTCATTTGTTGAGGGAACTCCCCCATAAGTTCTGAAGAAAGCAGTGATTAGACTTTTATTGGGGGAAAAAATCTACACTGGATGTTCAAGTGTTGGATAATTAGATGCCAGCCCTTGACTCCCCCTTTATGGGCAAAATAATTGAACTGGGGGTGGATAAGAAATTACAGAAATAACTGAATGACATGTGTACCCTGGACTCATTTCAATATGACTAGCTTCAGGAAAGACACAGCTTTGGTGGTTTTCATGGACAATATTTACAGGTAGATCCCTGTAGATTCTTTTGAGCCCCATAGGGAACTTTTGATAAATTGATCACTTGCTAATGCCTGAGTATTAGAGATCATATATAGGAGGTAGAACTATAGCTTTGAGGTGATGTGAATCTCTCTTGATTGGTCAAATGCAGAGGACAAAAGCAGGAGATGGGGAATTGACTATGTATGACTTGGTGTGATCTCTGTCCCTTTAATGAGATCTTCCAAAGTCTGAAGTGTGTTATCATCAGAATGTAGATGGCATCAAGCCCATTCCAAGCAGCAATAGCATCAAGGCTCAACTATGGTAGCATGCTCTACACAGAACTGTCCTTGAAGATAAATCAGAAACCGCAGTTGGATTTGACCTGCAAGAATCATTGCCTTGGCTACTTCTAGCCCCTTTACTTTAATGATAAAAAGAACAAGTACCTTATAATACATACCAAACTTTCATTTCATCAATGGACAAAATGTCAGTGAACCAATATTATATTGTACTACAAAGACTAGATTCTAAGTCCATGGTCTAAATATAGTTTAATATTTCCTTCCTTGCTTCCTCCTTGCTTAGGAAGTAGCATTCCAGCATATAATGGAAAACAACACTTGGGTATCATTAGCATATTGATGACACTCCACCCAAAACTCTAGATCAGCTTGATGAAAGGGGCACATGTAGATTTCAAATAACATTGGGGAGAAAATTGTTCCTTGTGGGACCCCATATATGCAGGCATGCCACTGTGAGGTTATCTCCCCCAGCACTACCCTCTGACCCTGACCTTTGAGGGAATATTGCAGCCAATGAAGGTTCAAACCTTGAACCCCGACATCAGCTAGGTGTTGGGTTTATAATCCATGGATAATTGTTTTTTAAACAATCTTGTAAGCCAATTTGGGTCCTTTTGTGAGAGAAAAATAACATGCTTAAAAGTGTTTAAAAACATTAAAATAAATCAATAAATAAACATTAATGTCAAAGTGGAAATGGGGTGTGTGTGAAAAAGACCACTGATGAAAATCATGGCTGGCTGTTCCTGTTGGCCTATGTAGCTTATATTCCTCAAATATGTATATATCTATGTCTATATAACAATGGAAATATAGGAGAACATATTAATGGAATTCGCTCCCAAACTGGGAGCCAACTCAATTTGCTCATAAGTGGCTTCTTATATGAGTAAACCAAGTAGCATTGGAACTTAAATATAATAGGAATAAAGATTGATAAAGAGATGAGAAAGGAAGTAATACAATGATTTTAATGGAGTGGAAAACCAGACAGCCATGGAGGTATATTGTTTTTCTGTTCTCTATAATGTGAGTGCATTTATGAGAAACATGTAACACAAATCTAAACTAATTGAGGAAGCCAGGGAAAGATATATAATTTAACACAGTGCATGACTGACCCCTGGCTACTTAAATTGGCTCTAAAGACCCCTCAGCTTTGGATGGTCAGCTCAGAAAGATGTGTAGACTTGCATACCTAATCCCTTCACACCACATTGCTTTGCATTATCAGAACTGTGAATAACCCTATTACAAACTTTTTATTTTCTTCCCAAGGCCCTGTTAGCATCTCTTAGCAGCCAGCGGGTAAAGCATCACTGAGAAACTTTTGGCTACCTAACTGAAATAAATTTCAGATATTCTGAAAGAACTTGACCCAGTAATGGCAACCTATGGAAGGAAAAGAGGCAAAAGCAGAAATAACGAATAACTCTCTGTGAAACCGATAAAATAGGACTTAATTTATGAAGTGGGAAAGAACATTAATTAAATATATGGAGAAATGTTTCCCACAGGTCTACTGTACTGGAGAAGTAAAAGGCCAACTCTTCTTAAAATCGGCTGAAAATATATCCTGTTTTTGGTATGTATAATGCTATGTTTTGATTCAGAACCCCAAGGAAAATATTGACTCGCAGGTGGGCATTTTGGGCTGGAATAAGACGAAACACACCAATGTTGGGATAAGCAAGGCCACAGCTTTTATTACCTCCCCATGGGAGGGTTGGCGCAGCATGGGAGAGGGAGCCTGACCTAGCAGTCAGCAGATTGCACCACAATCCACGGAGTCCAGAGGCGCCCTAGGGACCTGCACTAGTCCCAGCCGGGAGAGCAGATCCACTTGCCTACTGAGGTCCGCCCTAAGGGAAGCGACCTATGTGGGGGAGCCAATGGGCATCCACCTCATTTGGCTGTCCCCATGCCGCCTGACTAATCAAGGCCCTGGCCTCCCATCTGGGTAAGCCACGCTCCTTTACATGCCACCTCTTACGGAGGTTCCGAACCCCAGGGAGTCTGATCGCACACCAGACTCCCTGCCAACAGGCTCCATCCCATGCGAACCCGCAACTGTGACAAAATATTAACAGAGAACATCCACATCAAACATTGACATAAGGTGGGAACGTAGGAAGCTGCTCTGCGGCATCTTGGAGAAGAGGCTGGGACCCGCACACATGGTGCCTTTATAGCAGGGGTAGTCAAACTGCGGCCCTCCAGATGTCCATGGACTACAATTCCCAGGAGCCCCCTGCCAGTGAATGCTGGCAGCGGGCTCCTGGGAATTGTAGTCCATGGACATCTGGAGGGCCGCAGTTTGACGACCCCTGCTTTATAGGCACCGCTGTCTCGCCCCAGCACTACATACTGCATGCTGCAAGCTGCAAGCATGCAGTGCTCCAGGGCCGCTGGGGCAGTCGTGTCTGCCTCCAGCCAGCCCTCCACAGCGTCAACTGGTGGCTGCGGTGAGTCTTTGCCGCGCATTATAAGGAATGTGCCATGACTGTGGCCCAAATTGCTTTGTTTCATTTCAAATGTATATTTACATTCTCCCCTTTCTTCCAGGACAGCTGAACCCCAAGCCTGGTGACAACATTTTAATTAAAATATTGATATCCTGTATATTTAACACATTTAAATCACCTTCCTGACTATAATTAATTGAGTCCTTTAAGCCGAAGAATTGCTAAAAGTTATCAAAACAAATAAATCACAGGAATCAGAGGACTGCCAGATGAAAATGTTATTGACTTTGATACCTCTACCCAAAGCAGTTTACATCATCATTCTCACATTGTACACAAGGCATGCACAAAAAAAAAAAATTAGACCAGTTTGGGTTTGGCACAACCCAATTTCAACCAATTTTAAGCCATCCAATTCAGCTGATGCAGATCCGAGGCTGGGAGAATAGATTTGGATGGCTCTAAAGTTTTTTGGTTTTATTAAAGTCTGTGGGACCATTACAGTCAATGGGAATTTTCCCATTTTTGATTTCTCTGTGGTCTGGGAGATAGGGGGTTGAGTTAGAAGCTCCAACACTTCAGTGTAGATTGAAGAGCCTCTTTTCAATCTCCTCTCCCCCCCCCCACAAGTTTCAAGAAGATTGGACCAGGGGATCCGATTCTAGAGGCACCCAAAGTGGTTGCCATCATCTGGTCTTCATTGTTTCCTAAAATGGGAAAAAAAGATTATCAGATCTACGTTTGCTTTATTGGATACAATGAGGCCGAATAGGGGCATTTTATGGTGCCTGTAGAATTGGACCCCCTGGTTCAATCTTCTTGAAACATGGGGGATTTTCAGGGAAGAGGGTCCTCAAGCTACACATAAAGTTTGGAGCCTCTAACTCAACCTCCCCCTCCCCCTTCCAAGCCATGGAAAAGACAGAAATGGGAACTTTAAGAAAGCTGTTCTAGTTGTAGCTCAAGGCCTTGGGCCACCATCAGGTTCATCAAAGTCTACATGCAATCTGAGTCAAAAATCCCAAGGAGTTTAAACCCTGGCAGGGGTTCCCCAAAGTCACTGGGACTAACACTAGAGTGATGGGTGCACTCAGCATGGCTCCACCTCTAATCTGGTTCAGCACCTGCCACTGGGCATTGTTCCTAGCAGGTCATACCAATTTCCCATGCACTGGATCTCCTTGGAGACTTCCTCTTTTGGGGTGGATGAGGCCTCCAATTCTTCCAGAGTTAGCAGCACTCTTACAGAACAGGCCTCTGCCTTGTTCTACCCATTCCTAGCCAGATCCTGGATGCCTCTAATGGCTGCTGCTGGTGGTATGGGTGCTTCCTTGGTCAATCCCTGTTGGGTGGGGGTCTTCCTTGAGCACTCACCCTGTGCTGGTTGTGCTCAGTGGTGTACCTGGTAGCTCCATGTTGTCCCTCTGAATTGCACAAACTCCCAACCAGGGACTCGTCTGGCTTACCCCCACTGAAGTGATGTTGACTTGCTATCTTCACTCTGTAGTCAACTCTCAATCTCCCCAGTAATGCACAACTGGCCCATGAGGATTTGCTGGTTATCTTACTGGAGTGCTCAGTCCAGGGTTTCCAGGTTGAGACCCTCCTGGAATAACTAGGCTTTGATTGTGTCATATACCCAATATGTGCATACAAAGGACAATAAAACAGGCGATAGTTTGCTGTAAAAAAGAACAATCCCAAGACTGTTTATTAACATATCCACAGGGAACATCATAGGACTTGACATGACAGGGGAAGATTGCTAAAAGTAATTTCTACAACCATCATATCACTGATACCACTTTGGACTCCACCCATATACAACACAAAATGACAAGTAACAGCATCAGTGTGACATCACTAAACAGGCATGGCTAAGGCATGGTTTTCCATTTTGTGCCAACTATGAAAATATGCATTGTTTACATCAAAGCAAGCTATTATTTGTTAAACAATATTTCTAGGATAAAACAACCTGGGAACCATGGCCCCTCTTACCAGATGATTCATTTTAAAAAGCAAGGAGAGTACTGGTGCAGATGTCTCCACAAATAAGTATTGGCTCTAAACTTCAGCAATTCATTCATTCATTAAGGAATGGGAAACAACTTCTTAAACAGTCCATGACCCCTTAACCAAGTGTTGCAGCAAATAAACGGAAATTCAAATACAGTTTTCCCAGGCTTCAGACTCCAAATCAATAAGTGTGCTTTCCAATAAGACTCTTAAGTTGCAATACCTCAATGAGGCCTTTCATTCATGAGCAAATGACCAAGATGACCAAACTCCAGCCCTGCGTCTTGCTAACTAGCCTGCTTAACTCCCTGGTGTAGTGTGCCGCTGACCAGGACCCATGTTTCAACCACTGTAGTTGGTTGCAAACTTTAAGTCACCTGCATCAGGTCTTCAGAGTGTTCCCAGAGAGGCTGCATAAATAGGTTGAGTTTTTGAAGCTTCAGAGCCTCCCTATCTTACAAGTCCACTAGCCACTCTGCCATATCCACCTCAAGGAAGGCATTGACGTAGCACACTCAGCTCACATTTGTGTCAAAATTCTCCTTAAAGTCCCCCATGAATGAGGCCACCTGTATGACAAAGTAGGAGAATCTCTCTGCAGACCCATCAAACCAGGCCTAGAGGGGTGGTGCCCTGGAGGGGGGGGTGGTGGTGGCTGCTGCTGCTGCTGCTGCTGTAATGAGGCATCTTGGTGAGGTGGCAAGTGCTTGGCCAGGTTCTGTATCGGGTCCTTGAGCTCCTCTACCTTTTGCTGAAGGAGCACTGTCTTTCATTCGGGAGCATTCTGAGTGTAGCTCATGGGCTTCATTGTACGGGGAATGCACTTGATAATCGTAATTCTTCTGATGGACCATCACTCATGGATCATGTCAGACCTCTGCCAGGTTGGGGTGCTCACCATCAGAGTGGTGGTCACTACCTGGGTTCCTGTCACCCCGGGGCTCTCCACTGCCTTAGAGGGCACCATCCCCTCCTGGGTACTGAGTTCCTGCTGGGAAGCACATTGTCCTTTCTGGTCAAGTTTCCATCACTGGAATCAGACATGGTGATTTAAACTGCAGTGGTTCAGGGATAGTAAAATAAGGTAGTCTTAGCAATCTGTGAGATTCCATTGATTACTCCCAATAAGTAGACTACATTGCAGAAAAATCTCTTTACTGAAAGAATAGTGAACTGATCATCACAGAGTTCTTGCTATACTGTCAACTTCAATTTGGGCTGAGAGCCAGTTTGGTGTAGTGGTTAGGAGTATGGACTTCTAATCTGGCAAGCCTGGTTCGATTCTGCACTGCCCCACATGCAGCCAGCTGGGTGAACTTGGGCTCGCCACTGCACTGATAAAACTGTTCTGACCGAACAGTGATATCAGGGCTCTCTCAGCCTCACCCACCTCACAGAGTGTCTGTTGTGGGGAGAGGAAAAGGAATGTGACTGTAACCTGCTTCGGGTAGAGAAAAGTGGCATACAAGAACCAACTCTTCTTCTTCTTCAGCATTATTTTATGCTGTTATGCCCTGGCTTGTTTTAATGTCACCTTCTTTTTTAACAGATTGTTTAATGACCTCATTTTTCATTATTTTATTTTAAATTAAAACAATGCTTTTGTTCTATTGTTTTAGCTGTTAGACACATTCAGCAAGTCTCTGGAGAGATAGTATATTAATTTGCCAAATAATGCTCTATTATCCAAATAATGCTCTATTATCTAAATAATGTTCCAGTTCTATGATTCTATAATCACTATGGTACACTGGCTCCCTTCTCTGTCATCTGCTGCCTACTAAGTACTACTTCTACACCATCACCTTCACTTTTGCTATCACTTTTGGTCCATTTTAAACAGCCTCCAAAGATGACAACTAGAGGGATTTCTTAGCCAAGGAACATTGAATGACTCTTTCCTACTGAGCCCTACCTTAGGATTTCCTGGGTCCTGTCTCTTTAAATTTGATGCAGACCAGAGTACTATGTAAGAGAACATAACTCCTTCCAGAAGCTGGTAATGTAATGGTCAAAGGTATTATCCTATAAACATGGAAGGCAAAAAACAACAACCTGAAATTTCCATCTGGCACAAGTTGAATTGCTCAAGACTTGTGAAGAAAAAGCTTTTTGCTATAAATCAGAGCTTTGCTCCCTTGAAGAAATATTGCTCGCAGTCTTTGTAATATAGGATCAAAATACCATACAGGAAACTGCTGGCCAGCATTGCAATCACTCACACTAGGACTATTCATTTTAGCTGACTGGTTTCCATTTTCATGATCCTTTCTTCTCCTTCCCTATCTCTTTCACTTGCCTTTTTCCATAGGTTCTGATGCTTCTGAGTAGCCAAGCAGAGGGTAATTTTGCTTCAGGAGTATGATGGGAAAGTAACATGATGCATCGTACCTGCTCTGACTAGGATAAGAGTCACACAGTTAGCAAAGGAATGATAAGTCTTTCCCTGCTGTCATAACTTTATTTATTAAATTTATAGACCACCTTTTCTGCAAGCAGGCTTGATGCAATTTACAACTGATTTAAATTCTGGTTAAAATGTGATAAAACAATAAGACTCCTTTAAGCTTCGCTTTCCCACTGCTCAGCCATATGTCCTAGTTATCATATCATTGTTCATTATTCAGTGATGGGATGTTCTAAAAAGGAAGTTTGGGAGGGGGCTGGAGGGAAGTCTGTTTGCTTTTATTTTCTTGTTGTGATCTCAACCATAAGCCTCGTGCAATAGTGTAATTTTATAGACCCTGCATAAATTACTTCCATTGGGGCTCAAATCTTGGCTGACAGCTGATTGTATCAGGGGCTAAAGCTAAGAAGATCCTGGCTTTGGTCAAGGCCAAACATGCTTCTTTCAGCAGGGGCCACCAACATGTTGGCATCAGAAGATCATAGTATACTTTGAGGGGCATGATGGGAAATAAAACTCCCCTGTTCCAGATTCTGACTGTTCACTGGGCTTTTAATGAAATGAACACCTTAAAAGGCACAGAAAGATAAATTCAATTTGCTAGTCAATAATTGAGAAACATTAATGGAAAAAAGTTGGCATCCAGTGGTACCTTTAAGACCAACCAAGTTTTATTCAAGGTACTAGCACTGAAGCTGTTGCATGCAGGAATGATAATAATAATGATATTAATAATAAATAATGATGATGATAATAATAATGATGATGATGATGATGATGATGATGATGATGATGATGATGATGATGATGATGATGATGATAATATGCTCACTAGCATAGATGGGTTTTTAAAGGCTTAAACAAGTTCATGGAGGATAAATCGAATAAGGCATTAATAGTTGAAAAATGCAACTTGTATATTCATAGAGAGCATAAGTCTCATTATCAAATGCTGGAGGAGACAACAATGAATGGCACCTACTACTATAACATTAATTAAGTTTTCTAATTTAGGTTTTAAAATAAATAATTTAAGAGCTGCTTCTCCAATATAATTAGGGGAGAGGTTTGGTTGGTGTTTGGGCAGATGGTTCTCAGTTACATTTTAAAGTAAGGAGGCCAATACTTTGTTGGATGTTGGTTTCCTGGTCTCAATCATAAGCCTGGAAGAACTCCTCTTTATATATATATATATACGTCCTCCAGAATTGCTTAAGATCCTGAAGAGTCATGAACTCTTTAAGCAGAGCATTCTAACAGGTGAGGGCCAGGGCTGAGAAGATCCTGACCCTGGTCAAGGCCAATATTACTTCTGTGGGGCCAGGGACCCTGAGCAGGTTTTAATCATATAATCTTAATGCTCTCTGTGGGTAAGAGCAAAGAGGTAGTCTCATAGATACAGAGATCCTAGACTCTTTCGGGCTTTGAACATGAGGATCAAAACCTTGAACCTGATTTGATCTCCAATCTGGAGCCCATGCAGCTGAGAGAGCACTGGCATAATATGTTCTTTCCATGGGGTCTCAGTAAGGACCCAAGCTGCTGCATTTTGGACCAGTTGGAGTTTTCAGATCAGTTTCAAGGGCTTCCCTTCATAGAGTGATCTAGAGGCAACTGTTGTATGGATCATAGTGGCTGGTTCAGGTACTAAGAGGTAGGGTACAAGTTGTCATACCTCACAAGGATTGTAAAATATCTGTGACTTGATCCTCCATAAGTATGGAGGCATCTAGGGTCACACCCAGGCTCCTGACATTGGTTGAAGGTGTTAAATGGACCCCATCAAGAGCCAGGAGTTGCACTACCTCCTCCCACCCTGGCATGTTGGTCAGCCAGATGTTGGCAGGGTGATGTCTCTGCTTTTTAGGATGCTTTCCTCCCAAGGAGCAAGTGTCTTTTAATTTCTTTGCTGCAGTCCCCATCTGCAGTGATCTTGGAGCCCAAGAAAATAAAATCTGTTACTACCTCCATTTCCTCCCCATCTATTTGCCTAAAATTGAGAGGGCTGGATGCCATGATATTAGTTTTCTTGATGTTGAGTTTAGTAGGTTGTGGTCACAACCCTTGTTGAAACCCTAGACCATATGGGCAAAGAAGCACATGTATTAAATAAATTTAGGGAAAGAATAGCTCCCTGCAGGGCCCCACATACTAGGGCTTGCCATGGGAAGTTCTCTCCCCAGTACCACCCTCTGTCCCTGACCTTTACAGGAAGGTTGTGCCTCGAAACCCCATGTTGACTAGCCATTGAGATAATAGCCCATGATTTATAGCATCAACCATTGCTGTCAAATCCAGTGAGAACAACAGTGTGCACCCATCTAGATCCATCTGGGTTCATATCTTTGCATAAAGCCTATTTGATAACCTTGGGTCAGTAATTTATTCTCAACCTAATCCTTACAAGACTGTTGCGAAAAAAGGGACCATCCCCATTCCTCTAAGCTCCTAGGTATAACAGTGGAGACAACATGTAAGGAAATGATCATATGCTCAATATCTAGAATTGATCTAATGCCTTCCTGGTATCTTCTCACTGCTGAGGTTAGTTCTAGATACCCCAGAGATGATGGACTTCTGTGTAAAAAAAAAAATGATCTCTTTCCCTATCAGAGAAATCAGCATTATTGTCTCCATGATTGTCTGAGAAGATAACCAAGAAAACAGTGGCCCATTCCACACACGTTCAATAGTGCCCTTTCAATGTTCTTTCGAAGTAGATTTTCCTGTTGTGCACAGAAAAACCCAGTGGCAAAATCACACTGAAAGTGCATTATCTAACATGTGCAGAACAGGCCCTTTTCAACTCAAATTAGCTTTACTTGACAAAAAAAAAAGAAAAAGAAAAAGAAAAAAAGATTAAGTAGAGTTAAGTCTATCAGGTTTTCAGGAAGAGAGGTACTTCTTATCTTTCTGGAATTAGGCAGGTAAATTTACAACAAAATTAATTTTGACACACTCTTGAGAGTGTCACACTATGATTTTGTAATTGGTTACTCTCTTTCCTTTACCTTTTGAACGCGAAGGAACCCCTGAAATATTTTCCAGGTTTTGAGAAACCCTGGAAGTGGTGACATGCCCCTTCAGAGAAGTGGGCACTGAAGATGCAGGAGCCAGCCAATCTATCTGTAGATCGTTTACTATTTCCACTGTGGAGAAAGAGACTAGGCCTGTAGAGCAACAGGGGAAGTGGGCTCCAATGATGTCTAGTGATGTCAGCATCTATCCAAAGTTCTGAGAAAGGCTGTGTAACCCTCTGGGAATCTCTTATGGAATCCTTGCTTTACACATTTTCTTTTGCTTCTGTTGTCCCTTTCACCTCTCTGAAGCTGATATTTCCAACCATGCATGCCAGTAAAGGATGCTTTCAAAATTCTGTTCACAGGAATTTATTTTCAGATTTTCATGTTTTAAATTTCTGAAGTAGTTCTGCTTTATTAAGAATCCTCCATTATTGGGGGGGTGTCAAAATTTGTACAGAGTTCCATGCCTCTCAATGTACTGCAGCTTTCACTCCATTCATGCCTGTTTTTCTTCTAGACATTTCTGGCGTGCGTGGGTAAAACACTGCAGATAATAATCTTGCTGTGATTGTATGCAAATCCACAGTGACAGTTCTTTTTGCACTGTAATTTACTGAAGCAGAGCAGTAAACCATGGAACAAAATAGTCTGCAAAAAGCCATGGAACAAAAATCACCCTGATGCAAGTATATACTAACACATCAAGGCTCTTCTTGGTTTAGCACAGTGGTCCCCAACCTAAGGTCCGCGGCCTGGTACCGGGCCGCAAAGGCCAGGGCGCCGAGCCACGGTTCCCTCCCCCACCCCCGCAGTAAAAAACTTCCCCGGGCCGCAAGCTTGCGGCCTGGGAAACTTCTTACTGCGGGAGGGGGGGAGAGGGAATCAGGGCCGCGCCGCGCATCATGCATGTGCTGCCTGGCCGTGCATGCGCACATGTGTGATACGCGGCCGAAAGCACGCATGCGTGGCACTTTCTCGCATGCACACATGCGCGAAAGTGCCACACATGCGCGATTTCAGCCGCACATCGCGCTGCGCGGGCGGGGCAGTTGCCCCGCCGGTCCCCAGCCGGAAAAAGGTTGGGGACCACTGGTTTGGCAGATGTATCAATCAGGGATATGGGGGAGACACACAAGTACAGTAAAGGAACTGATATTGGCAGCACACCATTTAAGAGCCAACTATGGAATTTATTTTAGAAACTATCATAGAATTGATGTAGAATGGAATGTGGGATGGAAAATATATACCTTAATAAAATATTGGAACAGAGTAATTCCACATATTAGTTTTGCTGGGCACTTGGCAAGGATCCTAACCTTTGTCTTAATTTGTTCTTTCCCTAGCTAGCAACCATGCTGGGCTGTTGGCAGCACAAGCAGATGCAAACTGACTATGTCTCTCAGTAGAGCATTTTTACCCTATTCTTCTCTTGCCACCTTTTTATCTTCACATTTCAAGATGGATCGAGATGAAGGTAACCCTGTGGGCTTCATGGAAAAGTGAGTATTTGAACCTGAGTTGCCCAGAGCATAATCTAACACCCTAACTCTATATCACAGTAGTTCCTTACTGTAAGAATTGAGGCATCAATAGCTAACACCGCAAGGACATTTCAGGAGCTGCTGGTTCTATGAAGAAACAGCAGTCCAAAATGGAGAGATTTATTGAATGAGATCCCAATATATCAAAAAGCATAGAGGTGATAGGTAAACAGGAAACAAATATAATATTATAGAAATCCAGATACAAAAAGTCCAGATTTGAATGCTTTTCTTGTAATGAACTAGGCCTGACATTGCTACGGGTATAGACTGTCTAGGTCAGAGAAAACCAATGAGTTGCCTGGGGAAAGCAATGCTCAGTGTTTTCTTCTTTAAAAAGAACCTACAGCCTTCTCATCTATCTGGTCATGACATCACTATCAATTTGTCAGTATGTATTGATTTATTTATTGATGGAATTTCACTGTGGGCTTTGTGTGAGGATTGCCCTTATAGACGCCAACAAGACTTATGATTGTAAAAGTCTTTATTAGGTAGCATTGAAGTAGCAACAAACAGTCTTTGCTTGAACTGGAGATGGGCTCCCAAGGCATATTAAAAGACGTTGTCCATTCATGACTCCATTTTATTCTCACCCTATTGTATGCCTCCCTCAGGTCTAATTTTATTAAAATGTGCCCCTTCCTCAAGGACCCTAGGAGGTAGGCATTCATGGTGAACAAAGGATTTGGCCCTCAGTAGTCTTTGCACAGTCTAAGAGTCCCATCCTTTTTTGTGAATAACATTGGGGCAGCAATACTGGATGTAGCCAGGTGGATGAAACTCCAGGCCAGGTTCTTGTTGAGGAATTTCTTCAGCTCTTCCATCTCCCTAGGGGACATGGCATACTGTTTGGCTTTACACTATGGAGCCCCCTCCTTCAGTTTTATAGCACAATCTGTTCACCGGTACTCAGGAAGCTGGTTTGATTGCCACTCCTCAAACACCTCTTGTAAGCCTTAATACTCTCAGGGTAGGTTGACAGATTCCTCCTTTTTCAACCCCACCTGTGGGCCTCCAAGGAGAAGGAACATTGGCAAGGTGGCAACCAGAAGTCCCTCAGCCCTCTCACCATGCCAAAGATGGAATATCAACTTAAATTAGTGGCTAACCTAGCTCCTGAAATATTTATTTTCTCTTCAGTCACTTGGATAGCATGGTCATTAAATGATGACATAATAAGAACATAAGAAGAATCCATAGGGTCCAGCAAACTGTCTCACAAAGTGACCAACAAGTTCATCTGGATGGCCAACCAGGGAGCATAGAGGCCATGGTCTTACCTTGATGTTACCCATTGTTTATGGCATTCAGATCCTGAAACTTTGAACCTGACCCTTAGTGTCTATAAATGTAGTTGTTCCCCTCAGAGTGCTCCTGCATGTGGAATCACCACGGCTAGTAGCCATGTATAGACCTGTCCTGCATGAATCTATCTAATCCCCTTTTAAAGTATTTTTCTGTGTCCATCAATACATCTTCTGGCAGTGAATTTTGCATTTTAATTACATACTGAAATATGTATTGGCATTATAGAAGACAAATTGTATTTTGAGGAGTGTAGGTGACATGCTCCATATTTTCTCACATTCTAGCTCTAAATCACAATGTTATGATTTATAATAAGTAAGAAATATGTTTTCTTATGTAGTTGTATGATCATTGTAGTCTTTTGTAAAGTCCCTTTTATGTCTTGCTGTTAGAGTTTGTTTCAGGCTGACTTTGACAGGTGTCTTCCTTGCAGGTGTCCTTGCAGATTTTTTCTAGGCAAAGTCTGTCCCATCTACCATGGGTTACATGAGATAGCAAAGAACTGTAGAGTAGATAATTACAGAACAACAGTGTTAACTGTTGAGTATCAACTTTACTTAACCTCACTTCATTTAAATACTAAAAATCATGCCCCACTTTAAAACTCAACCTCCACAGGGTCAAGAACAAAGTATGCTAATTTTTGAAACCTTATCTGGGCAGATTTGACAGGAAAGCTGTTATCAGGGCTTAAAAGGATCTGAGTTAAGAGTATACAGTTGAAACAATGACTTAACCTTAGGTGGGGTTACACAGCTGCCCAAGAGTCTACTGGCTCAGAAAGAAGGGGGGGAGAGGGAGAGACTGTTGGTTGGGGAATGGCACCACACCTGTGAATCCTGCCAAGTAGAAGAAAGAGGCCCTGGTAAGCTGCTGCTATAATAATAATAATAATAATAATAATAATAATAATAATAATAATAATAATAATAATAATAATAATAATAATAATAATAATAATAAACTCATGTGAGCTATAAACATATTCTCAACTTGACCTACTTCAGAGATACTATAGATAAGATAATGAGATAGGTCTTTTATATTGCCCTAACCCTATAATAAATGAATAATTGTATTTAAATGCATGTTTAGATAGGGAACCATACTTCAAATAGGACTCAATTCCAAGCTAATATTTACAGGACTGGGGTGTATATTCTCTTATTTTTATAAGATAATGATCAGAATAGGGCAAACTTGGCTATATTTCATCCAATAGAAGACCATATTTCACCTGACATGGGCTTAATGCACTGAAATAAAAAAGAAAATGCCCCATTCTTCCACTCTACTATAATTCTCAACTGCACATAAAGACAATGGAGACAGCCAGAAACAAGGGATAATTACTGTAGAGCAGAGCTTTCTTTAATGAGAATGTAAAAATGTTGCTTGTCTTTAAACACAACCAGAATCCATTGGGAAATGTGTATGCTGAGCTAGTCATTCCAATACTTTGTCAGTTATGGACTAAGTTTCTGTACCTGAACTCTAGCAGGTACCTCTCAGTTATTTCTCAATTTCCCTCCAAATATGTTTTTTTAAAAATAGTTTCTTCTGTCTAAAGGAATTATGTTGCCTAGTTATCTTATAACATTTCAATTTCCCCTATTTGTGAAAATTCCATTTTGAGATATATTGTAAAGCTTGAGAGGAGCATAAAGAAGTCATTCCCCCCCCCAGATAATCCTTTTCATATCTTCTCAGCTATCAAGGAACCCATTCACATATATTGCATGATTTCTGTGGACATTAGAGGTGGATATTTGGCCAAAGCAAACCAAAAGATATACATTCTCATTATTTTTCAAGTATTATTAAATCCAAATATAGATTCTCTGATCAGATCAGTTACCTATATAGAGGTAGGTAAAGGTATCCCCTGTGCAAGCACCGAGTCATGTCTGACCCTTGGGGTGACGCCCTCTAGCGTTTTCATGGCAGACTCAATATGGGGTGGTTTGCCAGTGCCTTCCCCAGTCATTTCCGTTTACCCCCCAGCAAGCTGGGTACTCATTTTACCAACCTCGGAAGGATGGAAGGCTGAGTCAACCTTGAGCCGGCTGCTGGGATTGAACTCCCAACCTTATGGGCAGACAGCTTCAGACAGCATATCGCTGCCTTACCACTCTGCGCCACAAGAGGCTCAGTTACCTATATAGCTGAGCCCAAATAAAAGTCTCTTTTTTGTGTTGTTTTATTTGGGGGTGTTCATCTATACCGAACAGTTGGGGCCATGTGGAGCTCTCAGTTCCATTCAGCCCTGGCTGATGCTCTCAGGTCTGCATGCAGTGGCAAAAGACCTCCTTCTGCCACAGCAGAAGCCCTCCAAAATGTGTCTGCTGGGAATAGGGAGATCTCTCCTCACTTCATGCAGATCCTTCAGCCAACTTCTGCTTTGATGTGGTTTAAACCCTGCCAAAGGAGAAGCCAGCTCAGGACTAGTTGGAGTGCAGGAGCTGAATCAGCTCCATGCCAGTTCACCTGGGGCTGGCTCCTGTTACTTGCTTGTTTAAACTGTGCTGTAAGAAAGAGAAGCCAGTCCAGGGAGTAGTATGCCTAACATAGAGACATCTTCACAAACAGAAGCCCATGACTGGACTCTGAGCATGTTGGTACATGTAGAAACCAGTCTAACAGAGACTGATTATGGAGTCTATAGGGCACCTTAACATACCTAGGAAGCCAGGCCAGGTCTCCTTCTTGTTTGGCTTCACCAGCTTTCTTTTACTTTGGAAAGCCAGGCCAGATTTCAATCTGGTTTGAGCTTGACTAAAACCTGACAACCAAATGTGCACATTATACAAAATAGTCTGCAACCAGCCATGCCCCAAGCCTCCCTCCTCCCTGGGGAGTGGGTACTACTTACCTGTCTCCTCCTGCTTCTGTCACTACTTGCCTCTGCCCACCCCCACCCCCACCCTCTGCTGCCACCATCCACTTCCGCCTGCCACGGCGCTGCCGTGGCCAGCAACAGGACAACCCTGTGAAAGGGGTCAAGCACCCCAAATGTGTGACCCCAAAGTTGAGAACCACTTTACTGACTGAAACATTTTTGTGTCTTTTAATCAGTGTAATTTCTGCCTAGCAGCTTCACTTGCCCCTAAATGTCTCCTATTGTACTCCCCACAGAATGCTTCCTGATTAAACAGTATAGGGCCAGTAGTGACACATTATACCTAGCCAAGGTATTGTTCCACTTCATGAGCTTACTCCATACCTCTCACTCTAGTGACCTCATATACCAACCACCCTTTCAGTTTCATCCATAACTCACAACCAATCATCAGTCACTTACATCACATCATACCTCATTGTGGGTGGTCCATGAGCTGGCTGTGGGAAACAATATGTCAATCTCTGCACAAAATCCAAAAGTGTATGTTCATCTTGATCCCAGATTGACTATCCAAACATTATGCTGGACTAAGCATCTGCCACTTTTGCCCTTTAAGAACCCCTCTCTCCTGGACAGGTTGTATGCATTTCTTGCCCCCAAATTAACTCCTCTGTCATGGATGCCATAATCATTATTTCTCTCCGAATGCTAGTCCCTGTGTATGGTAAATTGTTTAGGATTTCTTCTTAAATAAAAAACTATTTGAGATCAATATTAATGTGCCTCAGTTCCTGCAGTTGGTCTCTTGTATAGGAATCTCATTGTTATCACCAGATGGTGCACATTCAATACCTTCTTAGTTTACATAGAGTGAATGCATCAATTTGATCAAGTACACTAGCAGCCCCAAATTTTGTAGGGCTTCCCACAATTTGTTGTGATCCACACAATCAAAACTTTCTTGTAAATAAAGCAGATGTATACATTATTCTGATATTCCTGTGATTTTTCCAAAATCAAGCACAGTTTTGCTGGGATTACAAATGCCATGCCAGCTTGAAAGTCTGGTTATTCTCTTTCAATGGTTGTTGTTATGCATCGTTGTATGATTTTAAGCAAGGTCTTACTAGTATGAGAAATGAGATTTATTGTATGGTAATTGGAATACTTTTTGAGTCACCCTTTTTTTTATTATTTATTTATTTATTTATTTATTTATTTATTTATTTATTTATTTATTTATTTACTTATTTATCATACTTATATACCGCCCTCCCCGGAGGCTCAGGGCGGTTTACATCATAACAGAGAACAATACATAAAACAATGTATTTGGTAGTGGGATGAACACAAATTGTTTCCACTCCTCTGGCCAGTTATTAGTTTCTCAGATTTTCTGACAAAATGATGTCATGGTTTTGATTGGTACATATCTCAGCAGTTCCATGGATATGATGTCAATGCCTGGGGCATTGTTTGGCAATTGACTCAAGGCTCATTCAACTTCCTCCTCAGGAATGGCCAATTCAAGTTCTATTTCTGTTTTTTTTTTTTCATTTTGAAGAGAGTAGATGTCTGTTCTGCATGTATACAGTTCTTCAGTGTATCCCTGCCAGCTGTTCTTGATGCTTTATTGGTCAGTCAGTTCCTTCCCTTGTTTATCTTTGGTAATACTTTTGTGATCAGCAAATGGCTTTCAAAACCTCTTTACTTGTGCAAAAGCATTTCTCATATGTCCCTTTTTGTAATCTTCTAACAGCTTACATTTCTGATCCCAGCAAACTTCAATGTCTATTCTTGCTGTCCTTTGAAAATCTGCATTTTCCCCCTTCCTTCCTTTTGCCTGCAGCTTTTGCTGCTTTTCTGCATTCACATATTCTTATAGTTTCATTTGAGAGCCATTTTGATCTTTTTTTTCTGGCTTCTTGTGCAGTATGTTTTTAACTGCAATTTTAAGCACATTTGATTGAGCTTCCTGTTGTAGTTCATCAGGGATCTTCTTTGTTGTATCCAGTAGTTGACATCAATTTTTCACCTATACTGCAGGTGAGCAGAATTTTATTTACATTGAGCTTGATGCTCTCTTGATATTGTAGAGTTTTGTTTTGATTTTAGCTAGTAGCAGTTCATGATTTTAACCACAATCAGCACCTAGATAAGTTTTGCACCTAGATAAGAACCATCATTGGCTGCACAAGATATAGTCTTTTGGATGACCTTTGCAAATAATCTGAATATGGGGCATTTCCATTTAGATCACAGCTACTTTTTCTACTTTTTCTTACAACATTGAATCTGAATAGCTTTTGTCATGCTACTAATTGGTTAATCAGGCTGATCAATTGATTAATGCTTTCAGTTTTAATATTTGACTATTATGTTTCAGATGGCAACAGATTCCTCTTATTAACATGCTGGGAATGATGCCAGGTGCCATATTGCTTGAAGTGTCATCACAAAAATAAATTATGTGTCATAAAAACAATGTGAATGCTGGAGATTCCATGAACATCATATTGGGAACATCAAGGCTGATTGGGTTATAATTGCATATTAACTGAATTAGCTCAAGAACCCTTTCTCTTTCCCTTTTTAATATAGGGGATATGGATATCTCAGACACAAAGTACTTATGATTTCAAGAGCCATTTTCTCTAATTGTTGAGCAACCAGGCAGAGAGCCCTGCAATATGGATACAATGCTAATTATTGGTACAGCAACAGGCCTGAGAGACAAAAGGTTCCAGATGTTTTTTTCTAATTTGCCTCATTTTGACATTGGTGTCATTCTACTTACATCCATGGAGTTACAGCTAATATACTCAAGAATGCCAGGAAGAGAATACATCTCAAGGATTTATTATTCAAGGGAATTTGTTCTCAAGGTAATATTTCTTATTGTAAAAAGTGTTTTGAAAAGGTGCATCACATGCTCTGAGATTAGAGGAATGGCTTATCAATTAGCATAATCAAAGTGGCATTTCACCATATGTCAGCAGTCAGTGACCTTTTGGACATCCTTGGACTTCTACCTTACCCTTCAAACTCAGAGGTGAAAGGAAAATTAGAATCAAACAATCTCTGTTGAAGATGTTTTACTAATGGAGAGCTTGGGAGATAGAAGTCAGGGATTTCCCCACCTACACACCCCTGACTTCCTTCTTTAGACAGGCTATGCCAAGCCCATACCCATCCATTCTCCTCCATCAGAAGCCAGATTTGCCCTCCATTATTCTTGCTTTGAACAGTTCATTACAGTTTCTGTTAAAAAAATTAACTCTTCACTGTCCTTTACTCTGTCTGAATAGCTCGTCTAAGCTTTTAAAAAGTACAGTCAATTTCAGAGGCCTGACCTGGAACATATGCTGTGTCTTCAAGAGAAATTGGATGAACCCAAATGATCAGACAGAAAGCTGCTTCCAAGAATAGGTTCTGATTTGTTGCAGGAATCATATGTGAAGTTTTCCATTCTATTTTCAGAGTATAGAAAATTTCACATATATCAGATAATGTTCTTTCAATGTGCTTTAGCCATATTGTGCAGCAGGATATTCCTGTGCAAAACAGAAAATCTACTTGCAAACAATAGCTAATGTGCATTGAATGTGCATTATGTAATTTTATCCTGATTCAATCTGCCCTGAGTGCCTGGAGAGAGGGTGGGAAATAAATGCAATTATTAAATAAAAATATAAAATGACATATCCAATGTGTCTGAAATTAGCTAGTGCTGTCTATGAATACACATGAACTCATAGACTTGTACCATGTCTGAGTAGTGATTCCAGACTTCATGTGCATATTCCTTAAAGGGAAACTGAGAGTCCATATGGTGTAGTTGTTAAGAGCAGCAGACTGTAATCTACAGATCTGGATTTGGTTCCCCATTCTTCCATTTCTGTGACCTTCAGCCAGTCACAATTCTCTCAGAATTCTCCCAGAATTCTCTCAGCCCTACATAACTAAAAAATGTGTATGTTGTGGAGATAGGAAGAGAATATGATTGCAAGTTACTTTGAGACTCCTTAAAGCAGAGAAAACAGCACATAAAACCCTTGGTATCTATCAGAACATATGGCAATGCCACCATTGTTCATGTTATCATGATTTATGGATTGTAGCATACTGCAATGTGCTCCATGGGAAGGTTCTCATGAAGCCACTCCAGAAATGTCAATTGATTCAAAACACTTTGTTTGCTTCCAAATATTAGAAAGAAGGGACATGTTATGCCTGCCAGATGGCACCCACTCCAGCAGGCCATCCTGCGGGGCCAAGTGACCAGCCAGTCAGCTTTCCCTAATGGGAGGATGGAATAATGTGGGCCCCTGTAGGCATCAGCCTCTGTTATGGTACCTGCCAGCCACCTGCATTGTGAGACATCTGACTTACAACAGGAAGCACAGTTGATCACATGCACCCAGCCTCTTAAGGAGGCCCCTGAACCTGCAGAGCTTGGCATGCAAGCACAGGTACCACCCAAAATTTGCCCCTAAAATAACTTGCATAGAGCAGAGGATGAGATGGGGGCCCCAACCCCACTCATTCCAATGCTCATTCCAAAGCATGACATATACCATCCAGCCAGAGGTCCATCCCCCTTTCTGAGAGATGAACAACATCCCCTTAAACAATGTTTGATAATTTCTATAATGAATTCATAGCAAACTATACCCTGATTGCCCTTGACAAACTTATTAAAAACCAAAAGTGGGGGAAGGGGCATGCAAACCAGAGATAAAACTGAATTAGACCAAGGAGTGTCAAAGGGCATTCAGCACCCTGAAATGCCTTTTAACTTCCAAACTTGTGTTGCATCACACCAACCCTGAGGAGCAGTTTGTAGTTTAAGTAGTCTAGAGTGATGTGACTATGGGGCCATGATGTTGCAGGGGGGGGGGGATGAGAACCTCCACCTCATGTTAGACCTCTCCCACAAGTTTAATGATATAGAGTGTAATGGGGCGATTTGGGAGAAGGAAACTGTGGCCATTAAAGTCGCCCTGTTGATTTGGCATCACTGGCTCGAGGAAGGGCTCATCCTGTTTATGGTGTGGACTGACCATAAAAACTTGGAAGCGCTAAAGCAGCCATGCAGACTCAAAGTCAAACAGATTAGGTGGGTTGAGGTTTTTTTTCCCATTTCAGTTTTGAACTCAAATATCTGCCTGGTAACTGGAATGTTATGGCAGATGCTCTGTGCTATCATCCACAACAGGAGTGTTGCATGGATCTGGTGGTTGACATGGTTCTTTCCCTGAAGCAGTTGAGACTGGTAATGGTGACCCACAGCCAGACTCACCAGCTGGATAACGGGGACAAAATGGCAAGGGACCCAGTGGGGAGTGAAATACCCAGTGAGGTGGGAGATGTGAGGACTTGGGATGATGAGTGGGGCTTGTTGAAGGACAAACTGGTGAACTATAAGGACAAGTTTTTCATGGAGGAGCGGGAGTATGTTTCCACTCTGAGGAGGCAGCAGGTTTTATAGCTATGTCATGACAGCCGCATGGCAGAGCATTTTGGATTCCTGAAAACCTTCCACCTCCTGAGAAGGCATTGCAAAGGACAACCAAGCATATGTGAAAGGCTTCCTGATGTTTAACTATGAAGAGGGGGGTGGGGAAACCCCAAAGTTTGTTGTAGCTGCGGGAGGATGCAAATGTGCCATTGGCAGTGGTGGACTTCCCTTCCCTCCAGTAATATCAGGGCTCTCTCAGCCTCACCTACCTCACATGGTGTCTGTTTTGGGGAGAGGAAAGGAAAGGCGACTGTAAGCCACTTTGAGACTCCTTCAGGTAGAGAAAAGTGGCATATAAGAACCAACTCTTCTTCTTCATCATCTGCATCTCAAGGCAAAGCATTACCTTGTTTGGGGAATGAGAGTTGACAATCCGAAAGCAATATAGTACCTAAACTGAGAGCCTATTCTTGGTTCAAGCAAAATGTGTGTTTGTTGCAATTTTAATGCTATGTAATAAAGAACCTGTTTTCTATAATCACAGGTCTTGTTATTGCTTACAGGAGGCAATCCTCACACTATCCTCCAATGCACCTGTGCCAGGATGTGGCCTACTGGTTTTTGTAAAGTCTCCTAACCTGTAGAAAATGGAAAGTCATCAGGAAGGTTTTGCAAGGAATGAAGACATAATTAATGTGCACTGCAAGGTCAAAGGGATGATCCAGTAACTAGATCTTTAATCTCATGTGACTTGTCTGCAATCTGTGGGGGGAAATGAAGAGTGAATTAGCTTATTATAAAAGGCGGAAGTTCACACACTGAATCTTGAGTTCTTAAAAATATAAAAATAAACTCATTCTAAGACTTTTAATTGATGCTGGATAACAGAACTGAGTAGATAGTTGGTTCTGGATAAGATACTGATCTGCCAGCTTTAGACGGGGCCTTCAAATTCCAGGAAAGAAAGTATATCCATAACAGAAAGGCCTGTCAAAGGCTGATAGCTAAATGGAGTCTACATGTTGAAAGGAAACATGTTAGAGAACTCAAATGGCACTGGAAGAATGTTGCCCTCATGCTTACAGGTTCTCTAGAAGAATCTGGCTGGTGACTGCTGGAAACCTAACCTTGAACTAGATAAACCTTTGAAGGAAACCAGAAGGGAGCTTTTTCACTTTGAGCAAACATTTCTTTTCAACTCTTTGTCCAAAGTGCTCTATATTTCATCCTTGTGCGCATACACACACATACACACACACACCATTATATCCTCACAATGACTTAATATTAGAGTGAAAGGCAGTGATTTTCTCTTGAGAATCATGGCTGAGCAGGGTCTGAAAACCATATCTCCCTTGTTTAAATCCAACACAATACATTAGATCATCTTTTCTCTCTCCAGTCTTGGAATGCTTCTGCCAATTCAAGCTCTGGATAAATGCCTAGTATATTAGCCACCTTCTTCTACATGGCTGATTCACCTTGGAAATAATGCAAGCAGACAATGATGAAAAGTTGGATGCATTGTACAGTAAGACATTCATGGCATGAAGCCATTTTATCTCTTTTTCCAGGTGCTATTTAGTCTTCCTTCCTCCTCTTTGTCTCTTGGAAGCAGGGCCATCATCTTCATTTATTGTTTTCTAGAGAGCCATGCATAAAGAAAAACAGAAGCCTCAAACACTGAAAAAAATCGACAGCCATCTTCCATTAATATAAGATACTGTTATATTGACATAACATGGAAGATGGTTTTTGTGAAACAGTCTTTGTCCAGTGGGATGGTGTGTTTGGGTGGCATGCAACTTTTAGAAATGCATGACTGTACGTTCTATATGACTGAGAAATGTTTTATCTATAAGGGTTTCCTTTTATTTCCTTTTGGTTCTCTGTCAAAGCTCAATTTAAAGCTGAAATCAAAGCAGCCTTACTTAACAAAGCAATTTCATTTTTTGCTTGAAACAACAGGGTTTAAGTTATAAGCTTTAGGGAGACTCGGAAAACATAATACATCGATAACTTTAAACAAAATCCAAAGGAGGACTCACTGCCTACCTGATTTTCTCTCCCTGGCATGGGCCCCAATCCCAGGTCTGACCCACCATTGGCTTCCTCCTCTTCTTCCTTCTTCCACCCAGAGGGTCAGCCTACTATCCTGGCCCATTTCACAAAGGTAAGCAAGGAAGAGAGTGGGGAGGCTGAGAGGAAGGGAGGCAGAGGCTGGGTTGCCCAGAGGCTCCAGAGATCCCTGGCTAGCATTGATATTCTCCTCCATGCGCTTTCTTGAGGGGGGTAGACCAGAGTGTGGAGGACCAGAAAACACTGCCCAAAGGCCCTATAGGTCCTAGGAGCAGCCTTTAGAGGCTTCAACATATTTCCCCTGTTGGGGGGGGGGATTGCAAAAGGTCCTGAAAATTCCCCCTGTCCACAAAGGGACCTGCATAGTAGGTTTTTTGTGGCCCTATGTGGCCCTGCCTGAGTGGGGAGGCAGGAGACCCTGGAAAGGCCATGTGTCATCCCTGGGGCCTTCAGGGTAAGGGCTGCTGGCCAAAAATGATTAGGGGAAGAAGGGCAGCAATCAATGCCCCTGCATTGGGATTTGAGCCTCTGTGGGATCTGCCACCAAAAAATGAGTTGGGGGAGGGAGGAGAAAAGCCATCATGGCCCCTGCACTGGGACTGGGGCCTCTTGAAGTCCTGCCACCCAAAAACAAGTTGGGGGAGGCTGTGATCCAGGCCCCTGCACCAGCTGGGAGCTGGGGGCAGACTGGTAGTCCTCACTGCACAATGTCAAGGTCTGTAATCACTGCAGGTTTCTTCTGGAAGTATAAACCACAATATAAAAGAATTACTTGCTCCCAGACAAGGGGTTAGGAGGATCGGATAGCTGCCGGCCGAGGTAAGAGAAGCAGAGGGGGTGGGGGAGGTGTGGAAGGGCCAGGCCCCCTACACACAAACTGGTGGGTCCAGGAGGTCGCCCTTGCCAGCTCTGTGGCTCCACGGACCCCACAGGGGCATGTGGTGTCTCTTAAGGGATACAGTAGGGTCGGGGCTGGGCGGGCTGACAAGCCTAGTGCTGGCGTTTATGCACAGTGCCGGCCCTCCGCAGCCCCGGCTTACCCAGGAAGCTACGGAAGATCCTGCATTTGCTTAACGCAGGCCTTCCGTAGCCCTGGGCCGGGAGGCGCCCGCACTGGCGGCGGCGAGAATTATCGGGGATTTTCCCCAAAGCGCTGCTGCCAACAACGCAGGCAGTACGGCCCGTGCATAATGGCCCATAGATAAGAGAGTAACAATGATACTGTGAGATATGCGATAAAAAAATCAGAGTACTGTAGCTGATAGTTTTTACATGTAAGAATGCATGTAATGAATGGACAGATGCAAAAAGAGATGTATCCTTGAACCGAGGAGATAGTCTGATAGTGTAGTAACTGCTCAGGATTGCCAGCCTCGATCGTGGGGTGGATGGCAATTCCCACCAAGGGGTGTCTGGGGCTATGTGCATTCCATTTGATGGGATGCATGTGATGGGAGAGAGCTTTCCCTTCAGCCTAACTTTCAGGAATAAGCTATACTTCCAGAAGATCCTTAGACACCACCTGGAATTCCTAAACCTCAGTGGGGTACAATGCCACAGAATCACCCCCCCCAAAGCAGCCATTTTTGCTTGGAGAGCTGATATTTATAGTCTGGAGATGAACAGCAATGCCTGGACATCTCCAGTCCCCACCTGAATGTTGACTGTCCCTGGTTTGAACATATTCCTTGAGGTTTGGAAGTGGGGCTTCAAAAGTGTATAATGCCTCCACAGCCACGTAACTGACCTATAGCACCCCCTGACCTATTTCCGGTCAAGAAAACACTGCAGAGAGGATGTAAGGTTGCTAGACTTGTGAAGGTTCATGTTCTGGAATTCCACACTACCTAGGTGTGTATAAACCTGACTACGGTCAGGACTAGGGTTGGGTGCTTCGAAGAAGCCAGCGCTGTGGTGCATGGAGGGGGCACGTCGGCTCATGTGCGCTGGTGCAGTGTCTGTGTATGCCAGTGACTGTCATGCCAGTGACTGGCATGCCAGCACCTCCCCTAACCCATCCCATGCCACGGCTCTGGCTGCTTTGGGCGTAATCTGCTGCTTTGGCGGCCGAAGCACCCATCACTGGTCAAGACTCCTGTGCACAGAGAAACCTTCTCTTAGGTTTGCCAGCCTCCAAGTGAAACTATTATGTTTTAAAGTGATATTGTAGTTGGAAAGCTGAAGATCAGAGCCTTCAATGAAACTGCTGCAAAAAGAGCATGAACCACATTTAAAGTGTCCCTTTGGCAAAAGGGAGTGTTTTGTAACTATATAATGGTCTGTTCTGACTAACATATCTTTAATATTCTTTGTCCATTTAAAGGCAATTCTAGTGGGCGTTTCAATGCCAGTCAAGTCACTAACCACATTCCAGTATTTAGAAATGGTATTTTTGATAGTGTAGGCTAAAGGTGAGTATTCTGGAGCCCAGGTGAGTCTATTCTCACTCTTAGTTTTTCTAATTGTGCCAGTTCATGTGTCCTATATATTATTTTATGCCCTTGCTCTTTGATTTATATTGGAAAAAGCACTCGAGCAATAAGAACTCGCCTGAGTGAGCACAAGTCTCGATTAAAAAATGGCATTCTTTCTGCCCCCATTGTTGAACATTGTGTAATCAAAAACCACAAAAGGGAACAATTGCGGTGCTATGTCTTTAGAAAATTTGAAACAGAAAGCTTTAAAAGGCTAGATATTAATAAACTATTAGAACAGGAAGAGACTCGAGCTATCTTCAACATTGTCACCATGGAACCCAATGGGTTAAACAATTTACTAGATTTCCGTTGCTTTCTATAACCATCTTAACTTTTCCCTTATCTGGTCTTTTACTGTGCCCCAGCTGTGGGCAATTACAGATAGTATTTAGTATCTCCTTTACCCTGACTCAAATGCGTCTGGAACGCCATTAGCTAAGAGCTGCGATTAATACGACCTTGTAAGTCTCTGTTTTGTTTTTGTTTCTATCTCTCTAAAAATTTTAAATGACCTTAATAACATAGGTTGCGGCACTTTAATGTATAAGACTCTTATTGTTATAATTGAAATGTCTTATTTTTGTTCCAGACATACTGTCCAAGAGACAAGGTTTTTTTGCATATAAGAAGTGTGTTTGAAACACTCATGTATGTATTCATGACATCTCTATACGTACTATATTTAATTATTTATTTATTATTGTTGTACAACCACTAATTTCATATCTGTATTTGTATTTCCCAAGATTTGTCCCTTGAAAAAGCCAACAGGTGAAACGCATTGGGACTTATATGAAGGATTAAAAAAAATGACTGAAATTGAAGAGAGACGACTTTTCCTTGATTTATTATTGCCATTGCTGTCCCAGTGCATCTGTACTGTTTCACAATTGTGTTTTTCACTGGAACCTACCCCTCCCAGTTCATTCATATTAGCTTCCAAGTGAGGCACTAAACCCACAGTAAACCATGAGCTAGCACCTGTTGCATTACAGAATGCAACAAGTTGTATTACTAGGTAAAGGTAAAGGTATCCCCTGTGCAAGCACCGAGTCATGTCTGACCCTTGGGGTGACGCCCTCTAGCGTTTTCATGGCAGACTCAATACGGGGTGGTTTGCCAGTGCCTTCCCCAGTCATTACCGTTTACCCCCCAGCATGCTGGGTGCTCATTTTACCGACCTCGGAAGGATGGAAGGCTGAGTCAACCTTGAGCCGGCTGCTGGGATTGAACTCCCAGCCTTATGAGCAAAGCTTTCAGACGGCTGCCTTACCACTCTGCGCCACAAAAGGCTCTTGTTGTATTACTAGTTAAATATAAAATGAACCCCACACAAAAGTTGGGGAGATTTCAACATTTGGAAAGGTAGTTCTTAGAAATTTGAAAGCTGTGGAGCCACATTCCATTAAACCTGTCTAAGGAGGAATTTGCAGCTTTAAGAACATTACAAAATGCTGACACTACAGTTATTTAACAAGAGGACAAGGGTGGTGGAGTGGCTGTATTAAACGAAGCAGACTATTATAATAAAATCAGGAAATAACTATCAGACTAATGATACTACTATTCCACAGAAAACCAATTGTGGCTCTTTTTTAGAACCCCTGTCAACATTTCTTGTTTCTGATTCACTGTTGCAGGACACTACACACTTTATGAACTCTACCAAATCTTTGACTGTTCCCTCTGGAGCACTATTAGTAACACTGGACATTACGGCTCTTTACACGAGCATCCCTTATGATGTGGCTATGAGGGCAGTGAAAAATTCTCTGAATGATTGGGAGGATCAACATCCTACATACCTTTTGCTTGACCTTTTTGATATTGTGTTAGAAAATAACTGTTTTGAATATAGGAGAGGGGCATTAATTTATGCAAATTAGCCGACTCTCCATGAAAGCAAAAGTTGTGTCTGTAGCCACCAACCTTTTCATGTTAGAGGTAGAGAAATCATGGCTTTGTAATCCACAGAGGAATCCTTTTTGAATACATTGTTTAATGCCAGGTTCTTAGATTACATCTTTATGATGTTTGGTTGATCAAGATAAATTTACATATTATTTTTTATGGATCAACCAACAACATGAGACCATAAAATTAGTAGCACAACATGATATAAAACCAATTGCTTTTTAGACACCATGGTAATGGGTAAGACTGATGGGGGCTTTGTGTCTCCTCATATAGCAAACCAACAGATAGGAATACTCTACTCTGTTTTGATGCCAATCATAAAAGTCATGTATTTTTTATTTTCTTGAATTTCTATACCACCATCCCATAATGCTCAGAGTGGGTACATAAAACATCATGGGTATACATCATAATAATCATAACAATTATCATAACAGTGGTTCCAAAATTTTTGACCACTAGTTGGACAGAGAGTGGCAATTAGAACTCTTGTACCACCATCTTGTAATGTTTTATCGTTAATGTTTAGTGTTAATGTTTTAAGGGTTTTTTAGGGGCTTTACTGGTTTTTATTGTTTTATTGTGAACCACCACAAGTTCGAATGGAGAGCGGGAGTATGAAAACTTGAAAATAAATAAATAAAATACAAAAATGAATAGGTGGACTCATATCCAGCCGGTGATGAGGCAGCTGCATCAGTTGCCAGTGGAATGACCTCCCAGGAGAGCTGAGAGCCCTGATGAAGCTGTCACAGTTCCACATAATACAGCTCATTCACCAGGTCTTTGGTTGAGGCCAGTGATAGTGCTAAGAATATCATGGCTCCACCTCCCTCTCTCTTTCTCTTTCTTTCTTGCTTGCTCTCTTCCTCTACCTTCCCTCCTCCCTCTTTCTCTCCTTCCTTCATTTCTTTCTCCCTCCCTCTTTTGAACTTTATTTTTCTTTTCTTCTTTCCTTCCTTCTTCTTTCTTCTTTCTTTGTTTTTTTCTTCCTTTGAGCTTCCAGCTGTTTTCTCCAGAGAAACTTGGGCCTGGAGGTCAGTTGTGATTCCAGAGAATCTCCAGCCTTCCACCTTGACGTTGACAACCCAGCTGCCTGCATATGGAGGAAGAGTGGCTGCTGCCATGTATAATGGGTGCAAGAAATGTCACAGTTTTAATCTCCATCATTATCTCCAAGCTTTATTTATTTTATTATATTTATATACCCCCCTCCCCAAGGGCTCAGGGCGATTTACATAAAACAGGAACAGTAAAGATAACTTTGTTTTCTTTTTTTCCCCCATCTAGCTGCTTATAGGATGGGAATTGATCATTATAGGCAGCTAGAAGTGAGGTGTCCATATTTGGAAACAGTCTATTTGTGTTTTTGCAGTTTTAGGAATAAGCAACTGGGAATGGCTATCTTTGTCCCTTCTTGTAGGCTATCCTAATCTTTCTCGACAATCATTATCATAAAATTTAGTACCAATATATTATTTTTAAGAATTGTTTTAGAATGTTGTAATAGAGTATTAGTCTCATAGACATAATCGTACACAGAATTCAACAGCATAATAGTCATGGAAAGCTGTGAATTGAAAGTCACCAAATAGGATCTCAAGCCAGTCATGAATTCAATCCATGCACAGAGGCAATACAATTATAAACCGCAGATGCTAGTAAAGATCATCGCATTCATTTCTTGTGCAGATACCCAAGGGTACCTTGGCAGACATGCTTGAAGCATGATGCTAGACTTGAAGAATCTTTGGTTTGATCTAGCAAGCCAGGTCTTATATTTGTATTACCAATATGCAGCCAATCTGCTGAGCATCACCTTGTCTGATCTACACATTGCAAATGAGTGATGCATGAACTGCTGAGGTTCTGCTAAATATGTGTACATATTTACTAGACAGAACTGTGAAATATCAGTGTGCTCATCAACATAAGCCACATGAGGGGAAGAAAGTGCAGTTGTGTTCAGCTCATATATCTTTTATGACAGATTGGGTTAAAGTCTGTAATTCCTCTCCCTGGAGTTTTCCTCTTTTGCAAGTACAACATCAGCCATAAATATGTCTGCTGAAATCAAAGCATAAGCAACTTCCTGTCTCTAGTTAAAGATGCATCTAAGAAAAAGTAAATTAGGGCATGTTGCTTCCATGAAATACCATGTTATCTATAAGTGGGCTTGAAGGGTAATGTTTGGAAAGTCTCCAAAGGGATGATAATGATCATAGATCTGCTTTCTTTAGCTCAACAAGGGCCAACAATAATGATAATTTCTCCATCAAGAAGCTTCTCTTGCTTTTGTTTTTGTTTTTATTTTATTTTTTTGCTCCTTACAGTAGCTTTCAGCAATAAGTTGAATGATTTAAATAAAAGCAAGATTTATTTTCTGGACTTAACCTATAGATCTCATAGAATCATAGAATCATAGAGTTGGAAGGTACCTCCTGGGTCATCTAGTCCAATCCCCTGCAGGACACTCACAACCCTATCACTCATCCACTGTAACCTGCTGCCACCTTTAACCTTCATAGAATCAGCCTCTCCGTCAGATGGCATAGAGCTTGACTGGATGGCTATCCAGTCTATGGCGGCCTAAGGAGATACAAAAGGAGTTCTATAGGGCCTGAAAAATGTAGTTCTTCTGTCAGGATTTTGGATAAGGCCAATGATGAGGACTCAGACCCAACTGCCAAGAACTGTAATACCAGCCGCAAAATATCCCCATCTATTAGACCATTCTCTGTGACCTGTTTGTTATATCGGTTATATGCTCTTTCAATTGTTTACAATTGTTTATACATGTTGTTAATGTGCAGTGTATTTTTCAAGCTCTATGTTCTATATATACTGCCCCAAGACACCAAGTCAACACCAAATCAAACAAATTAATTAATTAATTAATTAATTAAAAGTGTGGAAGAAAAGCCCTTTCATCTCAAAAAAGATTGAATTTAGGGAAAGGGAACAGACATGTCAAGGACAGGTTGAGAGTGAATTTTGGGGAAATATCAAACTCTTGTGCATAGAGGGGAATAACATCCAGGGGGGGCGGGGAATAGAAATCCTAGCTTAGGTTCTAAAAGAGCTGCCTCTGAATTCAGGGAAGAGCAAGATAACTCTGAGAGGAAATGTTGATTTATAACTGTGGAAATAAGCTTAGACAGAGAAGTTGTCAAAGGAGGACCAGTTTCTATCCAGGGGGGCAACTTCATGTACCTGAGGGGCAAAAATGTTCCAGACCCAGTTCTCCTGCAGGGGATTACTTCAAGGCTGTGAAGTTTTCCTATAGGGATTGTTCCTTTCTAACACTCAGAGAATTGGAGGAAATCAAGTTGATGTTGTATGAATAACAAAGTCTGCCTTACACTTGATTATTATTCTGACTCTTTATCAATCTACAAACATCAAGGAGTTTAATAAAGATTTTTCTTATAATTAAACTTTCAGGAGTCCATTGATCAAATTTCTGAGGTAGAATTATACATCAGAGTGAAGTTCCCTAAGTTGGTTCAGATATCCTTTTATGTTTTAAGGGACTAGGGCAGAACTATTTGAAAACCATGTAAAACAGAACACCAGGCTGCCCAGCAAGAAGAAAAATAAGGTCATTAAGCTAATTCTACATTTTTTTGGGGGGGGGAGAGGGGGGCAAAAAGACAAAAAAATCTTGCCCCAAATTTTGTACTCATCATAGAGGTCTCCTAAAAATTGGATAAAATAATTTTATGGAGATGTGAAAGAAAGGTAACAATGATCTCCACTAATAATTACAGGGATTGTTCCCTTAGAGAAATTTAAAATAAACCAGCCAGATATTTGACCAGAAATGTTTTTGACTGGCAGGAGGTCATGTGGGCAAGCAAGAAGTGACTTGGGTTGGCAGTAAAAAGACCACAGCTTTTATTCATACAATCCTCCGGCTGGAGGGTTGGCCTGGCATGAGGTGAAGAGCCTACTTCAGCCGTCCGGCTGCTCTTGGGGTATCCTGGAACCCGCCTCCATCCCAACTGCATCGAAATTGTGCATTTCTCTGAAATGAAGGATGTAGCCGGCAGGTCAACAGTTTCTTCTCACACATTCTAAACTGCATATCCAGACTTGTCTTTGGAGTCTTTTCTTTGGCTGGGATCCATTTCCATGTCCTGATGAACCTGACAGTAGATTCGCACTTGTCTGGCTGACATTTATTTCTGTGTCAGTATATTGCATATTATGCTTGAAATTATATTGAGGAAAGGGTATTTATGGCTTTCTATTTATCAACTGCCCCTCAATGACAGGAAGGTTCTGACTGCGAGCACCAAGTTAACATTTCAGTTGTGAAACAGAAGTGACATAGTGCATTATCGCAGTGCTCTAGCAAACACCTCCCCCCCAAAAAAAATCTCTATGGTAACACAAACACACAAAATACCTTGGGCTTGCCAGGTTCTTTGTCCTCTATAAGAAAACTCTTTGGTTACTGCATGAAACTGGCATGATCCGGCATAACACCTGTGATGTTCTTATTGGCCCAGAATCTAGAAATATTTCATTACAAGTTAATTTCACCAGTAGGAGAAGAGAGGTTTGACTCATGTTTGCTGTATGCCTCATCAAACGTTGTGGGTCAGTCAGGCTGCATCAAAAATGAGGACTCCTTGGAAGAGAAAGGGGCCAACACAGTTAACCCAAAGGCAGCAGAAACTGACAGGAAGAGAAGATGCAGGAAAGCCAAGATTTACAACCGAGAACTTGCTCAGAATCATCTCCATCCCCCAGCTCTGACCCAGTTGATGAAGACCAGCTTCTCTTTCCAAGCTCCCTGGGTTCTCCAGAGCTAATAGAGAATCTTAGGCATAGATTGAGAGGCATAGATTGAGAGCAGAACTCCGGATTAAAAAGAAAAGTGCTTGGCTCATGGCTTGACAGCAGCTACCATCTGAATGTGATGCTGAGTTGTCAGAGGATTAAGGCCACACAGGTGGCTGTTTGCTACATAATAGTTTGAGAGACAATGGATGTGGAAATTTCCTTGCCTTCAGACTCTGACATTCTGGATGGGACCCAAGTTTTGTTTTATCTCCGGACTCCTGACCTATGGATTTGTAATTATCACACTTTCTGGAAACTCTCCTGGTTCTGTTACTTGTCAGCATTTCAAGGAATCAGGAACTTGGCCCTGTTACCTAGCCAGGTATTACATAAAACCTCAGAGTTGCCCAGAACAACTAGTGGAATGCATCCTTTTTTTGTTAGCAATACTAAGGATCCTTCAGATAATTTATGGGTTGTTGCAGGCCCAGGGCTCATTAAGGGGAGGTCTTCTGGAGAAACATGAAACACACCAGACAACAATTTTTGGAATAAAAAAAGAGTTACAGCAAATATTGATGGTAGTCCAAAAAGCATTGGCAAAGCATGAGGGCAGATTCTGGAAATTGAGTGATCCACATACCATCTGCCAATGTCCCATAGTCCATCTGCTGGAAAAACACAGGATTAACAAATATGAATGATATCACAAGGTTGGCTGCAGCTGAGTGATACCATGCAACACCTGAGGTGAGTCTGGGCACAGACCCTGGTTGGTCATACCATGTGTAAGTTCCACCACCACCCCGAACCCTAAAGGGACTCCCTAAAGGGGGGGGAAATGGATATGAGGGTCTGTCTCCTCCAATAGGGTCCCACCCAAATGTGCAAAACTGCCAGCTCTGACAAACATGCCCAACAACAACAACAACAGCAACAACAACAAATGGAAAGGAGGGCATCTGCAAAAAGCAGACAGCTGAAGTCCCCAGCCAGTGTGTTTACATTTCTCTCCACAGGCTCATAATCATTACAGCTGGCCAGTGTGATCCCCGATGCAACCAGAAGAAGAAGAAGAGTTGGTTCTTATATGCCGCTTTTCCCTACCCGAAGGAGGCTCAAAGCGGCTTACAGTCGCCTTCCCATTCCTCTCCCCACAACAGACACCCTGTGGGGTGCGTGAGGCTGAGAGAACCCTGATATCACTGCTCGGTCAGAACAGTTTTATCAGTGCCGTGGCGAGCCCAAGGTCACCCAGCTGGCTGCATGTGGGGGAGTGCAGAATCGAACCTGGCATGCCAGATTAGAAGTCAGCACTCCTAACCACTACACCAAACTGGCTCTCACACCAAACTGGCCATTTTTTTTACACCATTTTCCAACAGTAGGGAAGGCTCCAATCATTTTGAGTTGAGTCCCAGCTGTTATTATATATTATATCTGGATCCTTGTTGATACTTTCAATTTAAGCAGACGAAATTCAGGGTGATAGCATGAGTTGCTGAATGTCTAGCTAGACTAAGAAAAATATTCTTTTCCACTGTCTGTTTAGAGATGAGTCTCCGCCGTTTTTATATCTTCTCTACAAATCCCTGGTCTTACTTGGAATTTAAGCAGATTAATTTCAGGGTGCTATTATGGGTAGCTGTATGTCTAGGCAGACCCAATAGCATGCATTTTCCCACTCTTCACAGTAGGTTTGCAGGTTTTCAACCTGTTTTGGTGGCAATTGCCCCAGACTGCCCTTCGCCAGGTTTGTTGGGGGCCGGTCCAGCCTCGTTTTCTGGTCCATGGGCCAAAAGAGGCTGGACAAGCTCTGTCCAGAAGGCTGCTCCTCAAATATTAAGAACATCTAAGTATTGAGGATGTAGGAAAAATACTACTAGTAGGTATAATTCTGATCATCAGCATTTCTATAAATCATTTTTCTATTATATTCCAAAACTGCTTTCCCAAAACTTCCTTGCTATCAAATAAATCTGCTTGTTCACTAAGATCTTCTTAGGGGTGACTTCCTTGAACTGTATTGCCACTTGAAAGTGAGCTGAGTAGAAGGCTTTCCAAATCGCCTACTAAGGCAACTAATATTTTTCCACCTCCCTGTTCATGTCACTACTTTAGTGAGTGGCAGGGAAATAGGAGAAAAAGACATCATATACATGTTAGCATTGCTTCCTGATACCCTCCCCCTCAGATACATTTGCCAGATTATTGGATGCCATAGCTTGATAGTTAGAGCAGAGCTGCGTGAAACTCAACCAAGATGGAGGTTCTGGGGCTGAGCAGGGAAGGGTCAGGACAGGAAGCACCTGTCCTTTGCAAGGTTCAATTTAACATCTCGCCCACAGCAAAGATTTGGGGGGTAATCCTGGACGCTTGCCTATCAATGGAGGCAGAGGTCACAGGAGTAGCACACATGACATTTTACCATCTTCACCAAGAGAAGCTACTGGCGCACTTACCTGCTGTCAGACTGTTTGGCCACAGTGATCCGTGTGACAATCACCTCTAGATTAGACTTCTGTAACTTGCTCTACACTGGCCTACCCTTATGCTTAACCCAAAAACTCTAGCTAAGGGACTGCTTGTCTGCTAATGCCTCCCAAAGGGCTCTTTGCTCTGCAGGTACTAATCCATTGGTGGTCTCTGGTCCCAGAGAGATATGCCTTTTCAGTCCTGGCCCTGACCTGGGGGAATGAGCTCCCAGGAGAGCTGAGGGACCTGTTTGAGCTATCCGAGTTCTGCAGAGCCTGTAAAACAGAGCTCTTCTGCCAGGTCTTTGGTTGAGGTCAGGTTTCTTAAGACCAATGGGCCCCTTTCAGGCTATGATGTACTATCAGGTAAATATTCGCTTGATGACTGGAAGGGATATGTGGCAGAGAAGATATCTGGGGAGTATAATGCTACAGAGCCCACCCTCCAAAGCAGCCATATTCTCCAGTGAAGTGATCACTACAGCCTGAAGGTGAGCTATAATTCCAGGGGATCCCTAGCTCCTTTCTAGGGAATGGCATCCCCAAAACAGTTCCGCAGGGCCTGCAAAAGGGAGCTCTTTCACCAGGTATTTGGCTGAGGCCAAGCAACCAACCAACATCTGCAGGGCCCCTGCCCCTCCCCTCCCCCCAGAAACCCACTAAGACACCTGGACCTGTTCGAGTTACCACTGTTTATGTTATGATATACTGTTATGTTATACTATAACCCAGTTTATCAATTAATAATATTAGTGTTATTATATGTTATTATATGTATGGCTGGAACCATATTTAGAAGGCTGGAAAGAAGACCAGTAAGCTGACTTCAAAAAATAGTCTTATTTAGCCAAAATGAATGCCTGTGATATTTCATTTTCAGAATAAAGTTTCTTTCTCAGTGGCTATAAACAAATCCAAAAATATTTTTAGTTATATACATAGTTACATAAAATTAATAAACAAAATTAATAAAACTGGGTATCTTAGTATTTTATGAAGTAACTATTCAGTATGTCTGTACATGAATTCCCTTCAAAGAGTAAACCTAAATGGTCAAGGAGCATTATTATATATCGCCCAATAATTAAAAAAAACAAACCTCAGCATACAATTAATACAATTGCATACATTGACTTTATTTCCTTACTTTAAATAAATCAAATTGAATCAGGAAGAACATGCTACAGTGATTTACAAACACACATTTAGACTTCATTAATACCCAAACTGCATTCCAATTGCAACCCCCTTGCATAAAATGACAGAAATAAAATAAGAGGAGAGGGTATGGGGGGGGGGGAGCGGAGAGAGACGTGCATCTGGAAGTAAGCAGTACTCAATTTATCTAATTATGTGTCTTTATAAAAGAAGTATTTCAATTAAAATTAAGGGTTTGGAAGTAGATATGAGAGAATTTTCAAGGGCAAAGCATATCAGCCCATTTATCTTTGGAAAGGAAACAGATATAAGCGAAAAGAACTTTTCACTGCATTTTTCCCCTGTTACATTTATTCCACATTTACTGAAGCCACCAAAGTGTCATGTCTATCACAGATCATTAAGGGTTTTTATAACGCTCCTAAATTTTATGAGTAAGGTGGATTATTGCAAGCGTAGTAACCTGTTTTTAACTTCATACTTCATGAACTAAAAGCATTATCTGCAATCTAGTTTTGATTGAATTTCAAGGTTTCGATTATATAAAAAAGCCTTACACTCCTGAAACATGTATTATCAGCATTTTGCTGACCTCTTTTACCCCTTAATTCTTGAGAAGTAGATTTACCAAAAAAAGTCCCAAATATTTTATGATATTTAGCAAATTGTCTTTCTATTAAAGGGCATAATTCTTTGTTTGGTGAGTAGCTGTATGTAACTGACATTGAAAAGGATAAATACCTCCAAAATATTTTAGATATCTTTAAAAAAGAACAATATTGAATTTCCTAAACCAACGGGTGGCAATCAATTGCAAAGCTTACAATAGGGAAAGGGAAGAGTTCACCTTATGACCAAACAATTTTGAATTTTTAAGAGAGGCAGCTTGTTGTACTGGTTACCACTGTAAGGTGACCAGATTTTAACATTGGTAAAGCAGGACACTATTGTCCGGGGGGGGGGGGTTCTTGATACCAGTGGCAACTTCTAGACTGGAGAGCCAGGCTTGATTCTTTATGCCTCCACGTGCAACCAACTGAGTGACCTCGGGCTAGTCAAAGTTCAGTTAGAGCTGTTTTCACAGAGCAGTTGTCTTATTTATTTTATTTATTTGCCACCCTCCCAGCAAGCTGCCCCACCTACCCCACGGGAAAACTGCTGTGGAGAAAGGAAGGGTATCAAGGCCCCATGGTGCACATCCAGGGAATACAAACAACAAGAATAGGCAGTTCTTTACAAAAGTTCATAAGCAGGGTACACGGAGAGCAAATATGGGCTTTAAGCCACAACAGGAGAACGTTGCTAAAGACAAGGATTAAAGTCAAAGTCAAGATACATATAGGTTTATTCCAAACCCGCTTCCTTTGGTATTTTGCATGCCAAAATGCATTCCCAGTAAAAAGTCCTTTTATCTTCAAAGCAGAAGCAAAGTGAAAGCATTTCAAATGTTTTAACACCTGGGTGTTACAGAGCAACAAGGCCATTCACCTTTAAGATACTATATAGGCTCTGGCATAAAGATAACATAACATATACAACAACTCTCTCAAGAGAGTTCAACAGTTTTGGTGCTAAGACAAGTCCTTTCTTTGGTTGCCACCCATGTGTTCTCAGACAGAACAAGCAAAGCATGGCTGCCAAAGTACTCAAGGTAACTTGGTTGTTTCCTAACTAAACTTTCAAAGACGAATGGAGTAGAAAGTTTCATATGGGAAGAGGAAGTTCTTAAGGTCATATTGGTCTTTGAAAGGCAATACCTTGAATTGACAATACCTTGAAACAGAGATTACCTGGATTCCGTTTTGACAGAAGTCCTAAAGAATAAAGAAACAAGGAAAACCACAAAAATAAGACATTTTCTTTATATTTATCATATTGCCAGTGGATAGGTCTGTTTATCTCTGTTTGCAATACCTTGAATTGAACCCAGAAGTAAATTGCGAGCTGGCAAAGATGGATAAAGGCTTTAGTGATATATTCCCATTCAGTAAGTATTCTGGCAACAGCATTCTGTTGAAAGTGACTTGACAGCACTTATCACATGCACAGAGTAGCATGAGTGAGGAACAACAGAAGAATGTTTACCCTATAGACTATGGTAGCTCTTAATCATAGAATCATAGAATAATAGAGTTGGAATGGACTTCCTGTGCACTCACAACACTATACTCATCCACTGTAACCTGACACCCCCTTGAATTTTCACAGAATCAGCCTCTCCGTCAGATGGCTATCCAGCCTCTGTTTAAAATTTTCCAGAGATGGAGAATCCACCACCTCCCAAGGAAGCCTGTTCCACTGAGAAACTGCTCTGTCAGGAACTTCTTCCTGATGTTTAGATGGAATATCTTTTGAATTAATTTCATCCCATTGGTTCTGGTCCGTCCCTCTATCCTGGTTCCTGGTTCTGCCTCACTTCCAAATTCTGTCCTTCAGATCACAAGGCATTACCAACAAGGAGTAAAGTGCCCAGTGGGTGACTCCTCTCAGTCCTAGCTTCTCTGTAAATTACTCTTCCCAACTTTCTCCAGCACATATTCCTGCCAGGTTGATGGGGACTGAAGTTTTCATGGTCACCAGAACAGAATCAAAAGACTGAGACAACTACAACTTCCCTCAACCCCAAAAATCCAGGCATTCCAAGCATGTGCCAGCAGGGCAGCTGCTATCTGTCAGTCATCTATGCAACACTAAATGCTACCAGTTCTACAAACAAAAATACACTCAAAATGAGACTCGTTTTAAATTGGGACAAAATCAGCAAGAAGAAAGCATGGGGTACTTAACTGGAGACAAACTAAGTAACCAAGGTAACTAGGGTAAACTCAATTTGAGGATCACACTGCAGCACTATGTATTACCCTCATAAATTCTTTTTCATAGATACTGTACTGCAAGGTTGGTAAAGCTGGAGTGCTGTGCATCTGTGCTTTCTCTCAGCGGCTTTATTCTAACATGCAAAATGGTTCCAATTAAAGCCTGCTGAGATCCTAGCCCTAATCCCATTAGCATAATATTTCTGTTTCAAAGTGTATTTATGGCAGACTTCTCACTACCCTATTACGATCCCTATTCCTTGTATTTTAGATTAATTAACCTAGAGTGTTTGCAAAAGCATCAACAAAGTGTAAAAATAAGATCATCGTGCTAGATTTTAAATACTCTGGAAAAATAAGAGAGCAGGAAAACCAAAGTTTTATATTTAAATTGTGGGTAGCTTATGCAAAAGTTTACCTTAGTGAAGATATCTCAGGAAGTCTTTTAAAAAAAATCTTAAAGGGTTTTTTTATCTGTAGAGGCTGCATTTTTTTAACTTTCTTTGAAAACAACTTAATTAAGAAACCTTGCATTAAAAATAGAGCTGTCAAGGATAGTTAAAATAGTTTCCAGAAGATAAATAATTAATGGATCTCTCTCTCTGTCTCTCTCTCTCTCTGTCTCTCTCTCTTTTGCTCATCATTAACCATGAAATAAACTTCACAGTTTACTATAAAATGATCAAAGAGGGATTAGGTAAGTATTCAATTTACTGGAAAACTGTTACAGTATATCTCTGAGACAGAGAAAATGAGCAGACAATAGGACCATGGATGTAATGAATCTGAACAGTGATAGAAATTCAGCGGGTGTAGCATCATTAATGTTAATTTAGTGGATGTTAAAATCACCAAGGGGAACAAATTTGCTGGCATTAAAGCTGATAATGGATAAATAATCAGAATAATTTTATACAAAATATGCACTAGCGTAGAGTGATTCAGGTTTTTTTCCTAAACTCTGTGATCCTATTCTAAAATGAAGCTAGGTACAGAAATATTGATTTTCCACCAAAAATGCCCTTAGAGAAAAAAATAATTTCCATGGGCATTTGAGTGACTTGATTCCTTGCAGTATATGTGGGCTGTAAAATGGAAAGAAGAGTGAAGAGCATTTAAAAGTCTCTTGGGGATTCTTCTTATTCATTCATTCATTCATTCATTCATTCATTCATTCATTCATTCATATTTTTATACCACCCTCCCCGAAGGCTCAGAGCAGTTTACATATAACTGAAACTATACATGAAACCATACATATAATAACACTAATATTATTAATTGATAAACTGGGTTATAGTATAACATAACAGTGTATCATAACATAAACAGTGGTAACTTGGGCTCTCCCAATTTGTCACCAGTCAGGTCACACCTTGGACCTTATTTTCAGCATAGGGCTGGATGTGGAACTGATTGTGGCAAATGTCATGCCATGGTCAGACCACTACATACTGAAGGCTCGGCTGAGTGCCACCTCTCCCCCAATTGGGCACCAAGGAGATTTAAGCTCACCTGTAGAGATTGATGGAGCCTAAAAGATTCTAGAATGCCGGATGACCTCTTTGTGAGCTGGTCTGAGTTGGGTCAGTGCTGCTAGATCTCATGGCAGTGTTTGATACTGTTGACCATAAACTTCTTGCTGTTGACCATAAACTTCTTGCTCACTGCCCTGCCATAGAATTGCTGATCTCCCTCCAGGTTTGCAGACAGAGGGTAGCAATTGGAGAGAGACAATGGCCACAGGCATAAATGGTTTAAAAAGGGCTTAGACAGATTTGTCAGGCATATGTCTATCATCAGCTATAGTGACTAAGGGAACATCTACATTCAGAGGCAGTAAACTGCTGTGACCAGTGCTGGAAATCAGCATCAGGGAAGGTTGTTAGTCTCTATGTTCTCTTGTGGTGCAGGGTGGTAAAACAGCTGAAATGCTGTCTGAAGCTCTTACTATGAGGCTGGGAGTTTGATCCCAGCAGCTGGATCAAGGTTGACTGAGCCTTCCATCCTTCCAAGGTCAGTAAAATGAGTACCCAGCTTGCTGGGGGGTAAAACGGTAATGTCTGGGGAAGAAAATGGCAAAACCACCCTGTATTGAGTCTGCCAGGAAAAAGCTAGAGGGCATCATCCCAAGGGTCAGACATGACTCAGTGCTTTTTACCTGTTGTTGATCTTCCAGAGTAGCTAGTTGGCTTCTGTGTGACAGGATAATGTACCACTGGTATGGCTTAACAGAGCTCTTTTTTGAAACAAAAATTATATTAAAAGATTGATAGATCTGATCTACAAGGATGGGATGAATTCATCATGTGATATTTTTTTCTGGTTTAAATTCTAAAGATTGGAAATGTCAAGTCATTGCTCTGCTCACATCACATTTTTAATGGTGAATAATCTATCAAATTTCAAATTATTGTGTTGGAGACAAATGCTGTGAATACCATGGGCAGCCAAAGTTACCAACAAGTTTTAGAGAGGAGCAAACCAACTAACTCATTAGAAGGCAAGAAATTACGACTAAAGCTCACTTACTTTGGACACATCATGCGATCAAACTCCCTAGAACAATCATTAATGCACGGCATGGTCAGCGTCAAAAGGAAACGTGGTCGCCAAAAGATCTACTGGCTAGACACGATCAAAGCCGATACAGGGATGACCATGAACCAACTAAAAGAAGCAGAAAGAGACAGAAACGCATGGCAGAAACTTTCCTATAGAATCACTGATGGTCAGACACGACTGAATGGATAACTTCATCATCATCAATCTATCAAACTAATCTCTAGGATATCCTATTGATTTTATTGGAAGGAAAATAAGAATGTTCTTCCACTTTTACCATAAAGTCAATGGGAATTTTCAAATGTTGATTCCCATCTGAATCATATCTAAAATTTGTAAAACTGTTTTTTTTTTAATTATTTTAATACTGAAGGGTGGAGCAACTCAAACATTTTCTTTGTGCCTGAACCTGCCAGACAACATGTTCATCCATCCTTCTCATGTTAATTAGGAGAAGACAACTTTGTGTCAACACTGTCTACTTCCTTGTCAGTTTCAATCTCAAATTTGACACACTTAGCCATTGCAAGAATTTTCCCCCCTATCTTCGGCTAATAGTTTTCATTCAGATTAGCTGCAACCAGGATTGTATTAGATTGGACAAGTGATTACCTTGAACAAATGACTGAGACATTTGTCTCAGGGAGCCTACTATTCTCCATGACAGATGCCCCAGCCAACAAATGGGAGGATGATTGGATGGTACAGGGAGAACAGGCTAAGATCTTTTCTTATTTTTACTCTACCAGACAGCCACTCCACTAACACAAATTAGTCTTTCCCTAAAGATAATAGTTTAGCAAGACAATGGTAGAAGAGGGTAATTTATTTCAAACAGGGAGATGGATCATTTGTAAATGAGAGTTCTGAGCCAAAGAATCCCATCTAAAGGATATTTCGGCAAAGTCGCTGTACATTGAAGTATTATTTGGTGGTTATTATAAGACTGATTCACAAATTAATTATCTAAGGTAATATTTTTAGCCTGTCTGATATCCAGTGCTCTAAGCTGGTTATAAGAGATAAAAAGTGTAGCTAGTTTTAAAAACAGAATATGATATGTGTTTTAAAGTCTATTTTGGTTTTTGGTTGAGGCCGGGGCCAGTGAATGAGAGTCAGTATTCCCCCCCCAGGTCTACCAGCTTAGATCTCCTCCCCATCCTCCCTGCCGCTCTGATAGCAGGGGGTGGGAATAATGGAAGTTTTTCCACCATGTTGGGATTGTTTTGCACTGGCAAACCACCCCGTATTGAGTCTAGAGAGCATCACCCCAAGGGTCAGACATGACCCGCTGCTTGCACCTGGGAATACCTTTACCTAATTGGCATTTTAATGGGGATAAGACTACTGTTACCCACCATGAGCCTATGGGGAGTGGCGGGAAATATAATAATAATAATAATGATAATAATGATAATGATAATAATAATAATAATAATAATAATAATAATAATAATAATAATAATAATAATAATAATAATAATTTTAGTCATCACCAAATGACTAAATAATAATTTCTAGTCATCATTCTAGTATAAAGAATCTTGATTATAAAAAGTTCCAGAACTTTCCATCTGTGTCTGTTAATACACTACGGAACCCTTCCTGAAACCTGAGAGGGTAGGATCAGAACCAGTCTATGTTTGGGAACCCTTCAATTTCACAAATATGCCCCACCACTCTGAGCAATTGAAGATCCTCATAGATTGTCGAAACTGACTATCCTAGACTCATGTCCCCTGTTCAATTAACATATTTCCAGAAGGTAACTGAGACTCCAAAAACTGTGATAAGGAGGGCGATGCAGCTCTCCTTACCAGAACAACCCACTACATTACCACATACATGGTGGGCACACTGAGCTATAAGTGTGTGTGTGTAGGCATACACTACGTGACCAAGTGCCAAGAGACTTCTGAATCCATGACCTACATTTGGGATCATGTCAACTGTACCAAGGAAGGATGGCATAGCACTGCAGCAGGAGATCTCTGAGACGTGACTCGAGTTCAAGGCCAAGCTGAATGAATTATGGGGGAGTGATATCATTGTTGTTACCGGAAGATGAGGAGAAGGGGAAGTTGTACGTTATGTACGTTATGAGCTGGCAAACAATAGGGAGATGGCAAGGAAATTGATGTCTATAGGCAAGATGGCAGGGATTTCCTCAGTGGTGGCCATAACATTCACTGCCAACCCTGCAGCTGGTGGGAACACTGCAGGAGCGATGGCTCCACACTTCATCCCTGTCCCAGTGCTCCTCAAATTTGATCTGTTCATGCAAGCCAAACATGAGCAATTTGAAAACCCTCTTCAGGCAGACACAGTTCAGGAGCAATTGCTCAGCCTGTGGCAAAGATCCAAAATGGTCTCCCAGTATGCAATGGAGTACTGCTGCATGACAGCCAAGGTCAACTTTGGAACTAGGCCATGATTGGAACTAGTCCTGTGTCATGACCTTCTCCAGGAGTGCATGAGGTAGGGAAATCTCACCACCCTTATGGGATGGGTGCACAATGCTCGGGTGGTAGAGGTCACTTTTGGATCATAGAGATGCTGGAGGCCCAACACACTGGGGAAGCAGCAGTGAAGTGTGTTGGTGTGAATTAAAAAATCAAACCCTATTGTGCCACAATTCCTGACACTGGGATAAGGGCCTGTGGTTTGGTTATGGTGGTGCTGGATACTTCCTAGCCAACTGTCCCTCTAAGAAGGGGGTTAAGTCACCCACCATGCTTAGCCTTACTACTACCAAGGCACCAGTCTCACTCAGAGGCATGAAGGCTTCTCATAGGTTGGACAAGGTGCTCCTAGCCCTGAGCACTATTGTCCAAGGACACTGATTATGAGGAAGTAGAAACATTAAGCCAGTGCGAAACACGACTGACCTGCTCTGAGAAGAGCACCACCAGCAGGTCCCATCCAGGCATGTGAGATCGGTGAGTCCCATACCCCTCCTCAATGTACCTGTATCATTACCGTTTTACCCCCCCCCCCCAGCAATATGGGTACTCATTTACCGACCTCAGAAGGATGGAAGGCTGAGTCAACTTGAGCCGGCTGCTGGGATCGAACTCCCAGCCTTATGGTCAGAGCTTCATACAGCACATCAGCTGCCTTACCACCCTGCGCCACAAGAGGCTCTTATGTACAACCCATAATTGCTTTTATGTACAACCCATAATTACCAACCTATACATTAGTTAATTGTATGCATAAAAATGTATGATGTTGATTTTGAAGCACAAACAATATTGAAAAATATGTACACTGTAAGGGAAATATTTGTTTCTTGTCCCCAAGTTGGATTCACTCTAGGGAGAAGCAAAATTAAAACAGATTTAGAAGCTAAAAGATCAGGAGCAAGAAATTCAAAATAATCTCTAGACCAAAGTTTGTATAATGTGATATTTCAAGGCCTACTTACAGTGTCTACTCATGTGAAACAGAGGAATTGCCTGGGGAAGTGCCACTAGTTTCATTGAGAATAGCACCATTTCTCATGGGGCCTCACATAACGCTAGTTGTTTTCTAAGAGGCAATCAAAACTTTCACACCTGCATTTAGGGAATTACTTGATTGCTGTCTAGCTAACCCTGCCTGTTGTAGAGAAACTTATTAAATGTCATCTTGTAGCTTGAAATCAAGAATTCCTTACGTTTTTTTTTTTCAGAACAAGGAACAGCTCCAACTAAATGTGTTTTGCTCAACAAGGAACTGGTTGAGAGTCAGAGGTGAGAACAGTGATTGGCAGTTGGAATTAGCTTTCTAGTCTCCCAATTTTCCCAGTCCATTAAATTGCATTGTGTTTAAGGGTTTGAAGGGACCACTTTGGTCTAAGCCGTATACCCAGTCCAGATCACCTAGCCTTGTTTTATGTGCCTCAGTTTCCTCTTAAAATAAATATATGAAATGCAGCCAAGAAGATTGTTGTGCTGCCCTGCCAGGCCACTCTTACTTGGACAGGTTGTTGTGCCTAGGCAGGGGTGCACAAAGCAGAAACCAGAGTTCAATCTGGGATGTTGAGAATGGTGGGGAGTGGAGTTGAGCCAAAGTGGGGTCAAGAGCCAGAGGAACAGTCAGAATCAAACTGAGCATAGTCAGAAGCCGGAACCGAGGGTCCGGAGCCAGGTCATAGTCATAAGCCAAAGCCAGAGGTCTGGAGCGAGGAGTGTCGTCAAGAGTCAGGCCAAGATCAGGAAACTGGGAATCAGTCCGGAAGAGGTTCCCCATGGTGAACTGGAACAAGGAGGCATCTGGAGAGATAGGTGGGTAAATGCATGGATTGTACCAATATAGGACCTTGTCTCAATGTTGTCCTGAAGTACAGCCAAGCCTGGAGGGGCATCTGTGAGAAACTTCAATTTCTAAATAAGTAATCTCATAGAATGAAAGTTTATTTAAGAAAAATGAAAGCATCTACAATAAAGGCATAGTCAGGACTGAGGCACAAATAATAGAACAAGCAATATAGGGGTTATCTCTCCTCTCCCCTGGGTATTCAAACTAAGCACAATTCAAAAGCATAATTCAAAAGAGTAAAAACATCAAGATAGTCATTTGACCATCCAGAACAACTGATCCGAGAACTATGGGTTACTAACAAAAGGGAGTGGGAAGAATGTGGAGGGAGGATAGGGAGTCATAAAACACAGTGGCAGGAAATGACCTTGGGGTGTAACATCAGGGCAAGACAGGTCAAAGCAACATCTTAGCAGGAAACAGAATCAAGTCACTGAAACAGAATAAAATCATGGCAGAAAATCTGGGGATTCTGACAGCAGCCCTCAGACAGAAGGCTTGCAGCTGGTTCTACTTCTTGTCAGAGGAATGAGGTGCAGCTGGACCCCATCTACTTTGACAATGATAGAGCTCAAGCCATCATAATTTGCTTTTCATTTGGAGGAGATTGAAGATTTACTGCTGAGGCATTTTATTAAGGCTTCTTCTGTATGACAAAAGTAGTACTTTGGGGGATGAGTAGCTCAGAGGAAATATTTTCATTCAATATTTTTTCCTGATAGTTTCCGACTAGTTCCTCCTTTGCTGTTGTCTAAGCTGTTAATTTCCCCCACTAATTCACTCCTCAAATGATCACATCCAGTCAGAGCTTATGTAAAGGTTGCTCCATCTTTCAATCCACCAGGAAATATTGGGGGTGAGGACAGACTTGCTAACAAAATGCCAATGTGCAATGTCACTTCTGTAGCAAATCTGCATCTGACATAATTGTGTTGGGTGACACTCTAGGGCAGAGTCTGCACTTACTTTGTTTATTCCATTGTCAATCCTGCTGAATTCAGATCGATTTGAATTCGAGTCCCCCCCCCATTGAAACAGGAAAGTGTTCTGCACGTGGTTAGGCATGCTCAGAAGAGGGGGGGGGAAGAGGCAAATGGGGACTCTTTCTTTGTTTTCTTGAAGGGGGGAGAGGATCGAAGAAGTCAGAGGAGGGAGGAAAAAATCCTTTCTTTTCTTGAAGGGGGGGGGAAGGATCGAAGAAGGCAGGGAAAAAATCCAAGGCCAACAGTTGAGAGAAATTAGGGGCTTCTCCTTTAAGGCAAGTTTGTCACATGCCCCCCTGTAGCCAATCACGGGTTCTCTACCACGGAGGAGAGCCCAGATTCAAAACAATGTGATTTAAAAATATATTGAGGATTAAAAGCACTCTAAGATATCACACAATAAAGGTAGGGTCACTCCGGATCAATCCTTCTTGCTGCAGAAGGAAAATTTAAATCACCCCAAATCAAAACGGAAATCACATTCTGTGTAGACGGCAGGGACTGAATCGACCTGGGATTGGAATAAAAGCTCCATGCAGTTTACACCTAGGATTCACTTGAAAACTCTATTGTCAAACCACATGGTTTGGGGGAAAATCCTCATCCTGACCAGTGTTCCCTGTAATGTGTGCTAGTGTGCACTTACTGCACTAATTTAAATATCTCAGAGCACTGATTTTTGATGCAAAACAGACCAATTAGATCTGGTCTCTGGAGGCCAGGTCGACCATTAGAAGCCTGTGATGGGTTCTTCATGGGCCAGGTCTACCCATCAGAAGGCATGAGTGGGTAGACCTGTTCTTTGAAGGCCCAGTTTACCCCGTGGGAGAAAACATTGGGTAGACCCAGAGTAGAGGGTCTTTGGGAGGGGCAGATACAGAAGAATCCCTGTTGTAAAAAGGTTCCATTCTGCTTGCTAAAATAAGAGATGTATAAACATATTTTCTTCTGCTTCCCGCTTTATGTTTTAGCAAGATTTAAATGTATTCACCCACTAATAGATGTGATACTGAATCAAACTTCAGAGCAGATTAGAGAACTTCTTCTGGACAAAAAGACTCAGAATTCTCTGGATGGCAAAATTGTGTGCCATTGTGATTCAAACTCACCAAAAGGACAGGAAAGGTATTTGAAGCCTTAGAACAGGGGTAGTCAAACTGCGGCCCTCCAGATGTCCATGGACTACAATTCCCAGGAGCCCTTGCCAGCATTCGCGAATCTGGAGGGCTGCAGTTTGACTACCCCTGCCTTAGAATCTGATTTTTTAAAACTTTTATATTCTTAATTTGCCTGTCAACATTTTAAAATATCTCTTTTAGTTTAATTTTAATATACCTATTAACTGATTTTAATTCTTGTCCTAAAGTTTTACAACCTTTTGCTTTTACTTTTTAATCTCTTTTTTTCTTGTACTCTGGCCTCTGAACTCATAAATAAAAATTATTGAAAGTGATTGATTGAAGAGAGTTCCTTGCATTCATAATTTCCTCAAGTTGAACTCTGGCACACAATGCCAAGATCTTGGCTAAACACTTTCTCTGTGATATACCCAACTTTTATTTATGGAGCATTAATATATGGGGGAATTACTATGAGCAAGTCAACTACAGCTTAAAATGATATAGCATACTATATTGCCTCTTTTTATCTTAATATGCTCTGTTACTGTTTGGTGTTTTGATGGAACTTGGAAGGGAAGATGGGAGTCCTGCCCCTCCCAGCAGGCGATTCCTACAAAGGTCAAATGGTAGTGATGAGTTCCCAGAGAGAGAGAGACAGAAAAGTCTCTCCAGGTGCTAGGAAGGGGCCTGTAGTTCAGAGCAGTCATAGAATCATAGAGTTGGAAGGGGCCATACAGGCCATCTAGTCCAACCCCCTGCTCAATGCAAGATCAGCCCAAAGTAGTGCCACACACCGTAAATTTTGGAGGAAAATGTTTTATCTACTCTCTATAATACATTAGAGAAGAATAGGGAACCATGTTCACAAACTGAAAAAGAGGAACTGGAGGAAGTTACCTCCCACCCACCCCCCACCCACCCCAAAAAGCCAAGAATACCAAGCACCAAAAGTACCAAATGTAAGGGAACTTTGTATGCTTAAGGAAAGATTTAGGAGATGTTGGAAAATATGACCTGTTTCTCTTGTTTTTGAATTCTGATCCTTCCATGAGGTCCAACTTTGTTGGGGTGAGGTATTGAGAAACGTTAGAAATTTAGTTTTACCACTGAAATATGCAGGAAAGCTTAGCTGTAGGCACTCCTGGTATACCAGGTTAGGTCACATCATATGTCACGATTTGATAACCTAGATGAATCTGGATGCTGTTAGATAATATTGAGCTGAGACTTTGGCAAAATAGCTTCAAGGCAGAACATTTGAACATAGAAGAGAAAAGAAAATGATATTTTCTTTCCTTCTTTCCTTCCTTGTTTCTTTCAGAACAAATAATGAATGAGATACTTCCTGTTTTTCCATACTCTTATTATATTCTAATGTGACCTGCACTCAGAACATATAGGAGTAAGTTCAGTGGTGCTACTGAATGACCTATTGTTATTTAATGTTTTTTTTTATCCAGTCATTGCCGTTGGCTTTGTAGCTTGTTATGAAATGAAGCTGCCCTGTCCTCTGCAGGCTGGCCCAGTCAGATGTCCTCAGAATCAGTGCACTCAGGTCTAGGTAGTGAGGCCTGAGAACATCAACAAGATCTGACAGGAAGGAACTGGTGCTGGAACACAGGCTGGCAGCTAGTGTATGACTTGATCTGGGATGGCAGTCTTCCCAGCCTTCAACTTGAGCAGTCCCAACTACACTAATGGTGGGTGCTGGTGCTTCAGATGTTGTATAGTGCTCTGCAAGGAAGTACTATTGTCAAAGCAGTGTTCCATGTCCACAGAGTGGTCATGTGAGTATTTTCAGGGGTTGCTGGCAAGGCCTCCCTTGCAGGCTCAGCAGCCTCATTGAGCCTCTGGTGATGCTTGACTATTGTCCTCAGGCATCTTGGTAGTACTGAGTCCTTCTTGATACCCTGCTCCTCCTTTGCTATTGTCTCCTTGGGCTCATCCCCTGAGGATTCCGAGTCACCGCACTGGTCAGAGCCGATTATGACAGAAATTTTAAGAGGGCTTGGTTGATTTCTCCAGTTCTGTTAGTAGTTAAAATATAACACATTTAGCACAAAAAAGGTAGAGGTTTATATAGGTACAAAATGGGACATGGGTGGTTGGAATTTGTACAAATGTTATTCAGAGATCTTCTCAAATCTAATATCAAACGGTATAATAGAGAAAACGGAAGTGTAATTATAACCTCTAGCTATGTTATCTCCACATTCTCTAAGCTACTTTATTTTTGCATGACTGGGTTTCTGCCCTCTGTCAGGATTAGGGTTGCACACTTTGGCATGTTTCGGCCGCTTTGGCATTTACTCTGTAGAACTGATTTTGCTCTGCATGATGAACTGCCTCTTTGGTGCTTTAAGCGTCTTTTAAATGTTGTTTCTGAAAGATGCTTTTCACCGATTCATTTCTCTCCTGCCTGCCTGAGACAAAATATTAGCCATGCAGAGAAGTACCTTAGTTATGCAGATTAGTGACAAAGCGGAGTTGGCAACACTACAGGGGGCAGGGCTATGAATTGTTTCATGCAGAGAGCATTGCAACATAGTTTTTCAACAGGCTATATTCAATGCAGAACAATTATTGTAATATAATAAAGCGGTCTAAACTGGTTGTTTTTTAAACTATTTTATTTGGCTTCCTAGGGAAACAGTTGTGTTTGGGTTCCTCTCACCCAACACTAGATATCTCAAGTCGAGGGTGACCTCCACTGAAGCAGATCTCACAAAGTCAAGGGCACACTGGCATGTCTGGTGGAGGCTCCTGTGATATAAAGCCTTCCAACTTTTCTCCAGTTCATCATCTTGACTAGGACTGGGGGGGGGGGGGGACCACACAGAATAATGAATGATACAGCCCTAAAATGACATATGCACTTAATTAGGCAAGAAGTAACTTAAGGATTAATTGGATGGTTTTCATTGAACATTAAGAGGAAAAAAGAGAATGAGTTGGTAGTAAAAAATCAAGTACAATGAAATTATTACGGTCCAGTTGAATTATAGCCAACATACAAATGGAGATTTAGTCCTATCAGATTAAGAATGCTTCCATAACTCTCATCCTGATTTCTTCCCAGAAGTAATTCTGAATTACATACATTATGATTTGGCGGTTTGGGCTGTATTCATCTTTCATTTTTAAAAAGTTTCAGTCCCTCTTAGCAGACATCAGGCAGGAGAAAGACAATCAATTGTTCTGCAGCCTCACTCAGAATTTTTTAGAGATGCTGATGGACTCCCTGACCAGAGACAGTGAAGTAGCCAGCTCACACCCCCAGATAGAAGCTGACACCTAGTAAAGGACAGAGATTTGGGAGGTGAAACATGCTAGAAGCTATCTTCCTGAAGATTTCAAGAAAGGTTTCTTGGACCCACAGGGGGTGGTCAGAAACAATAAAACACCTAGACAAGGAGATGAGCGGTCTCTTTGTCTGAGTCCTTCTAGGAAGAGGATGCTCTCACACTTAGGCTCCTGCTGAAGACTACCTCACACATTGCTGTGTGAGGAGGACTGAAACAAAGGCTTCAAGGGAATTGGAAGTATTAGGATGCTATCACTTCTAAATTGAAGTTCCTGCTTAAAATAAGATCTGTTAGAAGTAGGGACAGAGAAATTGCATGATTATGCCATTCTTTCAGAATCCTTGCTCAATCTCTTGCTTTAAGTTGTTAATGCTGGTAGTTGTTCCCTCTTCTACCTAGACCTGAACCATTTGAACATACTGTTTAAACTGGCTGCCAGGAGAAGAAGGTGGCCAGTTGATAAATTTACTCTTTCTCATTGGTGTAAAAGTGGAGAAAACCTTTCTTGTGGTAACTAGTCACTGGGTAGCAGGAGACAATGTCATGAGGCAGGGCTTTAGAATTGTAATACAAAGAGGAGAAGATGGGATCACTGCTCCCATCAGCAAGTACTTCCTATAAATGTCAATAGGTAGCAGCAGTATCAAAGAATGCGAGAGAATACCTCCAAGGACTGGGAAAGCAGGGAAAGCAGTGTTTCTCTAATGGGAGTCTCAGAAGGCTGCTTATGGCTAGAAACCTAGCAACAGTTCCTCAAGTAAGCAGGATTTTCCTGCTACACATTGTTAGAAAAAACAGCCTTGAAGTATATATAGTGCTAAGAATATTATATGCTTAGAATATTATATAGAATATTAATGCTAAGAATATTATAAAACTGAAGAGAGGAGAACAACATGAGCCAATTGGGGTCTCCACTACAGAGAAATAAATTAAGTTTGTAAATAAATACAATGAGCCTCTTGTGGTGTACAGTGGTAAGGCAGCAGACATGCAGTCTGAAAACTCTGCCCATGAGGCTGGGAGTTCAATCCCAGCAGCCAGCTCAAGGTTGACTCAGCCTTCCATCCTTCCGAGGTCAGTAAAATTAGGACCTAGCTTGCTGGGGGGTAAACGGTAATGACTGGGGAAGGCACTGGCAAACCACCCCGTATTGAGTCTGCCATGAAAACGCTAGAGGGCGTCACCCCAAGGATCAGACATGACCCGGTGCTTGCACAGGGGATACCTTTACCTTTAAATAAATACAAAACGTATGCCATTATATAGAATTTACAGAGAGTCAAGAGGAAATGCTGAACAAGTGATAGGCATCTATATGTGGGATATAGTGATGACTTATATTTTAGTTGATTTTAACAGATTAGACAAATTTGTGAAGAAGAGGTTCATCAACGCTTATTATGTCAAGGTCTATGTGCCTGGAGAGAGAAGGGAGGGGATGTAAGTGTTCTTTTACGTTTAGATACAAGTTTTAAATAAATGTAAGCTGAAAAAAGATGTGAACAAAAGCAAATGAAATTGTTATGCCCTATTGTTTTAAAAGGTCCTATATTTTCAAAGGTTTTGGTGGTCAGCTCCTGTAATTTGGTTTAACTATGGCATTTTGTAACTTTCTTTTGCCTGGAGATTGGCAACTTGCATTTCTGTATGAAGAAGGCAGTTGGCATGATGCCCTTGGCTGCTAGCCCAGCACAAGAAAGTGGGCAGCAGCTGCCTAGCCCGCAACCCAATGAATTCCCCCCTTCTGAGTTCTTGTTTATTTTAATAGATTGCTTTACTTCTGAGATAAAAAGAAGGGGGGGGAAGGCAAGAAATGTAGTGTTTTAAAATCTGACATGCTTGAGGGGGAAAAGGGGATTGAGAAAAAGGATTTTTTTCTTGCTGTGAAATGTTTCTACTCATTTCTCAGTGGGAGGTGAAACTAAGATGTCCAATGGAACTAAATGCTTGGATTTTGTGGAATTTTTGGTTTGGAGAATAAATAATCTGCTTTTGAATATATCTGCTCAAGATTAACAGCCTGTTTTCAGCTACTGAAAGGCATTTCATTCAGATGTAGTTAAAAGCAAAGGAGTATGGGTTATATATGTGTGTACATTGTGTGTATGTATGTGTGTGTGCATGTATGTATGTATATCTTACATTATCCATGGTTCCTCTTAATATTTACGAAACCAGCCAGAGGGTGGAGCGAGTCCAAGGTGTCCGAGCTGGAATATGGCCAATCACTTCCCTCACTCCATACCCAGCCACTCACTACTCCGCCAGCCTCAACACAGATGTGCCTGCCTATTGAGGACAGCACATCTGCAGCAGTCCACCATTCCACGCGCAGGTCTCCAGCAGCAGACCACCGATGCCTCCCGCTGCCCCAGTGACTAGACGACTTGTGAGGCCCTGCCACGGCCACCACCATGCTTATGCACACCATCCGCCTGTGGCCGCCATTGCCAAAAAAGGGCCACCAGTCACAGGTGCACCATCGCGAGGAGCCCTCCATCCAGGCACCACGTACCCACAAAATAAATATTTTCTATCTATCTATCTATCTATCTATCTATCTATCTATCTATCTATCTATCTATCTATCTATCTATCTATCTATCTATCTATCTATCTATCTATCTATCTATCTATCTATCTATCTATCTATCTATCTATCTATCTATCTATCTATCTATCTACATCATCATCATATCTATCTATCTATCTATCTACATATCTACATATCTACATATCTACATATCTACATATCTATCTATCTATCTATCTATCTATCTATCTATCTATCTATCTATCTATCTATCTATCTATCTATCTATCTATCTATCTATCTATCTATCTATCTATCTATCTATCTATCTATCTATCTATCTATCTATCTATCTATCTATCTATCATAGAAACACAACAGCACCTCCCTTTTTCCCATTCAGAGTTTTCTATACTATTTTGAGCAACTCTGTCTCCTGCCAAGAGGAGGGATAAAGAGAGGGTGCCTTCCCAGTATTTTCTGAGCTTTCTGAAACCTGCACGTAGAAGACTGCTCCGTTCATGAAAAAAGGATTGAAATATTTAGAAGTTGTATCTCCACCAAATACAAGAACTGGAAGCTTGGCACAGGCAGGAAAGGGGGGGGAGGCCAGATATTAACTCTGTGGAAGTGTTTTGTTCCTTTTTTACGGGATCCTGGCCTACAATCTGATCTCTTGAGAGTCTCTGCATTGGCATCCATGTTTTGAGATTGAGGGAAATCATATGCTCGAACAGAGTGATGCACTGAGCTGGTGTGTGAGAGAGAAGCAGGGTCAAATCTGAATCCATCAGTGACTGAGTTCAAGGGCTAACCCTCCACCTATGGATCCAAGAAGTACATTTGTGCAATTTGGCCCAACATTCTGCTTTTCCCTCAAGGTTCCTAATCCTTCCAACAGTTATCTAGGATAAATTTGGACTTTGAGAGTTTTTGATAAAATAGTAATTGACTGTTCTGAACTATTAAAGCTGTTAAAATTGGGAATGAATATTGAAAATAGATTTGAAAAACAAATGTTTTAAATATTGTCTGGACTAATTTGTCTGGATTAGAGGTTTTTAGAAATATGTCTCCATTTGTAATTACTAGAAAATTTGACTGTCCAGGCAATTGATTGCTAAACTTCTCTTAGGCTTAATGGTTTTTATCCCCACCAACACACAGGAAGATTTCAACAATTTGGGCCCCTAATAGAGGGTAAATGGGATATTTCCCTGTGTTTCAGCAAGCTGAAGATGCTGGGAAAGTCCCAAAAGGAGGGACTGATAGCATGGTGGTAAAGAAAATGATAGTGACCTTCTGATTGTTCATACAGCATTGGAAATTGACTATAGCCCTGCATATTGGTTTGACTGTTTTTGACCCTTGGTTATCAACCCCTCGTTTGAAAGAAGTGGGGTGTCTGGCTAGCTACACCTGTTCCATGTCTCTCAGTAGACAGTCCCCGATGACCAGCACTCTCCTTTTCCTCCAAATGCCATTTCCTCCTGTTTCCAGGCCCTCTTCACTCAGTCTTTGAATGTTAGGTTCTTCTCTACTCTTGAAGCTGCTTCCATCTCTCCTGCAAGGGCTTGAAATCTGTTCTTGAGTTCCAATGGTAACCTAGTGGCCTACTCAGGATTCTTTTGTTCAGTGCAATGCTCCCAATTTGATCACATTGAGAGTAAAGCCTTTTAAATATTTATTTACTTCAGTAAAGAAATGGACACAAGGGAGTTCCCAAATCTGTACAGAGAACAATCAATTTACATAGTGTTACATATATTTTCCTTGGAGGTTTGGGAAGATGATATCCCTTACAGGATGATCTAATAGCCTGAGGTCTTTACCTCCCCACTCCACCTCCTGGGAACACCTTTCAGCCCTTACACCAGCCTTCCAGGAACTGCTGGCAGGGATCTGGGTCTTTGCCTGGCATCAATCCCAGCCCCCAAGGTTTACATATTGTAATGGCATACCCATGCTTTTTGACCTTGGCACACAAGATAAGACCAGCCTGAACCTGCTCCGAACATATATCAGACAAAAAGAATCTTGGCCCGTTCAAGTGTATACCCACATCTAAACTGTAGTTAGTCCAAATTTGAAATCAAAAGGCCAAAGTTATAAATCTTTTGTTCGATTTTTATTGGATATATATTAATCACTCAACTTATCAGCAACAAGAACAGGGTCCCAGATAAGTTCCTCCCAATTTCTGACTCTTCCTCAGTGATTGCCAATCCTTTATCTATGTACCCTTTAGCAGTTAACATAAATCAAGTATTTCTTGGCTGTAAGTTCTGCTCTCTGGGGGCCATTTTCGCTAACATACCCAGCTGGTGACAGAAGCACCGGCTAATTCTCTACCCTCATCTCCTGAGTCTGGCAAGCAATGCTTCATGTTAGTTAGAAGATGCTATTTGGCAAGATTGGAAGCCCAACACAGGCTTGGCTTCCAGAGTGCATGGAGAGTCCTGACTGATTAAATAGACAGGTGTCTGGGATTAGCTGAGAAACAATCTTAAAACAGGAATAGAGGGAATTGTTCAGAGTGCTGGCAACATTGCTTATTCCTGAGCTTGCACTCCCTGTTCCTGTTTCCCAGCTTAGATAAAATTCTTTGTGCTTCTGGCCTTTGGCTAGTGACCTGGACTATGGACCCTCTGCTGCCCTCATCTGCCTCAGGTACTGGCGTGAGTAACTATTTCAGATTGGACTTTTGGATTGTGTTTAGGGACTTTATGCCTTCTAATCCCTTGAGACTATCTGCCTGGGAGCACACCACTCCAAGCTCGCATCTGGAAACTTGACAAACTGATAATTTTAAGTACTTTATCCGTGCACGTGTTGGTATAGGTAATGCTGAAGTTGAAAAGATGCAGATGTGCTCCAGTAAACTGCACAGATGCAAGTTCTGGAATTAATTTGAGAAATTCTCCTAGGACTTTTTTTTGCCTGATGGTATTCCTTGGTACTGAATACTGGCATCTTTTTAGGACATCTCTTGAGACCTGATGGCCTATTCCATTCATATAGACAGAGAGTGGACCCTTGTGAGAGGCCTAGTAGTAATTTGGAAAAGAAGGGAGGATTGGTAGAAATCAGTGTAACCTTATGAATACTGGCATCTCTTAATTAAAGCAAAATTAAGAACTGGAATACAGTACCAAATGAACTTGTCATACAGCTTCAGAACAGAGCTACTAAATAAGTTCTTTCATGTCTAAGCCTGCCTTGATGGAATCGTAGACTCATAGACTCATAGAAACATAGGAACATCTAGTCCAACCCCCTGCACAATGCAGGAACCCACAACTACCTGCCCACCCACTCACAATCTGCCTAAGGTCATAAAATCAGCATTCTGTCAGATAGCTTCTGCTTAAAACTTCCAAAGAAGGAGAACTCACCACCTACCAAGGAAGCCTGTTCCACTGAGGAACCACTTTAACTGTAAGGAACTTCTTCCGGATGTTTAGCCAAAAATTCTTTTGAATTAATTTTAACCCATTGGTTTATATCTGACCCTTTGGGGCAACAGAAAACAACTTTGCTCCATCTTCTATATGACAGCCCTTCAAGTATTTGAAGATGGTTATCATATCATCTTCTTTCCAAGCTAAACAGACCAAGCTCCCTGAACCTTCCTCATTCGACTTGGTCTCCAAACCCTTCACCATCTTTGTAGCACTCCTCTGTGTACACTCCAGTTTCTCTATATCTTTCTTCAGTTGTGGTGCCCAAAACTGAACATCTTCAGTGTATAGTCTACTAAGAGCCCCAGCTCCTTTTCACATGTACTACTGCCGAAACAAGTCTCACCCATCCTATAGTGATGCATTTGATTTTTCCTTCCTAAATGCAGAACTTTTCATTTTTCACTATTAAAAATCATTTTATTCATTTTAGTCCTGTTTTCCAGCCTGTCAAGATCATCCTATATCCTACTTCTGTCTTCTATGTGCTTGCTATTGCTCCCAATTTAGTATCATCTGAAAATTTAATAAGCACCTCCTCTATTCCTTCATCCAAATCATTTATGAATATGTTGAATAACACAGGGCCCAGGACAGATCCCCGAGACACTCTACTCATCACTCCTCTCCAAGAAGATGATGAACAATTTACAAGGACCTTTTGGATGCGTGTAAACCAGTTCTTGATCCACCTATCAGTAATAGGATCCATACCACATTTTACCAATTTGCCAATAAGAATATCATGCAGAACCTTATCAAAATCAATGTGAACATCATTCCCATGATGGAGCATTCCTATGAACTGGTATATTACTTTGTGCTTAGAAATGGCAGCTTGGGTTTATATCATGCAGAAATTACCAGGTCAGGGTGAGAATAAACATCAGCTCTCTCTTCTGCATATTTCAAGAAAAAATATTTGTTTATCTACCTACTGAAATTCATGTTATATCTATAGGTAAGAGTGATTTATAACATTGCTGCAATCAGACAAGAACAAGAACTGCTTGACACTGTACATATTTTAATTTTCAAAGCATTGCACCAAAAAGATATCAAGACAAGATGGGGTTGGGAGGGGGACTAGATTGCAGACATTATCATGAAATGTTGAGTGTGAAGTGACATATTGCCATATGTTCTTGTGAGCAGAGGCAGGAATGATGTGACAGCATTAGCATGTTATTTCTGATGTTTGCCTCTTTTCCAGACAAAAATAAGGAGAGATGCTACCCATTCCATGCCTGCCTTTCTCTTCACTGCCTATAAAACTCCCTCCAAACTCTATTGAAGAAAATCATCAAAAAACCAAATCTATGTAAAGTCTTTTTATCAAGGCCAACCAAAATTTTGAGACTTTCTACTCTTTACAGGGATCACCAACATGATTTTTTTTAAAGAAAAAAAATCTATTGACTAAGCTAGTGAGAATTTGTCCGTACCTTCCATATGTACATGTCCCTTGCTGGTCTAAGAACTATGCATGAATATAATATATATGCACTTACAGTGTTACCCTAGCAAGGACTTCCATGATGGAAGGTAGCCTCCCAGGAATAAGACTGACAATTTCTTAATGTAATTGGAGTCATCTCTTGGACTAGGAAATCAGTCTGGAAATCTATCTACTTTGAGATCACTAGAACAGGACAGAAAACTTCCCTTCCCCGCATTCCAGTAGGCTTCAGCTAAATGTGAAGGGGACCAACACTAATGGCCATTTTCACTCCCAGCCATACCATTAGTGAATCCATCGAAAAAGAACAGCCTCCTCCAGAACTATGATGTCTTTTGTCCACGTTCTGTCTCCCTGCTCCATTGTGTTAATGATCCTCATTGTCTCTTTCTAGATTTCCTATCAGGTAGTAAATATGGGCATCTTAGCCAAAAGGTAAGTACTAATCCCATTAGAATAGGTATTGTTTATCTTCCTCATGTCATTAAGCATATTCTTCCTGACTATGAGTCACACTATGAACCTCCTGCATCAATGTCCTCCTACCTCAGTCCACCTATCATGTACAACAGTGTCTCTGGGCCAATCACCACCGGCATCACCTGCATAAATTTGATCCTGCATTGAGCAGGGAATAGGATTAGTTGGCCTGTATGGCTTCTTTCAACTCTTTTTCCATGATTATGTACATGGGAATTTAATCCCTTTATCTGTCTGAGCTCGGGTTCTGACATGTATATTGTGGTCTTTCCATATTCAACATCTCTTTCCTAAAGGTGTTTGGGCTAATCCTGCATTGAGCAGGGGGTTGGACTAGATGCCCTGTATGGCCCCTTCCAACTCTATGATTCTATGAATTCACATCTGGCATTACTTTCTTGGAGAAGACACTGATTGACAACTTCATCTCTTTATTTTTCAGAGACCCACCTCCACTTCAGGATATTTTCCATTTTACTCATCTAGCTAACTCTCTTCCTATAGAATCTGATGTTTCTTTCCATTCATTTTCTTAATTAATACAAAATTCCTTTGGAAACAAATCGGGTTTGTTAAATTCAAAGCATTTCTAAAGGTATTGGACACCTGTATACAGTAAAAGATGTCAGTTAATTCACCTCTCATTAAGCTAATCTGTCCATTAAGATGGATAGATAAAAACCCTAACAAAAGTATAAATAAAAATATAAGCCACTTTAGATCCCCATTGCGAAGAAAGACAAGGTATAAGAGGAGTAAATAAACAACTGCTTAGGAGGGGAAGCATGGGCTACATTCAATCAAATGGCTGCTTAAGACACTTTGCTCATCATCAAATCAAGTGGTCAAGACTGGTGCCTGTGGCATGCATGCGTGCAAACAGGGAGATTGAAGCTGACATTATATTCCACTTTCATTCTGTTCTTTGGCTCTCATATGTTCAAATACTACCAGAGGTAAAAGAATTGATAGCATGCAGCTTCTAGAGTTGTCCCTTATCTATCTATCTATCTATCTATCTATCTATCTATCTATCTATCTATCTATCTATCTATCTATCTATCTATCTATCTATCTATCTATCTATCTATCTATCTATCTATCTATCTATCTATCTATCTATCTATCTATCTATCTATCTATCTAGCTATCTAGCTAGCTATCTATCTATCTAGCTATCTATCTATCTAGCTATCTATCTATCCATCCATCCCTTGCAGCTCAGGGTGATTTATATAGAAAACAGGGATAATACATCACAATTTATAACGTCAGGTAAACAACAGAAGATAAATAGCGGCCGCAACTGAGCGCGGCCGCCGTTGACACTGCGGTAGCACCCGGGAGCGGCGCACACCCAACTTCGTCAGCGGGCCGCGCTGCGGCGCGCTGGGGGGAAGGGCGGGGCTGCCGGCCTTAAAAGGCCATGGCGCACGCAGCCCGCCCTCTTTCCCTTCGGCCACGCGCCCGGACAGCTACCCTCCCGTCCCCCCCTGTTGTTACCGTTTTTCGTTGCAGTCTTGGGTCATGCAAGGTAGGGAGCCCGTTGGCAGGGAGCCCGTCTGCGTACGGGACTCCCTGAAGTAGGGGGTCTCGTTAATGAGACCGGCCATAACCGGGCGCGGCCTACCTGGCTGGGAGGCCAGGGGCCCGGGGCCAAGTGAGGGGAGGGGGCCCCATGGAGGCAGACGCCCGTGGGGTCCTTGATGGTCGCCTCCCAGGGATCCCGTGGCGGAAGGCATCCCATCCTCCCAGCTGGGAGCGAGGCGAGGAGCTGGAACGCCGCAGGCATGGTGGTCAGCCGGCCGGTTGACAAGGCATGGGCTACTTTACCTGGCATGCGGGCCAACCCTCCGGTGGGAGGGGTTCCGGTTAATAAACGGCTGCGGCCAATTTTGTTGCCAGACTGGGGTCAGCGTCGTTACTGGGATAGTCGCCACCTGCTAGTCAACACGTAGTACAACATTTTGTATAACATTTCTTATGAAAACATTGACTTGCTAACTATGATCCCATAGGTTAGTCAGTTTGGGATTCAGTTAACGGGAAGGCCCGGCAGATGCTGTTGGTTCGTCCTCAAGTTAAATGCCTGGCAAAAGAGCTACATTTTGCAGGCCTTGCAGAACTGTGGAAGTTCCGTCAGGGCCCTGATCCCTTCAGGGAACACATTCTACCAGGTGGGGGCCAGGACAGAGAGAGCTCTGGCTCTGGTTGAGCCAGGGATCTGGTTCTTTGGGGCCAGGGATCACCAGCCAGTTGGAAATAGTGGAGCATAGAGCTCTTTGGGGGGGTGTAGGTAGTGAGGCGGTTCCTTAGGTACACTGGGCCCAGACTGTGTATGGCCTTAAACATGATTGCCAAAACATTAAGTCTGATCCAGAATTCTGTTGGGAGCCAGTGCAGTTGTTGGAGAACGGACTGGATGAGAAATCTCCATGGTGTACCTGTAAGCATTGCTGTTCAGATATCAGGATACTTGTCATCATATTTCCCGTTATTTTCTTTCCACAAGCTGTCATCCCTTCCCAAATCCTTTCCATGTACTTTTCATCTTCTGTCTTCATTATTCTTACAGCCTCCTCACTGAAGTTTGGCATTTCTTTTCATTTATAAAACACTGATTTTTAACAGCACAGAAATAACCCACGGTTTCTTAAAATAGCCAACTACATTTCCTCTCCCTCCTCCCGCCATCATCATCATCATCATCATCATTATTACAAAACATGTTGACTGTGAATTCAAGTCCTTCTCTTTTTTCCTGCCTGCTGTTATTTGCCCTTTGGGGAGGAAAGCAGTGGATTTTGATGTTTCTTTTCTTCTAAATCTTTGGGCTGTGAAACAATTAAATTTTACATGTTTGGAGCAGGTGGCGGAATGCATTTATAATGGTCTCCAGTTTCCTTAAGAGTTAGTTTTGAAAAGGAAACAAACAAAGAAACAAAAAGAATCCCAGTGCTTTGAGTGTGATGACAGAAGACTTTAAGGAGACCTCTTGAAATACGAAAAGGGTTGACTTGGTTTTAATCATTTCTCACCAGACATTTGCCAATGGTCCCGAGCTATTGCAGAACAATGGCTAATGAACTGGTTTACTCAACACAAAGACATGTCTTTGATGAGCACAGACCCACACTCTGAGCTGTAAGAATCAGAACACTTACTGCGCTATCTGTACACCGCCCGTGGCGCCGCGGGCGCCACGGACTAAATAAAGGAGTAAGGCGTTCTGAGGCGGGATGTGTCCGGGATGAGGAAGGGTCCGGATTGGACCCTTCCTCATGACAGACAATCAGAGGGAACAATCGGCAGGCGCGAAGCGCCTGCCGATTGTTCCCTCTGATTCCCAGCCCAAGGAACTGTGAGCCGCGCGTAGCGCGGCTTGCAGTTGCTCCCGGCCTGATGCGGCGCGAGGCGCGAAGCGCCTCGCGCCGCATCAGGCCGCCGCCTGAGGAAGCCCCGCGTGGCTGCCGGGGGCTCCCTGCCCGGCGGCCTGACGCGGCGAGAGGCGCGAAGCGCCTCTCGCCGCGTCAGCCCGCCGCCGCCGCAAGACCAGGACTCGAACAAGGACTCACCAGGACAAGAACAGGACTCGCCAGCCTCCCACCGCCTCCTGCAACATGAACGCACAGCCCTGCAGCCCACCGCCAAGCCGCTGGCCGCACTCACCTACCTCCACCTTCTCTAACATCGCCACGGAGCCCCGCAGCCCGCCGGCGAAATCTCGGATTTACAGCTGGGTCCTCTTTATGTTTCCTCGGCAAGAGGCGCGAAATGCCTATCGCCGTCTCAGCCCGCTTCCGCCGAAAGAACAGGACTTGAACAAGGACTGCGGCCGATCGCCAGCCGCTCGCCAGCCTCCCGCCGCCTCCTGTAACATCAACGCACAGCCCTGCAGCCCTGCCATGAGGAGCCGTGGACAGAGCGGAAAAGCCTCTCTGGCGGGGTCATCGGCCGAGCCCCAGCCTCAGATCCCCGCCCAGCGGCAGGAAACACAGCAGCGGAAGGAGCCAGCGCGTCATCGGCTGATTTCCGGCCCACGCTGAGAGGCCCGGCTGCCGGCACGAAAAGCAGCAGCAGCGCAAGGAGCAGCGGCCTGGCGCAGGGGCCTGCGCCGGACACGCCATGAGGAGCTGCGGACCGATCGGAAAAGCCTCCCCGTCGGAGGACCGCGGCGCCGAGGCGACGGAGCCCGCCGCGTCAGCCCGCCACTCAAAGGTGTCCTCACCAGCTCACTGCCCAGTGGACCAACGAGTGCCGGCGGCCGCCCCACGCTCGGAGCCGGAGCCGCGCCTGCGATCACACATGGAGCCGCCAGCGCCGCTGAACCTGCGCCAACAATGATGACCTGCGCTGGCCGGCGCCAGCCCCACGCTCGGAGCCGGAGCCGGAGCCGCGGCCGACTGAGGAGCCGCCAGCACAGATGGACCTGCCCTCAAACTTTCCATGCCTAGCCCGCTCCCACGGCTGCAAGAAGCCTCAAGATCCCTGCCGTTGGTGGAGGGGGGGGCTCAACCATCTCGCCGCCCCGGGGGAAAACAACGAGACCGTGCCTTTGCAAACTCCCTGGTCCCAGGAGGTATGTCCATCCTTTTCGCTTTAAAATGCTGACAAGTGTCTTATGTTCCTGTGCTGGTACAGTTGAGGGACTCTGCACATGCTGCAGGCCTCAGAAAAACATCAGCGATTCTGGTTCTGGAGTGCAACTCATTTTAGAGAAAAACAACCTGCCAGGGGCTCCCTGCAGGGAAAGCCTAGCGCCCATTGTATTTAGACATACAATGGGCTTTATTTACTAGTTCTCCCATAAAAAGACAAGAATCTGCTTCAGGCATCGGGGAAGGAAGATAACAGTGTGATCCTAACCAGCCTGGTACAGTACAGGACAACTTCAATGAGTTTAGGAAGGTACACCTGTACTTAGAGTGATACTGTCTCTGAACATTCATTTTCCTTAATTCCTGCAAAAGCTACTCTGATTTTTGCAAGGTGAAAAATTTATTTCTTCAAGCACTGCTTTCAGAAGAATATGTTCTGGGGCTGCAACAAGCTCAAGCTCTCCCCATTCATGAGGTGTTCCAGGCAGGAGATCAGCAGAGGCAGTTTGCAGTAGCCTTTCTCTACCTTAGTAAAGAGCCTCTTGTGGCGCAGAGTGGTAAGGCAGCCGCCTGAAAGCTTTGCCCATGAGGCTGGGAGTTCGATCCCAGCAGCCAGCTCAAGGTTGACTCAGCCTTCCATCCTTCCGAGGTCGGTGAAATGAGTACCCAGCTTGCTGGGGGGTAAACGGTAATGACTGGGGAAGGGAATGGCAAACCACCCCGTATTGAGTCTGCCATGAAAACGCTGGAGGGCGTCACCTCAAGGGTCAGACATGACTCGGTGCTTGCACAGGGGATACCTTTACCTTTACCTTTACCTTAGTAAACCTTGCTCCCTTGCTGGTTTCTCATCAAAGTACTAACCATGGCCAACCCTGATTAGCTTCTTTTATGGTAGAAAAAGCCATCAAATCATGACCAGCTAATTGCCAACTAGTGGTAACTCTGTTTCTGCACTGGGAAATTCACATGCAGGAGCACAAATCCAGAGCAGCTGATGTGCACTGGGCCAAATTCTCCTCTGTGTGGGAGTAGGAAGAGATGGAGCAAACTGCCCCGGCTCAATCCAGCCCTGCAGTGCTTGAGAATGCTAGTTCTTTGCTGCTATTTATAAATAAAATTTCAGGTTGTTTTTACTTTGGGTTGGGTGGGTTGGAGAGAAACAGAGGGGGTTATATGTTACTTCTGGTAGGCTGACAGGAAGGTGTGGCCAGCTGACCAGGGTTACTTCAAAGGCTACAAACTTTTTTAGGGATTACTTACCATCAAAAGGTTGAGAAAGGCTGCTCCAGGGTTAGTGGTAGGGAGGTTGAATGTGGATTTTGACTTTAAGATGACATAATCCCTTGTTAAATTTATTCCCCTTTATTTATTTGTTTGTTTAATTATGTTTGTATTCTGCCCTCCCTTGTAGCTCTAGGTGGTTTACATTGGAACATTCATAGTATGGTAAAGTACAACATGCATGACATTTTAAACAGTAAGAGTTTGCATCAACTTCCATAATACAGTAAAATATAAACTATTTGATTTATCATTCCAATTTTATTTTCAACAATGGGAGTAGGTTTTACTGCATTGACAGGCAGGTGGGCATCAACCGGCCCCAAGAAAGATGCTCACATCATCAATTATGTTGGTTTAACCAGACCACAGCTTTTATTTACCCAAACAGTAGGGTTGGCTTGGCATAGGAGGGAAACCTACCATTGTGGTCAGGTGACCATGTCCTCCCCCCTCTGACCCAGTGCAAGCAAAGGCATCCTGTTCGTCTCCCAGCTGCAAGCATGGGCTCCTTTGCCACTATGCCCCCCTTATGCAAAGGGGAAGTGTGCCACCTGAGGTACCACTAGGGGTACACACCTCCATTGGTCCACCTCATGGCTGTGTGAGCTCCAAGCCTTCCCACAAGTGCTGGCCTAGCTCACAACCAGCCACCTCTTATGGAGGCCTCCAAACTGGGGAGTGCAGGATGCAGGCTGGACCTCCCCTAAAACAGGCTCCCCCTAACCCTTCCCGCAAGCTGTGACAAAACATTTTCATAAACAATTAACAAATTAAACTGTATAACCTGAACATGGGGTGGGTGGAAAGGACAACCATCTGGAGCAACCAACTAGGTGAAAGAGGCTGGGCCGGTGCACATGGCACCTTTTATAGTCCCACCTCTCCGCCTGCCTGCCAGCCTGGCATCAGGCGGCCTGACACACAACTCCGTGCGTGACTCCGGGCATGTTTTTCGGTGCCTGCACCTCCCCACATCAGTCTTCGGCCTCAGTATGTCAGGGCCTCCTTATGTGGATTTAATTCTTTTCTATGAGTGCAGTTGGTGGAAGAAGGGGTCACTGGACTCTGTTTGATGGTAGGCTCACTTACCACGACTGAAAACCTGGTAGAAGAGTTCCAATTTGCAGGTTCTGCAGAATTGTTTTAGCTCTGGCAGGGCCTTGATATTGTCTGGGAACTCATTGTACCAGATAGGGTCCAGGACAGAGAAAGCCCTGGCTCTGGTTGAGGTCAAGTGAGCTTCCCTGTGGCCAGGGATCACCAATTTCTTGATACTGGTAATGCTGTTTGTGGGGCATAGGTGGAAAGGCAGTTTCTCAGGTGCTCAGGGCCCAGACCACATATGACCTTGAAGGTGATTACCAGAACCTTAAACTTGATCCAGTAGTCAACTGGTAGCTGTTGGCATGTGGGCCTCATTTGGGCCCTCCAAGGTGTTCCTGTAGGAACCCTGACTGCTGCATTAAAATGGTCTGCTGCTTTTATCTTTCTAATGAGGTGTTTGGATGTTATGATCATTTGGGAAGGGCTCAATGACAGTGTAGGTACAAATGAAAAGCCTTTGCTAAGTACAGAATGTCCCATGGTTTAAATTTTATCTTAGATAGGTTGAGTACCTGAGGTTTTCTGGTTCTTTTCTGATTGTAGGTTCTGACTTCCTGAGCTCTTTATTTCTTCCTTGATCTCAGTTCTCAACCCCAACATAAAAAAATAATCATTTTTCCTCAATATGGAATAAATAAAGTTACATGACAGTTGTTTGAAGTAGATGGTAGTTGTAACCACAGATGTAGTTGTCTTATCAAAATGAGAACCAGTGTCAAGAATCATGTTAAAGGACACAGACTTTTCAGTATCAGTAGTTTTAAATGGTGTCCAGTTATAAATCCTGTTTTCATCATAATCCTTTTTGTCCATCTGAAATTTAAGTTTAATTGTGTTGTTTTGTAAACTGTTTTTGATTCTCTCTATCCAAGTTGTTCATTTTAGCTGTGAAGTCACTATCATTCACTATTATTCATAGAAGTGTTAATGTTTTCTTTCAGTTGTTTGATATCTGCCTCATTCAGAATTTTCAGTTAACAATATCATCAAGCCTATCAAACACTTGTTTACAATTGCAAACCATCTGTCTCTAAATTGATCATTGTGAAGAAACAACCCTGGAGCTTTTGTAATGCTAAGCCCCCTTGGTATAATTTTTTTCTTACACTGATCCATAAGAGCCCCTGTGTTAGCACTGATTCTCTTTATCCTAACATGGGATCTCCATAAATTTTCCTAATCATTATATTAATCAGAATGTGTATTTCCTGGAGCATGGAATTGCGATCAGTAAGTAATTTGGTGAAGTCAGACTTGAAGAGCTGCTGTTAAACTATTTATGCAGCTGAGTTGTACCTATATGGGGAGAGGAATGGGAAGATGACTATAAACTGCTTTGAGCCTCCTTTGGGTAGGGAAAAGCAGCATATAAGAACCAACTCTTCTTCTTCTTTTATATGTTCACTAGTGATGTGTAATGGTCACCCTGAGGTTGCAGTGGGGAAAAAAACTGAGCACATGTTCTGGAGATTCCTTTGTTTAAGTTGGACTCCTCTTTCTTCAGGAAGAGAAAGAGCTGATGAGTGTGTGTCCTATGCTGAAGCAAGGAGCAGCAGCCATTAAGACTTTCAGCTCTCCATCTGCTCATGTGTATACATGTAGTCTGCCTGCAGCCTATCCACAAGAGGCTTGCAATGTGTTTTCTTTGTAACTATCTTTTAAGCTTTTGTACTCTGATTCAGTAAAGAGACTGAAACAGATATGATAGATTTTCTGTAAATAACTATGCAATAAAAATTATCTCTTGTAAACCTCAAAGTGCTGTGGGTCTGGATATGTGTCTCATCCACAAAGTTAACCAATAACTGCATACTTTCAAAATGCGCTGTTACTCTGCAGTTCAATTTTTTTCTGGAGGGACCTAGGACAAAGCCAGGGCCGAAAATCCCAACAAGCAGTTAAAATAAGCCCCTGAAACAAGAAGTCCAATGTTTTATTTACAGAAATGTATAACCATGTTGAATCAATTATTTAAGGAATGATTTCACAAAAATACTTGCTCAGCTCCATGTGACATGGGTGAGCAGTGAGAAGAATAGTGTGTGAAATGAATTATTCACTAAGTATTATTTGACCAGTTCTAGACAGAAATCCAAACAGCAGAGTACAGAGGCAAGTAAATGTTCTATATTCAGCTTCCCATTCAGCTTCTGACACAGGCAATTGCAAGAAAATATTGTGCAAAGAACTGGAGACCCTACAAAACATATTTTTGCAATACATGTATTGTTTCCTTTCAAATGATAATTCATCCTATTACGGTCCTTGAAAGTCGTGTCCATGTCTCAAAACTCTGTAGGATTTTAATATGTGGTTTACAGCTATGTGAAGGAAACAGTTGCTAGATATTTTTTAGTGTGCTTATACAGTGTTCCATCATGCCCTGGGGGCCTGGAGCTCCGAAGAGGCCCTAATCTGATCCAGGTGCCACTGGACTGCCAGAAATGCTTGCTCCACGGGAAACTGGGGGAAGATCACAGAGGGAGGGGGAATTACCTGCCCAGCATTGTGCTGATGCCATGATGTTACTTCTGGCACAAACTGGAAGTGATGTCATAACACCGGGACAGTGCTCTAGCATTTGTTCCAAAATTTCTGGGTCACATCAGAGGTGACATGGTGTCCCTATGATAAGGTAAAGGTAAAGGTATCCCCTGTGCAAGCACCGAGTCATGTCTGACCCTTGGGGTGACGCCCTCCAGCGTTTTCATGGCAGACTCAATACGGGGTGGTTTGCCAGTGCCTTCCCCAGTCATGACCGTTTACCCCCCAGCAAGCTGGGTACTCATTTTACCGACCTCGGAAGGATGGAAGGCTGAGTCAACCTTGAGCCGGCTGCTGGGATCGATCTCCCAGCCTCATGGGCAAAGCTTTCAGACGGCTGCCTTACCACTCTGCGCCACAAGAGGCTCTTATGATATTGATTGTCAATTTCACCCCACAACCCCCATCTTAACAGGCAATCTGATCTCCTTATTGGAGGGATTTTACAATTAAGCCAAGCATAAGGAATGAGGAGCTATCTTCATGGTGCAATTTTTTGAAATGCACCCAGTTTTATATGTAACATCAAATGAGAAAGGAACAAGGATATAAATGTACTAATCTCCATTGGCACTGAGTCAGACTATGGTTCATTTAGTGCAAGGTGGTCTCCTCTGACTCAGAATGGCTCTTCAAAGTTTTATTTAGGAACACCTTCACATTTCTCATCCCTGTGATGAGCTGGGTTCGATTGTGCACTCCCCCCATGCATCCAGCTGGGTGACCTTGGGTTTGCCACAGCACTGATAAGGCATATAAGAACTAACTTCTTCTTCTTCTTCTTCTTCTTCTTCTTCTTCTTCTTCTTCTTCTTCTTCTTCTTCTTCATACTTGTACCATTTCCTGTTTTCTGAGACCAATCCCCCCCCCCACTTAAAATGCACAGTGGTCTGTGTGTCGAACTCTCAGAATCACAAATTATTTGTTGTTGTTGTTGTTAGTTGCAAAGTCATGTCCGACCCATCGCAACCCCATGGACAATGATCCTCCAGGCCTTTCTTTCCTCTACCATTCCCCGGAGTGCATTTAAGCTCACACTGGCTGCTTCAGTGACTCCAGCCAGCCACCTCATTCTCTGTTGTCCCCTTCTTCTTTTGCCCTCAGTCACTCCCAGGCTCTTCTCCAGGGAGTCCTTCCTTCTCATGAGGTGGCCAAAGTATTTGAGTTTCATCTTCGTACTTTTATAGCTAGCAAGAGTCTGGGGGATATGTCATCAAGCGATGATAATAGAAACGTAGAATTGGAAAGGACCATGCCAACCATGTAATCTGTTCAATGCAGGATCAGCCTTAACCACCCTTGATATCTGTCCAACCACTGTTTGAAGAGTACCAGTGAGGAGGATCTCACCACATCCTTAGGCAGCCTATTCCACTGCTGAACTACTCTGACTTATCCCCCACCCTGATATCTATCCAATACCATTCCATACATAGTTTAAACCCACTACTGCGAGTCCTAACCTCTGCTGCAAACAGAAACCTTTCCCTGCCCTCCTCTAATGACAAACATTCATATACTTAAAGAGAGCAATTATATCTCCTTCTCAACCTCATCTCCAGGTTGAACTTTTCCAAGTCTCTCAGCCATTTCTCATAGGGTTTGGTCCCCAGGCCCCGGGTCATCCTTGTTGCTCTTCTCTCCACATAGGCCTCCAGAACTATACACAGTACTCCAGGTGTGGTCTGACTGATGCAGAATACAGCAGAACTATGATATCTTGCAATTCTGATGCAATACCTCTGTTGAGCCAACCCAGGTCTGCATTTGCTGTCTTTATTGCTAAGCTTATATTTAGCTTACAGTCCACAAGTACCCAAAGATCTTATTCACACACACTGCTATCAAGAAGTGTATATCCCATCCAATATGCATGCTTCTCATTTTTGTGACCCAGATGCAAAACTCTGCCATTATTCTTATTGAATTGCATCGTCTCATTTGCCCACATTTCCAGCATGTTCAGATCACATAGAAGAAGAAGAAGAAGAAGAAGAAGAAGAAGAAGAAGAAGAAGAAGAAGAAGAAGAAGAAGAAGAAGAAGAAGAGTTGGTTCTTATATGTCATTTTTCTCAACCTGAAGGAGGCTCAAAGCGGCTTACAATTGCCTTCCCTTTTGTCTCCCCACAACAGACACCCTGTGAGATGGGTGAGGCTGAGAGAGCCCTGGTATCACTGATATCACTGCCATGGCGAGCCCAAGGTCACCCAGCTGGCTTCATGTGGGGGAGTAAAGAACCAAACCTGGCATGCTAGATTAGAAGTCCGCACTCCAAGCCACTACACCAAACTGGCTCTCAATCTTTGAACTCAATCTTTATCTTCTGGGTTATTTGCTACACCTCCCAATTTGGTGTCATCTGCAAATTTAATGAGTAGTCCCTCTATCCCCTCACCCAGATAACTGATGGCAGGCTGGTATGGAAGTCTAGGACAGCTATACAGAGCCAGGTAATGGCAAACCACCTCTGTTTGCCTCCTACCTTGGAGATCCGATAGGGTTGCATTTTCCACCACCATCAGGGACTGAAGAGCAGTTATAACTCCTCTCCGTGATTGCCCAGGTATATCTAGAAAAGCGACTTCAGTAAAACGAAAGACAAAATGGAAAGAATTCTGTCAGAAGTGGTGAAAATTCTCAGGAAGCTTGCAGAGAACTGAAGTCCTTTAAAAAAAAACCCTTCTGAGAAAGTGACAGCAAAACTGAAAAGTGCAGTTTCAGCAAGTGTAAAATTCGGTAACGGTTGTAGCAATACCTTTGCTAGACATATGGCCGCTTCTTTTCCTGGAGGTTCATTTCTCTCCAGAAATCCTATACCAACTATTGAGAAATGGACAAAGGATATTGAAACATCCCAGTGAAAAGGCTCAACTTCAGAATTACAGCTTTGTCTGAAAGGCAATGACTCCGCTATTAGCCTGTGTGCAAGTTACGGATCTTAGTACGCTGTGTAGTACAGGAGTCTGGAAGAGGGATTCATCTTAATCACCACAAGGTAATTGGATGAACTACTGCCAAAGTTCAGGGGGCTCATAAAGCAGTCACCATTACTCTCTGGCTTCCAAGACAAAGATAAGATTTTATCCATGACACATAATCAAAAGGGTATTACTTTTGAAAGATAAATACATCATGGCATAGTTCTAATGAACTAAGATGAAAACCTGACCTCTGACATCATGAGATGTTACTATTAGAAAAGAGGGTATTGATTTTTTTTTTTGCCTCCTTTACTGCATGTTCTGAAAATAATTGCAGTAAATAGTTTATATTTTGAACTGTAAGTTGCAAAAGTTGCAGTTTTCCTCGTAGTTTGTTCTTGAAATGGAATGAAGAAAAACAGTAGCGCTATCAATCAGGATCTTAACTTCTCTGTTGGTGCTTTCATACCCCCCCCCAAGGACTCCTTCCACTCACTAATGGAGTCTTTTAGTTTTTGGGGTTGCCAGCTTCCAGGCAGGGCCTGTAGATCCCCCAAGATTGCAACTGAACTCCAAAATGCACCAATCAGTTTCCTGGAGGAAATGGCTGACTTGGAGGGGGTAATCAATGGCATTATATCCAGCTGAAGCATCTCACCTCACTATACCCCACTTTTCCAAGGCTTACCCCATCAAGGAGTTTCAGGCTGAACACTGTGGATCCTCAGAGCAAGAGTGTGCAAATAATCAGAGATTTTCTTTAATAAAAATACATTTAATTTTTTTTTTAGGAAGAATAAAGCACTACAGTCTAAGACAAGCAACACAAAACAATAGAGCTAGCTTTCAACCTGACACTTAGAACTCTGGATCAGGTGGAACATGTTATGTTCCTGCATATGCAAGCCACTACTCAAATGTCCAAACTACTCTGCTGCAGCAAAACTCTAGAAATGAGTCATAGGAAATCTGTGCCATAGGACCTGGGTAGTCAACCTGTGGTCCTCCAGATGTCCATGGACTACAATTCCCAGGAGCTCCTGCTAGCATTTGCTGGCAGGGCTCCTGGGAATTGTAGTCCATGAACATCTGGAGGACCACAGGTTGACTACTCCTGCCATATGATGCCCAAGCTACCGCCCTCCCCACCCATCAAATTGTTAGATATGGGATAGTCTATCTTGTCTATTGAAGCAATATTCTAGCACTCGCCAGATGCAGGATATTCCATCTTCTTTAATGTAGCAGAGTCTGCAGGCTCTTCAAAACAGATGATGAATAAATATACAATGCATGTATTTATAACTGAGAAAGCTGAAGGTGAGTTTAATAATTATTTGCATACAGAGTTTTTCAAGTTAACCTTATGACAATAAAAGCAATCACAAGAGTAGAGAGCCAAATGGGGAAAAACTGTTAATCTGTACACATAGAGAGGGGAGGGGCCTGATTCTGGAGCAGAGCCTTCAGACCCCATCCCTCCAGGAATAATAGAGCATTACCACATTGTTGCCCACAAAGGTCTTAATATTGGGAAATCGGCAATGCGAGAGGTAGAGGTTATCACGATCTTTTACTGAACGCTTACAAAGAACCAATCTGCGCTAGGGAGTCGCACATGTGACCAGCAATTCACCCTAGGTAGTGACATCTCAAGAGGACTATTCCCAGTTTTCAGAAGAGTAGTAAGTCTGTCTTTGCTTGATTTTGCATTGTTGTGAAATCACCACCCTACTAATATCTTGTTATTAAGCCTTAATACAAAATATTGCAATCACAAGTGATTCATTCTCTTCTTGCATAACCTATGAATCTGAAAGCAGACTGTCCTGGTTGTCATTGCCCAGTGAAAAAAATGGATGCTTTGGAAGATGGACTAAGTTCCTTGCTGAGGTCCCTCTCCTCTACCCCTAAATATCCAGGTCCCACCTGGATGCTGACAATCCTATTCACTTGTTCTCCATGTAACCTTACATTTTTATTGTAATAATAATGTGAAAGAGGGAAACCGTATGTGCTATAATTGAAAGAAGTGAGGAAAATGTCTGATTATTTTATCCCTTGTCTGTGATGGTACAGCCCACTAAGAATTTATTTCCATGATTTGGTTTCCATACCTGCAATGATATGGCCTGCAAATATACCCATGATTCTGCTTTGAATATAATCTAGTACTAGGCATTCAAACTGGCATTTCATTTGTATCTTTCCTTAACATCACATTCATTATAGAAGTGTTTTGATTTTTCTGTCTACCTTGAACTTTTGTCCCTCTAACAAAGGCTACTGATTGAAGAATATACCCTTGTTTTCACTGGGTGTAAAATCATAGTATAATTGTTCTGGTGGGGGTGGAATGCAGAAAGACATGTTTAAGTAACAAAGAATCATCATGATAATGAAGCAAAGGACTATTTTTCAACTGACTATAATAGACAATATCCTTCACTTTTCAGTGCTATTGTTATTGTTTTTTTATTAACAAGATTTACTGGACAAACACAATTGTTGTTTGACCTCTGAGCGAAAAGGGCACAATGGCTCATTCAACTGGATGATTGCTGATTACAAAAAAAGACAGTTCTATGTGATTGCTATGGCCACTGTAGCCCCCCTTGCTAAAACATGCTTTTAATCCATTTGATTTCCATCAACCAGTTGCCATATTCCATGACCACAATTCTTCTTTTGTTGCTAAATGCTTGTTAATATTTGGTTTTCAATTTTTAATCATTTAAATACTATCCTATAAATATAGTGAATTATATAAGCTTCATTCTTTTTTAGTGACTTAATAATATTTGAGAAGTTCATATCAGTCTTTCTTGTTTAACCTTTCAAGCATGATATCGTGTGCAATTTTCTTTGTAATACATGGTCTTGTTCTATTTGGATGTATGGAACACTATGGAAGTAGGGAATATTATGAAATATTTTCTGTTTACAAAAAACAGGACAAAAAAAAACCCTTCCATAAAATTGTAATTAAAACATTACAGTGTATATGAATAAGCTTTTCTGATTTCCATGGGTTTTAATCACTCCTGCCGTCTCAAGCACTTTATTTCAAATGAGGTGCGGGCAGAGAAAATCTTGTCAGGGTATTTTATTTTTTTGTATTTTTGTATTTTTGCAACAATGGGGAAAGGTCTGATAGATTTTGGTGGTGCTGTGAGAAAGGCACATTTTTATATAACTGTATGCTATATGTTTAAATGGGGGGGAACTTGGCAGCATGCTGGGGGGGACACAAACAACAACTCTTTTTTTAATTAAATGCTTCATTAAAAGGGAAAGAACTTTAGGCTATTTGTTGTGGTCTCAATTTTGGTGTCTGTTTTTGTCTGGCTATAATTTATGCTTCCTTCAGAATGCAGTCTTTGCAAACAACCTCCACAAATGGTAAACTAATTATTGAACAAACAGATCTATAGCATACAGCCTGTTGCAGAAACATTAATCACTGTGTTCCGTGTCTCAGGAAAGCTGTCTTCACAATTGGGAGATGATAGGATGCCACCTCGAATTCACAGTGACATCTTCAAAAAAAGAGAAACTAACATAGTATATAACTTATGATACTGAAACTGTCTGATCGCTGTGAATAGATGTTCTAAAGACATACTTTCACTCCCCAGCTCCCATGCAGGAGCACAAATTGGGGGCGGATGAGGTGCACCAGGCCAAATGGTCCCCCATGTGGGTGCAGGAAGAGGGGGGGGCAACTTGCCACAACTAAAACTTCAGCCTGCAACCCGGCATGAAACCTCCAGTGCGTAAATGGTCATGGTGAATATTTCATCGCAGCTGTGGGTTTGCATGTGATGGAGCCTGTAGACAGGGAGTCCAGTGTGCAATCGGACTCCCTAGGATTCAGGGCCTCCATAAGAGGTGGCAGGTAAACAAGCATGGCTTACCCAGTGGGGAGGCCAGGGATTTGTTTGCTAGGCAACCTGGGGTCAGCCAAAGGAGCTTTGTGCCCCCTTTGGCTCCCCTGCATAGATCACTTCCCTTAGCAGTGGATTTCATTAGGCAAGGGGATCTGCTCTCCCATTGAGGATTGGTGTAGATCCCCAGGGCACATCTGGACTCTGTGGGTTTTTGGTGCAGTACTCTGACTTCTAGGTCAGGCTTCCTCTCCCATGCTAAGCCAACCCTCCTGTAGGGAGGTAATAAAGCTGTGGCCTTGTTTATACCCAACACTGATGTGTTGCATCCAGCTTGAAATGCCCCCCTGCAAGTCAAATGCTGAAAACCTGTCAGCAGTACTTAAAAGTACTTAAAACAAAATTTTAAAGTATTTTAAAATAAATTAATCCCCCAGTTCCTTCTTGGAATCCCTGTCTGGAAAATTTACAATTTTCATTCATTAGGCAATTATTAAAAGTTCCCAATTTTGTTTCAAATAGGAATCTTATAGCAGAACTTAGACAACAGAAGCTAGAAACAAGAGCATGGCTGCTCACTTTGGGATGCTGGTTTTGAATACAATTCCACCCACAACCTTATTCATTGCTACTAAACTTGCTGAGTACCTCAAACTTTCCTGAAGGATTTAATAAAATAGTCCTTAAGAAACTACAACATATGGGGCTAGATATTCCTCTTCTCATTACACTGGAGGAACATATAGTTAGGAAGCAAGTAATGTAGCCTTAACAATTACATAGCCAAAGTTGAGTGGTCCCCAGTGATAAAAAGGTTGGGGACCACTGCCTTAGAGGAATGCAGAGTGCCAGATACTCTGGCCCACATTCTATTAGACTGTGTAAAATTCTCAAAATATCACCAGCCCCTCTCAAACAATTTCAAGAAATGCAACTTGGGTGTAAATGAGAAACTTGCGGTAAGCAAGGAGTAGAATAAGGGGAATTCAATCAGTATTGTGAGAAAACTTTTTGTATATTAGAGAAAACTGCATATTAGAGTAAACTTTTTGTATTTTAATCAAATAGTGGCCAAATAATTAGAGATGTGTTGTTGTTGTTAGGTGCAAAGTCATGCCCGACCCATCGTGACCCCATGGACAATGATCCTCCAGGCCTTCCTGTCCTTTACCATTCCTCGAAGTCCATTTAAGTTTGCACCGATTGCTTCAGTGACTCCATCCAGCCACCTCATTCTCTGTCGTCCCCTTCTTATTTTGCCCTCAATTGCTCCCAGCATTAGGCTCTTCTCCACAGAGCCCTTCCTTCTCATGACGTGGCCAAAGTATTTGAGATGTAGTTGATTTAAAAGCTGGTACTCTGTATGTTGTTATCTCTATATGTATGTTCCACTCTTTTACTATTAAATCTAGTAATTATGCCAATAAAGATATTCTCATCCAATCTCAAATTCATCAGGTACTAAAACATGAACAATTATACTCTAGCTTTAAAATACAGTCTTTGAGTTTTTATATATAGTAAGTGAACTGGCCATCACACCCATTGGCAGATTCAAAGTAGACAACAGTGTCCATGAGATTTTCCTTTCTTTATGAATCTTTATGTATAAGAGGCCAGAGATTTAAAGGTCTTCCAGAGATGATGCTTTATTGCACTAATCCATGTCCTTGCCTCAAAAGAGCTTTGGCTCAGCTCTGCTCTTGCACAATTCCAGAAACCCATTTGGGAGCACCAGTAATTATACATGGACTAGCTTCAAAGCCCGTTCCTAAGAACGGGCCCTGAAAGGGTCCCCTCCCCTGTCCACTGGCCAGGCCACTTAAGGTGGCTTTGGGCCACAGCTCACAGCCAGTTTAAGTGGGGTGGGCGGGGGGTTGGGCAGCTCATTAGGAGGCCTGGGACAGAGCTCCTTAGCAGGCAGTCAGCAGGCCCAGCCTAGCAGGCCAAGAGGCCCTCGTTAGCAAGCCTCCCACCATGCCCCTTTGACCAAGGCCCTCTCCCCTTACCTGCTGCTGGCTCCAGGCACTGAGGCGTCTGAGAGCAAAGAGGCTAGAGTCCAGGGCCAGAGGGCGGGAGCCGCAGGGGCAGGGCCTATCAGGACAAAGCTGGTTGCACCCTGATTCCAACTTGGACAGCCAGACACGTCCCACCCCCTAGGCTGTTTCAGAAATATATAGAGGAACAACAATGGATAAGGATGGGAGCTCACTAAGGAAGTACAGGGTCATTATGCAGAGGCAGGCAATGGAAAATTACCTTGTCTCACCTCTTGCCTTGAAAATCCTATGGAGTCACCACAAACTGGCTGTGACTTGACATCATTTTCCTCCACCAACTACTACCAGCAGATCAAAATAGGAAGCTACTACAGAAACAATGTGTTAATTAAAACCACCCAAAATTCACCCTTCTGCTCTGCTCTTGACATGTTATGTTCTGGATTCAGCTTTGCGAATCTATTGCTATTTTCCTTTCAATGCTTCATTTTCGGTTTGGCGTTCAATCCTTGAAGAGAAAGAAAAGGATCAAAACTAAATGCCATTTTAAGTACTAGTTTGTTTAAATTCCTTATGGATTTCCATGGGGAGGATATGCATGGCTTGAGGGATGAGTTTAGAATAATAAAAGATATTATATCTGTAGTTGGTCACCAAGGGCAGCGTTCCTCTCTGTTATAACCATGATTGTCTTCTTTTGTGCTCTTAATATCTGTCTTGTCCAGTAGCAGGAATCACTCTGTGCAAACTGCCATCTCGCTATTTATAATCAATTCCTCCAAGTTATTTGTCAGTTGGTGATTTTTTTTTTTTTGTCACTTGCTGCTGTACCATTGATAGGCAGTTTATCTTTCTGCTGCATTCTTGCAGCCTGCGGAACATTGCTTTGAAGAGCATCTCAACAGCACCACTGCTTAATGATACTAGCCAGGGCATCGACTCTAATCTTTCATGTTTGTTTCCATGACTAATTCACTCACTTTCTCTTCTTAACGGTGAGCTCTCCTAAATTCATATAAAAGCTGGGATAAACATTCCAGAGGTAGAAGATCCCCATCATCAGAGAGCTTCTGAAACCTCGTTACTATTTAATCAAAATACATTACTGAGACATATTTTCCTTCCCCTCCTGGAGGAGAACCAGAGGATGTAAAGTCTTGGTTTTAAATCTGTTCAGTTTAAGAATGAACACCTTAGATATTAACTTGCTGGGTTAATATGAGCAAGCTATTACCTCTATCCATTTCCATTCTTTAAAAGAGAAGTTGTAGAGATTAAATTGATGGGCTCTGCAACTGGATCTTTCTTTCTGTTTTTTGTTTTCTTTTGTTTGTTTTTGGTTTTTAAAGCTAAGCTGGAACCATACATGGCTGGGATCTGTACTATGCGAGGAGAGGAAAGGAGGTCTGACCAAACACCAGGCTGGGCTGCTTTAGGTATAAGGAGATCTTGACAGCTACAGGGAAATTAAAATCTCATGATATCCTCGTCAAAGAAGGTATCAAAATCACTTGGTTGGAGTACCATCAAGTTATCTCCAGGTTTAAGCCTGAGTTCCAATCACAATCTGGGTCAGTTTTAACTGACTTCAAAAAGATATTATTCCAGGCAAAGTCACATTTGCAGGGTCAACTGTACAAACTCTTATTAAAGTATGACACTGAGTCTGAGAAAGTTCAGCATTGTATGGTGAAATGGATGATGAACTTGAATCGTGCTATTCCTTTAGAGGAATGGGAACTATTATGGAACAAAACTGAAAGAGATGAAATGTCAGCTTTTAAGAGAAAATTGGTATAAGATGTTTTATAGATGGCACGTGACACCTAAGCTGGAAACTTTGATATAAAATGTTGGAAATGTAGGGGAAAGGTTAGTTCCTTTTACCATATACGGTGGACATATTTAAAAATTCAAAAATTCTGGAAAAAATTCATGATATTTTAATGTGAAAGTTAGATTTCCATTTTGTTCTGAATTTATCTTACTGTGTTACCAGTCAGTGTTCCTCAAAAAGCTGGTGATTTCTTATTTCATGCAACGACAACATCACGACTGGTGGCGGCTAAGATGTGGAAACACCAGTATACACCCAAAGTTGCGGGTTGGCTTGAGAAATTGGGAGAGTTGGCCAGAATGGTGAAGCTTACAAGCTGAATGAACAATCACTCTGCAGATGGATTCTAGGAATGCTGGAGCTATTATATCGACTATCTAGGAATGTATTAGAAGGTGGCAAGTCATAATGGATTGTAATCTATGTTTTATGTATCTTTTCTTATTTTCTCTTTTCTCTGTTCTATGCAAGCTTCAAAAAAAGCTGGTTTACCAGTACCTTAAAAATAAAAAGGAAGCTGCCCTGTGGATTTTAAATTGCCACAATTCGTTTCCTCCCACATCCCCACAAAGGGAATTGTGGTGTCCTCCTCAAACAGGTGTTCAGCCCTCCCCGATGACCTCCATACAGGTAAAATACACCATCAGAGTACGGAGATGGTGACTAATAGGGGCCATATGGCATGGGAAGCCCAGTGGGGAGGAGAAGACCATGCATCCAAGGTTGTGAGATCCTATCCTCCCCCCAAGGATCGGAAGCCTTTCCCACCCTTCTCTGGCCTGCATAAACCCCAACCGGCACTGCAGCGGAATGATACCTAACTGTATGACCCCCTGTTTTGCCATACCCATGGTCAAGTCTAACTGTCAACATGGAAAGACTCTCCCCTTAATTTTAATGCTGTATTAATTTTAATGTTGTAATCCAGATTTTATTTATGACTGAAATTTAAATATTGTGGCTGTTTTAATCTGGTCAATGATATATTTTCCTTCCCCTCCTGGAAGAGAACCAGAGGATGTAAAGTTTTGGTTTTAAATCTGTTCAGTTTAAGAATGAACACCTGAGATATTAACTTGCTGGGTTAATATGAGCAAGCTATTACCTCTATCCATTTCCATTCTTTAAAAGAGGAGTTATAAAGCATACAAGCTGCAATCCCTTTAAATACTGCTAAATTCAACTAACCAACCATCCTGAAAAATCCAACTCAGTTTTTCAAGGTGGCCATTTTGGATAGCTAAAATTCAACTGCAATCTGTATCCGGGCGAAAGCGTAGCAGGAAAATACCGAGAAAGTATTTTTGAGCTTTTTTGTGATAAATATACTGAATGCACACCTCTAATTGCCAGGCCTGGCTTGGCAACCCTAACTACCAAATAGGATTGTCCACTCTAGGTGAGGAAATTCTCACAGATTTTGTAGTAATGACCTGAGATGGTGGAGTTTGGTGGTGGAGGGGCTCAGCAGGACTGTGATGCCATAGAAAGGCAAGTTCTGCCCTAGGGTCTGCCCTAGAGAGGCAAGTTCCTGGTTGGGAAATTCCTGGAAATTTTGGGAATGGAGCCTGGGGAGGATGACATTTGAGGAGGGACCTCATTGGGGTATAATACCATAGGGTCTCTTGTGGCCTCTTGTGGCACAGAGTGGTAAGAGGCAGAAATGCTGTCTGAAGCTCTGACCATGAGGCTGGCAGTTCAATCCCAGCAGCCAGCTCAAGGTTGACTCAGCCTTCCATTCTTCCAAGGTTGGTAAAATGAATACCCAGCTTGCTGGGGGGTAAACGGTAATGATTGGGGAAGGCACTGGCAAAACCATCCTGTATTGGGTCTGCCATGAAAACGCTAGAGGGCGTCACCCCAAGTGTCAGACATGACTCGGTGCTTGCACAGGGGATACCTTTACCTTTACCTTTACCTTTACCTTTACCTTTACCTTTACCTTTACCTTTACCTTTACCTTTACCTTTACCTTTACCTTTACCATAGGGTCCTCCCTCCAAATTAGCTATTTTCTCCAGGCTAACTGATCGCTGTAGTTTGGAGATCAATTATAATTCTTGGAGAACTCCAAATCCAATTGGAAAGTTGGCAAATGTTAGTAAATGAGGCTTTGTTCACCCCTTTCACTTACATTTCTTATGTATTACATGCCTTCACCATATGGTGGCAGAAAGCTGGAGTCATGAAAGAGATATTGAGAAGTACTTGTTGGTCCTGCCTGTTACCCTTTTCTGCTACCCCAGGCTGAACAGTGTCTCTCTTTTCAGTTGAGAGGTTGTAGATTTGCTCTTCAGAAAGAGCTTTTCTGTGCCTTGAAAGGTGTACGATTCCTCATACTACCTTCTGAAAATCCATATGAGTTGTGATCAAGGAGATTACATTAAAGGAGATGAAATGGGGGTTACAGGATCAAAGGCCAACTATACCTGCCAGAAGTTCTTATGAGGAAGGAACTTCTTTGAGCTGTCCTTTGTCTGCTCAAGAAAAGTATGTTTGTGTCAATGTCCATTTTTTTGGTTAAATAAAAGCCTTTCTAAGCAGCCTGTTTATACAACTAACAGATTCCTCTGATGTTTTGGAAACAATAACATCAAGTTAGTTTTGCGGAATAGTCAGAATGGCATTAATTAGTAAAGTGCTGACTTTGCGTGAAGCATAGATCTCTCTACAATATGATGACAGTAAGCTGATCTTGCAGGTTTGCTCTATTTTAATTGTCAGCTGGTGGCAGGTTGGCCTAATATTGCTGTATATAATATGAGTAATTTGTAGAAAGTATTCATGTTATTAATATATTAAATAAGATATTAAGAAGATAGGTGCTTGGGTGGGGGTGGAAACCTAGCCATGGCACACCTTGTATTGCAGGCAAGCTGTTGCAATTCTTATTGGAGCCCATATTCACTGTTGCTTTTAGCAGAAGCTATTAGGTGGCGAGAAGAATAGAAGAAGAGTTGGTTCTTATATGCCACTTTTCTCTACCCAAAGGAGTCTCAAAGTGTCTTACAATCACCTTCCCTTTTCTCTCCCCACCAAAGACACCCTGTGAGGTAGGTGAGGTGGAGAGAGCCCTGATATTACTGCTCGGTCAGAACAGCTTTATTAGTGCTGTGGCAATCCCAAGGTCACCAGATCAGAAGTCCACACTCCTAACCACTTTACCAAGTTGGCTCTCTAGGAATTGTTCAAGTGAGTCCCATGCCATGTGCAAATTATTGCTTCCTTGTAAAAAGTCCACATTTTTAGCTGGCTTTTTGCTGTGAGAAGCCTGCTCTAATTGGGTGGCAAACATTCAGATAATACTTTAATATGCACTAATTTGGAGTGTCTCATATGTAAGCAGCTAAGCACAAACTAATAGGCCATTGTGACGCTAATACAGACCTGGTCTAAGTTTATTTCCCCTTCACACACCAACTGTAGGGGAATTGTAATTTTGGACCTTCATCTTTGTGTCCCCTTGTCCTTTGACCCTTGTTTTCAGAAAGACAAGGATTTACCAGGATACTATTTCCTCGTTCTAATGTCTCTCACATTTTTATTTCTCAAACTCTCTATGCCTTAGGAAATATATGGAAAAATTTAATTACAATTTACCAACTCAGACCATTGTTCCAGTTTACTTACTGCTGTCTGTTTCAGTTCTCCAGGGAGAAAAGGATCTGAAATTTTCCACTGAGCTGCAACCTCTCATTCAATTGGATAATATACCTAACTTGGAAGAAAACAGCTTCAAATATATAGATCCAATAGAGCAGGGGTATTCAAATTGCGGCCCTCCAGATGTCCATGGACTGCAATTCCCATGAGCCCCTGGACATCTGGAGGGCCACAGTTTGAGTACCCCTGCAATAGAGCATTCCAATGGCCAGACAAGCTTCTGCCTATCTTTTAAATCCAAGCCAAAGCAATGTCAGACAAACATTTGCACTGGAATCCTAGATTGTGAAGACCACAATGAATTTATTTTGTTAATGAAAAGAGTTTATTTTGGGAATGATATAAAACTTTTGATGAAACATATGCAATTGATAGTAGCTCTGTCACATGGAGCTTTACAAATCTATTTTAATGATTTTTTTTACCCATGTGAACAGCAACGTGCATATTCACACGTTATTGTCAGCAAATAAATCAGACTGAAAAATGAGAGAAAATGCAGGAAGAAACTGCCTGATTTGCCTGCTTTACACATCAGAAGAAGGAGAGAATGGAAAAAAAGTTTTGGAGAGAATACAGTATATAGTTTATATGAAAAGAGATTCTGATGTATCAGAACAGAATTGATGTTCAGAGGTGGTGGGAAGACATGAGGAGAATGCAGGCTCCCATTAAAGAGATCTGAAAAGAAATATCATTCCTCATTCCATGTAAGAGATTATTATGTTAGGAAACTGGGGGCTATTCCGCACGACTTAAATGTAGAAGTCTTACCTTTGGTAAGCGCCATTAATTCAATGTTCCGCATGACGTTGTACACAATCTGCAGCACTCCTGCAACACTACTGCAAAAATTGCTTTGTTGTAGCGCTTTTCGGAAAAACCAGAAAAGTGGATTCCCCCTAAAAAAAACTGCTAGACTCTTGAGAACAACCAGCAACACATCCGGAAAAGACATGTGCGTTCTCAATGTAGCGGTAGAAAGAATGTCCCTCCCTCACTCTCGCCCCCAAGCTTCCAGAGAGGAGATTTTTTTCCCTTAGACCGGTGAAAGCAACGAATGAGCAAGGCTTCTCCAGCTAAAGTCCCTTCTCAGAAGTGATTAACAGTAAAAAAAAAGCTCCCTACTACTAGTGTCTTTAAAGTTCCTTAGCACAATACAACCCCCTGTTCAACACTGTCCGTAATTTCAGCCACAAATCACACCCATGGTGGGGGGAGGATCTTTTTTTTAAATTGAAGAGCATGTAAGCGATTAAGTGCCAGCTCCTACACCAGCTAAAAGGTCTTTCTGAGGCAATGAATGAACATATATTCATTGCTACTGGTGTTTTCAGCTTTATAAAAAACAGTTTTTAAAGGGAAAGGGGCTTTTCGGGAGCATGAACACAACAGTTAATTGGCTGTCCTGTTGGATTGATGGCCAGGGGCAGGAAGAAGCATGGAAAATTATCTCTTCCTTTGTTGCAATTCCAGCGAGACTGGAAACCTGTGGGGAATGAATACAACGCTACTGGGATGTCAATATTCCACTAAAATTAAAGGTATGCAGAATGACGAAATTCCACTATTTAATATAGCGTTTCTGCATACTGAAAACATTCATCAAAATTGGTCCTTGTGCGGAAAGCCCCTGGGAGTTAAATGCAAACCTAATAAAATATATCTGTATAAATATGCTAAGTATTTTCCCGAAATAATGTAACCTAAAATACACTTGTCTCCTGAATTTTGGATGAGGGAATTGGTGACTTTGAGGAGACCTGAATGAGAGGGTAACAAAAAAGGATCTCCACCAGTGTTCACTAGTTGTTTCCTTCAGAAAAACATCTACAGAGATGAACTTTGAAATGAAGCAAAAAGGATCTGAATTGAAAAATAAATTCAGAAACCTAAAGTACTTGTATGCAGTTTAAACTAATACAAGTACACAAGAAGAAAGAAAAGGGTTGAGATGATGTGATAGAGGTTTAATAAATTGGTTCAAAGAAAGAGTAATAGCTACCACATTGTAAAGAAGTCCAGAAGAGAGACAGAAAGATGGTCTGTATTTTGCTGGGACCATGGTTTGGATCTTAGAACACATACAGATGGCTATAGCCTGGTGTGTCTGCTTAAGTACCCAATTTCATGTCTGAAGCCTCAGGCAGGACAACTAGCCCATAAAACAAAAGGATTTAATGCGCTTGCTGAATTGAGGCAAAAAACTGGAGACTGTTCTTGAAGTTTCTTTGCAATAAAACTGGCAACACTGGTTACAGACTCCGTGGTTTTACACATTTTTATTTCCTTCGGAGCTGTGCGAGTTGCTTAATTTCAAGAACTTATCAGCCCAGTCTGTCAACATTACAGTTTCTGATAGGACTTTTATCTTTGTGTATGTCAAGAGGATCATGAATGTCCACAGCCTTGAGATAGGCTGTAGAACACTAAGGACCTTGTTCTCTTGAAGCCAGGAAAAGGGGGGGGGGCATTGGATTGGCAAATGCATCTAGAGACTCAACTTTGATAAATGCGGCACAAACTTACCTGGAGCCCGCCGTTGACGCGCTCCAGTTGCTGCTTGAGCAGCTGGGCGGGCAGACGTGGCGCACAAAGCTTTGCGCATGGAGGGGAGGGTGGACTCATGGTGCCCTTATAAAAGCGTCACGTGCAGGAGCCCAGCTCTATTTCCCCCCCGCAGCAGCCAAGTGGAGCGGCTTCCCACGCACCCACCCTGTTATATGCTGGTTGTGCTGAGTTGGTGAAGCAAAAAAGACACAGCCTGGAAAAATACCATGAGACCCTTGTTGAGTAAGAAACCTCTGATTGATTACATGGAGCCTATTAGATGACTTGACAGGTGGTTTGCAAGCAAACTCTCCCTTTGCCCATAGAGAGGTCTGGGTACTAACACTGAAGATTACAAAGTGTTAATTCTATTGCATGCCAAGGGCTTGGATGGCAGGCTTTGCACATCAATGTGCCTGCTGAGGAATCTCTGGATGCCTGCCAATGGTATCCCTGAATACTGCCAAATATTCTGAAGCAAGTTCAAAGGTGCATAGCCAAGACACTCAGAGTGCCAGCAGTCAGTACTATTGGGCATATGTGAGTTGCAAGCCCCTCTAAAAAACATTGCCCTATGGATCTTTGTTGTAGACTGTCATTTACAGAAATGTATCTATCATTGCGGATCTTTTCATTAAAATGCTTTTAAAGAACACCAGGATTACATAGCACCAGAGATGAATTACTTACTGAGTATAGGGATGTTGTATGGCTTTTTTTGTTCTTTTAGTATGTGAGCATTGTACAGTGTGTCCATTTGTGTTGCTAGTATTCCAGATATGTTTATTTCACATCAATTCTAGGTTATTTTGTTTAATTGTATAATTATACACTAACGACAAAGAATTAGCAGTGTGAACAACAAAAACTCAATAGAATCCGAATAACGTTGGGGGAGATGACTGCAGTTTCACCTTTGGCATGGAGAATCTATCAAAAATCAGGATGTTCAAGTAAAACAATATTAGTTCTGACAATATTTGGTAATGTCACTGTGTTATATGCACATAACATGTGTTATACAATGGTTATATGCACATGTTATGGTTTTCCATTCGTTAATCCATTTATTTTTTTATCTTTCCTGCATGTTGTAATTAAGCACAGTGTTAAAAAAAAATCAATTTTATATGGCTTGTACTACCCGAAGAAGTCCCGGCTTACAATGAAGTGTTTCATTATCCAAGTAATTCATTTACCCTTCATGAAAAATACATTAAAATCCTGTGTGATCATTTCATTACATTGCATGCAATTATATGTACACATGTGCTTTAATAATGCATAGGGGAGAGCATTCAGATGAACTAAAATATGGAATGTTATGGTCAATAGTGTGATCAATGCATCAAGTCCAGAATTAATTTTAGACACATTGCTAGTTAAATCACAACCATGTAGGAATAAAATACTGTTGAAAACAGGATCCTAAAGCAATAAAAGAAGAAAAAACGGAAAATGTACTCATAGAATCATAGATCTGGAAGTGCGCCAATCCAAGCCCCTTCATGGTGCCAAAACCCAAAATTTCAAATTCTTCTACCTGATTGCAGGGCAAGCTCTGACTGAAGAATTCCAACAAGTGAGAGTCCACCATCCTCCAGAGCAAAGCTCCCCAGCATGGCATACTCAGGAACCCTGAATCATGCAGGCACTTCCTCAAGTGTCCGCTGTGTATTTCAGAAAAGTAGGTGAGGCCATTTTCCCTCCAGTATTGGGAGTGTGTCCCAAATTTGGGGGGCGTTATTTTTTTATTGTATTGGCCATTGGCCATTACAAACATGAAAACAGGATCATACAAAAAAGATATATCCAAACAAATGGTATATAACAGTATGCTTAAAATGATCCAATTCTGCCATGTGGGGAGGGGGGTTATTTTGCAGGGTTATTTTGTACCTTCCTGTAAATTAAAACAACCCCCCCCCCAAAAAAAAAAACCTCTGATCCAACCCACCATGTGGCAAAGCACAGTGAAGTCTACTGGGGTATTTTTTTGCCTCCTCTGGGCCACTATAGGATGGGGAGGAGCTGAGCCTGGAAGGCCTGGCTCTTCCCTGTGCACACGGGCATTTTGCTGGAAGACCTGATTGGCTTTAATCAAGGGAATGCAAATTCTTCCATGTTCCCTTTGGGCAGGGCAAATGAGGGATGGATCTGGGGTAGGCCCTGGAGGGGGCCAACTCAATGTTGGAGTCATGTGGGAGAGGGAATAGCCCTGCTTCTATATGAGCTCCCACTTGGCCTTTTCTGCTTGTGCAGAATCAGCCTCTGTATTTTGTCCTCTTTCCAACCAAAAATCATCTCCTTTGTATCTTATCTCCCACTTGGGCTTCTTGAACCTGTGTTTTTGTTTGTGCCTCCTGTGGGAGTCATTTTGTCATGACAATGTATATCAAAATCCCAAAGGTGTCCACAAGTCCTAAAAATGTGCAGACCCTTGCTCTAGATAATTAGTTTCATTGTCACTTTAACCTGCTCATCCCCTACATAGCATATGGTCTGGTAATTATCCTTGTTAGGTTATGACATTCAGAGTTGAAAGGCTGTCTAGAAAAAGGGGGTACTTAAAAAAAAATCAGTGGAAGTCTCAATTAGTACCATCAATAAATTAATAAGAGGAAAGTGTTCTCCCTATTGCATTAGAAAATTTTCTTTGTCATGACCTTCTAATAAGGTATTAAAACACAGTAATGAATTATCTCCCTTTCATTTGAGAGTCCAGCTGAATTTCAACTCAGAGACCTGACTTTTGTGCTTCTAGTGTCCACATATGGCAGAGACCAGGCTACCTTTAAAAAGATCTGTAATTCTTAAATACAAGGTCACAGAAATGTGTGCTCAAATTCCCATTATACCCAGTCTAAGTGAACGCTGCACAACATCCTTGTCCCTCAAAATAAAACATGCAATCCCCTTTCTCTATTTTTTATTTCTAAATGATATTTAAATAGGATGTACTAGAATTTTGTGAAGTTGCACAAGCTATGGGCAGCTGTGACTTACCGCGGCCGCCATTTAGAGAGGCGGGGGCTGGCAGGAGACACGGCAGAGCAGCAGGCAGGCAGGCGCACTGCCAGATGCGCACGCGGCAGCAAAAACACTAGGCGGGCGGCTTGTGCACTAAATAGGCACCTTGTGTGCTGAGCCCGCCTCTTCGCCTGTGCTGTTTCCAGAGCAGCTACCCACCCTCCCACCCTAGTATTCATGTTGGACTTGTTAGCCTTAAAATTACCTTTCGGGTTAATATTGTTTTGGTCGCAGATGCGGTTTGACACACGAGAGGGAGCCATTGGCAGGGAGGCTAGTTCACGCACTGGTCTCCCTGAGATGGGGGGTCTCATTAAGAGAAAGGCATTCTAGCTTGGCTAACCCGGCCAGAAGGCCAGGGGCTCAATGCCAAGTGACCCTGGGGATGGCCAAATGACTTGGACGCCTGGTGGCCTCTACGATAGGGTCACTTCCCCGGGATGAGAATCCAGGAGCAAGGGGTCTGCTCTCCTGGCTGGGAAAGCAGCAGGCCATAGGGTGCTCCTGGACTCCAACAATGAGCAGCCGGACTGCTGAGGGTGTGGGGGCTCCTATCTCGTGGTGGGCCAATCCTCTTGGGGAGGGGATTCAATAAAGCTGTGGCCTTATTTACTGCCATTGCGAGTCGCGTCTCATTAGCCTGATGCCACACTGCCAGATAAATGTTCAGCATTACTTTAATTCCATTTTCCTTCACATTGTGGACAAAATGAAGTCCCTAGGTAAAACATTAGTCCTTCAAGGAAACAAGATGGAAGAGTCAGAGAGCTTCCACTCTGAGCTCGGAGAATTTATAATATACTTTGGGAGAGTTCATTCCTCTGACAAAGGACCACCCAACCCTTTCTGCTTTAATCGGATTTACTGTCTAGCCATTTGACTCATAGCAATATCTGTCTCCTTAGGTACAACATGCAATCAAGGTGTGAGACAGTAAACCTAGTTCAGCCAGAGCCATTAGCCTTCCTTCCTGCCAGCTACTAGTTTGCAGCCCTGTTCCAACTCACATGCACAGTGAAAGCAAAGACTGAAATATTGGCACAAATTCTTGGGCATGGGGTATTTCTTCACAAGGACTATTATTGCATTGCTGTCCAGTCAGCAGCAACAGTAATATGTGTTCATTTCCCCCTTCCTGCTCCTGCAGTATATACAATGGCTGAATGTTCTTTACTGTGATAAGCTGCCAGCTCAAAGCTGAGATGTGAACCTGAGATGGCATCACTCTGCTCAGCCTGGTGTCCTCAGTAAGCCTCTGAGCAAACCAACAGCTCGTTCTGATTTTTCCCCATCTTCCTTCTTCCAAACACACTGAACCATTCCTAATGGGAAAGAATGGAAAAGAAAACAAGACTAATAGTAAAAGGTAAAAGGTAAAGGTAAAGGTATCCCCTGTGCAAGCACCGAGTCATGTCTGACCCTTGGGGTGACGCCCTCTAGCGTTTTCATGGCAGACTCAATACGGGGTTGTTTGCCAGTGCCTTCCCCAGTCATTACCGTTTACCCCCCAGCAAGCTGGGTACTCATTTTACCGACCTCGGAAGGATGGAAGGCTGAGTCAACCTTGAGCCGGCTGCTGGGATCGAACTCCCAACCTCATGGGCAGACAGCTCCAGACAGCATATCGCTGCCTTACCAGTCTGCGCCACAAGAGGCTTTTACAATAGTAAAAGTGCAATCCTAAATAGAAGTATTCTTTTCTAAGCCCATTGACTTCGATAGGCTTAAAAAGGTATAACTCTCTATAGGACTGCACTGTTAATATTAACATTGTTTTAATAGTTTGAATACGTTGACTGGCAGGTGGCGACTTCCCCAGCGAAGACATGACTCCAGTTTTGGCACATAACTTGGCCACAGCCATTTATTAAACAAACAACCCCAACGTAGGGTTGGCCTTATGCAGGTGAAAGGGAGCATGATTACCCCGGCAGCCGCCTGGCTGCCGATTTTGCACCGCGGCCTCCGGCTCCATGCCTCACTCCCAGCCGGGAGGATGGGACACCTTCCGCCGCGGCATCCAGGGAAGCGGCCACAAGGGACCCAAAGGGCGTCCGCCTCCATTGGAGTCCCCCTGCCACTTGGCCCTGGGTCCCTGGCCTCCCAGCCGGGTAGGCCGCGCCCGGGAACGCTGGTCTCTTTACTGAGACCCCCACTTCAGGGAGTCCCGCACGCAGACGGGCTCCCTGCCAACAGGCTCCCTACCTGGCATAACCGCGGCTGCGACTTAACAACATATTAAAAAATACAAGGGAAGGGAGGGTGGGTGTCTGTTCAGGCTGGCGGCCGACGCGAAGAGGGCAGTTGCGCAAGCGCCTGGCCTATTTAAGGCCTGAGCGCCCCACCCCTCTCCAGCTGCGCGACGGCGCGGCCCGATGACGCAACCGGCAGTCGTGTCATTGCCGGGCGCCCCCGCGGCGTCAACGGCGGCCGCGTCCAGCCGCGGGCCGCTATTTATATGAAATTTTAAACTCATTTAATCTATCAGACCAGATGCTACTGTTGCATACATGTAGGAACAAAGCCAAGCCGAAGAAAGATTTATGAATGTTGCTTTCTTTGCTCAGGGAGGCTGATGATGATAAACACGTATTCAACCTCTTTTATTCTTGTTCTTAAAAACTACATCAGAAGTTGCGAAGACAAAGCCCAGTTTGATACAAATTAACCTTTTATTTGTGTGTGTGTGTGTGTGTATACTAAAAGTAAAATTGATTTGGACCTATTTTAAAAGAAGGAATGTCTGTTGACGGGGTGAGAAGGGGCAAGTCCATTTCAGGAACCCGTTATATTGAAACTTGGGTGATTCAGTGCAAATAGAAACTTGCTTTATTGATTCGACATGTTCCTTCCAGCAGCAGATTCATTGCCACAGTCTTCAATACACCATGTTTTAATTCTGCATTTGACTCGCTGAAATACAGAAAGGCATTGCTAACAGATTTCCACCATTTTAAATTAGACTTTGTGTTGGTGGTTATTTAACTGTGTGTATGTGTGTTTTTTTTTCTTAGGGGCGCAATGGATAGAGGGAGAAGTTGTGGCTCAGTGGTACAATATTCCAGTTAAAGTATCAAAGGGGAAAGAGTGGAGGAAGACATTTTGCTTAACTAGATTAATAGATGAGATATTGGCTTTAAAAAAAAACTTGCAGGTGTCAGCAATTTGATGGAGTGGGGGAGCAATCCATTCATTCATCCATCCATCCATTTCCCATCTTGGAATGCTCATATAGCATATCTTATAGCTACCAGTTAATGCTAGAGATTTCCTTTTCCACACTACAGCTGTGGTAAGAATGTTAATGGCTCAGTGGTGGAAGCAATCTGACCTAACTGAGATGACAGACAGGCTTGATAAATTCAGAGAACTTTGCAAAAAGCTTGGTTAATAGAAGACCATTGGAAGAGTTCCAAAATCACTGGCATTTCTACGTGGACTATATAAGCAAGTAGTCATTATATGTATTGGTTTAGATCAGGGGTAGTCAACTTGTGGTCCTCCAGATGTTCATGGACTACAATTCCCATGATCCCCTGCCAGCAAATGCTGGCAGGGGCTCGTGGGAATTGTAGTCCATAAACATCTGGAGGACCACAGGTTGACTACCTCTGGTTTAGATGACCAATTGGAGACTGTTATACTAACTGTATTTTTGTTTTCTTCTACCTTTATTTCTAATAAATAAAAATTGAATATCAAATAATAACAACATGAGCAGCACTAACCCACCTCAGTCATGCATTAGGACAACCAGAACAGTCTCCATCTCATGGCTGGGCAGGAAGCAGGACTAGTAAGGATCAAGAACTGAAGCTGCACCTAGGTATGCTATTTATATATATTGTTACTCACCACAGGCCATTTGTGGCAGAGGTGGGATATAAATTAAATAATAATAAATGAGAGTTGGTCCATGGCAGCCCTTTCAACTACATTCCCCCAAAACAGAAGGTGCGAGACAGTGTGGTAGTTAGGCAAGTACCACAGATCCATCTATGGTTTCTTCAGTAATGGCTGGACCACTGCCTCTTTCAACTCCTATAAGAACTGCCCTGTTGACAGGGAGAGGTTTATAATGTCCTGGGGGAATCCCCTATCCTCTTGATTAATCAAGGATGGGGATCAAGTGGGCAAGTGACTCTGTGCTCAAGGGCAAAAGTCCTGGATTGTTTCCCAGAATGACTGGACTCCTTCTGTACTATCCCTGTCCCAAATAAGAGACAGTATTTAAACCATTTGTTGATGTTATGGATGCTAGCCTCCAAGTGGGATCTGGGAACTACCGAGAATTACAACTCATATCCAGACTACAGAGATCAGTTCCCCTGAAGGATAAACTCTATGCCATTGTACCCTATTGAGGTCCCTGTCCTCCCCTGCCTCCATCCCTAGGATGCTCCCATTCTGGCAATCCTACCCTCACCTTTTACTGCTGGCCAGGGGGGACCTGGCCACACTCATTAGGATAGAGAGTCCAGTTCATGTGACATTCTGGCTGCTGCTAGTGGTTTGGACTCTCATGGCTTGGCATCAAGCTGGCTGATGGATGGGCAGGCATTCAGTGTCACCACCATCAAGCCAGCAGTCAGAGTGGTCAGTTGCTACCATCTGCCATTCTGGAGCCTCAGAATGGTGGTGGGTGCATGGTGGTGGGAGCCAGCTAACCTATCCCTGTTCTTTCCTCCACTGTGGGGAGGCAGGTTCATGGGCAGACAAGGCTCTATCCAGCTCACAGCCTGCAGCAGCTTCCTCAATTGCCTTGTAGCCAAGAATGCCCCTGAATTTCTTCCCATGGTTTTCCCCCAACTGCATTAAAGTCCTGTAGGGGTGGGGGTGAATGCACACATTCAATCTTTCCTTTGGTTGTGATATACAAAACTAAACACACAATCACATCTTAGTTGTTCTTTGTGCCATTTTATTACCTCACACATGTAAGATGGCAGTGCAGAAGAAGGGAAAGGATGTAAATGAACAGAACAGAACAGAACAGAACAGAACAGAACAGAACAGAACAGAACAGAACAGAACAGAACAGAACAGAACAGAACAGAACAGAACAGAACAGAACAGAAAACAACAGTTATCTTGGGGAGAGATTCAAATCCGGGGAGAGATTCAGAGAATTTTAGAACCATCTCTTGTCATCCAGTGAATGCTGGGATTGATGGGGCTAGTCTGGATGCCTGCTGGGATTCTTGGAATATCATACTGCAAAGGCTGTTTAGGTTATTTGGAAACCTGCAAGAACATGGACTGGCTTTGTGATTCTTTCCTGGGACAATCTCTGCACATATCTCCACATCCCAAGCGTAGTCTGAAAAATTATTGAAACACTGCACAAAATCTACCTTTTAAACATTATTTAGAAATACGTAAATGAACACCTGAATTTTAAAATCCAGGCAAAGTCAGGATAGTGGGCTAAAAAGGTTTTTTTATTGTCTGGAATGATCTTTCTCTCAGGGAAGGGGCTCAGTTAAAGTTCAGGTGATTACCAAGGTAATATATATATTGGCAAGGAAAAAGGCATAAAATACACTATCTACAAGATGTCTGCTGTCAATGACTTCAGGGTAGGATATGTCAAGTACAAGAAATGTCATCTATTGTTGGAAATATAATAAGGCAGCATAAAGTAGCTGCACCTACCCATTTAGAGTTGAAAAGCAACGCATTGCAATTATAGATGTCAAGCCTACATGGTTCACTTGCAGACTGAAAGGACAGGCATAAGTGCCCAAATGCTTTTTTTTTGTTGTTGGTTTTTTTGTTACCAAATTGTTAGCCATTCTCAGTTACTTATATTTGTGTTTGGAGTTCACTGATACTGTTCCACTTTACCCCAAAAAAAGAACTAGAAATAGATTAACCCTTTACCCTGAAAAGGGAACTAGAAATAGATGAACCCTTTATGATTCTATTTGACCCACACTTTTACATGCTTGACATAAGGATATTTTACTCCCTCTTACTTTCCCCTTTGAATTTGTTCTAGTGGCACCAATCCATTTGCTAGACCTATGAGCTTCGGACTGCTTCAGCCAAAAAAAATATCTGAATCAGGGTTGTTTCAGACACAGATTAGCCGAATACGGTCTGAAGTGGCAAACGTCATAGATTTGTATGGCCAAATCACAGATGTCCAAATGGATGTCTCCAAAGCAATTCAGCCATTAAAGTCAGTGGAACCGTTAAAATCAATGGGAATTTTCCCATTTCCATCTTCTCTGAGGCCTTGGGGGGTGGGGTTGAATTAGATACTCCAAATGTTCAGTGTAGCTTGAAGACATTCTTCTCTAAAGACCCCCTAAGTTTCAAGAAGATTGGTCCAGGAGGACCAATTCAAAGAGCACCAAAAGTATCCAGCTTCATTGTATCCTATGGTGGGAATTTAGACTCTCTGGTCTAGTCTTGCTCAACTGGATGCAATGAAGGCCAGATGGGGCAACCAATTTGCGTGTCCCTAGAATTGGACCCTCTGGTCCAATCTTATTGAAACTTTGGGATCTTTAGAAAAGAGGGTCCAAGCTACAGTGAATGTTTGGAGCCTCTGAACCCCCCCCCCCCCTCAAGCCACTGAAGATGGAAATAGGAACTTTAACAATGCAGGTAAAAAATTCAAGTGGGAAGCCAAGTTGGTCTGAAGTAGCACAACAAAAATAGAACCCAATAGCACCTTTAAGACCAACAAAGATTTATTCAAGGCATGAGCTTTCAAGTGTATGCACCCTTCCTCAGACTAAATGAAAACCATCATAACTGTAGAGATATAAGACAAAAACAAACTGTGGCAAATTAGTAAACTGTACAATAAAAATAATGTAAAACTTGTTAATTATTTATTATAGTGCACTGTTAAAAACAGAATAAAAACATCTTAAAAACTATTCCAAACTAACAACACATAGGAACAAACGTGTTTCGACCCTTCCGGGTCTTCCTCAGGGGTCAAAATTATAATAATGCACTATATAGCACTCTCTATAACGTGTAGCTGAATGGTTGAGTGGGGACTGTAACTTATGGCTCCAACCAATATGTATAAAATATATCCTTTTTGGAGACCAATTCCTATTTTATGTCCCTAAAGTCACCACTCTTCACTATCATTACGTTCTGTACTCAGAGTGTATTCTCATGTGCGTCAGAAAAAGCTATATCATATTGGCCCATGCTCCTACATTCCAGATAACCCAGTCAGTGTACAGAACTACTCAAGACATTGCCTCACAAGTCCCAGCTCCAGAGGTGCACCATTCCACAAGAACTCACACTGCCCCCAGTACCTCCAGGAATTTATGCACTCTCTATTATTAGGGTTGGGCACTTCGGCATCCAAAGTGGCCGTTCACACCCCAAGCAGCCAGCGCCATGGCATGTTGGAGGGTGGGGAGGCATGAGCACTGGTGCGCCAGTAGGTGCACATACGGAGGTGCAGAGCTTGGTATAGTGCTTAGGCGTGCTGACTTCTAATCTGGTGAGGCAGGTTTGGGTGCCCGCTCCCCCACATGCAGCCAGTTGGGTGACCTTGGGCTTGCCACAGCACTGATAAAGCTATTTTGACCGAGCAGTAATATCAGGGCTCTCTCAGCCTAACCAACCTCACAGAGTGTTTGTTGTGGGGAGAGGAAAGGAAGGCGAATGTAAGCCACTTTGAGACTCCTTCTGGTAGAGAAAAGTGACATATAAGAGCCAACTCTTCTTCTAGAGCAGGGGTAGTCAACCTGTGGTCCTCCAGATGTTCATGGACTACAATTCCCATGAGCCCCTGCCAGCATTTGCTGTCAGGGGCTCATGGGAATTGTAGTCCATGGACATCTGGAGGACCACAGGTTGACTACCCCTGTTCTAGAGGAAATGACTTGGAAGCTCCACTAATAAAGTCTGTAATGCAGGAAAATGCTTGTCATATTCTCAAGGGACTTACAGTTGCCATGCTATGCTGAGTTATTCAATGGTGGAACTCTATTTGGGATTGTCAAAAAGGTCATTCTTGGTGTAGAGTCTTGCTTACTGGTGCTGAGCAGAGCAAAAATCATAGGAGTTCTAGAAAGGCATTATTGACCACAGATTGGCGACTGAATAACAGCAAGAGTTTACATCATACAAAAAGAAATGCCTGGGAGAATTAAGCCTGCCATGCTTCAGAAGAAGCACACAAAGGTTATTGTTGCTTTTTATCCAGTCCAGTGTACCATTTGTCTGAAGAGAGCAAAACTCCACCAGGGCATGATAGTGGAAGTAAATCTAAGGACGGAAAGTGAATGCATCCTTTTCAGGGATTCTGCTAACTCTCTTCCCAGTTTGATATCAATACTATGTAATTGCAGTTCATCTTGGCAAATCACTTGGCAATGAGTTACTTTTCAAGCTATCTTGTTTGACACTGACAGGCTTATACAGAAAGCCTTGACTCATCAACATGGTATTACAAGGTTCTCCTGATGTGTTTGCTGTCTGCCACGTGGCAGAGCACAAAAAATCTAGTCTACTCAGTCTTGATCTCTTTGTTATTCCTGCTGACTGGTCTTAATTAGAACAGATCAAAAACCAGATTGGATTTAGACTCTGGATGGAAAGAAATGGACTTTTCATGAAAAAGTCATTTTCAATTTCTTGTTATGAAAGATTGTTCTGTATTTCATTTTATCTTTCATTTGGGGGGTCAATATTTTTCACTTCCTGCTTGATGCGCCTAGCGCAGTTCTAATGTTCAATTTATATAATATTTATTATTTATTTCAAGCATTTGATCTCAGAAGCTAAGCAGGGTCAGCCTTGGTTGGTATTTGAAAGAGAGACCATCAAGGAATACCAGGGGCATGGTGCAGACCTCAGCAATGTCTCTTGCCTTGAAAACTTTATAAAGCCATCAGTCAGCTGTAACTTCACAGAAAGCAATGCTGCCTTTCCTCCAGTTTTGGGTTCCCAAGGCAGTGAAGAATCAAAACATTAAAACAGCCTTAAATGCAAATAATTTAAAACTTGTTCATAAAAGACATAAATGCATGAATTCAGAGATGCAGGAAGGGATAACCAAACCAAACAAAAGCCAAACTGAACAGAAGACAACAACAGAGGGAGCAAGAAGAAATTCCCTAGGGAGGGAGCTTTTTTGATATCATGACTGACACCAGGTTGACACTCATCTAACTGCAGAGGATAGTGACACCTACAGAGCCTCTAAAGATAACGAGAGTAGTCAGATTGGTTCATAAAAGTATAAGTGGTCTTTAAGATATATAAGCCTCAAGCTGTGCAGGGCTTTCCAAGTCTTTAGGCAGATGTAATGGTGGCAGGCAAAAGCTGGGTACAATAAATGCCAGAAGCATGAGACAATAGGTTTTTGATAGGCAGGACAGGCAATACAAGACAGCTCAAAGCTGGACTGATGGGGAGATTGCTTCCCATGGGCTCAGCTCGTCTGAGCTCTCTTGTGCTTTTTAAAGGGGACTTCACAAGAGATCCCAAAGCTGGGTCAATGGGAAGCACTCTCCCTGCAGACTTTACTATTATGGACTCTCTTATACAGCCTTCTTAAACAAGAGATTTATTTTTTTGTTCTAGTGTTCTGTATATAATACCATCCAAGGCCAATTAATCCGACCATTCCTAGAGTTCTGTTATCAAGGGAAAAGATGACAAAAGCAGCCAAATACCTGTTTATATTGCCAAATTTTGTGCTACTGCCATTAAGTTGCGTAGCCTCTGTCTTTTCCCAGAAGAATATGTACACATATAGGGATGGTAGTAGGCAAGGAATAGTGTCTGGGTGGCAGGTTGACATAGGCAAAGAGGCACATGGTTGCGCTGGATGACTTCAGATCCCTTGGGTCAGGTGGTGTGCATCTGAGAATGCCCAAAGAACTTTCTAGAGAATTTGCAGAACCTTTGTCCATCATCTTTAGGAACTCTTGGAGGACTGGAGTGGTGCCAGAAGACTGGAGAAGTGCAAATTTTATCCCAATCTTCAAGAGGGGAGAGATGGCCCAGAAACTACAAGCTGAGAGTGAATTCAATTGCAAGGAAGATAATGGATTTTAAAGGGAGCAATTTGCAACCATCTGAAGAACAATTTGTTGATCTGGGGAAGTCAGCACAGATTTGTCTCCAACAGGTCCTGCCAGACCAACCTGGTTTCCTTCTTTGACCCAGTGACAGGCTTATTAGGTTGTGGAAACTCAGTAGATGTTGTTTACCTGGATTTCAGTAAAGCTTTTGATAAGGTTCTCCATGTTCTGATGTATATACTGGACTAAATTTTCAGATGGTAGGTGGTTAGAAAATGGCAGGCTGGAAAACTGCACCCAAAGAGTCAATGGTATTTGATAAGAGTGCCACATGGCTCAGTATTGGGTCCAGTACTTTTTAACATTTTTATCAATGATTAGTGGTTAGGGGAACTTCTCATTAAATGTGTTGTTGTTGTTGTTAGGTGCGAAGTCGTGTCCAACCCATCGCGACCCCATGGACAATGATCCTCTAGGCCTTCCTGTCCTCTACCATTCCCTGGAGTCCATTTAACATTAAATGTGTAGATGACACCAAATTGTGAGTAGAGTATGTTCCAAAAGAGAGTTCAATGGTAGCAGTGTGTATGAACATGATTATGCAGTACTTGTGGACTGTAAGCTAAATATGAATAGACAGTGTGATGTGGCAGTAAAGAAGGCCAATGCAGTCTTGGGCTATATCAACAGAGGCATCGCACCAAAATAACATGATGTCATAGTCCCACTGTATTGGCATTGGTCAGATCTCACCTGGAGTACTGTGTGCAGTTCAGGAGGCCTCATTTCAAAAAGGAGGGTTCAGAGAAAAATGACGAGAATGATTCAGAGCCTGGGGACCAAGCTCTATAAAGAAAGGCTGAGGGACTTGGGAATGCCCAGCCAGGAAAAAAAGAGGAGGTTGAGAGGAGACATGAATCCAGTCTTTAACTATTTGAAAGGCTATTACTTAGAGGAGAGCTGGGAAAGTTTCCTGTTGGCAGCAGATTATAGGTTCCACAGTAATGGGCTTAAACTACACGGAGAATTATATCGGCTAGATATTGGAGATGGGGGTTCACAATCAGAGTAGTTCAGCAGTGGAATTCATTGCCTTTAAATACATGGAAGTTCATGGTGACTCTGCAGTTCATGAACACCATTCTGCAAACCATGGCCCCAAATTCATCTTGGACTTAGGTTTGTGAACCAGTTCATGCCCACCACATGCAATAGGATGCAAGCACAGCCATCACAAGATATATTTCTCAGCAGGAAGCAACAGGGAGCTTTCTCTATTCTTCTCTTTTTGTGAGATTCCAAAAATGAATTTGCCCTTCTGCCCAGTGGGTTTGAAATCAGCAGGTCTGAAAGTTGGATCTCACAACAGGGAGCAAAAAAAGAAAAAGAAAAAAAGAAAAGGCTCCTATATGGAAGTGTTTTATGTCTTTTGCCTGAACAACATACCTTCCGATCCTGGCTAGATAAAATCTGACACTGCTATGGGCTTCAAGCGCTTCACAAAAATAATCAACCTGAGATGACCTCATTTATTTTGAAAAGTGCTATAAACTTCTGTCATAACCAAAGTGTGTGTTTCTCAACATCAGAAGCTGTTTTGCTGGCAATCCATGAATCATGGTAAACTGTGATCCTGCAAGGGGGGATGGCTAAAACAATAGTGCTCTTTTCCATCTCTTGGGAGCATTACAGCTTGAAAAGAGGATGCTTTTCAAGGGCAGAGAGGAACTTCATGTTGAAGTCAAACGTGTAGCCAAAGAAACCTCCCTCTGCTTGCACATTAAAAGATCGCTGGCATCATCACAGCAGGACTTTTCCAAGCCTTTTGGCTACTGACAATACAGAAAGGATGTTCTGTAGAAAGCTTGATACAGCTCAGGGGGCCAATGATGGGGCTCATCACTTATTCTATCGCTTTTTCATTCCTCCCTCCTCCACACTCTTTTTTTTCTCTCCCTCCCTCCAAATAATCACTTGGAATCCACTCATCCAAAAATAAAATTAATTTTGCGGAAGTAAAAAAAAAAAAAACCTTTGTAATGACTGCTGAAAAGTAAAGTAAAGGTATATGCATAATGTTGTCTGGTTGTCCTTGGAAATGCAGACCAAACAACTCAGCAACTTTGCTAAGACATGTATTATTATGATGTTCTTCAGCAAAATAACAATGGCATGGTGCATTCCTTTGGCTGTTTTTATTTCATGGAAGGCTTGATATACAAATATGTGCATGTGCAGTCAAATATAGCTGCTGCCCTTCCCAGGAGTTGGCAGAAGGTAAAGAGTGATCCCTAGGGATGCCCAGGCATCCCTTCCCCCCTTCTTCTTTTTTCTCCTGTAACTGAGACAGCTATGTGTTTGAGTAAGTGTGAGGGAGGGAGGGAGGGAGGGAGGGAGGGCAGTATTTGTGGGTGAGTGGGTGTGTTTGAGCCTTCTAGAGCAGGGGTAGTCAACCTGTGGTCCTCCAGATGTCCATGAACTACAATTCCCATGAGCCCCTGCCAGCGTTTCCTGGCAGGGGCTCATGGGAATTGTAGTCCATGGACATCTGGAGGACCACAGGTTGACTACCCCTGTTCTAGAGTGTGCTTTGTGGTGTTAAGTATTTTGCCTGTGCATGATTGAGCAAGTGTGTGTTTGGGGTGGTGAGCAACAGTAGGAAGAGCTTGAGCTACTCCTGCAGACCAAGAGATTATTTCAAAGGCATGAAAGAGACTCGGTGGAATGATTCTGTTGCCTGGAATGCAATAGTAGATTGATATGAGTTGTTCAAAAGAAACAGAAAAGGTTCAAGAGGGGGTGGATATATGCTGTATGTGAAGAGAAGCCTTGTCTGCCAAGAGGAGGAGGGTAACACTTTGTTGGTAAAGTATCTGGGTGAAGATAAGGGAGGGAAAAACAAAGAGTTAAGTGGTTGGTATCTGTGACAGACCAACTAACCGGGATGAAGATGTGGACCCTGCCCTCTATAAGTAGATTAATAGATGTGCTAAAAAAACTAATTCTGCTAAGCATTCCAAGTGGGGCAAATTTTGACCTACTTAGCTGAAAATGTCATTTATCCAGTGGTAGAAGAACCTATGAGAGGCTCAGCCATACTTGACATAATACTAACCAACAGGTAAGAGCTGGTGGATGGGGGGAAGGAGGTGGGGACACTGGGGAAAAGTGACCATGTCCTCCTAGAATTTCTTATAAGATGGGTGGCCAAGGAAGTTCTGTTAAACTTTCATATGGTAATTTTTAATAAAGTCAGAATAATTATGAGAGTCATTTCATGGACCAGAATGTTGGAAGAGAAAGGAGCATGTGATGGTTAGGCTCTCTTTAAATAGCTATTGCATGCTCAAGCCATGAGTATTCCAGCAAGATGGAAACATGGTAAGGAATCTAAGAAGTCTATTTGGATGGACAGAGAACTTATGGAGGAATTAAGGAAGAAAAAGGAAATGTTCAAGAAGTAGTGGGAAGGACAGATGTCTAAATAAGAGTATTTACAGGTTACTAGGCACTGTAGGTCAACCATCAGAGAGGCCAAAGCTGGGAGTGATCTGAGACTGGCCAGGGAAGCCCACTATAACATGAAAAGCTTTTCTATATGTGAAGAGCAAATGTAAGGTAAATGAGGCAATAGACCCATTGTTGGGAAAAGATGGAGATCCAGGGAAGTCAGCACAGATCCCAGAAATTCTGACAGACCAACCTGGTTTCCTTCTTTGAATGATGGGCTTTTTAGGTTATGGAAACTCAATGGATATTGTTTAACAGGATTTCAGGGAGGATTTTGACAACGTTCCGCAAGTTCTGATGGGTAAACTAAAGGACTGTAGACTGGATTTTCAGTAGCTTAAGTGGATAGGGAACTGGCCAGAAAACTGCACCCAAATAGTGGTTGTCAATGGTATTTCATCAGAGTGGGGGGAGGTGAGGAGCAGAGTGTCACAGGGCTCAGTACTGGGTCCAGTATATTCAACATTTGTATCAGTGATCTGGACAAGGGGTTAGGGGGACTCCTCATTAAATGTGCGGATGACGCCAAATTCAGAGAAGTAGAGGACATCCCTGAAGAAAGAGGTAGAGTTCAATGAGACCTGAACACTCCAGAAAAGTGGGCAAATGAGAACAAGATGGAATTCATTAAGGAGAAATGTTCCATATCGGGGTCACAAAAATGAGAAGTATGCATACTGGGCAGCAGTGTGTGAACATGATCTTAGGGTCCTTTTGGAATGTAAGCTAAGTATTAGCAGACAGTGTGATGTGGCAGTAAAGAAGTCAAATGCAGAGACATCATATAAAAGTCACAAATTACAGCCCCACAGCATATTGCATAGTTCAGACTCCACCTGGAGTACTGTGTGCAGTTCTGGAGGCCTCACTTCAAAAATGACATGGCCAAAATTCAGAGGGTTCAGAGGAGAATGATCCTGGGCTTAGGGACCAAGCCCTAGGAGGAGGAAAGGTTGAAGGACTTGAGAATATTCAGCCTGGAGAAGAGAAAGTTGAGAGAGAACATGATTGCTGTCTTTAAACATTTGAAAGTTAGAGGAGGAAAGGAAGCGATTCCTGTGGGCAACAGAAGACAGGACCTGCAGTAATGGGATTAAAACTACATGTAGAGCAGCATCTGCTAGATATCAGAGAGAAAATGTTCACATCCAGAGTGGTTTAGCAGTGGAATTGATTGCCCAAGGAGATGATGACCTCCCCCTCACTGACAGTCTTCTGCCAGCATCTGGAGAGGTAATTATCCCAGATGCTTTAGGCTGATCCTGCACTGAGCAGGGGACTGGACTAGATGGCCTGTATGGCCCTTTCCAACTCTATGATTCTATGATAAACCAGTCAGTTGGTTATCTAAAAAGCAGTTTGGGGAACAAAAGGACTTCCTGTGGGTGTACAACTAAACATGCATTACCACCATAAATGACTGTTGGTCTGTTTTGACTGGCTGCCTGTTGTTCATGGACCCTTGAACACTGCCTTAGTCCTCTCCCAGCAGGATTTCATTCCCTCACCCAATCAAGTTCTACTGTGCAGGTGTAATAGTGGCTGGAAGAAAATGAAATTCTAACCACTCAGCTGCTACACAGCTGCCAAGCTGTTGAAGAAGCTGATCAAATCAAGTAATGGGTGGCAAGGCAAGGAAATCAAGGGCCCTGCTCATCACAGCAATCAGAAACTGCATTCTTGCCTTCCAAACATATTGTCAGAATCCTGTGGTTTCTGCCATTATTTAGGATATTTATGTAACTAGGATAAGTAGTGTTTCCTCCCTGTGTAGGAAATGGGGGAAGCTTGTCTCCTTTGCTTTTGTTTATGACCCTGATGTTCTTTCCTGCTTTCTGTTCCCCCCCTCCCCTCTTTCTCCTCTCTAAGCAACCCATTTGCTCCATTCCTTTCCCCCTCTCCCTTGAAACCGGATGCCCATCTGCATGTTAAAACTGTTTGATGCTTCCACGTCCTCGCTGGATTCCCAGGGGAGGGGGAACAGGGTTTGGGATATATGCTAAGACCTTTGTCCACAACCCTATGCCAAGAATTTGCTTTTATGAATAACTGAAGATCCTCACACATATCTGTTACACAGTTCTCAGAATCCCTGCTGAGAGGTGCTCACTTAAGGACACCTATGAGTGCATGACAGGGTGAGATTTGAACTGGGGACCACCTGGATCACAGCATTTGTACTCTTAGGTGAAGCTCTACAGCTGTTGGATCCTCAGATTGAACTCTGTGATTAAGAGGTGATAGCATCATGACAGGCTAAAAAGGTAAAGGTATCCCCTGTGCAAGCACCAAGTCATGTCTGACCCTTGGGGTGTACCGACCTCGGAAGGATGGAAGGCTGAGTCAAACTTGAGCCAGCTGCTGGGATCGAACTCCCAACCTCATGGGCAAAGCTTTCAGGCGGCTGCCTTACCACTCTGCGCCACAAGAGGCTCATTTCATGACAGGCTAGATGCTTTATATATAGACAGTTCCATCCTGATCACAGGCCTGTAGCCAGAATTTTTTTTTTATTGGAGGAGAGGGCAAAAGAGTACAGTAGTGGTGAGCTATGATCTCTACAAGGAATCGTTTTACAAAGGCAGTTAAACAGTAATCCCTGTTGTTTAAAACCAAATAACTCCTCCCTTTATTTACATGCAATAAACAAAGTATTTTAAATGCATGAAGACCTGCACGTCTATGTTGTCCCAATTTCACTTTCTCGTTTGCAGTGGGCCAAAGGAGAATCCCCAAAGATAAATTTATCACCATAAAAGTGTCTATTCCTTCCTCTGGGTATGAAATGAGACTTGGCTAACAGAAATCAAAGAAGAGGAACTAGTATTTATAGCCTGCTTTTCATTACCTAAAGGAGTCCCAAAGCAGCTTATAAATACGTTTCCCTTTCTCTCCCCACAATAAAATCATAGTCCAGTAGCACCTTTAAGACCAACAGAAATGTATTCAGGGTTAGCTTTCGAGGGCAAGCACTCTTTGTCAGACAAAGCTTGCACTCGAAAGTTTGCGCCCTGAATAAATCTTTGTTGGTCTTAAAGGTGCTACTGGACTCTGATTTTATTGTGCTACTTCAGACCAACACGGCTACCCATTTGAATCGCCCCACAACAGACACCCTGTCAGGTAGGTAAAACTGAGAGAGCTCTAACTGAGAACTGAGAGAGCTGTAACTGAGAACTGTCACTAGCCCAATGTCAGCCAACTTTCTTCATGGAGGGATTCAAATCTAGATCTCTAGATTAGAGGCTGCTGATTTTAACCACAACACCAAGCTGGCACTCCAGGTGTATTTTCTTAGATGGTTGGTATCCTTGATTGGATGGACCATATTCTGAGCAATGCAGAACACACAAATATTTTTGCCATTAAATTAGGCCAAAGTTTTATTGTCATGTAAACGAGCACTGGCAAACCTTCAGGGTAAATCCTGTCCCCTATTGGCCAGCCAACCACATGGGAGTGCCCACTCCAGCAGGCTATCCTGTAGGGACCGAGTATTGCACTGGTCAGCTCCCCATAACACCAGACATGCTGGGCAATGAGAGGGTGGCATAATGTGAGTACCCTGAAGGTCTCTGCCTATATTAGGGCACACCCAGCCCCCCGCAGTATGATGCAATCGCCTTCCAACTGGGAAGCACTGCTCTCACATGCACCCAGCCTCTTATGGAGACTGCCAATTTTGAAAAGCCTGGTGCACAGGCATGTTGCTACCCCCAAAAAATCTACCCACAAATCATAACTGCCAGCTGCAATGAAGAAAAAAAATGACCAAAGTAAAGCAAAGTAGACTTTACTACTATAAAAGCAATCACCACAGTAGAGAGGCAGAGAAGAAGGTTAAACTGTACACACACACAGAGGGGAGGGGCTGATTCCAGAGCAGAACTTTCAGACCCCCTCCCTCCTGGAATCAAAGAGACTCAAATTAGGCTCCAGAGATTTCACTACAAATTCCCTCTTCGATGGGCCTAATATGAATCAACCAAATTTAATTTCATGCACAATTTTTCAAAACTGTCTTTTGGCAAAGAGCTTGTCAAGATGTCAGCTGTCATTTCCATTGTTGGACTATACTGCATCTTGATAATCCCTTTCAGATTATGATCTTTTATTGCATGGCATTTGATATCTATATGCTTCATACGCGCATATACTTTAGCAGATTGTACTAATTTCAAACAACTTCCATTATTTGAATGGATTTTGACTCTGGCATCCCCATTTCTTCCAAAATCAGGTTAAGTCATATTGCTTCTGTGCATGCTTCTGCAGCAGAAATATACTCTGCTTCTGTTGAAGAATGAGCAACAGAATCCTATTTGTGACTACTCCAATTTACGGCTCTAGTCTAATTAAGAAATACAAACCCATTGGTAGATTTATAATCTGTTTTATCACCAGTCCAATCTGCATAAGTATAACCCACTAGATTGGTATCCGTTGCTGTTGGCAGCTTTAATTTGAGGTCTATTGTCCTCTTTAAATATTTCACAACTCTGTTCAGAGCAGTTAAGTCTCTTTTGGTAGGTGAACTCACCTTTCTATATAGTATCTCACTGCAGATGCAATATCAGGCCTACAAGTAGTAGGGAGGGAGAGGAAAGGGACGCTTTGTGCCTCCTTTGGGTAGAGAAAAGTGACATATAAGAACCAACTCTTCTTCTTTTTCTTCTAGCTAGAAATAATAATTTACCTATTACAGTTCTATATAATTCATTGCTAGGTAGATATTCACTTTCATCCAATTCAAATAAAAAATAGTACATATTGCAATTGACACAACATTAGCCTCTTTGAGACCTGAAAATTCTATTAGGTCTATAATTTTCTGCCTTTGATTAAGCAGAAAACTACCATCTTTTTCTCTTTCTAGTTGCATAACCAAATAATAGTATACATTTCCCAGTCTTTTAACTTCTAATTCCTTATCTAAACATACAGTGATATCTTCATGATGCAGTTTGTTTTCACTTCAAACAACTATATCATCTACATAAAAAGTACATAAGTAATTTTTTTCATTTTGTAATCATGTGAAGAGAGAGGGATCTGCTTTACTTTGTATAAAACTGTGCTATAACAAGATCTTTTTAAACTTCTTGTTCTTAGCTCTAGCAGCTTGTTTTAATTATCCCCTTCTGCAGCTTACACCCAACTCTTCACCTATTTCAAATCTTTCTGGTCGAAGCATATACAATTCCTCTTGAATTTCTCTATGCAAAAATGTTGATTTTACATCCTGCTATACAACATAAAGTTGCTTGGATGCTGCAATACTAAGTACTGTTCTAATTGTACTATACTTTACCACAGGTGCAAATGTCTCATAATATTCAACATACTTTTGCTACCAACCTAGATTTATATCTTTGTATTTTTCCATCCCCATCTAAAGGTAAAGGTAAAGGTATGCCCTGTGCAAGCACCGGGTCATGTCTGACCTGTGGGGTGATGCCCTCCAGCATTTTCATGACACTCAATACGGGGTGGTTTTCCAGTGCCTTCCCCAGTCATTACCGTTTACCCCCCAGCAAGCTGGGTACTCATTTTACCAACCTTGGAAGGATGGAAGGCTGAGTCAACCTTGAGCCGGCTCCTGGGATCGAACTCCCAGCCTCATGGGCAGAGCTTTCAGACTGCATGACTGCTGCCTTACCACTCTGTACCACAAGAGGCTCTATCTGCATCTAATTTTTGCTTAATACCCATTTCAAACTATAGCCTTTTTACCTTTCAGCAGTTTAGTAAGAGTCCAATTATTGTTTTTATTTAATGCTTCAATTTCTTCCTTGGTTGATTTAATCTTTTGATTTCAAATGTCCTGATGTGACTGATATTTGGTACTTTTCCAAACCAAAGTTCAAATGGTGTTTTATCTATAGTTTTTGTTGGCAGTCTATTCTGTAAATATGTTGCTGTCATTACTACTTCAGCCCAATATTGATATGGTAATTCAACATACATCTAATCATTTCCATTAAAGAACGATTCTTTCTTTCTGCAACACCATTTTTTCTGGCTTATATGGTATTGCATGCAAGTATTTTATTCCATTCTGCTCCATGAAAGATTTAATATGGTGTGATATAAATTCACCACTATTGTCTGTAAATATTACTTGAGGTTTCCTCCTGAACTGATTTTCAACACTTGCAAAAAAGTTCTTCAATTTCTCTGCAGTTTCTGCTTTGTCCTTTAGATAAGTTATGCAAGATCTGGAAAAATAATCAATGAATGTTGATTGTCCACAAGACATTGATTATATATGATTATATATATGATTATATATATCTGTCCAAAAGACATTGGCTGAATTTGACCACAGGTGTCTAAATGAATAAGTTCCCAAGTTTTTGTTGAATTTCTCTGACCTTGCTTAGGAATAGAAGGCCTTATTCCTTTTCTGAGTAGACAGCTTTCACATATATCACTATTTAGGTCATCCTTACAAGGTTTAATTCCATTCTTCTTACCAAACCTTTATTTTGTAGGTCTGCCATAATTTTGAAATTGTGCCATATGTGTATACATAATTGTGCCATACTTCAAATCCTTGTGCATACAAAACTCCACCTTTAGTAATTGCACATCTGTTTCAAATTAAAATTTACATTAAACCCACACAAATTAAAATTTACATTAAACCCACACAAATTATCTGTTAGTTCTGGTAAGTAAATTACATCCTTTGCCTCATTATACACAGTCTTTACTCCTGTAACACATTTAACCGTTACTGTTCCTTTTCCTTGAATGGACATTCCACTTCCATTTGCAATTGTAACTGTCTCTGATTAATTGCTATTTAAATTTTTGAAAAGATCTGAATTATGAGTCATGTGTATTGAAGCAACTGAATCAATTAAACAAACAATCCCACAAAAACAGTAGCTAAATGTGGACAGCTGAAACTAGTTTCATAAAGGATAAATGAAGGTAGAATGAAATGAAACAGAGAATATTTGTTCATCCCTGACACACATACTTTTCTCCTTCTTATCTGCAAAGGTCATCTTCTCCTACTTCTGCCGCATAGTTGAACAGAGCTATCAAATTCCATCCTCTAACAATGAGCACTTTTTGAGAAACATTAACATTGTTTTTGTCATGGCTCTGATTCCCAAGAGGTCAGTCACTTTAGCCTAAACTCTTTGTGACAGCCTCAATTGAGGCACTCAAACAGCATCTTTCTTCAAGACAGTAGCTTGTCTGAAGCAGCAGAACAACTTTAGAATTAAGTGGCACCTTTAAAACCAACAACGTTTAATTCATGCTATGAGCTTTTGTGTGCACACACACTTCCTCAGATACAATGTCATGGAATGAAAATAATCCGTTCAAATTTATAGGCAGAGTGTGAGAGTAAATTAACATACAGCATAATGAAAATGGCTAACAGATTCCAGAGATAAACGGGGAAAAAATAGCACTTTGGATTAGTTTGTATTCAAACTACATTGCATCATACTAGTCAGAATTCCTGACTAGTTTGGCAGGCACTTACAGTTTTTAGGCACAAATTGATCAGGTGATCGTCTCACATCTGATCAAAACTTTTGAATATAGTGAGTTCAGTGAAAAAACTTAATGGACTCTACAGCTTTCTCCTGTTTGCCTGACATTATCAGAGGACCTCTTGTAGGAGGGCTACTATCTGTAAGAATTCCATCCTTTACAATGCTCTAAAAGTACACTGAAAATACACAGAGTGTTTCCCCCATTGCAACCAGTTAAACATCACCCAAATTTAATGGAGGTGAGTGCATCCCTGAATAATGCTCACATTTTAATGAATGTAACAAGCTGAACCAGAAGAAATACTTCCATGAACATCACTGGTTACAGTACATGCTGCTCAAAGAATTTACCAGACTGTCACCCACCCATGAAGTTCTTGCTCTAAAGCAGGGGTAGTCAACCTGTGGTCCTCCAGATGTTTATGGACTACAATTCCCATGAGCCCCTACCAGCATATGCTGGCAGGGGTCATGGAAATTGTAGTCCATGGAGGACCACAGGTTGACTACCCCTACTCTAAAGTACACACTCATTGAAAATGGAATGATTTAGAGATCCAAAGAGGATGAGCACCATAAGGGGTTAAATGATGGTTAGCTTGCAACTTGATTCTTGAAATCACATCATGGCATTCCTATCAGAAAGCCCTGGGTTGTGTTGAAAGCCCCCTAGCTCTTTCAGTCATCTGTCTAACAGAGGCTAGAAGCATCTCTCCCATTTTTGAGCAAAAGGTGCAGTCTGTGATGTTAATTAGATTTTTTTTTTTTTGCCCTTAGCTATTCAGTATCATCCTGCCACACCTGTGATAGTTCCTCCCTGGGGACAGTATATTCTTCTGCAATGTGTGTGTTGGTTTTATAATATAAGCATCTGTCTACCAGGCCCTGTATTAGAACACTTGGAGGCCATTGACTTGAAAAGAAGTGCTTAACATTTTCAAAATTTGCCTTTTCTTCCTTCCCTTTATTTTTAGAACTTCATTGCCATCTGTCCTAGGCTACATGAAAATGAGAAGTATTTTTTTAAATAGTAGCTGTGATTCCCATCACCTCCACATAAACTGTTTTATGGAAAACAGGTGTGTTCAATGCTCATGGGTGATGTGAGGCTTTATTTTTTTTTTAAGTCTCTAAAACTCATGCATGCAGAGGTATGCCTAAAATGTGATGACAATGGCTAAGAGGCAAAGTATTGCAGAGAAAATTGAAAGTGACATGAAAGTGTTCTTTCCCTCCTCTTTTGCAAAATAATTTTTAAGCAGGTAATACGATTCTTATTTTACATAGGGTTGTTATGGGCTGAAGCTCAGATCTTGCCAGCTTATTCTTTCAATTCTTTCCAGCATAAGAGCCAAATTGGGAATGGTGAAAACTTACTGAAATGTTGCTTTGAGGACAAATTTTTGAATGTGGACATCCAATTGAAAAAGACAATAAACTCCTTTATACTCTCAAAAATATTCTCCCACCTTGAAGTCATCTTGAATTCCCTGAGAGCAGGGATTTCCTGGACACCTATTTCTTGAGGACCACAAAAGAAACACTGGAGTTTAACTTCACATGAGAGGAAATCACTTTTTTTAATTTAAAGATCCAAAGCTGTCCCGCCCCCTGTCTGCCCCCCCCCCCCAATCCTGATCTTTTAGAGATTTGTACACCAAACTGAACTGGCCAATGCTGCTAATTTACCGGGCAGTGATCTGGCCAGGGCAACCCTCTTTCTTTCTCATGGTCAAGGGAATGAGTTTCCTCCTTTGAGATTCTAGGCGAATTTGTCATCCCTCAGGGACAGAGTAGACAACCTCTATGAGTATGGTTGCCAGCTATGTGTTGAGAAATATCTGGAGATTTAAGGATTGGAGGCTCAGTAAGGCAGGGATGGGGGGGGGGCTAGGGACCTCAGTAGGGGCCACCTCCAAATAATATATTTTTCTCCAAAAGAACTGATCTAGCAGGCGAGTTCAATAGGTGCCACCTGGAAGTTGGCAACCCTATCTATAAGCCCAAATATTTTAAGAGTTTCCCTCTTTCCAGCACCCACTTGTTATTTTTCCCCACTATGAGCTGAATACTGTAGGCCGGGGGTAGTCAACCTGTGGTCCTGCAGATGTCCATGGACTACAATTCCCATGAGCCCCTGCCAGGAATGGGACCCTGGAAAACATTTAACAATATTTATTTAACAGAGCAACATGCAATGGAATAGTAGACATCCAAACAACCCTCTGCACTCCTCCTCCTTCCACTCAAGCAACGCAGTCACATCCTGTCTCCCACCTCCCTCTCGGTTCTCATTCCTGCCCTTCTACCATCTCCCTCAGTTCCCCAAGCTGTTGATCTGACCTTTGTATCACCCCCCTTCTCTTCCTCCAGTGCTCCATGGCATCCAGCCCCCTGCCAAAGGCAGTACAACATCCTGGCATGTGTGTGGGGCGACAGCAACATATATTTGTTGCTGCGTGTCTTCCTAGGAAAAAAAAATATGACCTATGGGGTGGACCATGGCAAACCTACTTTGCCAAGCCATTGCCAAGGCATAACAACTTGCACACCACCTCCATGGCAAAACAGAACGCCAGCAGTATCTGACCAGTGTTGGACAGTCCCAGGCTGAACTGCTGTGAGTTGAGTCTGTAATATTTTGGGCTGGCAAGGTACCAGAGGGCCGTGGCCACCCTCTACCTTTGGGATGGGCTGGCACATGCATGAAGACTGCCGTATTTGCCCGATGTGTGGAAATCCCCATAATATATCTTGGGCCCCTGTCTGAAAAGACCATAAAAGATTATGATGTTGATAATAATCATCATAATCTATTGGAATCTACAGGAAGATATGTTTTGGTGGAGAGAAGACACATTGTAGTGGCCAGAAAAGTCCACTCATGGAACCAATTTTAAAGTCTTCAAGAAGACGCTGGGTAGCCATCTGTTGAGAATGTTCTGCACTAAGCAGGGAGAGTTGGCATAAGAGGCAACTTCCAACTCTATGATTCTTTATTAATAAATCTATAAGAAAACTGTGAACCTTTAGAGATGGTTGTTATGCGAGAATGGCATTTTGACTTTCCTATGAGGATGAGTAAGAGGGCATTACAAGCCCTTCCTTCTGAGAGGTCTGAATCTTTTTTTTGTATGTTTTATGGTTCATAGATGTTGATGCAAGTAACACAAATGCACATAGTGGCCTCAGGCATGTGAACAAATGAAATATCAGTGCCTGGGGTTTCTTTTTATATTTAGCTGTCTTAAAGGAAGCATCTTTTTCTCTGCAGGCAATATTCACAAAAAGACCCCTTGTTCATAGCAAAACAAGAGAAAACTGTGCACTAGATATTGCTCACTGGAGAAAGGGAAAGAAAAGATAACAAGGATATCATCTAGAGTCCCAAATTGTTGCTTGTTTGACTACTTTGAGTAAAATAAATTAACAAATGGCAAAGTCTTGCTTTGAACTCCATTTGAAACACTGTATTTTATTTACCATCATATCTTGTAGTATGGCCTTTTCATCTAGCCTTAAGGCTGACTGTTCTAAGTCATTTAATTACTTGGGGTTCTTTGTGAGACCAAGAAAAAAGCATGCCTGGCATGGAATCTACTTGCTCAGAATCTACTTGCTTGGTATCAGTTCCCTTACTGCAGGGGTAGTCAACCTGTGGTCCTCCAGATGTTCATGGACTACAATTTCCATGAGCCCCTGCCAGCATTTGCTGGCAGGAGCTCATGGTAATTGTAGTCCATGGGCATCTGGAGGACCACAGGTTGACTATCCCTGCCTTACTGAACAGTTCAAAGTGATTTCCATGTGGCAGCCATGAAAATAATCTATTGCCATGATCCAGCAGAGTTCCATTAATTACTCTTTTTTGAATCAGGATAATTACAATAAAATTCTGAATTACTTTAAGGATGTATATTTATTTGTGTGCCCTAAAGGGGCTTCCCTCTCAAATCACCATTCATACTAACCCACTCAGAATATCTTGTAGGGTCAGCATACATGTCTGAAACTCATAACATTTAAGGTCAAACGTATTTCTGCCCTTCAGCTAAGAAGAAGTGAATTTACTCTATATTTGCAAAGGGTGAATTTACTCTATATTTGCAATGTGAATTTAAGTGAGGTATCAAGTGGTATCTAAATTCTGCTAGTCCACATGTGAAAATTGTGGATTTGCAGTTTTAGTCCAGTTTATGGATCAAGGAATACAACAATACATGGAGACAGTCAAATAGTAAACCCTCCTTTGTCTATATTAGAATGAAAACGCATTAATTCTGGTTTATGGCAATAACAGTATTGTGACTCCCCTATTGATGTTATAAAGTTATTTTATTTGACCTTGAAATTCTTGTACATGCATGTGTTGTACTTCAGGCCTCTTCAGTTCTTTGCATGGACAGCTGCTTTCTAAATGGGATCGTTCTTTTCTGGAAGATTAAGATCCTTGTATGGCATAACTGAAAAGTCAAAGTGATCATTCATGGAAAACATTAAGGTTTTTCCCCCCAGATCAGTGGCAAAGCGGGAGATGTGTTAACATTTTACACCTAGACTTTCTATGTGCACGTTTGTTTCTGTTTTCTAAATTTAATCATTGTCATTGTCTGGACTCAATTTTTGTTATTGATCTATGAAACGTTACAGAAAGAAAAAAATCCTATACATATGGAGGGGAATCCTCAAATATGTCTAATGCCAAGGGGAATAGAGCTGCCATCAAGACACTTTGGATTACAAGCTTTTGACTCAATAGTACCAGAAAGTCCTTGTAGCAGTTTGGTGTAGTGGTTAGGAGTGCGAACTTCTAATCTGGCTTGCCAGGTTCAATTCTGTGCTTCCCCACATGCAGCCAGCTGGGTGACCTTGGGCTCACCAAAGCACTGATAAAACTGTTCTGACCGAGCAGTGATTTCAGGGCTCTCTCAGCCTCACCCACCTCACAGGGTGTCTGTTGTGGGGAGAGGAAAGGGAAGGTGACTGTAAGCCGCTTTGAGCTTCCTTCAGGTAGAGAAAAGCAGCCTATACCAACTCTTCTTCTTCATCATCTGACCCAGTTGGATTCTCCCTGAGAAGTTGGAAAATTTGCCCGGTAAGGACTTAGAGTATGGTTGGAGGACACATGTTAACTTTGATGAACTAGGGATATGCACTTCAAAAAGAAAGTTGGGTTTTTAAAATCTAGATATTAGAGAGAGAAAAAACTGTATTCCCAGTTATCCAGGTTTCATATACCAATTTAATATTCAGATCTGAAAGAGAGAAGGCAGTATCATCTTGTCAGAAGTGAAGCAGGGTCAGTATTTAGATGGGACACCACTCAGGAAGTCTCTATAGCAGGGGTAGTAAAACTGTGGCCCTCCAGATGCCCATGGACTACAATTCCCATGAGCCCCTGCCAGCAAATGCTGGCAGTAAATGGGAATTGTAGCCCATGGGCATCTGGAAGGCCACAGTTTTACTACCCCTGCTGTATAGCGAAAGGCAATGGCAAACAACCTCTGCTTCTCACTTGCATTGAAATCCCCTTACTAGGGTCACCATAAGTTTGTTGCAATTTGACACCACTTCACAGTCACACCCACAAAAATTCAGATTCAGGTTTGTTTTTTTGGGGGGGGGGGATTCAAAATATTATTTGTCTTCTTTATTCCCTGTGAGGAATTTTTCTGGGGTCTGAGGGGTTGTTATATGGGCCTACGGCATTGCAAAGGCACTGGAGTTGCTAGTACCTGTCTCCTAAATAACTCCAAGTTTCAAGTGAATTGGACCAAGAGGTCCATTCTATTGGCCCCCTGGAGAAGTTGCCCCATATAACTTCCATCATTTGTTATTGTCGAAGGTAACGAATAGCCAAAGACAAGAATAAGCAAAACAATGACTGATCAGACAAAAACCTTAAGCGCAAAGATAACCAGTGCAGGACTGGGGGATCCAAACAGATGCACAAAGCAATATGTAAGCCTAACAAAAGAGTCAAACCAGAGTATCCTCCAATTTGGCAAGATATGCCGTTGCAAGCTTAATAAAACAACATAGAACCCGAGAATAGAAACCAATGCCAAACCAGAAAGTCCAATGGAAGGCATAAACCAATGTGCACGAAGAACACCATGTTGCACGACAAACAAAATCAGTTTCAGAGGACAGAATCAATGCCAAATCAACAAGACTATCTAATTAAAAAACCCTGGCTAGACACAGACCTACAGTAGAATGAAAGAAAATAACACTTCTGAGAGACTTAAAACGCTGGCTTCGGATAATTTTCTAGACATTCCATTTATGTGTTCCTGAGTTCCCTGATTAAATAAAGATGAGATAAAATGTAAAACCCAAAACCCTACCTTTATGCTGGATGCATATTGTTACCCAAGCAATGGAAGGAGACTGTGCCTTCATTTTAGTTCTGGCACCCTTCTCCATTCCTGCTGCCTTTCATGAAGCAGGATTGGGCTGTTGGCAAAGTACCTGTTTCTTTTTCAGAATAAGTTGACTAAAGCCAACATATTATGAATATTGCAATTATCTCTTTCCAGCTTATGCCTACATCATATCCGCAATCCTTTGCTTTTTCCCTACCAAGATGCGAACCAGTCTTTAGATATGATTCGTGCCTGATAACATTTTATCGGCATTTACTATGTGCTTATTATCTTTTGGAAGATAACATGACTGCATAAACTCTCGTCTAAAGGATTAAAAGCCTAGCAAAATGTAGATTTAAAAAAATGTTCTTAGATCTAATAGCTTTAAGAGATTAGTATTAATTGAATTAGTCTTTGATCTTGTTGTTATATTTTAAAAAACCAAAATTGGTATAAAATTAAGGAAGTGCCTAAAGAATGACTATGTGCTAAATGTCTGTTTTGAGGGTGCCATTGGCAGGGTATATGGGGAGGGGGCAAAGTCTTGAAGGTTTCAGTTGTTTTTTTGGTGGCTCAGTATTGCTGAAAAAATGACAAAAAGGCTGGGCTTCAATTTAGGAGGAGGGGTCTGTGGGGGACTGGGCTTCCCTATTGTAATCACTTTATTATCATCTCTGCTTTCATTTTTTAAAGTAATCCCCTAGTCCTTTCATTTGAGGTGAGGTACAGGAACCTCAAACATGCCTTGTTAGATGAGACCAGGGACACATCTAGTGCAGCAGCATGTCCCTTGAACCCTTCTGCAGTCTGTTGGAGATGGAGATTATGGTCAGCATTGATGGAGAAAAACAGATTATCTGGTCTTGTCTTGCCATTGGAAACAATATAGGTTGAAGAATTCATTGTTAATAATAGTTCTATTAGAAATATGGCATGATATATATTATCTATTCTATAGGATTTCAAAGTAAAATGATGAAACGGAAGTTGATTTTCATTGTATATATTGTTTATTTAGTGTATGGAGCCACTGATTCGAGAGTATTGTCTTGAAAATGAGTTGCAATCTGGGCCTCATTCTAACTCTTGGCACTGCAAAAAATAAAGAAGATTCCTTGTTGTAATAGCCTGACACATCAGCATTTTCACTCTCCAGGTGGCACTTAGAGATCCCCAGAAATTACAGCTGATCTCAACAGCAGAGGGGAGGGAGCTGGGCTATCATGCCCTACTGAGACTCCTGGATGTCACTTTGTAGGTGGGACCTGGGGAATTGCAGCTCATCTCCAGAATAATAATACAGAAGAAACTGGATATACACATCACTGTAGCAAGGCCAATCCTTGTGTTCACACATGCCAGCAGCACAACCAGGCCAGCATCAACAGAAGAAATCCACTGTGATGTTTGGCAATGGTTTCCTGGGCTTGGTGTTAGACTAGCCCCAGAAGATCACAATCTATCCCTGATTTCCATCAAGGGCATTGCTATGGCCATGCTAGAAACCATAGTAATAAGTCGATGGAGAAGGGGTTTTATATTGTACTATTGTCATCTTAACTGTATTTTTGGGGCATTAAAGATTGTATTATGTGGTGTTTTAGATGGATATTTCATATGATGTTTTATTGTGAACTGCTGTGAGCCAGTTTGCTGGGGGCGGTGGTATATAAATCTAACGAATGAATGAATGAATGAATGAATGAATGAATGAATGAATGAATGAATGAATGAATGAATGAATGAAAATTCAGTCAGTTTGCCCCAGGCACGCCTCAGAAAGCAATAGGAAGGGGATTATGTCAAGTGAACACACTGATCCTCCTTCTCTCTCACTAGGATCAACGCACACATTTCACTGAATCAGTGGAGGAGGTCTGGCTGGCTCAGAAACCAAGGCTGTGGAGGGCCTATGGTTTGTGAAGGAAGGGAAATGGAGAGCTTCACTACTTCTATTTAACATTTAGTGATCTTCAAAAGTTTGCTAGTTATTCCACAGAATATTAGTATGCTGCTGCTCATCTCTCCCGAGTTTACAATTTGGTGATCTCAGTGATGCAGACAGAGGTCAGGTATTAGCAATGACATTATCTGATGGAAATGAAAGAATCAGAGAGAAGGGGCCATGGATTATTTGTCTGCAGGAATAGGCCTTGAAGAAGGAGTTGTGCAATGGAAGGTCTGGAGTTGGAGTATGAAACCACCAATCCAGACATAAAAGGCTATACGTAGTCATTTTTACAAATGTTTCACTTCAAGTTGCGGTTTGGCTTGAGGCATCTGAGCATCCTTACAACCCAGGGAGAACAGAACAGATATTTTAGACATCACATCAGTTTAACTGAGTCTAGGAAGCTGGGTGTAGATTTGCTCATTAGGGAGTAAAATGTTATCCTTTCTTCCCTTCAAGATAAGAAAGTGAGATTAGAGGCCCTGACCTCAGGATGTCTTTGATCATAAATGACTTATTCTTCAATTGACAGAGGTGAAAGGCTCGAAGTTGGCAAACTTTCCTCACTGATTGGCAAATATAATAGAATACACAGCAGAAAGATTGAGGTCAGCCATTGATGGATATCACTTCAAGGTCTAATAATGAGATGCTGAGTTAAGACCCAAAAGGAAGACACTGCCTTGGATATCTGCAATCAACCCGCTGTTATCCATTATGCTAACTTTAAAGATTATGCAAGGGCTAGGAGAAAAAGAGGCAGCTTCTTAAAGAATCCTCACTAGGATTGTACCAGCTTCCCTTTTATAGTTGTATAACAACTATCGATGGATTTGACAACCAACTTTTTGACAAACAGTATTTCACTTGTTAAAATAATCAGTGCAATTTACTGTTTTTCTGTGGATCCAGGAGCACTTGGGAACTTACAACAAAAGTAAGTTGCAAAATTCTGGTGTACTCTGGGTCAGAGTTTTTCTTGTGATGGGTATGCAGGACCTTTAAAATGGCACTCTTCCACCAGGCCTGTGGGGACGGCAGGACAGTTTAACATTAGATGTCCTTTTGTTCTCTCATCTCCTTCTTCTGCTGGCAACATATTACCTACTATTCAGGCTCAATGGAAAATAGGAGTATTGCTAATTGCAGATAATTAAATGTAATTTTAAGAGCCTCTTGTGGCACAGAGTGGTAAGGCAGCAGACATGCAGTCTGGAGCTGTGCCCATGAGGCTGGGAGTTCAATCCCAGCAGCTGGCTCAAGGTTGACTCAGCCTTCCATCCTTCCGAGGTCGATAAAATGAGTACCCAGCTTGCTGGGGGGTAAATGGTAATGACTGGGGAAGGCACTGGCAAACCACCCCGTATTGAGTCTGCCATGAAAATGCTAGAGGGCATCACCCCAAGGGTCAGACATGACCCGGTGCTTGCACAGAGGATACCTTTACCTTTACCTAAATGTAATTTTAGTATTTTATGCTGTTTTAATTGTTTTATTGATTGTTTTATCCTATTGTTGTGAACTGTCCCAAGTCCATTTGTGGAGAGGGGTGGTGTACAAACTGAATAAATAAAAATAAATAAAAAGGCGGACTCCTTTGGTGTTTGAGGGGAGAATTTCACAAAGGGATCCAGTAGCTATTGTCACAAAGATTTTCTGCCCATTTAAGCATGCAAAGAAAGATGAGAAAGGATGCAGAAGAGGAAGACCATGGACCCTGTTCCTTGTCCTGGAGCAAAAGTCTCCAAAGGACAGACTCTAAGTGCCTGTTTTTATTTTTGTTGATAATGCCTATTCTAGAGCTGGGAAGGTCAGTCTGAGCATTCCTGATTCTTTCTTTCGTCTTGCTAAGCAATTGCTCTGCAAGGAAAAGCTATCTATTTAACATCTCCCAAGTAGCTCATATGATTTTATTTTTTTTTAAATTGATCTTCCCTGCCAACAACAACAAAAAAACAGAATTACCTGTCATTTCATTTGGTTTAAACTCAATTTTATAATGATGTTTTAATCAAGAGAAATGCATTGGTTTTGCAAGACAAGACAGTGTGTGTGGAGTTATTTCTGATGAACAAGACCAGGCTAAAACAAAAGTGCCATTTCTTCTTCTGTTTGACAAAAATTTCTATTTCAAATTTTCAATTTAAGACAAAAGTTCATGATAAACATTTCCAATATGATCTAATAGATGACAGCCAATTGTGATTCTCATTCAGGACATTACAATTGTCTTACTGGCATCCTGGATTTTTTTATATATATATGGATTTCAGTTGACTACTTTGTTCTTTTATGAGAAAGACCACATCAAATGAAACACCTTGGAAAGATACCTTGTGAAAACAGATGCCATGGATTTTGATTAACTCCCTCATGGATCAAACACTCTGGAGACATAAAATAAATCAGTAACATTACAGTGTGCCCTACCATCCATGTAGGGGCATTGAGAAATCCTTCAGTTTTCTGAGTTGACTTGAATTACTAAAGGTATTAGAATTACAATCAGCAAGTAATTTGGTGAAGTCAACGTGGAAGGGCTCTTCTTAAGGTGTTTAAGCAGCTAAACTGCACTAGTGGTGCTGGGTGGTAAGTGCTGGGAATTGCAGCCATGAGCAGTGGAAAGTCCCCAGCATGTGCTCTGGGACTTCTGCCCATTTCTTTCTCAGGAAGAGTATATCAGTGGCAGGTAAACATTGTCAAAGACAAGATACAAAAGGAGACCAGACTAGTTATGACTTTGGAACCAGTGCCCCCCTTGACCAGAGTTTGGGCATGAAGTCACTTTTCCACATTGCTTGTGTTTGATCTACCAAAGTGTGAAAATAAGACCCAGTTTGGCAGCCAGGTACTAAGAGGCCAGTGGGATTGTTATGCATTCCAGCTGAGCACAGAAAGTAAGGCATTTATACTACAGAGAATCTCTGAAGTGCAGAGCTAGGGAAAGCCATATGCAGCAGGAAGGGAGAAGCGCCTCTAAGGAGTACAAATCTAGACTGGGAGAAAACAACCAACTTGGCATGAGCCGGGCATGGCACATGACCGGAATGCCCTTTCTAAGAAACATTTATATTTCCATGGCCTTGAGAAGCTAACCTAGTGGCTGAAGAATGAAATAAAAATAAGAATCCAATATATTTGTAAAGAAGGAAAAGGAAGTCTCATCACAGGCCTCAGGGCCACGTTTGTGCCCAAGTTGCCAAATAAACCTTGAGGGGGGGAGGAGGTGTTCTTGATGACAAACCCTTAGATAAGCTGTGATTGAGGGAATTATAGAATAAGGAAGAAATGTTAGGTCAAAACTGGAAAGCTGTATCAGTCTAAAGCATCCTTGATAACTATTTATCCAGCTGCTGCATGAAGCCTGCTTGTAAGGAGGAGCTCACTACCTTCATAGGCAGCTGAACTACTCTGACTGGGGAAAAAATTTTCCCTGATAACTAGCCAGTACCATTCTATATGCTGTTTATACCCATTATTATCAGTCCTAACCTCTGCTGCCATCAGGAACCGTTCCCTGTCCTCCACTAAGCTACAACCTTTCAAATACCTAAAGACAGCAATCATGTCCCCTCCCAACCTCCTCTTCTCCAGGCTGAACATTTCCAAGTCCCTCAATCTTTCCTCATCTTTCCCCAGGCTCTGGATTATCTTCATGGCTCTCTTCTGAACCCTCCCATTTTTGTCCACATCCTTTTTGAAGTGAGGCCTCCAGAGCTGCACGCAATACTCCAGGTGAGGTCTGATCAATGCAGTATGAAGTGGGACTATGACATTGTGTGATTTTGATGGGATGCCTCTGTTGATAGAGCTCAAGACTGCATTTGCCATCTTTACCACCATATCTGCTGCTCATATCTGTCTGCTCATATTTAGCTACAGTCCACAAGTACCCCAAGGTCCTGTTCCCGCACTCTGCTACCCCCAAAGTGTATCTCCCATCCAGTATGCATACTTTTCATTTATATGACTCAGGTGTAGAAGTCTGCATTTCACCTTATTGAATTGCATCTTGTTCTCATTTGCCCACTTTTCCAGATCTGGTGGCACTCTAACATCTTCTGGGGGTATCAGCTACTTCTCCCAATTTGGTGTCATCTGCAAATTTGATGAGGAGTCTTTATAAAATGTTGAAAGTACCAAACCCAGTGTCAAACCCTGTGACAGAGCACCACTCACTTCCCTCCAATTTGGTGTAGTGGTTAGGAGTGTGGACTTCTGATCTGGTGAGCCAGGTTTGATTCTGCGCTCTCCCACATGCAGCCAGCTGGGTGATGTTGGGCTGGTCACAGCACTGATAAAAGTCCTGACTGAGCAGTAATATCAGGGTTCTGTCAGCGATGTCATGTGGAGGAGTCTGAATTTGCTGCCAACATGAGGAGGCTAGCCAGCTACACAACCCTTTAGTATAAATGCTAAATGTGTAGTATAAATGCTACACATGTGGAAAAGCCCATTGACTTCCCCAAACCAACAAATTGTTTGTCAAGTTTGCAGATTGGCCCCTTTAAAATCTCCTCCATTATTTTCTCTGCCACTGAGGTCCAATTAACTGTCCTGTAGTTTCCCAGGTCATCTCTCTTCCCTTTTTAGAATACTGGGATAATCTTTACTCTTCTCCAGTCTTCTGTCATCTCTCCAGGTTTCCAAGACATCCTAAAGACGATAAGGCAGCAAAATGACCAAGGTTCCACAGATGAAGAATTTTAAAAGCTTATGCACAAGTAGAGGTGTATGTACTGCAGACACACATACAAACACAGACCGGACAAATGTCCATATGTTATAGGAAAAATGTTCCACTTGGCAATGTTATCCCCTAAAACAAAGAGGTGTTTAGATTTTCTGTGTTTTGCAATGACTGCAGGTAACATGTGATCGATTGTGTGGTGAAGAGCAATGCTACTGGAGGATCCTTTGTAGAGCTTCCCAAGAAGGATACAATGGCTATATTTATGTTTCCTGAGGTGAACTCTAGGTGTAAAAGGTTTCTTGGCAACCCCTTGCTTACTGGAAGATATTAAGTTTGGGAAAGGTGTTAGGAATGACTAATTGAAGTCAGCAGATGTTTGGAAAGGGAGATATAGAAATTGACAAGCTTAGTTATCACTGTAAATTCTGCATTTCCCTGGGGTCGGATGGCACCCATTACTGAGTCATCCTCCCAGAAGTTCTAAACTGATTGCCTAGGCGAGCCCTGGAGTCTGACATCCGGCTTGCATCCATGTTTGTGTCCTGTTTGGAAAGATGGTTCATTTTACACTCAAGCCACAGCTGATGTCTATTTCAGTGTCAGTTTTGCAGACTGTTATTTAGTCAGGTAGTGTGTTGCAGACTGATATTTAGCAAGACTTGACTTGCTGCAAATTATTATTTAGCATGATATTAAAGGAAGGGTGTTTATGGGAGTCTGTAAACTGTCCTGCAGTGTGAGGAGGGGTCTGGCACCGCATTATGGAATACCATTTTTCATCCACTAAGTTAGAATTGAGTGCTGATGGAGAATTTCCCCCCACATGCCAATCCTATAATGTCCTTTTTGATGGCATTTGAGGTGAAGTTAAAGAAGACTGTCAGCTGAAGAGAGACCAAGGAACACAGTTGCTGAGTGCATAAAGAGCAGTGCCAATTCAAGAACAGGGCATGAAATCATTGCTGGTTGTCCCAAGCCAATGTAGTATTGAGTTTGAGTGGTTTGAGTTGCATTTCTCAACTTTTTGACCATTGAGAAACCCCTAAAACATTCTTCAGGCTTCAAGAAACCCCAGAAGTGGCACAATCATGCAGAATATGGTTGGCAAGCATAGCTGTGTTCATGCTCACTTAGGAACCCTCTCCTCCCCACCCCCTCCAGGCCCATCACTAGACCTTGTGGGGGGGGGGCAGCTCAACATGACCATATATGGACATATCACCCGATAAATGTTTGACAAATTAAAAAATATATATTAACATTAATTAACACCCACCCATTCAGGAAACCCTTCCAGAACTGCCAAGAAATGTCAGAGTTTCGCAAAACCCTGGTTGAGAAAACCTGGGTTAGACTATTTATGCACTGGGAACTTCACTGCCCCGGCTTCCATGCAGGAGCACAAATTGGGGGCGGATGAGGTACACCAGGCCAAATGCTTCCCCATGTGGGTGCAGAAAGAGGTAGCCACGTGGCTACCTGCCACGACTAAAACTCCAGCCTGCAGCCTGACATGAAACCTCCAGTGCGTAACGGTCTTAGAGGATCAGGCTGGGCATGGGGTGACCTGGCTTTACATTTCTAGAGATGAAGCTCACTGGGTGATTTTCAGCTAATCACTCCCTTTCAACCTAGCATTTTTCAAAGAATTGTTCAGGGATATTGGGAGGAAGGTTACATGTGATCTACTCTGTACCCTTGTCAGAATAAAACATATAAGAGATAAATAGAATGTAATAATATACATTATGGAACTGCCCTATGTGCTGCCACAGAGTAGTTCCTCAATTCTATACTGATGGAGAAATAATTTGGATTTCCCATACTTGAATATTTCATGAATAAAACTAATTAACTGAAAAGATTGTTTATTCTAAGTCACTTGCACGCTTTCCATCTTAATTGGTTTTATGCATGAAATATTAAAGAACAGGAAATCCAAATTATTTATCAGCTTGTATAATACTGTGAAGTGGTGGATTCAGTGGACAATTAACGGAGAACATACCCTGTGCAAAAGAAACCAATTCATCAGCTGATAACTTTTTTACTCTGACTTAATGCTCATGAAATTAACAATAAATACTGTATCAAAGCATTGCTATTGGTGAAGACCTTCAAACTATATAAAGGAAAAGAATTCAAAGAAGGCAGGATTATGTCCACTTGGTAGTCTGGTAGGGAAAGCTATCAAATTTCACAATTTTGCTGGTTTGAATAGGAATAAACTCATTTTGATTTCACACAATTCAAATCTCTTAGCTAATTTTTATTTCATTTTGTTTCTCTGTGCTGAATTTTGCTCATTAAATCCACAACATTACTTGTATATCAGTAAATAGGCATTATATCTATACAAGTATTAGAGGGCCCGTGAGACTCATGAGGAAAAATCCCATCTTTTCACCCTTGCTGAGTTTGGCAGGGCTCCAGGCTCTGCACAGCAGAGGCTGGAAGCTGTACGGATATAAAAAATGGTGTGCTTTGCAAATATAGATAGTACATGTTTGGCATTAAAAATCTCAACTGAATCATCACCAGCAATAAAAATGGGGGAGCCATTTGTACATTTTGACCCTGCTCTTCCAAGGTTCATGGTTCTCCAATTCTTAATTTTGTTATCCCAACAGTCCTGCCAGTTGAGTTAAGTTGGCTCAGGGTCATCTGGAACTTCATGCTTCAGTATGGATTGGAATCCATCCAGCTCTTCTTGTCATACACACCAACTACTACCCAACAACTCTTTCTTTTAAAAACTTAAACAATTACCTAAGGCACACCAATGAGAAAGGAGCAAATAAAATGACTAGGGAATTTTATCTTGCAATTTGAACATTTCCAGTCAAAATATATTGCTAGTTGTAATTCCCTTCAAGAATGAATTTGGAAGCACCCCTGTGTGAACATCACTGCAAACCACAGGGCTGGGCACTTTTGCCAAAAGTTCTCAAAGTCAGTAGTGCTAGCACAAATCATTCTGCAGTGAACAACACTGAAAAGACCTTGAACTGGCTACTTTGGGAGAAAGACTGCAACATGTCAAATATGTGAGCTAAACACAAGAATATCTCCCAAATAGTAATATCCACATTCTATGAGTCAATTTTGTTTTGCATTCCAATAAGTTTCAATCATTTTTGCACTCAAACTTAGTCGGGGATGGGACTAGCATTTTTCAGGTCAAACTCACTCCTGAATGAACGCTATAATGCTACTAAATGCCTCCCACTGAATTATAGACACTTCTTTGATGTAGCCGGTTCAGTTCTATAGTCCAACAAAGCCATGGCAAAAATTTCTTCATGCTAATCCACTTTTAGAAATTTATACTTGCATGATTATATAAATAACTGAGTATCTGTGTATATACACAGCAAGACATATATAAAGATTTGGGGAAAAAAAGATTTTTCAAATCTTTTTTCCAGAATCGATGGATTTTCATATATAAAGACAGATCAGAGATATGTTTTTTCTTTTTGTTCAGAGCCCTGTAAACAAGGTAGCTTTAAGTAATCTCCTATGGATGAATAGAACAAATCCCAAATCAACATTCCACTAGTGTCCAGGTTTTTGTTAGAAATTCTTTTTCTGCAGCATGTTCTTCCCCCCTGTTTTATTTTTTTTTTAAGAAGGGTTGATGAATGGGTTGGGATTTATTGGAGGATGGCATGAAAAAAAGCATCTTGTTCTTTCTTCAAAGGGAAGGACCACGTGGGATGTAAAATTGTTAGCACTTGATGTCCCTCTTGGTCCAGCAGTCATGATAGTTTTATTAGAAATATGCCGATTAGTGGTTTTATTTTCTGCCATTTGAGAGCTCTTCCTTCAATGACCTTTTATTACAGAAGGAGCTGAGACTGTGTTGGAGATGAGCAGCATGTTACCTAGGGACGGCGCTTAAATCTTCATAAATCTTTATGGGTTATTATAAGCCAGAGTTATCTTATCTTGAACCAATTGGAGCCTAAATTGTAATGACTCGGATTAATTTTGATACTAATGTAGTTAGGCAGCACTGCAAAACTCTTGGGACATAAGAAAGACTTTAAAAGAGTCTTCATTCAGATTTCCGTTAAGTTAATGTCTCTGCTAAATGAAAAACAGCCCTTAATGGATAATGAGCAAAGAACACTCTATAACACACTGTGATTCAAGCCAGGATTTAACTCTGGGCTTAGTTTGCTTTGTTAGGTCTCTGGTCTTGAACATTTGGAGCAATCTTAAATAAGAGTTAACTATGTATTGTATTCACCCCTTTCTTCCATTGGAGAGGATAGCAGGGCCCAAATGGAATTCAAAAAGTTCCACATGGTCTGAAAAAGGGAGCTCCTCTTCCAGGCATTTGGTTGAGGTCGACCTGAACCATAATTTCCCATGGGTCCTCCCACTGAGACTCCCTCCTATGGCAACCACTGCAGATGCACCCAAACCACTGGGCTATCAGTATGTATTTCATGATTCGCACTTACACGTGTCCTGTGACATGTGTATTAAGCCATAGGGAACTAGAAGAACGAGAGGTCGGCAACATAGCATTAAAGGATTTAATGCCAGTGTTTATGAGGTAATTAAACCCTTAAGAACTCAAGGCAGACAAAGTTGGTGAATTGTAAAAATAGTAACAGTATTTTTTTAGAAAGAAAACCATGAAAGCATAAAAATGTCTAGCACATCTATCAAGCAGTCACATAGAGAAGAATCACAGTGAGAAAAGAAGATTCAGTATAAGTACTGTTCCTGTAGAGTAGAGAGTCAGAGATCAGCGACACAAGCCAGCGTGGTAGGAGGTTCCAATTGATCCTGAGTTAGAAAGCACCCAGAGTGGCTGTCTACAGCCATGGTTTGTATAGGTTTTTGGGGAGGGGGTCTATGTAATGTAGCTTAGGGGAGCAGATGATGGAATTTTCCATGGGTCAGGATGTTGTACAATGTCCTGGCCAGGTCTGGAGCTGGCCATTGATGGGCTTAGACAAAGGAATTAATGTGTCGAATAAAAGGGAGCCATCATTTTCCAATACAGAGGGGCCAAGTAGTAGTCATATGAAAGACAAAGAGGTTTGCCTAGGTACTCCTTGGCAAATGGGTTTCCAGAATTAGGCAGTAGTACTACTAATTTTGTCCATCTTCACCTGTATGTAAACCAGTGGCAAGCCTCACCTCCATCATTGCACATGCCACTTAAGAAACTAAGGACTTGGTTGGTGTTGCTAAATCACCAAGAACATTCCTTCCACAGTCCATCATACCACTTGATCCAATGTGGATTAACTTATGATCATACTGCCATACTAAAGACAACTCAGGGTGCTTGTCCAACCTGTACCAAAGCACTTAGCACTGTTACCACCCAAATTAGTTAATGGCTCAGCTCAGCCTTTCACACCTTTTTAACTGTTGAGAACCCCCTGAAACGTTCTTCAAGAAACCCCAGAAGTTGTGAGATAGTGAAGATATAGTTGGGAAGTATAGGTGTGCATGCCCACTCAGGACCCCTCTGCTTCTGACCCCCTCCAGGCCCAACACTGGCCATTTTGGGAAGATCAACATGACCATATATGGTCATTACACCCTGTGATGAAATACTTCCCTTGCTATTTCAAAAGGGTAACATTTTTCCTTGGGGAGGGGAGAGGCTGTTAAGCCCCTGTTCCTTTCACATGTTAATTGACCAAGCCAGGAAGCAGGTACCTGGAATTGGGGGGGGAGGTATTTCTTCCCTAGTTGAGGGGCTTCCTGTGGGATGAGACAGGAAAGACAGGAAAGGACTGTAACCAGAGAGGTCTTTAGGGGGCATTTGGCTCTTGGTTTTTTTGGGAAGGAGCTTGCTCTTGGGAGAAGAGGTGAGCGGCCATTTTGAGCATGCAAGCAATGCAATAATATTTTGTTACTGGGCCTGCAAGGCAAAAGTGAGCTGATTTCGCCACATACACAATAAATGTTTAACAAAAATTTTAACTCCCTTCCATTTGGGAAACCCTTCCAGGGTCATCACAAAACCCTGGTTGAGAAAGTCTGGCCTAACCAGTTAGACGTTCAGGCATAATTAAAGAATACTGCTCAGACAATTTGAAAGAGCTCAGAAAATCCCTGTGTGGTTCTTCAGAGGTGAAGAGCTACTTCTACATTTTCTAACAGAAGGTAACTCATAGGGGGAAAAATACCTGCTCAAGGAGTCTGGCAGAGCACCAACAGCTTCTAGTCCACTTTCTGACTGGCCAATCCACATGAGGCAGCAAATTGCTGCCCAAGTGCCAATAGTGCTCTTGAACTTTGTTTAAAGTTGGGACTGGCATAAAGCAGTATCCCCAGCATATAGTTTGGGAGCCTACGTGGATGCATGATAGCTATAAGATGAAAGGGCCTTCTTTCAGATAGAAAGTACAAGCATGCCAATCACTAGGATCACTTTGACCAGTTATGCCAAGGTTATGCTGACCAGTGAATTGGGGGTTGAGTGGGTCATAACTCTGACTACAGTCCCTCATGAAACAAACAATTTGATGGCTTCTAAGGTGAGTGGACCCTCTGACCCACAGCCAACAGCTTTCTAAAGGGTATACTGCTGCCACCCAATTTCCAGCTGACTGGCAGCAGTAGACCCCTTAGAGAGCTGCTGCCCACTTCCCAGATGAGCAGTTGTGGATGGCTGTAGGTTAGAGGTGGGACCTCTTTGTGTCAACTAACAAGTCAGAAAGTTCTCTGCTTCTCAAAGGAGTACCAAGTCCCCCTTGCAAGCGTCATGAAGTTCTAGCACAGGACATGCACCAGAAATGCTGCCTTCAAAAATGGGGAGTGGGGGGCTGAGCAGGACATGACCACTTGTGCTCTAGCTGCAGAGGAAAGAAGCCAAGAAAGGGGTGTGTGTTTGAAGCAACATGAGGGGCAAATAGGCACAATGGAAGGTTCTGGAATATGGTCCATGATACAAGGAAACACCATGGTGCACATTCACCAATGATTACTTCCAACAACCTGTATCAAAACCATGTGCAGATTCAGAGTCCCTTGTCCATTTTTCAGGATCTGATGGGCAGGAGATGTCAGTAAAATTTGGCTTGTATCTGAGCAGACCTTCATAGGCCATGCTTTTAATAATCTTGGTTTCTTTTGGTATGATGTATTTAAACCTCATCATTTCTGTAATTATATGCTGCATCACTCTCATACTTGTGTAAATGACTGATGTTGTGTAATTGAACTTGAGTTCTAACAATATTTGTGGGGTTTTTTTGGAAATGCAAATCTTTGATGGACTAAGTCCTTTTGTGATGATTCAGAAGCTGGCTATAAGAAACTGGATTGTGGAACCCTATAAATGTAAAAATAGGACATGCACCAGACTTCTAAATCTGGCTTGTTGATTTCTAGTTACAAAATCAACCTATAGCTATAAATGCAGCCACCATTAATGAGTGGGCAGAGAGATGCTGGGTCCAGGAAAATGGTCCCACAGGGACTGGCACTCTTGTGATTGCCATCTTCCCACAGTTCAGTGCCCATCATTGGAGTTTTCCTGACACTTAAGCTACACAGAGGAAAAATGCCCCACTTTGGCCAGCTGGCTGGCCTGGCATGCTCATTTGAAGAGGCAGTTGAGCCCTTGTTTAAAGGGGCCACATAGCATCTCTGTCTTTCTCAACCCTTCAGTTGGGCAGCTTGCTTCCTGCATATATAAGTTTTGGGGAAAAAAACTTTTTATGAGTTCTTTGATTATTAACATTAGTTAAATAAATAAATAACATTCCAAAGAAATTTAGGATGGCAGTTGCATTTCCCATACCTGAGTATATAGATCTGGGTTAGGCAATTCACAGTCTACCAGACACTTGATTTGACACTCAAGATCTGACCTCCATTCAGCCAAGTGAGGTACTGTCAGCGTTGTTGGAACCAGTGGTGAAGGAAAATACAATAAACATACCTTATGCACATTGTTGACTCCCAGACCAACTGAGTCCAAGGTGAATCCCTGATACCTGGGCATTTCCACTAGGATTTGGCTTCCTTCAAGCATGTCCATTCACAGGCACATATTGCAATTTCCCCCAGAATAAAATCAAAATAAATCTTTGTTGGTCTTAAAGGGGCTACTGATTTTATTGTGCTATTTCAGACCAACACGGCCAACCATTTGAATCTACCCCCCAGAATGTGAGCCAAATAATTGTTTGCCCTGACACAGATGCTGGGAATCTTGGTGGTTGAATAAAAATTGAACTTACTTTCCAAACATGGCGGGGGGGGGGTCTAGTCAGGAGATTACAAACTCTCCTCTTCAGAAGCATACAGCAGTAATAACAATGGTCAACCTCCCTGGGTTATTAAGTGAGCAAAAACTAATGCCGCATTTTGCAAATTAGAGGTGGTGTAAAACCGGTGAGCAGTCATATCTATCATGGCTTAGGTAGACATTTTGGGTGACAAATTGTTTTAATTCCTGGGTTTTTTATATTTTTTGGGGGGAGGGGAGCTCTTCTGCTTTGCATATGCAAAGAAAGGATTTACATCTATACCGTTTCAAGCCACAGCAGACAAAATGTGGTGACACTACAGTATAATTAACCAACGACTCTGAAAATATGCAAGCAGGGGGCCTCATTTAGGGAGACAGCAAAGAAATAAGGAGAACTTGCTCAGCATTCCAAAGGCTGCCATCTCCTTTGTCAACAAAGCTTCCGTTTCCTTTGTTCTTGCCGGCATTCTTTCATGACAGATTTTGTGATCTACAGTTATCTTACATAACAGCAGCACTGAAATTCTTCGCCCTCAATTACATGCTTCTCCAGCTAACTGTTTTCTCGAGGCTCCCAGATGACTTGTCCCAACAAAAATAAATGGCAAAAGGAGGCCAAGTGCGGGGACACAAAAGCTGAAGGTAATGAAGACTTGCTTTGATTAAAATGTTTGGTGTGTCCTTACTGTGTTTCTTTGGGGAAAACATTCCTGTTCGCTTTGCAACCAACAATGTTCTCAAAATGATGTACACTTTGAAAAAACTGCAATAAGAAACAGAACCACTATTTACTAAAATAACTAAACAAGGAGGAAAGACTCAACCACACAGCACACATTAAAGGCATCGAAGTTCAGAGCAGGAGTAAAGCCCTACAGCAGGGGTAGTCAAACTGCGGCCCTCCAGATGTCCATGGACTACAATTCCCAGAAGCCCCTGCCAGCATTCGCTGGCAGGGGCTTCTGGGAATTGTAGTCCATGGACATCTGGAGGGCTGCAGTTTGACTACCCCTGCTCTACAGAGTGGGAGATGCCACTGAGAAGGTCCCCTTAGCGTGGCCATCCACCTAATATTTGATGGGAGGTTATCAATGGTATACCTTAATGAGCAGGAGGGGAAATATGGGAAATAACACCTGCTCAAGTATGCTGGACCGAGGTCATAAATGGTTTTGAAAAAGGAGGCAGCCACTTGAATTTAGCCCAAAAGCATAATGTAGCTGCTGCAGTTCATAAAAGTTATTTATGTATTAAAAGCATATTTCCCTTGAGAGTGAAGTTCATTATTCCATACAAAATGCAAGTAATCAAACCCATTTGTTATTCATTGATCCAAGAGGCTGATGTTAAATTAAAAAAAAACAAGAATGGGTAAGGTCCTCTAAAATATCACTAGTTTCCAAACTCTCCCATAGAAGAGTGAAAACAACGTTTCCTGAATGATGAACTAATAGTAGTAGTAGTAGAAAAGTTGTTTTTTATACTCCATTTTTCACCACCTCAAGGAGTCTCAGGGCAACTAAATTGCTTTCCCTTCCTCTTCCCCCAACAGATACCCTATGAAATAGGTGGGGCTGAGAGAGTTCTGACAGAAGTACTCTGTGAGAACAGCCCCAACAGGACTGTGACTAGCCCAATGTCACCCAGCTGCCTGCATGTGGAGGAGTGGGGAATCAAACCCAGCTCTCCAGATTAAAAGCTGTTGCTGGTGGCTATAGTAGCTTCTTATTTTATTGAGCATATTTCTATTCCATTCATTGTCCTGTTTCTGGCCAGGGAAAATCAAGGTCATAAGCTTGGGAAGGAACATTTCTATGATCTCTTGGTTGACTTCTCAGAGCCCTTAAATTAATCAGAGCCATGTAAACCAAGATAAACTGGGTTGCCACTATTAAATCTGTGGGTTCAGTAAGACACAGACACTCAGCTCAAACAACTTTATTGTAACCAGAAATACTGGATAACAATTGGAACTGTGCAACTTATGCACATTTTTGTGATTCCCACCAAGACATGTGATTGGCCCTTAACGGCAGCCCATGATTGTTCCATAAGTTTTTTTCCCTGTGATTGGCCACGTGTCTGGTGCTGATGAATCCCTAGTAAGGTCTTAGGCTCCCAGTCTTAGATTCAAGCTCCAGGTAGCTTACGGCCAGCTTGGTGTAGTGGTTAGGAGTGTAGACTTCTAATCTGGTGAGCTGGGTTAGAATCTGCGCTCACCCACATGCAACCAGCTGGGTGACCTTGGGCTTGCCATAGCACTGAGAAAACTGCTCTGACAGAGCAGTAATATCAGGGCTCTCTCAGCCTCACCCACCTCACAGGGTGTCTGTTGTGGGGAGAAGAAAAGGAAAGCGACTGTAAGCCGCTTTGAGCCTCCTTCGGGTAGAGAAAAGTGGTATATAAGAACCAACTCTTCTTCTTCTTCTACACCTTGAAGCCCACATACACAGCAGCCACATTTTCTCAATAGCAGAATGCTCACATTATTAAAATGTATCACTATAACAAAACAATTAAAAATTAGCTCACTTCCTCCCATTAAGCCGAGAAGTGGTGCTGCAACTTTCCCTGTTCTCAAAAGGCATACAAAGTTGAATGTAGTGACAGTGAAATTGTGTGGTTTATTCTGTAATGGATTGGATGAATTCAAAATGTTTGCCTAGAGCTGTGTCAGTTTTCAGATTCCAGATAGTGACTGTTTCCAAAGAAATCTTCCTGAAATATACTTACGCTGTATCAATAAACCTTCCCATAGTTTATCATTTCCCTTGGCACAACCTACCTTGTTACCATTTTTATCATGGCTCCTCCTTCTACCACCTTTTCCTGGATGCTCCAGGCTAGTCCAATTCCATCAGATCTCAAAAGCTAAGCAGGGTCAGCCCAGGTTCCATTGATTGGAGATCATGAAGGAAGTCCAGGGTTGCCACTGCAGATCCTATCAATGGAAGTGTCCACCTGGGATGCCAAAGGGGGCCCAAACCTCCATGTGGACCCATCCCAGGCTACCCAGCACTATGAGCCCCTTTGACTCCCACCCTGGATCAGCTCCCAGTTGTAGGCCATTTGCCTCTTTAAGGAGGCCCCTTCCCAGAGAGTTTTGCCTCACAGAGCAAACTCCCACCCCCACAAAAAAAGCAGGCTCTGCCCCTGCCAACCTTCAAGCTGTGACAAGTATCTCTGCCTGCAACAATGTAACCCAAACTCTAAACACAATCCCCCAACTGTAGCCTGCACCCAAACCAGCCAACTCTAACCCATACAACTAAACCAGGTGGGAGGTCAGGAAACTATTAATTCTGCTTGGCACAGAGGCAGGGTGCAGCACGTGGCACCTATTTAAGTGCTGCCATTCCTGCCACTCAGCCAATCCCAGGATGCCGCATTACTGCAGCATTCTACCCATGCATGCTTGTGGGCCGGCTTGCAGACGTGCCTTCCCAGCTCGCGCTTCCGGCCCATCAAATGGCAGCTCTTGGGTAAGTCCGGACCACTCTTAAATTCCATGGATTTTATGGTAGTTTGAGATTGTGTTTAGTGGAACTGGCTGTCAAATTTTTCTCTGCAGTGAAATCATGAGTAAATATACTGAAGATCAGATGCTGCATCTCACAGCCACTATTCTCCATTGCAAAGGGAGAGTATTAATAAAGCACTTCTGAAGGCTCCAAGGCTATTAAAACACAAACACAATACAAACATCACAGCCATATAACCTGCTTACTCCTTGATGATGGGTACAGGCAATAGACAGCAGGACCATTGGTCAGATCTCCTTACAGATTGGTGTTGAGGGCGGTATATAAATGTAATAAATAAACAAACTAACCAATACATAAACTCTTATCTCTGCAATGAATGATGTCAAAAGCAGTCCTGAGAAAAGATGCATCTATTCTTGGTATATTCTAGAAAAAAGGAAGGGAGGGCTGTTCCTTTGATATTAGTGGAAATGCACTTGCACAAACAATGAGTAGCGTGTCCTCCTAAGCCCAACAGAGAGATCAAGCATCGTCTTCATTAAAAAAGGTACAAAGGAGACACCATCTGCTACAACCGGTCTCAGCTCTCGGTGGGTTTGTTTGCTCACTAGCTCATGCTAGTTGGTGCCACCTGTTCTCTTTAATTATCAACACTTCCTTAAATTTTTGCTCTTTATGATCATTGCAAGGCAAGGAAGTTGAGCGGTGGAGCTTGGGGGAAAAGTTGCCATCCTCCCAAAGAAGCGGGAGGGGGAATCGCTTCCATAATGCGAACTCAGAAGGCAGAAATAAATGGAGGAAACCAAAGTAAGTGCAATGTGTGAACACATCAAAGTTCACATTGTGCTTCTTCAATCACAAAGATAAATGGCCCAATTCACTTCTCATTAACAGAAGATTTAGCTTGGTCAAGCACCATTAACTTCCATGGGTTTAGTGGCGACTTGTTCCAGAATAAATAGGAGAGAAAGAAAGGGAATTTGTGTGTCATTCTGTCACAGAGAATGCTTTGACGTGGACAGGATTTTTAAGAGAATTTGCAGCCAGGACTGAGCCGGGGCCGGGAATGCTGTTGACATGGCAGGTAGGGCAGGTGGGGGGAAATGTGTAGGTGGGGGGGGGCAGGGAAACAGGTTCCAAGGCCCACGTGGCTGCAAAGGCAGCATGGCACCCTTGGATTGGTGGAGGAGGGAGATCAGTGCAGCAGCATGCCTCATGCTGGTCCTCCTCTTTGCTGGGCTGCAGGGACCAGCATCCACCCTCCCTCTCCAGTGTCAGAGTGGTTTGTGGCAGGTTGGCATTTGGTCATAGTTGTTTTGGACAGTTATATTGTTATTTAAAAAAATTAAATGCTTTTTGTCACAGTTTTACGGGTTGGCAGGGAGCAGAGCGGGTTTGGTGGGGAGTACGCCGTGCATGGCTAACTCCCAGGCGAGGAGCCTCTTTAAGGAGGCAGCAGGCCTGTGAGTGGTGGCCAAGCCTGGCTGAGTGAGGCACAGGCTTTCACAGGGCCAGATGGCCTCAGATGGGTCCAGAAGAGGTTTGCACCTCAACTGGCATCCCTGGCTAGGGAGGGCAACAGCTTGGGGGATCCTCATTCCTGGAAGAAGGCGGGGGTCATAGGGCAGCTGGACAGGCAGAGGAGGGAGAGGAGAGAGCAGAGGGAAAGGGAGGGCGTAGTAGAAGAAATAGTGGAGGGGACAGAGGAGGTATAGGTATTGAATATAGTTTTATGGTGTTTTTTTGTGGATGGTAAGCACTTTTTGATGTTTCTTGTGTTTGATATTTGGAAAAGGGTGGGAAAAGGGGCAGTTTTTGCCTCCCCCCCCCCAGCATCCATATGGTGGGGAGGAGCCAGGCCTTCCAGGCTGGTCTCTTCCTGTCCACACAGGCATGCCGCAGGACAGGCCCCATTAGGCCTTTCAGTGTGAAAAGGGATCACAGATTCTCCCGCATTCCCTTAGCATCTGCCAAATGAGGGCGCGATCTGCAGCAGGCTGGTGAGTGGGCCAGAACAGCAACAACATCATGTGGATAAGGGGATTAGCCTTTTGTCCATACTGACTCTGCCCAGGCCTTTTCCGCCCATGCAGAATTGGCTCCAGATACACCAAATAGGAGCACAAAATAGTCACAGTCACTTCAGGTCTCTTACCTAGAATGCATTGGGAAGTTTCCGCAGAAGTTCCTGAGACATCACGGGCATCTCTGGTTTGATCATCAGGTCTTGGTGGAAGTAGATCTGTTTGGTGGTTGGGTCCCTCAGTATCCATGATTTCAGCAGATTACAGCATTCTAATAAATATATGTGCCCAAAAATGTGGTAGTTTTGCACATTAAATAGTGTGAAAATAAACAATTATGATTTCACATCACGAAGTAGAAGCTAGATTTAAATGGGAGTTTTTAGAGACAAAACTATAGGGATGAGGCATTTCAAATAATTGTGTGTTTTAAGGAGAGGAAGAGAGATGGAAGGGGGGAAAGAATCAGGTCAACAATACTGCATCACCGAGGAATATTAACTTGTTTTGCCACTTGGACAATTATAATACCCCTCTGCCCCCACTATTTGTACTGTGTTGGGAAACTTACCGAAATTGACATATTAAAATGCAAACGAAGAATGTCAGGAGTCCAAATTTCTTCAGATGCTCCCACTCATACCCAGCATACAAAGGCATTACTAACTAGCATAATTTTAATAGAAATGTCCCATTATGAAAGAATAACTATATCCCAAGGAGCAAATAGCTGCTTGCCTGCGAGGGCCCAAACCCAGCAAAAGCTCTCAGCAGCTGCTGTTACTGCCTCTGCAGTTTGCACATCTGGTTCCTTTTCCCAGAAGGCAAGACAGACTATTGATTAAAGATTAAACATGATCTGGGTTTCTATTGGGCCCCCTTGAAACCCAGATGGAACTTTTTTACACAAGAGGTGGTGGGAATTTCAAGAACAGATGTGCCTGGAAACTGATTCTGCAAAGGCCTTTGAGGTATTGCAAACCACAGAGGCTGGCAAAGAAAATCTTATTGCATCCTTCTTCTTACTGAGAGTAACCCGATGCATGTAGCTTACTCCTGAACATCTTTTTTCCCTGTTATGTTTTCAAAAGCCATGCAGTTTTAAATCTTCTTTCTCTTTAAAACAGATATCTAACATTGTTTCATCTTTATTCTGCCTAACAGCAAAATGGGCAAAATAATAAAGAGTAACATGGTAAAATGGCAGCCATAAATTCAGCAAAGTCATGTCACCCTCAGACAAGTTTTTACATACATTCCCATATGTGCAGAAAAGTATGGCTTTGTAAATTAACCAAAAGTCAGAGTGAAAAGCACTCCAAAATGGGGGCATGGAATGCAGAAAACAGCTGATGATTGAAAAGACAATAAACAAAAGGAGAAGAAGGAGAAGGAGAAGAGTTGGTTCTTATATGATCCTTTTCTCTACCCGAAAGAGTCTCAAAGCGGCTTACAGTCACCTTCCTTTTCCTCTCCCCACTACAGACACCCTTTGAGGTGGATGAGGCTGAGAGAGCCCTGATATCACTGCTTGGTCAGAACAGCTTTACCAGTGCTGTGGCAAGTCCAAAGTCACCCAGCTGGCTGCATGTGGGGGAGTGCAGGATCAAACCCGGCATGCCAGATTAGAAGTCCGCACTCCTAACCACTACACCAAACTGGAGATGTAGAAACTGGTTTGCTCAAGTACCTAAAAAGGTAGACAATTCTGGTTTTGATTTACATCTGGGGGAGGTGGGATTTGCTAATCATTTCACTTTTGGTTATTCATGGGTCCCTGCTTATTCCCCGTATTATGAAGCTTGGGGACTGAACACATGAAGCTGCTTTACTGAATTAGACCATAAGCTTATTAAAGGTTAGTGTTGTCTGCTTTAACTGGAAGTACCTAGGCACAGTCTCAGGCTGAAGTCTTGCATCTTTTAACTGGAGATGATGATGATGTCATCTGTTCAATCGTGTCCAACCCTTGGCAATTCTATGGGAAAGTCTTTGCAATGCGTCTCTGTCCCTGACTGCTTCTTTTAGTTGGTTCATGGCCATCCCTGTATCGGCTTTGATCATGTTGAGCCAGCGGATCCTTTGGCGGCCACGTTTCCATGCTGAGCATTAATGATTTTTCTAATGAGTCTGATCGCATGATGTGTCCAAAGTAAGTTAGCTTTAACCGTAATTTCTTGCCTTCTAATTACATGGTTTGCTCCTCTCTAAAATTATCTTGTTGGTAACTTTGGCTGTCCATAGTATTCGCAGCATTCATCTCCGACACCATAATTTGAAAGCATCTATTCTCCTCTTGTCTTCCTTCTTCAGGGTCCAGCTTTCGCATCCATAGGTTGTTATGGGGAAGACAATGGCGTTGACTAGCCGGCACTTTGTATTAAGGCTGATATCCTTACTCTTCCATATTCGGTTTGTGCCTAACATTGCATTATGCCCCAGTGTTATTCGCCGTTTGATTTCACAGCTGCATCCACCACTTTGATTGATCATAGAACCAAGAAAGATGAAATCAACAATACATTTGACGTTCTCGTTGTCAATCGTGACTTTTGTGTTACTGCCAGTAGTTGTCATGATCTTGGTCTTTTTGATATTTAGGTATAGTCCCATCTTTTCACTTTCTTCTTTTAGTCTCTTTATCGGGGTCTTCAGATCGGCGGGCTTCATGCATGCAAAGGGAGTGTTTTTTTCACTGAGCCATGGCCCCACCTCGTAACTTTGAGATTGTCTGTCATGAAGGCACATACAGATGTTTCTGCATTTTTCAGAAATTTCTCTGCTAGGCAGAAAAAAAGAATTGTAAATTAAGAGGGCCGAAACACACACACACACACACACAAATGCTAATGAGCACTAAACATGCCTGTTTCCATGAGACTAATCAGAGCAATAAACAATCAGTTAAAGGGAGAAATCAGGATAGTGAAGAAATCGGTCTGTTCATGTTCCTAAAAAGTGGTAGAATCCTAGAAGGGGAGATTATGACAGGAGAAAATTTCCCAGTGGTTTATGTGATTCTTTATGAGCCTCCAAAGTGTGATATATATTAGCTTAGTTTCTTCAAAAGCATGCTACATTTATTGTTCCTTTTTATTTCAATAAAAGCCCTCCAGGGAGCTATTTTACAAAGACCTTACTTTTTCCTAGTGTTCATTTTTCCCAGAAGGTCAACTCACTCTGGAATAGACAGCAGCACAATTACTCTCATCTCGCTACATGTAGCATTCATTAGCCATAATGTTGTTTAGCAGGATGGTCAGGGTGCTTCCAAAAATAATATATCTGACTTAATGAAGAGAATTTCAGGGGCAAACTATGACACTGTGGAACCCATGGATATGACCTGTGGATGCCAATGTCATGTAAATGAAGAATTTGGTCAGTTAAAATGGCCATGAAGCAGCATGGCAGGACCAAGGTGGCCAAGGGGTCTCCAGTTCCTTTTTTGTATCAATCCTGGCCGGAGGGTCACAGTAATGAGGCTTTGCCCGCAAAATTGCTCACAAATGGCTCACAGCCTAGATCGAATTGATTAAAATATTGTCTCCTTTCTTCAAAGGTGGCAAGAGTGTGAACTACCCTAAATAATCTACAACCAAAGCCACCAATGAGTTGCCAGGAGGCATCAGGTCCTGCAGACCATTCAGGAATCCAACAGGATCCATAAGTCTATTCAGGCAGGCTAAAATCTGACTGCTGCCCAAACAGGACAGGGGTGGGGCCCTGAGCCAAGTCTTCAGGGCAAAGGTTAACCCACAGGACAGGGTTAACCACCCATCAGGTCCACGTCTACCCAGGCACTAAATATCAAATCAAGGGTATGGTCGAGCTGATGGGTAGGCCCAGTAACAAACTGCAAGAACCCCAGTGAGGTCATGGCCAATACCAAGTCTGAGTCCTGATCTAGGGATGACAAGTCTACATGAACATTGAAGTCCCCCAGAATTAAAAGCCTAGGGAACTAAAATGTCCTGGCAACCGCTTCCTCCAGCAGGTTCAACAGAGCAGCTGGTGGTGTTTGGGCGGATGGTACACCAACTGGATGGCCAAGTTCTCACATGAATCCCACCCTAGGCTGGCACGTATTTTAAATCCACTTTGACAGGTTGGAGATCAGAGCTGGGGGAAGAAAGGAATTTCAGCAATGTTTCAGAATTTCTCTCTTTCTTCAAAGAAGAATCCAAGAGAAAATAGCGAGAAATCATTCTTTTAAAGGATAAAAAGGATAATAAAAATAATCAATTGGTATATTTAAAAATGAGAATTTTAGAAAAAGAACCCCCCCCTCCCCATATCTGCTATTTCTACCCCATTACCAGGTGACTCAGAAATAACTAGATTTGGTAGATGTGGCTTCTCCTGAAAACACCATTGCAACACCTCTCCCATTTTTCTACCTCTGCCAAGCCAAACTACTATTGCCCTACTTAGCCTCATAGCACCTAGCCATAGTGCTCCATGTGACAGTCGTCTCCAGACTGAATACTTTTGTAATTCACTCGACACAGGCTTATTCTTATTATTTACCTGGAAATTGCAATTTGTCCATAATGCAGCTGCCTGATCCTCACAGGAACAGCCCAAACAGCCCATATTTGGTCTGTGCTTTGGGTGCTGCACTGGCTTCTGGTTGAATTCCAGATAAAATTTAAGTTATTGGTTCCATCCATGGTTTGGGCCTGGCAGACCTGAGGGACTGCCTCTCTGCGTATGTCCCCTGTAGAGTGCTGCGCCCTGCAAATACCAAATAGTTGGTAGTTCTGATGCCAAGGAAGTGCATCTGACCTCAATCAGGGCCAGAAGGTTTCTCAGTCCTGTTCCCTACTTGGTGGAATGAGCTCCTGGAGGAGATGCAAGCTCTGACAGAACTGGCACAGTTTCACAGGGTTTACAAGACTGAGCACTTTGGCCATGTTTTTGGTTGGGGCCAGTGATCCTATAATAGCTAATGCCCCCCTTTGTCTACATAAAACACTCCTGTGTCTACATCTTAATCCAACAGTAGACCTATTCAAAGGGATAGCACTAGAAATAATAGCTGTAATTGATGATGCTGTTAGTTATAGATGATTTTAAATGGTTTAAATATGTTATTAATTACTTTAATTATACTAGATTCAAATGGGAAGCCGTGTTGATCTGAAGTAGAACAATAAAATCAGAGACCATTAACACCTTTAAGAACAACAAAGATTTATTCAAGGCGTGAGCTTTCGAGTGCAAGCACTCTGATGAAGATTGCTTGCACTTGAAATCTTTGTTGGTCTTAAAGGTGCCATTGGACTCTGATTTAATTATACTAATGTCTTATTTGAGCTGGCCTTGCGGGAGGGTGGGATATAAATTGAATAAATAAATAAAATAAATATAAATAAGCTATAGTATAAAGGTAAAGGTATCCCCTGTGCAAGCACCGAGTCATGTCTGACCCTTGGGGGTAACGCACTCCAGCGTTTTCATGGCAGACTCAATATGGGGTGGTTTGCCAATGCCTTCCCCAGTCATTACCGTTTACCCCCCCAGCAAGCTGGGTACTCATTTTACTGACATTGGAAGGATGGAAGGCTGAGTCAACCTGGAGCCGGCTGCTGGGATTGAACTCCCAGCCTCATGAGCAGAGCTTCAGACTGCATGTCTGCTGCCTTACCACTCTGTGCCACTATAAGCTATAGTATCATGTAGCTTATTTTTTTTTTTACACATTGCAGGTTCTTCCGCAATCTTTTCATTAGAGCAGTCATTTGGAACTACAAAGAAAAATTCACTCATGAGTAATTGCTGTTGTGAAACAAGAGCACAATATCCCATGACCTCTGGAGGCACACAGTGTAAGTCAATGCAATCAACAGGAGAAGGCATCTAAAAAGCAATGCAATAGGGCTGGAAAAGCAAAAATCTGAAACAAAGCAAAGGTATTGAAAATTCCATGTTCAATGATGTTCATACCTTGCCACAATTTTTTTTAGACTTGAAGGTGCTTCTGGACTATTGCTGTTTTCTACTGCTATAGACAGACTAACATGGCTACATGTCTTGGTCGATACAAAGTGATTTAGTTCATAATCTCTTTCCTTTTATAAATCACCATTTTGTTATACTATAATCCCATGATCTTTCTAAAAATCCTGTAACTCATTTTGTTTCACATAGTTTTCACAGGGACAGGAGAGTTGGAGCCTTCTTGACCACCTCAGGCACACTAGTCCACAAGGTGGGGGACACAGCAGAGAATGCACATGTATGGACCATGAGTAAACTTGGCCATTTACAGGCTGACACCAACAGAAAGCCCTGCTCAGATAAGCAACACTGTCATGGTGGAGCATAGAAATAGAGAGGGTTTTGTCAATAGGTGGGTCCAAGGACATGAAGTGCTGTTTGTTCAAAATTGTATCTGGTAACATTATTTATCATATGGCATGCGTCTTGTAGCCAGGAGATCCAAGAATTGTCTGGCAGCCAGGCAAGAGATGTTCGGAAGTGGTTTGCCATTGCCTGACTCCATGTTCTGACCCCTAGTGCCCCTTGGAGGAACTCCATCCAAATCCTTGGAGGTTGCACATCCAAATATTGAGCCAGGATCACCCCTTCTTAGTTTCTGAACTCAGATAGGCTTGGACTATCCAAGTCAGAACACTAGCTGGACAGCCTCAAAAGAGGCTGCAGAATGTGTGTGATATGCATGTTCCAGCTAGCCCTAAGCAAAAGTTGAGCTGTGACATTCAAAACCAGCTGTCAGCTCTGAGTTGATTTCAAGGGCAGTTCCATGAGGAGTGCATTAAAATAGTCTTGATGTTATTTTAGCATGGTTTCAGGTAGCGAGACCAGCCAAGTCAAGGTGCAGGGCCATCTTTTGGGTTAATTATAACCTCTGCTGAACCCTATTGAAAATGGGATGCTCCAGACTTCACTGTAAATTTCCCCGTTTCTTTTCCATCCATGAATATTCCTAGGGGATGGCAATTTGAACAGTGTCAACCATATTCTCTTCATAGGTGTCTTCAAAGATGTTTATGGTAAAAACTGTGATATGAATCCATTGTGTAATATTTATTTTCTCTTGTTGTGAATGCCTTCCTATCCTTGGTGCTGGCAATAACTGGCCACCCTTCTTTTTCTGTGCAATTATAATTTTTGGATAGCTATTTCAAAGTAAAAGCCATGGGAAGGATGCTCTTCTATCCATGCCGTATAAGACGTCTGCTGTCGTCTTCTTCTCAATCAAAGATGAAGGGGGTGGGTGGAAGAAGCCTATTTACTTAAGTATTTATAAACAGCTCTTATTTTTCCACAACAATGGAGATATTATCTTGACACATGCCAGGTGTATTTTTGCTCATGAAAATATGCTGTTCTTTGAATCTGTAGATGCATTGCAATGTTTAAAGTGAAAAATTCCACTGAATAATTCATCTTGCCTTCACTAATGTGTTTGTTTTTTAAAAGCCATTATTATATTTAGTGGTACAGATATAACTCCCCCATGCCTTTTACTCTCTGAAATAAAATACATATCTCAGTGTGTGGCAATTCTTTTGGGCAGACACTTGAGTCAAAAGAAAAGAAGCAGGTTTTGTTTATCATGGACAGGGTAATAGGGCTGATGGTAGAAATGTCTGTTTCCATGTGGAAAATTAAATCAATTAGCTGATGCAAGTGCCTGATTGCAGAGCCAGACCACTCCCTTTCATTTCATTGGAATGTTTCAGTAAGTGCATAAGAGTTCTCTAGAAGGGATTTCCAACGGGTTTTGAAATATTTTCCCCCAAATTATACTTTTTCCAGGCCTTTTTACTGCTGTCCATAGGCCAATTGGTGTAGAGCCAGTTTGGTGTAGTGGTTAGGAGTGCAGACTTCTAATTTGGTGAGCCGGGTTTGATTCCATGCTACCCCACATGCAGGCAGCTGTGTGACCTTGGGTTCGCCACAGCACTGATAAAGCTGTTCTGACCGAGCAGTGATATCAAGGCTCTCTCATCCTCACCCACCTCACAGGGTGTCTGTTGTGGGGAGAGGAAATGGAAGGAGATTGTAAGCTGCTTTGAGAATCCTTTGGGGAGAGAAAAGCAGCATATAAGAACCAGCTCTTTTTCTTCTTCTTCAATTAACATATTGTTTGATACCATATATGAAGCCATTTTCTTCCTAGTGATGCTGACATTCTTGTATGCATGAAACAAGAACAAAATCCATGTAACACCTTTTATTAATTCCAACTGAATTGATGCAAAACATTGTGCAAGTTTTGAAGCTCTTTACCAGGGGAGATGTGACTGTGAGGTTCCTGCAGATAGCCCAATTCACGAATCTTTGACTTGGTGGAAAACATAGCGTTTATTAAGCAAGCTAGTAAACCAGAATACCTTGCTAGAACTGTCTCAAAGAAATACAGATCCTTCACATAGCCCCTGAACCATTCCCCCTCCTTGGGAATACATGAGTTTGGTGGGAGATCTACAAATGCCATTAAAAGCAGGGCAGTGTAAATCAATATGCCATATTTAAGGGCTGTGAGTGAGATGAACCAGATCAGACAATTAAGGCAATAAAAACAACCTACAACACTAAGACTACATTCTCTGCATTCTACACAAAATATATGGCAATAGCCCGGCACTTCTGACAGTTACAAGATTAACAAAGGCAGGAGAACAGATGGCAGATTCTTCAGGCTGGGGTGTTCAGCTCTGCTCCTGCATGCATCCTCTGAGGGAAGCAGGCAAGCAACTAGCTTAACTAAAGGCAGCATAGTGCAGGGGTTCTCTACTCTGGTGAGTCAAGTTCAATTCTCCACTCCTCCACATTAAGCCTGCTTGGTGACCTTGGGCCAGCAACATAACTGTTCTCTCAGCCCTCTCTCAGCCCCACCTGCCTCATAAGTGCCCACTGTGGGGAATAGAATGGAAGTGATTGCAAGCTGTTTTGAGACTCGCCAGAGTTTAGAAAAGAAGGGGAGAAAACTCTTCTTTTTCTACCTTTCATAACTTTACTGTTGGTGTCACCTGACAGCAGAAACTGTATCCTATGCATGCTGCCCTCTCTTCATTCATTAATTGAAGTAAAGAAACCACCCTAAGTCTGTCCTTTCATACCATTAGATTTCAGTCTTGGATGATGTTGCTGAGTATAAAGGAAAATGCTATAGAATGCAACCTAGAGTGACAAGGAAAACTACCATAGTACATTATTGCCTGAATGCCAGATCCGGGCTACTTGCAGGCAATTTGAATGAGTGTTGGAGGATGCATTTTCTTTGCAATATCCAATATATATATATATTTATATTCAGAGGAGTATATGATAGTAAGATTTTCACGCTTTTCTTTCTTTCTTTTTGTAGAGCTGTTCCCTGTTTTGATACATCGCTAGATAACCATAAGCTACTTTAAGAAATCTGCATGCACAGCTGTCATTCTGAACATGCTTAAATTGATTACGATCTTTCTTTTTACAGCCTGAGGATTTAAGGATGAAGTATGGAGTGTATGGAGAATTTTTATGTGGGGTCCCTATTTACTGATTTTAGGTATGAGGGTGGATATGCTCACTTTCAAGATTGGCAGGAAAGGAAATGTCAGATTGATTGAAAAAGGAGCCAACATTTGCCGCTAAATGCAAGGAGATATGGAAGAAAAGCACCTGCCTCCCGTTCCTTTGACACCATCACAACATTTTGAAATTACATTCTTTGAAGTCATTCAAGAGTCTCATCAGATTACTGTGATCAAATCTGATATTTTGTGTTGTGTGTGTTCCAGGATGGGCAAAGAGAATTTAGTATACTGGAGTTTTCTTGTGTGTTTAAGTGTGTTTTGAAGGCCACTTTTGCTTTTGCAGTGCTGATTTTGTTCTATACTTCTGATTCCTTTTGATGTCTCTTGTTCCCATTTTTTTCTAACATACTTCAAACACAAGCAAATAAAATTATTGAGCTTATTCTCTGGGTTCCTGAGTGGATATGCCTTGGGAGATGCTTCATAAGACTTCTTTTCTTCTCTCTTTGTGCTTTGGGCTGGGTATTACCTTTGTAAAATCCAGTTAAAGCTCAATTTTTTTTAGCCTGCCCACAGAGATATATGGATCCAGAAGGATTCCTGAATGTCCTGCAGGATCCAGTGCCCATTGGAGCCTTGTTGGATGAGCTGGTCAGTGATTGGCATGGCTGAATGCTGGCCACTATCAATGAGATGTCAATGTCTTCCCTGATGCCACCTTAAACAAGGTACCTGGTATACAGAGGAGTTGAATAAAAGGAAAGGGGAAGCTGAGATGATGACAGCTAATTTGGAGCTGCTTTACAGAAAAAATCTAAAAACTCTGCAATGACCTTTCACTGTCAAAGTAGTTCAACAGTGGAATAGGCTGCCGAAGGAGGTGGTGAGCTCCCCCTCACTGGCAGTCTTCAAGAAAAGGTTGGATACACACTTTTCTTGGATGCTTTAGGATGCTTTGGGCTGATCCTGCATTGAGCAGGGGGTTGGACTAGATGGTTGGACTGTGTGGTCCCTTCCAGCTCTATGATTCTGTGACCTTCTTCCAACTATTGAAATAGTGAGGGAACTAGAGGCCCCTTGGTCACGTTTGTAGGGAGTATTTGATGGCTTCAAGTGGCTCACACTGACTGAAGGGGATAGGCTGCTAGCCTCAGTAAGGCAGATTACTTGCACACTAGATCCCTGCCCCTCATAGTTACTTAAAATGAGCAATGAGAAGATTGGATGCTCCTTCCAGGAGATTATCAACCTCTCCCTTTCAATAGGAAAATTCCCATAGGGACTCAAAGAGGCAGTGATCTGCCCATTGCTGAAAAAACCATCATTGGATCCACTGTTAGTGCCCCATCTCACAGTTAGCATTTTTGGGAAAGGTGGTTGAAAGGTAGTTGCCATGAACCAATTCCTAGAATACCTAGAAGAAGCTCCAGTTTTGGATCCATTCCTGTCACACTTCTGGCCTGGCCATGGGTTGGGAATGGCACCAGTCACCCTGATGGATAATTTCCAGAGACAGCTGGACCAGGGCAGGTTGGCTTGCTCATGTTATTACATCTCATGGCAGCATTCAACACAGTCAACTATGAGCTCGTGACTCACTACCTTGCCAACACCAGAATATGCGGGACAGTCCTTCAATGGCACAAGTAAAGAGATTCCAAATGCTGTTTGCAAAAGTATTATCAAGAGAATGGACGGACTGAACAATACAGGATCAAGAAGAGGGGGCAAGAATGCACAAAAAACTGTAAGCATACAGAACAGATGTTCGCTCTCTTCAAAATGAAAAAGAAATAGAATTTTAACTGGCCATTCTTGACGAGGAAGTTGAATGAGCCTTGAGTCAATTGTTAAATAACAAGGTCTCAGGCATTGACACCATATCTGTGGAATTGCTGAGATGTGTACCAATCAAAAACATTACAGCTTTGTGCCAAAAAATCTGGGAAACTAATAACTGGCCAGAGGAGTGGAAACAACCTGTGTTCATCCCACTAAGTAAGGGTGACTCAAAAAACTGATCCAATTACCATACAATAGCCCTCTTTTCTCATGCTAGCAAGATCTTGCTCGAAATCACACGATGCATAGCAACAACCATTGAAAGGGAATTACCAGATCTTCAAGCTGGTTTTTGATGCTGTGGCCAGGATTCTCACTAAAACATCATGGAGATCCCACATCTGGGCGGTACTCCAGCAACTTGGCTGGCTTCCAGTTGAATTCTGGATTAAACTTAAGGTTCTGGTAATCACCTTTAAGGCCATACACGGTTTGGGCCCAGTGCATTTGAGAGACCACCTCTTTGCCTATACCCCCAAAAGAGTCTTATGCTCCCCCATTTCCATCTGCTGGTCCCTTCCATGACTGAAATAATTGACCTCCCAATGTTGCTGTTATTTGTTTTTTATATTATTAATGATGTATTGTAATGTTTTAATGTTTTATTGAAAGATGTTTTGATGTTAAAGTCTGTATAACGTTCCATGCAAGTTATATAATGTTCAATGTAAACTGCCCAGATCCGCAAAGAATGGGCAGTATAGAAATCCAAATAAATAAATAAGTAAATAAATAAGTAAATAAATAAAATCTGAGTTGTGTATCTATACTGTGCTCTGGTGCAATCTTTCTGCTAAGCTGACCCACCAGATGGGACAGGGGTCCTGGGTCCCATTATAAGCTCCTTTACAAAGAGGGGCATCAAGGCTGCCCTGACCATGGAATGTTGTTTGGCCCAGGAAAGAAGTCCCCCCCTGACGCCCTCTCCCAAAGTTGTCGTTATTTTATTATAAACGTTCCCATAGCTTATTAAGACGATTCTTGAAAATCCCACGATGTATTGAACTGTTATAATGTTTTATTGAAAGTTGTACGATGTTACAGACTGTATAATGTTCCATGTAAAATTATACAATGTTCAATGTAAACCGCCCAGAGTTGCAAAGAATGGGTGGCATAAAAATCCTAATTAATTAATTTATTATATTAAAATAATTAATTAATATATGCAATTATTGTACGCCACCCAGAACCAGTTTTCTGAGATAGGTGGTATAAAAATCAAATAAATAAATGAATAATAAAGCCAGACCGTGGCAGTCATGCTCTGAGGTGCCTGTTCATGCAACCATCACCAGTTTGGGCACATTCGCTGAAATAATCATGCATGCTGCAAAGGTAGGTATAATTATGTTTTAAAGGTTGCTGAACAGCTTTGTGTGAAGTCACTCATAGGTCAGCCGTGTCATGGAGCCCATTATTAGCTATCATTACTGGGTAGGGTAGACTGAAGGGAGGTTTCAGTGATAATTGCCAATGAAGGAACATGTAATTTGTTGCACGTGATTTGATGAATGATGTACCACAGTTTGTTGCTTAGGCTTTAGCAGCTGGAGCCGTTTGTAAAAAAAGAGTTGTGACAGGCGGCACTTTTAAGAAACTTAGATGTGCTATACAAACAAGATAAAGGATTATGGTCAATTCTTCATGGAGCCAGAGTGCCTTAAGTGACAGGCTATTCCAAATGATTTGATTGTCCACCATCAGTTGAGCAGACTTCTGAAATAGAGACGTACACTCTGGCATGCTTCAGCTGCCCGAGGCAGCCAGCGCCATGGCACGGAGGGTTGGTGCCGGCTGGCTACCCCTCTCCACCCCTCTGAAGTGGATGGAGAGCAGGAGACAGCCAATCACCTTCCATCCCCCACCCCTGGCCACCCTTCCTCCTTCCACAGCCTTTCCAGGTCCTGAGGGGAGGGAGAGGCCATCCACAGAGATCTTCCACCACCACCCTTTTGTATTCCTTTGTTCCTTGTGTGTGTGTGTGTGTGTGTGTGTGTGTATACCAATACATCCTTCATACATGTAACTTGCTGTTTATCTTCAGTTAAGTAACTTGTGAGAATGCACTAAGGATTTTAAAATCAATGATATTCAATAAGGTAGCAGGCCACATAGACCTGTTACTCACAATTTGCAGTTACACACGCTATAAGATCATCCTGGATAGGTCATTCAATAATTTAAAAAATAAATGTATCTGGAGTATATGTGTTGTTTTCTCAGTTGTACAATTTATCACTCCATGACTCTAGGAGACACTCACCTGTGTGGTTGATCCCTCCCGCACTTTACCACCTGAACCTTCATACTTATACTTCAAGGCATTTTTCTTGGCCTTCATCATGTTCATAACTTACGAGATCAATCTACAGTTCTCTTGTAGCAATCCGGGAATGTGGAATATGTCAATACAGACCGGTATCCCCATACCTATGTGAGCCTGTGGCCAGTATTATACTATCAATATATATAAGGACTTGTCACTGATGAAAGAATCTCACTGAAAATGGACATTACCTGGATTCCATTTTGACAGAAGTCCTAAAGAATAAAGAAACAAGGAAAACTACAAAAATAGGACATTTTTCTTTCTTTTATGAATATATCATATTGCCAGTGAATAGGTCTGTTTCTCTCTGTTTGGCAATCTGGGAATGTGCAAAGTACCTAGGGTCCAATTTAGCACTAACATTTGCCCCTTGGCAAAATGAGCTAGATGGGAATATAAGATGCAAAAGCTCCCCTGCCAACAGAAAGTCAAGATAACTGAGGTCAGCACCTCTTTTGTGTGATTTTTTCCAGTGACCTGGATGGATGGTGAAGACACGAAGAATTGGTTTTCATACTCTGCTTTTCACTTACAATCGCATACTCTTCCTCTCCCCACAACCCTGTGAGGTAGGTGGGGGATGAGAGAACTCTGAAAGAATTGTGACTGGCCCCAGTCAACCCAGCTGGCTGCATATGGAGGGGGAGTCGGGAATCAAACCCAGTTCTCCAGTTTAGCAGTTGTCACTCTTAACCCCTATACCATGCTGGGGACAAGGCGGAAAGGTGAGTTAGCACTACAAGGATGCAGAAGCATAAGGCACTGGCTCCATAATTTAAAGTTGCTTTCAGTGCTCAGTATAAGTAACCTTGTTTTCAAATGTTTGAAAGAACTGCTCCCCATATGAAAACAAATTGCAATTCAAAGACATGGCAAAAAAAACCCTATGCCCCGGAAGACCACCTGCCAGTTTGAATAGACCATAGTGAGCTAGATACTGGCAGAGTTTAACTATGCAAAGAATGCAAAGCACCTAGTTCCTTAAAAGAATGGAAGTGTTTGAAGAGAAACAACCTTATGAAGAAAAAGAGAATGATTCCCAACTGTCTAAGTGTTCTGTTGTCTCTACTATCATGAATTTGAGACAACTGTAGCAATGCTTCTATTGCAGAAGTCTACTGATAGATACACATCTCTGCTTCCTACAGCCCACATAAAATGTCACTTGTTAAGGTGGGTTGGGTTTAACTGCCCATGTATTCTTTCTCTACCACTGTGAGTGACATTTCTATAGAAGCTGCCCCCACTTAGAGTTCAATGTACAAAGTTCATTTCAGCATATTGTAGTGTGCATTGACAAAAAGTCATTGAAATATTTCATTGCCAAGTTGAAATGATGGGACAAATATAGCACGGCAGTACCCCTGTTTAAAGATACTGAAAGCTACACAATCAGAGCTTCTTTCCTCTTTCCAGCCCCCAGAGTCTTCTTAAAAGGTAAATGTAAAGGTATCCCCTGTGCAAGCACTGGGTCATGTCTGACCCTTGGGGTGACGCCCTCTAGTGTTTTCATGGCAGACTCAATACGGGGTGGTTTGCCAGTGCCTTCCCCAGTCATTACCGTTTACCCCCCAGCAAGCTGGGTACTCATTTTACCGACCTCAGAAGGATGGAAGGCTGAGTCAATCTTGAGCCGGCTGCTGGGATTGAACTCCCAGCCTCATGGGCAGAGTTTTCAGACTGCATGTCTGCTGACTTACCACTCTGCTCCACAAGAGGCTCTTATAGAGTCTTCTTATAGAGGTCAAAAATAGTGGAGGGGCTCCGTCTTCTTTCTTTGAGGACTGCACCCTTCTATCAGTTTCCCAGTGACTGCAGGGCTAAAGAGATTGGGGGGGGGGATCATTGTCATCAGTCCGAGGCAATAGCACTACTTTCATCCCAGCAAGGGAAGACCCACTAGGATCTTGTGAGTGTAATTTTATATTAAAATTGCCTCTTTTTCTGTATTTTTTTTCCTTTTGATAAAAGGTATTAAGAATTAATTAAGGTCTTCACACTACTGGTGACCAATAAGCAGAACAGGTAGGTGTTCCAACATGCATTACTTAATATCTTAATATTTTTATGTACCAATATTCTTGTATTTTTTCATGTCACCACGTTTATTATCTTTTACTATTAATTATTATAGCTTTTTGTGGATGTATCATTTACATGGGTCAATTGACCAAAAAAACATGCTGCTGCTGTTTAAAAAAAAATATTAATATTGCCTCTTTCTAGAATGTTTTTATTAATATAAAGGGTATTAAGAATTTAGGTCTTCACACTACTGGTGACAAATAAGCAGAATATGAGCTGAACAGGTATGTGTAATGGTTAGGAGAGCCAGTTTGGTGTAGAGGTTAGGAGTGTGGACTTCTAATCTGGCGAGGCGGGTTCGATTCTGCGCTCCCCCACATGCAGCCAGATGGGTGACCTTGGGCTCGCCACAGCACAGAGAATACTGTTCTGACCGAGCAGTAATATCAGGGCTCTCTCAGCTTCATCCACCTCACAGGGTGACTGTTGTGGAGAGAGGAAAGGGAAGGCGACTGTAAGTTGCTTTGAGCAAAGAGAAAAGCAGCATCTAAGAACCAACTCTTCTTCTTCCAACATCCATAGTTGTAAGTTCTCAACACGTAAGAACCAACTCTTCTTCTTCCAACATCCGTTGTTGTAAGTTCTCAACATGTAAGAACCAACTCTTCTTCTTCCAACATCCATTGTTGTAAGTTCTCAACATGTAAGAACCAACTCTTCTTCTTCCAACATCCATAGTTGTAAGTTCTCAACATGTAAGAACCAACTCTTCTTCTTCCAACATCCATTGTTGTAAGTTCTCAACATGTAAGAACCAACTCTTCTTCTTCCAACATCCATAGTTGTAAGTTCTCAACATGTAAGAACCAACTCTTCTTCTTCCAACATCCATTGTTGTAAGTTCTCAACATGTAAGAACCAACTCTTCTTCTTCCAACATCCATTGTTGTAGGTTGTCTTGTCAATCTAAATCCAATACTTCCATTGCTTGAATTCCTGTTGCTCTCTTGATTATTTTTCCAGAACTAGGAGATGATCCAATATCTTGATTCCTTTTTTTTTTGTATGTCATGAGGTTCATTTTTTTCCTTGTCATGAATCATTCTTTTGTTGCTTTTTTCTTTTATTTTTCTTTTACTCCACTTAAACACTGCTTATACACCATTCTATGCCATTTATACACACAAACACAAAAATACTGGACATGCATTAATTTTAAAAGGAAGCATTTTTTCTTTCCTCCAGCCAAACTTGGATGAAAATAAAAGCTCTTTGTTGGTCCCTTCTTCCATCATAAAGGTTGTCATGACATGTGTCCATGTTTGAATAGACAATGTCTGGTGTACAAAGAAGAAGACCCTGCAGGGGGCTGTAAGAAGACTTTTAGATAGGCTAGTGAGGTCAGGACCTTCTTTCCTGTTAAGCGTCATTCCTTGTCTGCCTCCAGATTGCTACTCTCAGGGGCAATTTCCTGCTTCTTCTCAGAAGCCACAGTCCAGTATATCTCTATCTCTCATTCAGACATGTTGTTAGCTACTATTTCTTGCTCTCCTCTGCAACATTAAAACAAAATACTTGATTTTAAAAAGTGTGTCACTTTTCAGTTTGGTTAAAAGATAAGAAAATCATTTAAAAATACTACATTTGCTTTTGGGTAGTATAAATTATCACTCATGCGAGAGTAATTCTCAAATTATTCAGTGCCATAAAAGTTTTATGCTCTCTGTACACATGTCTCTGTGTTTATTTGATCAAATATTTTTATCCTCATGTTTGGCATTTCTTTATGAAAAAGAATAAAAGATGTGAAGCAGAGCTGTGATGTCAAGGTTGTTTTTTATCATGTCCAAACCATTTTATGGTGGTGCATTTTTTTTTAGATCAAAGAATGTCACGTTATTTCTTGCTTGTTTGATTTTAAAAATCTGACCAAGAATAACTATTTGCATTTCCTATAATGCAGAGGAATAACTAGCAGAGAAAGAAATGAAATGCTTGTTACAACTTGTACCAAATGAGTCACTTTGGAGAGATTTTGTAAGCACAGATTTCTCTGCTCCCTACAGCTTCTTACAGAGGAAAATTAAAAAGTAGGATAGCTTTTAATGTTACTGGCCAATCCCTGGCCTCTTAACCAGCAATCAGTTACACAGAAATGTACCAGCTTCTCCTTGCTAGCATGCTGGTTAGATAACCCCAAGAGAGAATGATGCTGATGCCGTGGCTGTGAGTAGAAGCCCCAAGCACAATTTTATGGAAGGTTTGAAGTAGCATATGTTTACTTGCCCACAAAAGTGTGTCTAGTCAAGGCTATGGTCTTCCCAGTTGCAATGTATGGCTGTGAAAGTTGGACCATAAGGAAGGCTGAGCGTCAAAGAATTGAGGCTTTTGAACTCTGGTGCTGGAGAAGATGCTTGCGAATCCCTTGGACTGCAAGGTGAACAAACCGGCGAAACTGAAATACTTTGGCCACCTCATGGGAAGGAAGGACTCCCTGGAGAAGGGCCTAATGCTGGGAACCATTGAGGGCAAAAGAAGGCTAGATGGAGTCACTGAAGCAGTCGGTGTGAGCTTAAATGGACTCCGGGGAATGGGACAGGAAGGCCTGGAGGATCATTGTCCATGTGGTCATGATGGGTTGGACATGATTTCGCAACTAACAATGTTTACTTGGGGAAAAGATTCTTATTTTTAACACTTTGCAAACCATGCTTTGTGCATGGGCATTCTCACACTACTTTCCTCATCTGTTTTTTTGTTCATTGTTGACGTGGAAACATCTTAGGGAAGGAATGCAATGAAGTTGAGGAAGTGATGTTTCACACACACATATTCTACAGCCGAGCAGCAGAGCACCAGCTTTCTTCTCCAACGCTTGTTTCGTATTGATCCCTCCTCCATCAACTGCACACTCAGCACTGAACTCCAGGGCTGGAAGTCTGCTGTAGTGCCAGATCCCCTGGACATCATTGATGGCCCCAGTCTGCAAACACTGAGGCCTGTGAAGCAAATAAGGAGGAAGAGGGAAGTAAGCATGATAGTCGAGCTTGGATGTTGATTGGCCACACTCAGTTGAGCCAGGTGGACTGTGGAGCCAGGCCATGTTGCTCGCCTTCTCTTTCTTGGTTCCCAACATGATTGGCCTGTTGTGTGAAAGGCACCTGCCCAAGAATGAGGAAGTGGAAAAAGCTGTTGAAGACACATACGAGAAGGAGAGAGAACAAACAGCAACACTGCAATCCCTTAGGAAGTTGGCCTGCTTTGCCCCTCCTTTCAAAGACCCTGCTATCCCCACCACCATCACCCAGCTTCAGGTTTCCAATGAGACCAGCCAAGTAGGATCAAAACACACTGCCAGCCTTATTTCTGCATTCATGTAGTGGTGGAACAAAAATAAAAAGGATGCAAGAGAAGCACTAGAAGGGAGGGCAGCATCTGGCTTGCCAGTGGTGTGGTTATCTCACTGCTCCTTGGGCTCCCAAGATGGGCATGGTCTTCCCCCAAGTCCCTTCTCATCTTGCCTTGATGTGTGATTGGCTAAGAGGCCAAGTTGAGGGCTGCTGCCAGGGGACAGTAAAAACCCAAAGCTCCTCATTGCTACAGAGCAATGAGGGTGGAGGGAGGCAAGGTGAACAAGAATATCCCGCTGTCAGTGTCAGAGGCTGGGGGGGGGGGACGCCAGTGGCCTGCCAAGCCCAACTGCCCCTGCCACTTCTATCTTCCTAGCTGGAAATTCCCATTCTCATTCTTGCCATAGTTGTTATTGTTGATTATTAGGTGTTTTGATCCTGAATATATGATTGTATTTCAAGGCCTACCTCTCTATTTTCGTCTTGCTCATGGTACTTGGCTAACTCAATATTTACTCTGACTTGGATGGCCCAAGCTACCTTGATCTCATCAGAACTTGCAACTGAAGTAGGATCTGACCTGGATAGTACTTGGAGGGGACACCACCAAGGAAGTCCAGGGTCATTACACAGAGGTAGGCAATGGGAAACTACCACTGTTTGTCTCTTGCCTTGAAAATCTTATGGGCTTGTCATAACTTGACTATGAACTCAACAGCACTTTTTACCACCACCAACAACTTAATACCAGTTCTTGACAGTGATTAGATATGGATATATAGAAGAGATCTCCAGGTTCATCTAGTCCAACTCCCTGCACAGTGCAGGAACTCACAAGTACTTGCCTACTCACTGTGACCCCAATTTCATACCCAAGTGATCCCCCCCACACACATACACTAAAAGTCTCCAGAATCTAGCCTGGCCTGGAAGAATTTTACCTACCATCCCACAGTGGCAATCAATAATTCTCTGGGTATATAAGGAAGGGCCATAAAAGACAAACACTGACACATCCCTTCCTGCCCACCCACTCACAATCTGCCTGTTCATAAAATCAGCATTTCTGTCAGATAACTATCTAGCCTTTTCTTAAAATCTTCCAAAGAAGGAGAACCCACCATCTCCTGAGGAAGCCTGTTCCGCTGAGGAACCACTTTAACTGTCAGGAACATCTTCTGGATATTTAGCTGAAAATTTTTTGAATTAATTTCAACCCATTCGTTCTGGTCCAACCCTCAGGGGCAACAACAACAAAAAAACAATTTTGCTCTATTTTCTAAATGACAGCCCCTCAAGTATTTGAATATGGTTATCATATCAGTTTTACTTCTCTCCCGGCTAAACAGACCAAGCACCCTCAACCTTTCCTCATACGTCTTGGTTTCCAAACCCCTCACCATCTCTGTAGGCCTCCTCTGGACATGCTCCAGTTTGTCTACATCTTTCTTCAGTTATGGGGTCCAAAACTGAATACAGTAATCCTAGTGAGTTCTTATCAGAGCGAAGTGGTAACAGCACCTCACATGATCTGAACACTATACTTCTTTTAATACAACTCAGAATCCCATCCCCTGGTGTAGTGGTTAGGAGTGCGGACTTCTAATCTGGCATGCCGGGTTCGATTCTGCGCTCCCCCACATGCATCCAGCTGGGTGACCTTGGGCTCGCCACGGCACTGATAAAACTGTTCTGACCGAGCAGTGATATCTGGGCTCTCTTAGCCTCACCCACCCCACAGGGTGTCTGTTGTGGGGAGAGGAATGGGAAGGCGACTGTAAGCCGCTTTGAGCCTCCTTCGGGTAGGGAAAAGCGGCATATAAGAACCAACTCTTCTTCTTCTTCTTCTTCTTCTTCTTGTTAGCCACTGAGTCACGTTGCTGACTCATGCTCAGTATATGGTCCACTAAGACCCCCAGGTCCTTCTCAGAGTTTTGCAATGCTTTACGATGACTGCTCCCCTTTCCCATCTATATACCTAAAGCACCAATCAAAGAAAATATTATTTTGCAAGTGCTTTTCTTTGTTGTCTTGGTTCTATTGGGGTAGGAATTGTGATGATCCAAAACAAGCCAGTTCGGCTGCAGCCCTGTTTGCTTGTCGAGAACAGGGAGCTGGTTTGACTGCTTGTTGACTTGTTCAGGACTATTCAATATGTAGCTTCACTGTAGCCCTGCTCCCATGGTACACTGAACAGATGTACAATCCAAATACACTGTACATTTGTTCTTTGTATGTGTTACGAAATTCTCATAGTTCCTGTTTGTTCAGCTGTTCTGGTCCCCAGTTTCTTTCCTAAAGGAAATATATGTTGGCTATTTCTTTCAAACAGATGTAGGCATATATGCAGTTTTGCAGTGACCCAGTACTAACCTATTTTGGCAGACTCCGTGTATGTTCATCATGAAATGAACAAGGCTGGGTGACCTGTTCATACCTGACATACTGTAAATTCAGCTGTCAAACACATTGGTAGCCAATTCACAGCATCCCTTGGTCAGAATAAGCTGAGTGCTCTGCTTCTGTGCCATTTCAGCCTTGCTTCTTTTTGCTTGGCTGATTACCAGTTCCAGTTCATCCTCTTTCAAGTTTGGAGAAAAGAATAACATGATGCATTCTGACATCTATAGAAAAATATCATGTGTGCTCTAATGTTGTTCCCAGTATGTCCCCTGAAGAGCATTATTCTCTGTAAAAACCAACCTGTATTGATCTCTGGCCTGAGAGATCCAGCTGGCCTTTACCGGAGCCACAGCCTTTTCAGCCTTGGCTCTCACCTGGTACAAAAATCTGCCATAGACCCATTATGCACATTCGGGGTGGAATGGCGGCGACTAAAATCACCGATAACGCGCGGTGCCGGCTGCAACCGGCCGCAGCTTCAGTGCATGCCGCCGAAAAAGCCGCGTTAGCGAAACGCGGAAGAAAGTGCAGCTTCCGGGTGACCAGGGCGCAACCAGAAGCGGCGCCAGGATCGCCGCGTGCATAATCGGTTACTCTGGGTTTTGCCGCCGTCGAGCCCCGTCCCGTGCATAACCGGTGTGCTTCGCGTCTTCCCCTTCCGCGTTTTCCGTGTGCCCCGAAATTGCTGTTTTGGCGGCCGTGCATAATGGGCCATAGAGATGCAGGCCCTGATGGAACTAAGAGCCACGGATCGCCTTCCCCGGGGCTTGGGGAGCGTTTTAAGGCAGCGTATAGCTTTGCAAACGCTCCCCAAGCCCTGGGGAAGGTGTTCCATGGCTCTGGGAGCCACGGATCGGCATCTCCGGGGCTTGGGGATCATTTTAAGGCGGTGCAGAGCTTTGCAAACGCTCCCCAAGCCCCGGGGAAGGTGATCTGTGGCTCCGGGAGCTGCGGATCGGCTTCCCCGGGGCTTGGAGAGCATTTTAAGGTGGCATAGAGCTTTGCAAACGCTCCACAAGCCCCGGGGAGGGCGCTGGGCAGCTCAGCGAGCCGGCCAGTGGGCTCCCCGGGATATGGGGAGCTGTTGTCGGGGTGGGGGCCAGGGAGCCTACCTTCGCTCTCGGCGGCCAGCAAAATAATGGCCGCCGTGGAGCGAAGGAAAGCTCTGGTGGGGGGTGGGCCAATTGGTTGTTGGCCGGGCAAGCGGTTGTTGGCCGGGCAAGCAGCTGCGCACGGCTGCTGATTGGCAGCTTGGGGGTGGATTGACCAGCAGTGGGGCCAATCAGGAGGTGCTTTGCGCCTCCCGATTGGGCCCTCCGCTGTTCAGCCCAAGGGAAGGGGCCTATCGGCACCCTTCCTCATCCCGGACAGGGCCCGCCTTCGGGGCCCTTACTCTTTTATTTAGTCCGCGGCGCCAGCGCCGCGGGGCGGTTTAAAGATTGTTAATATGAACATGCTGAGGTGCTTGACTTAACAGAAAGCACACAATACTTGCTAGATGACTGATTTGCAAACATCTGTTTTGCAAAGTTGGAATCGTCATTAATGTGCAACTTAATGGAGTTATATAATAGAGTTATATATTTAAGGAAGTTGTGCATAGCTAGATGTACCAGAATTTAAGGACAACTATTCATATGCATTTTATACATTTCTGACAATAATCAGTTCATGGACCGTAACATGTACATAACATCTACAAAAAGTTTGATAACAGTAGGGAAGTTACAGATCTTAGTTCATTTCTAGAAAAATAAATCTGGCAATATGGCAACCTCACCCTAGTGAGGAAGTTGGGCCATAGCCCTTGGCTCTTAAATTTCAAATGGCATCCTTTTCTCCCAGCCTCCATTGCACCTCTTCTGTGGCGACAATCTCAATTTTTAGTCATCTGCTTGTCACCTTGTGGTTTCCAAAGGCATTTTAAAGAAAACAAATGCTGCTGCTGCATACTGAGAAGATGACTATTGACATTTTGACAAGTGAATTTGAAGTCAAAGAAATTTGGATCAAACTGAAAATGATAATTAAGCCAGTTATAAAGGGAAACAAAACACCATGCACTTCTTGGAAATGTTCACATCTTGATCATCTCATTTACATACAAGTGACATGGTCATTAAAGAGAGTGACAATTTAAAAATAAGGTTTACTATCTGTTATGGGATATATTTATGGTTGAGGAAGGGATGATATCCACAAGACTGATGGCTCAGTCAATGTAACTACACCTTGGTTTGTTTATTAGGTGTAAAATGATACAAGATAACAAGATACATTTCCTAGAGATTAATTGAAGTATGCCAGCTTTATTATATCTGTAATTGCTATTTGCTTTGAACTAGCATCAAGTATTCTTTCCAGAGCATCATTTTATTCACATGATGCTTTCCTTGGGAAAAATAACTGCCCTTATTCAGAGGTTATGTCATGTCCCAAATATGTACCACTGAGAAGCAACATGGGTGTGTGGCTGATTGATAGAATATTTGCTTTGCATGAAGAAGGTTCCAGATCCAGTCCATAGCAAAAGGACGAGAGATGTGAAAGACATCTCCTGGGACCCTGGCGAGCCACTGCCAGTCTAAGTAGACCAATGGTCTGATTCAGTATAACATACATTCATGTGTTCAAGCGGAGGGACTTTAAAAACTCATAGCATTGTGATACCAGTTTCCTAACAAAGTTGCAACCAGCTGGCTAGTGATATACAGAAATATATCAATGCAATATGTCAGTGCATCTGATGAACATAATGTTAACTGGAAGAGTTGAAACAAAATGGAACTAAATAAGAGTTGAACCCATGCCATGGAACTGAATGAAAGCTGGGGGGGGGGGGGAGCTAGGATAGTAATGGGAAGAAAAGTACTTGAAATACTTGGGGATGTAGCTTCACTATCTCTATCTACCCTTTGGTGTCCTCTCTATGATCTCATCAATGGGTGTTTCTTCACTTTGGACCCATTTAAGCTATTAGGGACCAAAACTGAGTTTTGTACAAGCACCAAGCTTTTAGTCCTGCACACCGTGTGTGATTTATCACCCAATTTCACATTCAGCATTTATGGGAAAGTTGATTAAAAAGGCTGCAGTGGACTAGCTCCTAGCATACTTGAGAGAAACTTCAGCTCTTGATCCATTCCAGTCTGGCTTCTATCCTGACCATGGGGTGGAGATTGTGCTGGTCTTCCTTATTCATGATCTCCAGCATCAGTTGGATCAGGGCAGGTCAGCCCTCCTTGTGATGCTTAATCTTTCAGCAGCATTTGATATTATTGACCATGAGCTGTTAGCCAACCGCCCTGCCAGGGTTGGAATTCAGGGGACAGCCCTTCAGTGACTGCACTCCCTTATCTGGAACCACACACAATGGATAGCAGTTGGGGCAGAGCAACTCCCTTGGGGGTGCCACAGGGGGTGATACTCTCCCCTATGTTACTCAACATCTTTATGCAATCTTGGATTGGGCCATCATCAGTAAGCTGATGACACTCAGCTCTCTATCTTGATGGATGGCCATCCCAACTTCCCACCAGATAATTTGCTAGATGTTTGGAAATAGTGCTATCTGGCTCAAACATAGCCAGCTGAAACTCAACCCTTCCAATACGGAGGTCCTGTGGTCTGATAGGAATGGAACAGATCAGGAAGCACATTTACCTTCCTTGGATGGTGTCCAACTGGAGATCTTGCACACTATCAGGATCCTCATTAGGGTGGGGGGTAGGTATAGCTAGGTCAGTTGAGGTAAAATTAGGAAGGAACGGACCATTTTGTTCAATATTTGTAGAGTAAATTGCCAAGCACCCTGGAGCATATGAAGATTAAGGAATGTATCTTAAAAAGCTCATCATTCATTATTCAGTGAGATGCTTTTGATGCCAAACCACATCAACAAAGCTCTTAGTTGGCAGTGGCATATTAGGGGAATTGAGTAAACCTTGGCACAGTTACTGTGCAAGGAAATCCAGCACCACTGGTCCATTTTGAAGCCAAGTTAGAGTTGACCCATATTTTATGAACTGTCAGTCTCTTAAACTGCCCTTGAAAATTAGTTATTAAAATTAGGTATATTTGAGGCCAACCAGCTGTCATGGGGCAGGTCTATGGCTGATTTGTAGAGCATTTGCTTGGCATGAAAAGGTCCCAGGTTCAGTCACTGGCAGCTCCAACTAAAAGGACTGTGGACAGCCACTGCCAGTCTGTGTAGAGAACACTGATCTTGATGGACTGGTCCAGTATAAGGCAGCTTCATGTGTACATTCAATCCAACTGTTTTAATCCAACTTTGATGTCTCATGTCTTCATTTGAGAAGTGCTGTTACAAAGGTTTATAAAGGAATTTGGAAACTGTGGCAACCTGATGGGGATGATGTTAGCCATTCAGTTTTTTTTGGCAATACTATGGTTAAGCTGTCTTCATGTTTTTCAATCTTGCACTACTTCTCTTAGTTGAACAATGCTCTGGCCAGTGTCCATTTTGATCGCATCTAACCAGTACATTTTTTGTCAAGCCTGGTTTCCTTTTACCATTGACCTAGCATAACTGCTATATCCACTGAGTTGGATTGCACGATAATGCCAAAGTTAGTGAACTGAAGTTTTATGATTTAGCCTTCCAGTAATATATCAGGTTTTACGCTCTGTAGTATTTCCCTGTTTGTGACTTTTTTGTCCATGGAATCCACAGAAGCCTTATCCAGCATCAGAGTTCAAATCAATCAACTTACTTCCTGTCTGATTTCTTCATCATCCGACTTTCACAGCCATGATTGGCTACTGGAAATATGATAGATCAAAGTAATGTACATTTGGTAATCAGAACATGAGTCTATTTCAAAATAAGTTTCAGCAACTAGGATTAAGGAGAAGCCACTCTCCTGGCAGACTGAAGTCACAGGAAAATAAATGAATGGAAAGAGGAATGTATCCATAACTAACTGGAATTGATGCTGTATGTTTGTGGATGCTCATTTCAGCTGCTACTTATTTGTTTAGGTCTTTGGATATTAATACTCTGCTTCCCCTACCCAGGAAGACCTCAAAGTAGCTTTCAATGTTTTTCACTCCTCTTCCATTTTTTGTGAGTTAGATTAGGGTGAGAGTGAATGACTGGGCCATCCAGCAAATCTCAATGGACAAATGGAGATTCAAGACTGGGTTGTGAGTTAGAACATGACCCAAAAATATCTACTTTGTGTTGACTATATCAGAACAGTGGGCTGAAGATCATTGGAAATGTCTATTCTGTAAAGTTTAAAAATTCTATTCCATTGTAGGAAATAAGCAATCAGAAGCCCACCCTCTTCTGTCTTATTCTTTCACTGTGGTATAATTTACCAGTGCTGCAAGCCTGAGAATTTAAGATTCTCTCTATTATACTAAATCAAACAGTAACAAAATGGACTCCCCCTTCCCTCCAGTACACATGTTCAGTCTGTCTTCACACCTTCTGGATACAGTTCGCAGAATGTATTAGCACATTTCACCAAGGATTCTTGACATTAGCACTAACTCACTCATTTAATAAAATGAAAGTACATTTTACCTCTCCAAATGCCATTCCCGTAATGTATCTAAGCAGAATCACTTTCGTTATCCGTCACAATCTGATGGCAGCTTTTAAAATGAGAACTATTAGAATATCTTATAGGCTTCCTTTCATAACACTTTTTTTCCTGTTGGGTCATCTGTCTGTCTTTTCATTCAAGGGTGGAAAATTAAACATTCAACAGGTTTGACATGGACTGATCATTAAATGTGATCATCTGATGCAGAAATTAATAACCACTATTATCCTTGCTGTAGCAATGAAGCTTATTGTCTGAAACTTTTCTAAACATGCTGAGCTAATGAGGTACAGGAGAAGTTAGAGTTGCCAGCCTCCAGGTGGGGTCTGGAGATCTTCCAGAATTATAACTCACCTCTATAATACTAATTAGAGCCTCTTGTGGCACAGAGTGGTAAGGCAGCGACATGCTGTCTGAAGCTGTCTGTCCATGAGGTTGGGAGTTTGATCCCAGCAGCCGGCTCAAGGTTGACTCAGCCTTCCATCCTTTTGAGGTTGGTAAAATGAGTACCCAGCTTGCTGGGGGGTAAACGGTAATGATTGGGGAAGGCACTGGCAAACCACCCCGTATTGAGTCTGCCATGAAAACGCTAGAGGGCGTCACCCCAAGGGTCAGACATAATCCGGTGCTTGCACAGGGGATACCTTTACCTATATCTTTAAGTGGCTGGGCAGAAGGGAGTGTGTCCACGCTTGGCTCTTGTGGCCCTTTCTTGCATACCTAGAGAAATACTAATCACCACTTTGGGTTCAGGAGGCAAATTTCCTCCTGATGAGACTGGCCATGGGTTCTGGCTTTTATGCGGGGACATCATCCGGGCATGGAATTGGGATCATAGCAGATGTTCAGGTAGTTGTGAATTCCCTGCATTCTGCAGGGGGTTGGACTCGATGAATTTTGATGTAACTTTCAACTCTATGATTCTATGACATTATCCCATCCCCCAGGATTTGCAGTCCCACATACTCCACGTATACAGATGTTTCACTTAGATCAAAACATGGGCTTATAGTTTGCAACACTTTGAGTTAAGCACCAATTAATATACAGTATTATTAAGCTCTTCAGGAAGCATTCCTGTCTAATGAAATCTCACAGATTCAATGAACTTATTTTTATATTTTACATGAGAAATGGAGCTGGTGATCAGCAAAATAATGAGCTTTATTTATTTATTTATTTTTAAAAAGCTTATGATTATGACAACTGTACCAAATTATCCAATGCATAAATGATGCTGAGTTAGAACAAAATCTACCTGTCAGCTAAATCAAACATGGTGTTATTCCTCTTAAGACTTTAGACATCTCTATTATAAATTAATATTTCATAGAATATTCAGATTGATCCAGTTCAGTAAGTTTGATCTGGTTGGCTTTGTAGAGGTTTTGATGAACTTCCACCCTTGGCTTTCCAAGGTTCAGATCTTTCCTCTGTGATCATTTTTCCTGGTCAATCTTGTCCCATGAAATCCATCCTCTAAAGTTTTGAGAGAGCATGTGACCACGTTTGTAATAACAAAGGCAATGATAATATTAAAAACCCTTTTTCATGCAAACCCCTCCTCCTCCCAAGTTCCAGTGTTTGTTCACTATGAAAATAAGCTAAATAAATTCCCCCACTCCTTAGTCCTCATTCCTTCTTCAGGGTTTTGGAAGTTTTCAGGGGGCTGATGATCCCATTCAACAAGCAACATCCAAAGTTTGACATGACTGAGAAAGTTCCTGGAAAATGGCACCAAAATACCATCCCCCAGACAACCAAATGCAGCTGCTGACATTGTCAGCAATTACTTTGGTTATCCCTGGCAGATGTCACGTCCTTTTTCAGAACATCTTAGTGATCAATCTTTTACTTTACGTTTGAGTGCTGCCAAAGGTTCAGGCCTTTTGTCATTTACTTCGGGCTGAGATGCTTGGGAGATTTATTAAGGGCCATGTTTAATGATGCATGCCTGGCTCCTTACAAGAGAGTCACTCAAATGTCAAAACCAAATGTTCAAGCAGAGTTGTAAAAACTGATGGCTGTTCTCTCCCTTTATCTCTCTCTCTCTCTCCTCTTTCATAATGGGTTGCTTGCTTCACACTTGAGTAAAAATCAGTTAAGTCGTTTCTTGCTTCACTTAATGTGTCTTTCATTTACAACTATTTGGAGAATAAGGTACTGCTAATTAGATACTAACAACATGATCCAGATAAATTAGCACTCTTTTAATGAAGGCAATTGTTCTTTTGTGATTTTACCAACCTGCAGTGTTGTGCATATGTATATTTTATGTGGGTGAGTGACATGGAGAAGATATCCATATGTCTTCTATCTCTGGGTCTTAGCTTATTTTTATTTATCTTTCCCCCTTTTTTGGCATTAACCTCCTTAAAAATTAGTTTCAAATGGAAGTCTTAAAATGCATTCAAGCAGTCAAGATACATTAAGGGCCATCCTCATCTCCTGATCATCTTCAAAAAGCCTGACAAATGAATAGCATTTCAGCAGGGTCTCCAAAGGTTATCTGGGAAAGCATCCTGTGAATGTACAAAATAAATTAGTTACAGAAAGCAGGAGCCACAACCAAGAAGGACCTTTTCCTATAAACCATCAATTTAAATTCTGTTAAAAATGAAACATTTCCAACTATTTTTAAAAGCTAGTCACCTAGGTGAACTAGCCTTTCTACAGATGTAGTTTGTTATCAACATGTATGAAGTTTCTTAACATTTGTTTGGGTTCTAGAAGCTTCACTTGGTGTATATAGGCCTAAGAATGGAATTCTAATGGGATTTCATCCTTCAACACCATTCATCCTTCAACACCATTACACTATTAACGTAATAAACATCTTTTACTAGCCTTTAAAAAAAGAATTGTGCAAACTCTGTACAAGAAAATGGGAAGGGAATCTAAACTGATAAAGGAAAAGAAAACTCTTGAAACTGATGAGCAGCCAGGAAGCCTCTAGAAATGCAAGACACAGACCCATCATGCATGGCAGCAACCATGCCAGGCTGCTGCCGGGCATTGCAGCGGGGCAGCATGAACCAGCGCTTCCTGTGTACTCATGGGGGAGGGAATCCCCTGGAGTATGCAGGCTGCCCTGGCATAGTGTATGCACATAATACGGTGGGGCTGGAAAGCCCAGTACACTGCAGGGAGGTGGCAGCAGCAGGGAGAGAACAGGGGGGATGGGCCCCCCCTGCACAATGGTAAGGAGCGGCATGCCACTCTCCCAACAAGGTGGGGGTGGGGGGACTCCCTGGTAAGCTCCGCGGGGACATCATAGGTTGGAGGAAGAGCCAGGCCGAAAGGATACATTGTGATTTTGCTTGTATAAAACTAAGGCAATTATAACCCTAAAAGACCAAAACCATCAAATATTACAATTCTATATTTTCCCCCTGTGGCTTAAAAATTTCTGGAAATTTAATTTATCTAGTTGGAACTAGGAGACAAGCCATATAGCAGCCACCAATTCAGGCTGGAATTGATCAAGAAAATGTTTTTACACTAATATTTTCCTGTGGGGTACAGTGGATGAACAGATGGCCTATGAGGACAGCTATGACAAAGCTGTGTGTGAAATAGAGCACAGATAGCATTTGCAATCCAGATCCAAACGATAGATCAACTCAGCTAATTATGTAAAATTAAGGTTGACACACAAGGCATGCAGCTCCACGCACAGAGAAAAAAGAGGGGCTGGGAAAAGCAGAACGAGCATGCATATTTATTTATTATTTAAGAGCAGGATGAGAATGCATATTTATTTATTATTTACTTGTTTTGAATATTTTTATCCCACATCTCCACTGCAAAGCGAGGCCTACAGTGGCTTACAAAAATGAACAAAAATAATTCTAAAAATTCACAATATAATTATAATACAGAAACAGTAGCTAGGAGGTACAGCCAAACAACTGGATGGATGGATTCAGCCCCTAGGAAGAGTCTTCCCCAGGTACCCGCTCCTTGTCAGGTCTGAGCAGTCAAGGGTTGGGGCTGTGCATCTGGAAGAACTCAGCCCTTAATGAAACAGTCCCCCCAGGCAAGCCACAGCACCAAATGGACGTACGTTGAACATTTGAAAGACAACAGGATATGGTTTCAGTAGTTAAGTGCGTTGATCACTTTTTGCAATGAAATGTGAATCCAGTCAGAGGAGGGATTAGGGGCAGTCCTAAACAATGGGCAACCAGGGTAGCAGACCAGGGCCCTGAATTGCTGTACAGAATTACTTCACACAGTCTCCCCCCACCCCCAAAGAGAGGAAGGAAAAGAAGAAAAGCAGACCCGCATTGCTACTCATGCAATCTTAACAGCACAGGTACGGTGATCTCACTGTGGCAGCTTTTCACATCTCCCCCGTTAAGGGCTTGGTTGTCCAGTTTACCACAGGAGCCACTCGTGGCCACCGCATCTGAGGTTCCAGGAGCTGGCTCACTACAGCAGCCACTTGTACCCACCCACCTGGACCTATGGCAGTTGGCTCAGCCTAGTGGGTGCTCATGCCACATGGAACAAGAGCCGCTTCTTGCATGGCCCTAGAGGGAACCAGCAGTAATTCTGAGGCTCCAACCTGGATTTTTGTCCAGGGCCCCAGAATCACTAAGATTGCTCATGGGGCTTATTGAACATCTCAGACTTAATAATACGAAAAAGGACTGAATCAGCCTCTCCTTCAGAAGGCCTCTGTTTAAAAATTTACAGAGATGGAGAACCTATCAACACTTGAGGTAACCTGTTCCACTGAGAAACCGCTCTATCAGTAATTTCTTCTGGATGTTTAGCCATAATTTCCATTGCATTAATTTCATTCCATTGGTTCTGGTCCATACCTCTGGGGCAACAGTAAACAACTCTGCTCCATCCTCGATATGGCAGCCTTTTAAATACTTGAAGATGGTTATCAGATGCCCTCTCAGTTGCCTCCTTTCCAAGCTAAACAGACCAAGCTCCCCCAACCTTTCCTCATACGTCTTACTCTCCAAACCCCTCACCATCTTTGTTGCCTTCCTCTGAACACACTCCAGTTTGTCTACATCCGTCTTCAACTGTGGTCCCAAAACTGAACACAGGACTCCAAGTGAGTCTGACCCAGAGCATAGTAAAGTGGTACCATCACCTCCCATGATCTGGACATGATACTCCGTTTGATACAGCTAAAAATCCCATTTGCCTTTTTAGCCACTGAGTAACACTGTTCAATGTATGATCTACTAAGACTCCTAGATCCTTTTCGTATATACTAATGCCAAGATAAGTCTCCCCCTTCCTATATTGGTATATTTGGTTTTTCCTACCTGAATGCAGAACTTTACATTTGTTCCTATTGAATTTCATTTATAAATTTTTGCCCACTTCTCGAGCCTATCAAAATCATCCTGTATTCTGATTCTGTCTTCTATTGTGTTTGCTACCCCTCTCAGTTTAGTATTGTCTGCAAATTTAATAAGTGCCCTCCCTTAATCCCTCATTCAAATAATTCATAAATGTGTTGAACAACACAGGCCCCAGGACAGATCCCTGGGATATTCCACTTATCACTCTTCTCCAAGAGGATGCTGAACCATTAACAAGTACCCTTTAAGTATGATCTCTTAAGCAGTTATTGATCTGCCTGACAGAATTAGGATCTGTATGGCATTTTACCAAATTGTTAACAAGAATATCATGCGGAACCTTATTGAAATCCAGATAAATTATGTCTACAGCATTCCCCTGATCCAGCAAGGTAGTCACTTCCTCGAAAAAAGTGATAAGGTTAGGGTGACATGACTTGTTCTTGCAAAACCCATGCTGAAATCACACCTCTCCATTCCAGCTACTCAAGGACCAACTGTTTGATGATTTGTTCCAAAATTTTGCCAGCTACAGATGTCAGGCTGATGGGTCAATACTTACCTGGATCCTCCTTTTCCCCTTTCTTGAAGATGGGGGCAACATTTGCCCGCCTCCAATCATCTGGCACCTCCAAGAAGTTTTAAAAAAAATGGACAGTTTCAGAGATTACATCTTCAAATTCTTTTAGTACCCTTTGGATGCAAGTAATCTCACGCAGAAGACTTTGTTTCATTTAAAGAAATTAGTAGAACCCTACACATTTGAGTTTATGAAACCAGTTTGAGATTGAATCACGCACCCAAGATATTATAGAGACTAAGCTACATTCAACAATCAAAAAACATTTTAGAGGATTGAGTTATTACAACATTGAGATTTAGAATTCACTGATGAAGAAATTGAAAATGGACATATCCCTGGGAATCTGTTTTGAAATTGTCTTGAATATTGTGAATTTGGTTTGAACATTAAATCACTTCGCCATCGCCAGCTTAAGGCTTTTTTCCCCTACAGCCAGCAAAGCTCAGGCACCCATACTACTCAACTTTTTAACTTCCCCTCTCCATGAATTATCATTTTGAAGCTTCTTTTGCAAAAAAAAAAAAAAGGGGGGGGGGAAAGGAGAGAAAAAGGCCTAGTATTTTTTGGGGAAAAAAGATACAAAGTATTTGTATATGGCTCACTCTGCCAGGTATCTGGGTGTGATTCTGGATGCTTCCATCACAATGGAAGCCCAGGTCACAAAGGAAGTGTGGCTAGCATTTTACCTCCTCCACCAAGCCAATCATGGCCAGAGCATTCTCTGTCCTGGCCCCCACCTGGTGGAATGAGCTCCTGGAGGAGATCAGGGCCATGATGGAGCTAAAGAAGTTCTGCAGGGCCTACAAAAAGGAGCTCTTCCACCAGGCATTTGGTTGAGACCAGGCATAACGAACAGTGGCTGAAGGCCCCCTCCTCCCTCCCTCCCAGAACTTCATCAGTGAGCTCTGGACCTGTTTGCACTGTTGCACAGTTTGCATTGTTTACACTGTTTGCACTGTTACAACAATCAGTTATTAGTGTTATTGTTATGGTTATTTATATGTTATGGATTGTTCCATGTATTGCCTATATGCTTTATGTAAACCACCCTGAGCCTCCGGGAAGGGTGGCGAATGAATGAATGAATGAATGAATGAATGAATATTCCATACTCAACATTTCTAGAGGCTCCACCCATCAAAGCAAATGGTTTCCAAAGTTACTGGTGAGGTTGCTATTGCAAGCAAAATCATTCTTCCTTCCACAACAAGGGCTGGTTGCTCTGATTTCTGGCTATGCTTGCTTCTGCCTCTCCTCCCTTCCTCACTCCAGCTAGGAGTCAATGAGTGGCCCCTTGAGTATTCTCTTAGCAGGGAAGCTTATGGCATTCCCCGTCTCACATCTTCCTCCAGCAAAGTCCCCTCCCTCTGGCTGCCATTTTTCTTCTCTTGATTGTGGCTTGCCTGGCAAGCAGTAAGGTATATGTGCACTCTGCATATAATTTGAAGCCAACTTAATGACATATCCTCTGTTCCAGGTGAAAGGCTGCCCGCATTCACTCTTTCTGTCTCCTTGTCCTTTTTGGGAGGGCCACCAATTTTCAACAAAAATTAAAAGATATTATCAGGTGTAGATTTAAACTTCAAGGGACTGTGTTTATTAAGAAATAAATCTCATAGTATTCAGTGTCCTTAGGATTGCAACTCTATCATCTGGTAGGCCAGATTCACAATCCATTTTTTTTTATTGTTCCTAGCCTATATATAAAGGCCAGTGCTTCTCAGAACTGCAGTGGATTGCAAGGAGGGGAGGGGCAGGAATCTCTTATCTTCTTTGCTATGGTAAAATTGAAAATTGCCAGCTAATAGCAGCTAGAGTGGAGTAGATTTAATGGGAATGGAAGGAGTTAGGCCCCTAAAATTAGAGAAACACATTCCATGATCAGGCTGGAGACAAATATATTATATCAGGTCATTCATAAACTTTTCCAGCAAATGTACATTCTATATAATTGAATGTCAGTGTAAAAACAGTATGTGGGATGTACATCAAGAGCCATCAGGACATGGATAAGTGAGCACAGGAGCAAAGTAAGACAAAAAAGGATAACAGCTCCCCTGGAAAAGTACTTTGTGGAAGCTGGGCACACAGAGCTGAGATTTTGGGTGATTGAACAGATGACTGCACCGGACTGCACAGGGTGCCTGTTGTGAAGAGAGGAAGAGATAGGTGTTCGTAAGCTACTTTGGGACCATTTCAGGTAGCGAAAAGCAGGATACAAAAACCCCAGCTTTTCTCTTCTTCTTCAAGTGTCTATCAAGGTCTGTGACTGGCAGTAGCTTCCCAGTGTCTCTGGCAAAAGTCATATCATGCGCTACATCATGTAACCTAGGGACTTCTGTTGACAAAGCAGTTGATTTATCATGAATCCAAGGCCTGACCCCAAACATTTATGGGGTCTCAATAGAGAAACACTTTCTTATTGCCTGTTAATTAAAACCTTTTAACTGAAGATGCCAGGAAGAGAACCTGGCACCTTCTCTTTACTGCTGGGAGACAGCTTCTTCCACATCAATGAATGAAGAAAAGAACAAAATTGCCCATGGGAATTGCCCTTGTGAACAATGTTGGATGATTTAAGAAAGTATCGCACTCACAATTGGTTAAGAAAGGTTAGTTGTTCTAACCTTTGGTAGAACACTACTTCCCTTTGAGGCTTACCCCCAAATTAAAAGCCCTGTGTGACAAAGTCTCTAGAGATTACTGTCTTGGCTGGTTCTACTGCTAGGTCATACACCTGAAAAAGCCCATTATATTTATGTCAATGTCACTGAACATTCCGTGTCACCTTGTATACTAGTATGACTACTGTAATTAGGAGAAAATAAACCATATGTGGCAAGCCTAAATGGTTGAACAGTGGTTTTAAAAAGTTTAATTCCCCCAGCTAAAAAAGGGATTGCCCATTAAGTCAGAAAGCTAATGCATTTTTTTCCCTCCTTCAGCTCTAAATTTATATTGAAAGTACTTGGGGAGGGAGAGACGCAGAAATCTTTTACCATGAAAAGAAGATCATTGTTTTGTTTTTCTGTGGCAAAACAGAAATGTGGGGGTTTAAGATCATCTCTCTGAAAATTGTACCAGCCTCTTTCAAGTTTCTTTTATTTCTCTTAATACCCTCTGAGGGTTGCTACTGAAATGGTATTGCCAAATCAGAAATATATCTTTGGCTACTGGGGAATCAAAACCAACTGAAAATGTACCATTTTGAACACAGTTTTGATGCCACTGGATTCTAAATTTGTTCCATTTGGAACACTGTTATTACTAATATACGTTATGAAATTATACATCAATAAACTATGGTAACATTATGTTCTAATCATTGCATTTTGGATTAGAATTCAGAAACTTAGTTTTGGGGGGTAAAATGAGGATAGTGATCAGATATTTGTATATTTTCTAACCAGCAGAATGATACACAGATCTTGCCACTAGGGTTGGGCGCTATGGTGCCCGAAGTGGCCGATCGCTCCCGACACAGCCAGTGCTGTGCCATGAGAGGGGGGGAGGGGAGGCGCGGGTGTTGAAGCTTGCTTTTCACAGATTGCTTTTCTCCTTGCATTTCACAGATTGATGGATTTATCTTCATTAAATAAAGGTAAAGGTAAAGGTATCCCCTGTGCAAGCACCGGATTATGTCTGACCCTTGGGGTGACGCCCTCTAGCGTTTTCATGGCAGACTCAATACGGGGTGGTTTGCCAGTGCCTTCCCCAGTCATGACCATTTACCCCCCAGCAAGCTGGGTACTCATTTTACCGACCTCGGAAGGATGGAAGGCTGAGTCAATCTTGAGCCAGCTGCTGGGATTGAACTCCCAACCTCATGGGCAAAGCTTTCAGATGGCTGCCTTACCACTCTGCGCCACAAGAGGCTCATCTTCATTAAATAAAGCACATTAAATAATATAATATATTATCCTTATCCATTGTTGTTCCTCTATATATTTATGAAACTGCCTAGGGGGTGGAACGTGTCCGGCTGTCCAAGTTGGACTAGGGCCAATCAGGGTGCAGCCAGCTTTGCCCTGATTGGCCCTGCCCCTGCAGGTCCCACACTCCATCCCTGGATTCTAGCCTCTTTGCCCTCAGATGCACCTCAGTTCCTGGAGCCAGCAGCAGGTAAGGGGAGAGGGCCCTGGCCAAAGGGTTGTGGTGGAAGGCTTGCTAACAAGGGCCTCTTGGCCTGCTAGGCTGGGCCTGATGATGAGGGCCTCCTGGCCTGCTGACTGCCTGCTAAGGAGCTCTGTCCTGGCTCTGCTAACGAGCTGCCAAGACACCCCCCCCCTCACTTGATCTGGTTGCAAGCTGCCATCCAAAGCCAACTTAAGCTGCCTGGGCACGGGCCAGGGGAGGGGACCCTTTCAAGGCCTGTTTTTAGGAACGGGCTTTGAAGCTAGTAATATAATATAATATAACACAATCACATTCATTTTGTTCATATTCCAAGTGCTAAAATACACTGCATGACTTACTGATACTACTGGGAGAGATCAAGATGAGGAATTCATGACTATGTCCCCCCTCCCCATTATCTCTCTTCAATGCTGAATGTGGGAGATCTGTATTAGGGATCTTGCATCTCACAGTATTTATCATTTTCTTTATAAGCAGCCATAGGGAGTGTGAGGATTGCCCCCCATAGACACTAAAAAGACTCATAATTGTAAAATCGGACTTCTTTATTAGGTAGCATTGAAGTAGCAACAAACACAGTCTTTGCTTGAACTGGAGATAGGCCCCCAGCTAAGGCCCTATATATATATTTTTGGGCTGCCAGATCCCCAGTTCCCACAAGGTAATGCTTTCCCTTGAGTTGCAAATGGTCAGCATGGTAATGGTGGAGGCTGGTGGAATAGATTGCAAGGGGGGGAGATAGGAACAGCCCTGGTGCTGGACTGGTTCGGGGGTCATGAATTACAAAAAGTGTGAGAGGCAACTGACTGGTGAATATGAGTTACCTGTAGGAATCCCAGAAGTAAATGGATACCAGCTTACTCTAAACAAAAGGGGTTTGAACAATACAACAAATATTGTGACATGCTACCCATCCTAGAGGCGAGGAATCAAATCAAACAGAATCACATTAACATCAAATCAAACAGAATCACATTAACCATGGCAAATCCCACAGTGATTTGACAAGGAGTTGCAAGTTTAGTTCTGTCTCTGTGGGGCTGTAGACCTCTATGTGGTAGCTGGATATGCTCCACCATTACAACTCAGGTCAAGGAGATAGAGATCAGTTAACCTGGAGAAAACAGCTGCTTTGGAAGGTGGGCTTACTGAAAGTCCTCCCCTCCCCAAATCCTGCCTTCTTCAGGCTTCACTCCCCTAATCTCCAGATATTTCCCAATCTTGATCTTGAAACCCTTTCGGTGTGATTTCCCTTGTAAAATGGCAATAGTCCCTTCAAGCTACTATTAGACCCAGTACAGTAAGGGTCATATATTTTTTTCAAAGTTAATTTACCTCTGGGCTAGAGAAGATGTAATGGGCAGGGGGTTATTCTCACTTGTATTGAGGCCAAGCTTTAGCATCACAGTGAAGGAAGAGGCAGAACTGAATGGAGGTTACATTCCATTGCCTATATGTTCCATTCTTAATTTACATTTTAAATACTCTCCCCTCTCTCAGTCTCTTTACACGTGAAAAGGCAGGGATATGTAAATATAAAGGGAACCCCATATTTATTATTAAATATTATTTTGTGCTCACTACATGCATGCTTTGGTTGTCAAATGACTCACAGTGCCTGCTCTGCAAACTGGAATTTTAATTGCCTATTAAGTAGCATTTGAATACTGTGAGCATGTTGCACAGTTTGTACATGCAAATGATAATGCAGATACACTAATATGTTATTCATATCTAGAATGTACTTATAATTTATAGAGCAACTTTTAGTTCACAAACAACAATAACAAAGAATATAGGGAAAATTCAGGAAATGCCATGAGAATACAGGGTGGTGGCTTCAATTCATACAAAGGAAGAAGAAAAATCGAGTGTGAAGTTGAAATAGCAAACATGATATATTTTTAAAGTATTCTGTACTTGGGGACTCCCCAATTTTGCTTTACATTATCCATTGACATAACTTTGGAAATATGCAAGTCCTTCTGAGAAATGTCCATTTTATGAAAACCCAATTTCTCGCCTTAAAAATTCACTGATAGCTGTACTGGAGAAGGAACCTGTTAAATTTTCACAGAATTTTGCATTGACTTGCAGAGTGGGAGTTCCAGGCTTACAAAGCCATTCACACAGTGTTGGCATTAAAGTGGCCACAGTTTTAATAACAAACACCCTAAGAGGGTTGGCATAGCAGGAGGTTAGGAGCTGTTTGCAATCAGCTGACTGCCCTATTTCCCCACAGAAACAGCTTGCTTAGATCCTGCACAGCCAGGAACGCGGGGCCCTCAAGCCACTGCACTCTCTATCCAGGGAAGTGTCCACCCAGGATGCCAGAGGAGGTACAAACCCCTTCTGGACCCATCCCAGGCCACTTGGCCCCATGAAACCTATGCCTTACCCAGCTGCTCACAGGTCTGCCACCTCTTTAAAGAGGCCCCTTGATCGGGAAGTTTGCAACATAAGGCCTAATTCCCACTAAACCAGCTTCATCCCCTGCCAAGCCACAAGCTATGACAATTACATAACTTTTTAACACAACCATAACAATCCGAACCAACCTGACTGAATGCCAACCAACCCCCAACTGGCATCTAACTCTGTTGCTCTTTGGGAGACAGGGTGGGAAGCTCATCTGCATCCCAGCAAAGAGGCCAGACATGTGGTGCCCCTGTCTCCAATCCTAGGGTGCCATGTGGCCCTTGCAGCCATGTGTGCCCTTGGCTCCCTCCCCCCATCTTGTGTCTTTTTCTGCCTGCCACTACCTGCCAACTCAGTGGAGGCTCCAGTTGAATTTGGGCTGCAAATTAGGTAAAATTTAATGGCGGCACTACAATACTTGAGTACAGTTTGTTTTTTTTCAATGAGGAAAGTCTCAGAGAATGTAAACTTCCAGAATCTATTTCCAGAGAATCTAAACTTACAGAAACAAAATATACAAGAAGGAACATAACTGAGTTGATCTAATGCTAATGTACAGCTTGCCCACATTACACATGCTGCTTGTCATGTAAATGAATTGACAATATTGTTCTATTAACATTTTACAAGACAATTTGATTATACAAGAATTCCCAGGAGACCAGAGAAGCAAAATTTGATACTGGATACCTTTGGAAAATTTTGCAGCAGAGCAAGGGATTTACTGTGTTTGTGTTTTCCTCTTCTACATTTAGCTTCATGTTTATTATTATTTTTTTACAAATAATGTTATGTGAAAATACAGTCAAGCTTTCTATGATCCCCTGGAAGGATCTTCAAAATTATTAATCTTCTCTAACCAGAATCAAATGTAACCGGAATCTAACTAAATGCATCTGGAAATTGAATTCCGGTGGTATATTTTAATTATTGTAAACTGTTATTCAATTTTAGAGTGTCAAATGTCAGATGGATCTTGAAAATCCATTTTTTGAGAGAGTTGCCAATGATGCTGTGAGGGATGGGAATTTAGAATTAGATATAAATAGTACAGTGTGATATGAAGTGTCCCAATCCATTTTTCTGGCTAACTAAACTGAGTGACCAGCAATTAAACACATTGGTATACATGGGGAAAGTTTTAAAAAGTTTAATGAATCTGCAGCCTGTCGAATGTGAACTGGTATTCTCAACTAGGGTATCATGAAAGCCTGGGGTTTCTTGATAGTCTTGGAAGGGTTTTCCAAATGGATGGGAGTTAATTAATTTTAATATATTTTTAAAATTTGTTAAACATTTATGGGCCTGGATGTTGTGGGAACAGGAGGGGCTCCAGGTGGATGTGTAAACAGGTACACTTCCCAACCATGTTCTGCACAATCACGCCACTTCTGGAGTTTCTTGAAGCCTGAAGAGTGTTTCAGGGGTTTCTCAATGGTAAACAAAAGTTGAAAGTCTGCCCTAGATTGACAAGATTTTCAGAACAAAAATAGAGTCCAAAAGCACCTTTAAGACCAACAAAGATTTATTCACAGTGTGAGCTTTCGGGTACCTACACTCTTCCTCAGACCAAACGAACAACCATCATGACTGTGGAGATATAAGGCAAAAGCAAATTGTGGCAAGTTAGTAAACTGCGTCATAACATCCAAATTAAGCCATATGATGCCATATGATAAGTCTTTGCTAAAACAGCTAATCAGTCCTTTTAAGATCAATTGTAGTTCACAAAAACATTGGAGAAATAAATCTGTCCACCAAAGTAATTAATGGCAGACACTTTCACAGTTGTGAAAAGAAACAATTAAAAGAGACTAGTTGCTGGCTCCATCCATCTCAACCCAAGCATGGAAGCATCCCTGCAAGTGACAGGCTGTGCTGGCAAGTATCTTGTCCTGAGACCAGAGAGCTAAATTCAAAATTACATTACATATTACTAGCATCACATTACAGTCACATTGTCCCAAATAAAATAAATTAAAAAGAAGAGGGAATGGTAAGGAATGTGGATATAAGAGTTGAACGAGGTTAGCATGCATAGTCTGATTTAAAAAAAAACCTATGTCCTTGTTGAGTCCAGGGTATGCCATTGTCTTGAGTATTGTAATAACATTTCTGCAATCTCCCTTTCTAGTCTGTTCTTGAAATTCCTTGGCAATAAAACAGCTACTTTGAGGTCCCTTATTGAATGTCCTGTAAGGCTGAAGGGTTCCCCTACAAGTTTTTCATTCCTGTGATTTTTGATGTTAGACTTGTGTCCATTAATTCTTTGGTGGAGAATTTGACCTGTTTGCCCTGTGTAGAGAACAGGGGAGCATTGTTAGCATTTAATGACATATACAATGTTAGCATATGAGCGAGTGAATAATAATTGAAGATTTTCAGAGTATGAGCTTTCAAAGCTTCCCTCATCAAAGGGAACTTTGATTATTGAAAACTCATACTCTGAAATTTTTCTTGGACTCTAACATACAATTGGACTTGAATCTAGCTCTCCTACTGCAGAACAACACTGCCACCCTCTGAAACAATTTCTAATTGGATCACAGAACTCACGCTATGTACTGTGAGTAGGAAAAGCCTGTGGCATTCCCAGTGATCTCCCTGTGTCCAGAAATCCTATAGGTAATGTGGTCAAGGTAATGAGGGACAAAAAGCCCCTTCTGAGCAATCTAGACCCAATGACCTTAAGATAGCAAACAGCTGATTAATTAAATAAGTAAGTAAGTAAATAAATAAATAAAGTTATATATTTTTCTAGCCTGCCCTTCCAATATAGCTCATTGTGGATAAATCACATAATAAAAGCAGTAATTAAGATTTAAAATAACAATTTATGTTCCCAAACAGTATACCAGACAAGGGGATTTTAACATTTAGGAGCTGGTCTTTCCATCACCCAGCAATGAGGCCTGTACTTCTTGGTGGGTATTTTGGGCCCTGAACATAAGTCTGAAGGACCATAAGTCTAGTAGACCCTGCAGAACTGATTAAGGGCATACTATTAAGCTTCAGCAGTGGGAGACGGTGTGGAAATGAGATATAAAGTTTACATTAGCAACTAATATAAGGGAAAATGATTACAAAATGCTTTATAGATGTTATTTGACTGTGGTATTATTGTTCAAAATCTACAAAAAAAAGCTTAACAAAATGTTGAAAATGTAATTTGGTTGACAGTACTTTTTACCACCTTTGGTGGACATGCTCAGAGGCAAAAAAAATTTGGGTACAGATTCATCAATATACTTAGACTTGAAACTTAAACCAGAATTATATTTATTAAATATTTTGGATCCCAAAATAGCAAAAGGAAGGAGAATATTATTACTTTATATGATCTCAGCAGCAAGAATAATTTATGCTCAATACTGGAAAAATGAAAAAATACCAAGTATAAATGAATGGTTAGATAAGTTTAAGGAGTATGCAGAATTAGTTAAATTAAAAATATTCATGAGAGACCAAATGCTAGATAGCTTTATAATAAACTGGGAGCTATTTGTAAATTATCTTAAAAGTAATACGGTAAATGGGGGTATTACTACTGATTATGCTGAATAAATTAGTTAAGACAAGGATGGAGTATATCTTTCTCAGAAAGAAGAGAGTAAAATGTATTCTAAAGTGAGGATTTAATAGAAATATGTATTTTGTTATTATACTATTTTTAATTAAGGACATATATTATAATTATTAATGGCTAAGGAAAGATGTAATTGTGAAATTTTGATTTCTCATATTTTTTTCGTGTATGTGATATTAGAAAACGAAAGAAATCGTTTTTGTAGATGGTCAGAAGACTTTTCTAAATGTTTATTGTCATTGTACGTTTTTGTATATTGGGGGGGGGTTTGTGGGGGTGTTGGTGGTAGTGTTTCATAGGTTTTGTGTCATTGTTGTTGATGTTGTTTAAAATTTTCAATAATAATGAAAACAAATTAAAAAGAAGAATGAGGATGACTCAACAACACTTTATTTACAGTCATTTCGACCAGTACAAAAAGATATGCCTGTTCCGTCATCAGCATCCTGTCATCAGCTTTCCTTTCTAACAAGAGGACTGCAAAATTTCTGTCTGGAATCTATGTTCTTACTTCTCTCAAATTCCTGAAGGGTTAAGAAGTTGTCTGTTCTTCCCTCTCTCTGTTTTGCAATTCTGGTTTCAAATTTCTCACTCCTGCTGTTAGCCACCCTCCCTTCCAATTTTTATTTCTCTGACATATCTACTTCATTTTGTTTCTTTGCGATAGAATCATGGAATTATACTTTTGTGTGGAGAGGAGATGCATCTAAGAACTGAGTCCAAATAGCCACCAGGAAAAAAAACACTTAATTTTAAACACATACATATACAACTGAAGATATTTTCAGCCTCTACCTCTTTCTAGAAATGTGTATCTATCTAAGGAGCAAAGCTGTCAAGCCAGTTTTGCATGGAGAATCAGGAGATTGAAAACATGCACGCTCAGTGAGTCAAAAGGCGAACATTATTCAAAGAAATCAATCTTGATAACAAACATGTAAGGAAATCTTTGAACATCAAAGATAGTATAGCCTGGTATTTGCAAAAAAAAAAAAGTTTTTGAAGACTTTGATGGAAATGTTAAATGTCATGCTCCTTGTGGTTCATATGTTTCCCATAACCATATTTCCATAGATAAAATTTACAGAGGGTGCAAAAACTAGTAACTTCAAATGAACACTTTCCCATCTCCCCCACCTGACTAGATTTATAAAATGCATACCTCCTTTATTGTGTCAGGAAAAAAAGTACATATCAATTCAACCTCTTTGTTTCATCCAAAGGGAGCCGTTTTCTCAAGTTCTGGATATGAAAAGGTTTCCTCTTAATAGGTAGTGTTAGGTATTTGAAAAGCATTATCACAATAAGACACCTGACACTGTAACCAGATGGCATGACATTTTGGATAGCATGAGAGACTTCCTCTTGTGAGAGCTTGACGATCCTTTCAGTTACCCTGACAACTCTGTGGTTGCTTAGGCAACTCAGATAATGGCTGAATCTCATGGAAGTTCTGGGAGACCTGTAGACCACTTGTGGCTTGTCACATTTTGAAAAAAAGGAGGTTGGAGGAGTAAAGAGATTTAGCTACTCTGACCCCCCATGAGCAAGTGGTGGTGGAAGTGGTGTTAGGGTCAAGGTGACAGCAGTGGAAGACAAGATGATGATGATGATGATGATGATGATGATGATGATGATGATGATGATGATGGATTGTGGTATGATTGCTGGGGCTGGAGTTGCAACTCTCCCAATTATGCTCCAGAAGTCAATCATCCTTATGACCCTTATTATAGATCTGTCTGAATTCCCACATAGTTTTTCACTATTGGAACATCCCTCGACGTTCTCAAAATGTCCCGATTTTTTAAAATAAATATTTTTAAAAAAATGTTTGGCCGCTGCACACTGCACGGGGTGGAGAGAAGAAAGAGAGAGAAAAAAAGCTGCCTCCTTTCTAATCAAGCTGCTGGGAATGAGGTAGAACTTACACCCCCTCGCCCCCAGCCCCCGGGAAAGGCACGGGAAGGATTTCCAATGCAAGTCAATGGCTCCATTGACTTGCATTGGCTCCGAATCGATTTGGAAGGCTCCAAATCAATTCGGATCGGTCCGAATCGGCCTGATTCGTATACGAAATGGTCTGATTCGGCCTATTCCAGATCTGTTAAAGTCTGTATACTTGAACATCTACGCTGCATTCAAAATTGGAAAATTACAGCACCTCTTGTACAGCACCACTGGCTGATGTCTAACCACAGAAAAAGATCTGCGTTTCTGGGTTATAGAAAACGTTCATGCAACTGAGGAACAGCTTTATAGACAACTCAGAAGGAGAGAGAGATTTTGGATCCATACACTGATTTCTCTGGAACCAGAAAGCCTTAATTCTGAAATTGACTGCTTATGTTTGCAATTTATATTGGGTTTTTCTTTGTGCAAGAACTGGATTCAAATAGTAACTGTTTTCACTTTGCATTGGAAATAAACTAGCTGATATAGATCCTATTACTCCCCCCCCCTTTCTCTGCATGACACAGCAAATGGAAGGTCAGAGATATTTACTGACTATTGCATCATCTGTAATCATTCCAACTGTAACAGCATACAATCATCTGTCATTTTGGACCTTTCTTCAGAACAGGACGCAGTAGGACTCTTGAATATCCAGGGGAGGTAGAAGATATAAGCTGGCTGAGGATTCTACTAAATAAGAACACATTGCTGGACTAGAGCTAGCTATACCAGATCAAATAAGTAAACAAATAACATTGTTAATAATATAATATTTACAATTGAACATGGATAATGGCAGCACTAATTTCATATTATTTCTGTAGCTACAGGTTTTTTCACCTCCCTGTCATATTGTAGTAATATATGTATTCATGTGTGTGAATCTGTCAATTTACCTCTGATGAAGAAATGTTAGCTCGAAACATGTTTGGTACAAATCCTAACACCATATGGACAAGTCAAAACAACTTGGCCATACTAGTGCATTCACCCAGATATTTTATGTGTGCCATCAGATATTTTAATGTTTTAAAATATATGATCTCCAATAGAATGTTTCCATTTTTATAATTTCTTTCATCCCTAAGCTTTTTGGTTCCCATAACATTACATGCTTGGACTGTCAGATGGACTCCCCCCAAAAATTCTGTCGAAAATAAAATTGACCTTGCAATTCAAGGACGAAATCCCCGCTCCAACACTGAGGACAACAAGGATACATTTGGACTTCAGATGACAAAAGACCATAATGCAACAAGGCAAGGAGAAAGAATTCACTCTGGCTAACAATGAGTAATTGATTTTCCCTCAACACCTAACTAATTTACAAAACTCAGTTCCAGCTGTACCACTGATGAAACCAGTGGCTGGGACTTACACAGCTCCATCTATACCTTCTCATATAGAGAACGAAGCTAGCGGATTGATTCTACCATTTCTCTAGGCACAACATCTAATCTTGGAATCCCTGCTCACAGAGGGTCTGCAGCAAATAACAACAAATGAGTTAATTTCATTGCATCACCCAACTGGAACACATGATGATCAGTTAAGTCCTATCTCCCAGCTAGACCAATTGCTGAAGGATTTTAGAGATGGTTTGTCAGCCAAATGAGTAATCCACAAAGATTAACTTGGATCATGCAGTGCTTGACTTGCAGTGTGTGACTTGCATCCAGAGGTCTCTTCTGGTGGAGGTGAATCTCCTTCCAGGATGCAGTCTGCCTGCTTACCTAAACCCCTTACAAGATTAAGCAGGAAGCAAAAGAAAACATTTCCTGGTCCTAAGACTGTAAATGGAAGCATGATCAACATGCAGTGCTGGAAAAGATTTGTGAAGCAGGGTGACTAAGTAAATCATCTCCCAGACCATTATTGAAGCTATTATCTTTACACCGCTCCACGGGAGCAGTATAAATAAAGCAGTAAGGGGTCTGGGGGAGGTCTCGGTACAGGATGGGGAAGAGAGGCCATTGGCCCATGCCCCCAGACTGATGAGTTGCGAGGCACAAAGCACCTCCCGACCCGGCCGCCCTCCAACCTTGGCCTCCTTCAGCCAACACCCACCATTACACAGCTGTCCTCCGACAAGGCAGGTAGGTGGCCAGCCTAACCTACCGTGCGACCCTTGGGGGAGAGGCTTCGGGACTGTCCCTTAGCCTGGAGTAGAGTGGGAGGTGGGCGGGGGAGGAGTCTTCGAAGCCAGGCATCGGTGGGGAGGAGCGGCGCAGCCTTCAGCGGGGGCTAGGGAGAGGGGCCCAGCCGCACCCACCCATTGCCCGCTAGCGCCTGCTGTATTTTTTATACAGCAGGCTTAATTTCTAGTCCTGGAATATGTTGGGATGGAAGTGCAATGTTAGTGAACCTGATTTCAAATCCTTTTAGAACGGATTCAGGGTGGTTATGCTCCAAGAAACATGAGCAATGTTGGAAATTACACTTCTTTTGTGCCCTTTTCCATTCCAGCCCACAGACTAAATAAGAAAGGGTGCTGTAAAACAGGCATTATCATTCTAATTTCTTAGCATCTACCATACATGTCAATGAGCTTGGAAAGTTGCACCCTACTAGCTCAATCAATCCTTATTGAGCAGACAAATAACTTTCTTATTCTAATAAATGTCTACTTATCTCCCATCAAGGAGGCTTCATTAATTGAGGCCAACTGGTCTCATTTAGTTAACTATCTAATGTTCTTGAATCAGAAATTCCCTTCTGCATCACTTATAAAAGCTGGTAACTTCAATACAAGGCTGGGAGCAAATGATTCAGCCTTATATAATTTTACAGGCTTAAACATGGATGAGGTCTATTCAGACACAACCTCTTTTGCCTGTCTATCTAAAGATACAGAGCTAAACAAAGTAGCCCACTACATGATTGATCTTTACCTTCCCCAAAACTGCATCATTTAAATTGGACATCACACCAAGGACATGACGGGTGAGTTTACATTCAGATCCACACAGGATGTGAGTGTTATTGAATATAGTCATCTCACCTGACTTGATGGAAAATATCACTAGTTTCCAAGTGGGGAAGTAGAGTGATCATCAGCCTTTAATCTTAAACTTTTCTTTCACAAATAGATAAGGAATAAAATGACTCCCCCCCTAGGAGTGCGAGTGGATCCCTTTTTAGATGGCCAGCCAAGGCGGAGGGAAGAGCACATGCATTCTTTATCAGTGACTCCACTTCCTTAAACAGTGTGTGACTATATGGCAGGGGTAGTCAAACTGCGGCCCTCCAGATGTCCATGGACCACAATTCCCAGAAGCCCCTGCCAGCGAATGCTGGCAGGGGACTCCTGGGAATTGTAGTCCATGGATATCTGGAGGGCCGCAGTTTGACTACCCCTGCTATATGGCAAAATCTGATCACAAAGCCCATGTTTTTTTGAGGTAACGACCCTCCTACAGAAGGCACCCTCTTATTGCCCGCACATGGGATGGACTGAACCTTGTGCAACACCCTAGGTATGTCAGTGGATCAAGCACCATTTCTGTCCTTTCTAGGCTACTGTTTTGAGGAGGGAAGTACAATTATTTCTAGATTGGATACAAAAATCAACAGGAAATGTGGGATTTAAACATTTCAATAAATAAAGGCTAGAATTACCAGACGCCTGTGAATCAGCCAATCTCAGGCAATCAAATGCCACTGACAGTTTTAGAGCACCCTAATTTGATGTCAGTCTGTGCAGTGAGTTGCTGAGACTGACCAACTGTGCCTGATGTTTGACTAAATTTGTACATAAGCATTTCACAGTGACTAATGGAAGTAACAAATGGTCTTCTGGGGGCATTCCAGATACAGTGCTGTAGGCTTCTCATTCTCCCACTCACCATCTCCCTGTTGGGCCTCCATTCTCCAGAAATATCATTTTGGGAGGCCATATTGGCCTCAAGATGAAAGTGGGAAGGAAGTCCTATGCTATTCCACTGATGGATATTTTTTCCATTCACACAGATTTTCGGCAGGAACATGAAGGGACAGGGACATCCACAGTTCAAGGGGATCAAAATAATTCCTGCTCAGCCCCAAATCTAGTCTTGTCCTGAATTATATGGTCAGATGCCTGAATGAATGGATCATCAGCATGCAACAAATGCTTGCATGTGGCTGGTGGAGACTGCTGATAAGCACCTCCATTTAGCTTTCCTATTGGCTGGATCTCTTATTCCATCTGCCAGTGAATTCTCATGTCTCATACAAAAACACTTGAAGAAGTGAGCTCATCCCCTGCCACAAATTTTGTTAGTCTTTAAGATGCTACTGGACTCTTATTCTTTTCTACCATTACAGAACAAAACAGCTACCCATTCTTGAATTAATACAGATGGTCGCAATAGTATTTCAGGTCCAGAAATCCCTGAATAAAACCTGTTGCATCCCAAGAATTCTCTTAAATAATTGCATTTCTGGCTGATGAACCTTGTTTGATAAGCCAGCCATTTCAGGAGTCCCCTTTATAGCTGAAGCTTCTTTTTAATCCTTAAAGCAAAGTTCAACTTTTTATGTGGGTTAACATTATTTGCCAAATAAAACCCTAAACTCTTTTTGAAATAACCACAGCATTTTGCCCTACAACATTAAAAAGAGATTTTTCCATGGTGCTTCATTTCTCTTCTGAAAGCCACTAAACTGAAAGCCTATTCATGCCGTTTAACCTTCTAGGATCCTTTCTCCACCTTGGGAAAATATATTTATAGAGAGAAATTGGCAGATTTGCCTTTTGACAAATGCATCTTTAATATTGTCTTTGAATTGCAAAATGAAACCAAAGACCTTGGCACAGATGTATCTAGTGAAGCGCTCTGACACTTTGAAGTCTCTTTGATAATTTCCTTTAGTTTGTCACACTTGGGTCTGAGAAGCAGGGCAGAGTGTGCTCATAGAATTGCAAAATTGGCCCACAGGGTTATTTCTCTCTTATGCTACATGCATTGCTCTTGGAAACTAAATGAATAATATTTTATTCTGTAATACAATGGGTGCTAGCTCATGGCTTGGTGACTCAGTTGGAAGCCGGCAACCCTAAGAAGAGGTATCTCTGCGCACAGCAGTTTTGACCCTAATCAGGTTTATGCACACCTAGGTAGGGTGGAATTCCAGAATATGAATTTACACCAATCTGGCAACTTTACCTCCTCTCTGCAACATTTTTTTTGACCTGAAATAAGTCAGAGGGCACTATGTGGCTTGTTAGGTGACTGCACCTTTGACTGCTATCTAGTGTCTAGCTGGTGAGAGTGATTAAACTCATGACAGGCTTAATATTGGGACAGGAAAGGGGTTTGGAAGTAAACAAAGGATTTTAGCTTCAGGATGAGATTGAGAAAGGAGTCTGCGAGGCTCTTTTTAGGAGTCTGCTAGCCTCTATAATTCAATGGTCGAGGGTGGGGAGGAGAGAGAATATCAGGAAAGGATGATGCTCTTTGTGCCAGTGCTGATGTGTTTGTGCTGCCTAGTTTCTGTATAGAAAGGCATATTTCAGGAGCTGAGTCCATTGATCCAAACATGGCTACTGGTGCTATCAGAGTGCCTTGTGATGGTGCTCTGGCTTGCCCTTGCCTAGACGCCTGTGGCTATCGCTGATGGTTTGACCCCGGGGCATGTAGGGCCAGTCCAATGGTATAGGGTAACGATTCCTCCTAATGGAGAAGCACATATTCCATTTCAATTCACCGCAAGCCATAGTGGTTTGGCAGGTAAAACTGACAAACAACAAAGGGAGAGGGTTTGGATAACCAGTTTTTTCCACTACAAGAACTATGAAAGCAAAAAGGAAGCGCTCTAAAACCAATCCAGATAAAAGTAAGAACAATTCAGGAGTGACATTTGGAATGAGGTAAGCAGCATTTGCTTTTTTTTTCTCTTCCCAAGCTTGTAATTAAAATAACTAAATCAGTTCTATAAAAGACTCTCAAGAAAAGACAATAACATTTTCTGTTATCGTTAACCACAAACAATTACTTAATTAGACCTTAAAACCATAACTCTAATAGGTAAGAAACTACTGATTCAGGAAATAAATTAGCAATGCAAGCAGGAAGGTAATTAAAAAACAATTATATACAATGAAGTGATTTGACAGTGCAATAGTTAACATATCCTTAGTGATCTAAGAGGGAAAAAGGGGTGTCGTTCTAATAGATATAGATAGAGGTGCACACACATATATACTAGTAGTAAAGCCCGTTGCATGCTGTAATGCAAAGGGTGCTAGCTCATGGCTTGGTGTGGGTTTAGTGCCTCACTTGGAAGCTGTCAACCCTAAGAGGACGTCTCTCTGTGCACAACAGTCCTGACCCAAGTGAAGTCCATGCACACCTAGGAAATGTGGAATTTCCAGAACATGGACCTACGTCTATCTGGCAACATTACCTTCTCTCTGCAGTACTTTGTAGATCTGAAATAGGCCAAGGAGTGCTATGTGCCTGCAGAGCTGTTAAACATGGCTGCAACTTACCAGGCTGCCATAGAAGCAGTGGCGGGCAGGTGGAAGAGAACTGGAAGAACAGGGCTTCCTGATGGGAATCAAACCAGGTTCTCCCGTTTAGAGGCCGCCGTTCTTTAACCGTTACCCCACAATGGCTCTCAGAGACCAATGCTACAGTCACTCTTCTCCCTCCCCCAGCTGTTTCATCCTGCCAAAATGGGTTCAACGTTAAAATAATTGGCAAGGAATCTTCATGTCACCCCAAACTGGAGGGATTTCTCAGAATTCCCACAGCACATGGTAGCCTGACCTTAGAGGGCTTTCCCTCCAACTAGCTGACTCTCCTTTTCCCACATTCTTATTGGCTGTTGTCACCGTCTGTTTCAGGGGGCCTAACTGAGTCTAGCTTCCAGGGTTTAAAGGCCCAAGCTTCTTAGGGGCACATGGAGGATATACCATTTTTATTCTGTAGAGGCCACTTCTTTGGGTGGCTCCTTAATGGGCAGACCTTTTGTGTAGGAGACATGAAGAAATTAGACACCAGCAAGTTCAAAGGGGATATGAAGGGCCAAAAATACAGAGGGTGGAGATTATTAAAAGTCCATATTTTATCAGGAAAAGTGCAGGGAATATTTGTTAGGACAACTTTGGATCCTTAATGGCTCCTCAGACCTGGTTCATGCTTGCAGAACTGAGGTGGGAGAGCCCTGAGAGAAGAAAATAGATTAGACCAGCCCAACCAAAAGGGCCCCCATGCAACTCTGGAAGCTCATTCACCAGGCATCTTTCAAAATTACAACTTGACTTCAGACTGGATGGAATATATCACATTCTGTAGGCTCCTTCTTCAGATCTCCAGGGGTTTCTCAACATGGATCTCCACCCCCCCATCCTCTATTGATGCCCCCCCATCCTCTATTGATACTTGACAACCCTTAATCCAGCCTCTATAAACCTCTGTAAAACTCATCTGATAACAGAATGGGGTGTGTGTGAAAGAGAACCTTGCTCTAAGGTCTGGGGTAAAACAAGGTCAGTAAAAAAGTGAGGGTCAAGGTGACACAACCCTTTCCTCTTCCCATTCTGAGGCATAGGGCAGATTACCCTGTCACGTGGCAGAACAGTTGCAGGCAAGGCTGAAGAGGAAGGAGGCTCACAATGGAGAAACTGAGTAAACAGAATTTCTCTAAACAACCCTAGACTCACAAAAGTTTATACCCTAGAATGTTTTCTTGATCTTTAAGGTGCTACTGGACTACTATAGATTAATAAGGATACCAAGCTAAAATGGGCTTATCTTTGAACCACCTACTCCCATATGAACCTGTCTTTCATTCATCTTTGAAGGACCAGCTTCAGATAAACTGAGGCTAAACTGATATTTCCAACTTGAGAAAGGGCCTTCTTGATCATGGTGGCAAGACTTTGGAACTCCCTCCCCAACGCTGTCCTTCTATCATTGTTGTCTACTGACAGGTAAAGACTATTTTGTTTTTGTTAAGTATACCCCCAATAAATTCTTACTGGTCCTCTTCCCTGTTTATGCAGCTGATGCTTATATCTCTACACGTACTTATTGTACAGTTAAATATTCATATGTGCATCTTAAATATTATTTTAATGTTTTATACCTTGATGTTCACCAAATTAGGGCCTATATTTTAGAGAAAAGGAGACATGTGAATGTTTTAAATGAATACATTAAAGATATTTATAATCCATTTTTCCTGTTCTGAGCGCAGCTTCTGAGAAGACCTGTTGAAGCAACAGCAGTGCAGGTTTAGACATTCTTGCCGTAGGCTGTCTCGCCTCACACTACCCTGACCCCAGCTTGGTAGACAGAGCAGCTTTTTCCTGAGCAGACATACAGCCCTGTTGAGCTTACTGAATCCTCACAGAATTCTTTCCTCTCAAGAGTTTGACTGTCTTTTATATGGTCTTTACTGCCCTGCTAGTTTCTATGGTTTATATACCATATATGTAGTTTGCTTGATCAGACCTATATTTTATCTGGAAATATAACCTAACCCAAAATTTGGTGACTTAGAAATTTTCCATACCATCATCCCCACAGAAGTTAATCAATTATATCAAAGGATTTTAATTATCTTTAAAAATGCCTGTAAATCCCCCCCCTCTTTTGATAGCCCAGGGCCTGGTCTGGGCATTTTGGAATCGTTAATGCCTATAAATCCCCCCCCCCCTTTGATAGCCCAGAGCCTGATATGGGCATTTTGGAATCGTTTGCCTAGTGTGCAGTACCCAAACAGAGTGACCACTAGACTGGAAAACCTTTTACAATTTTATTCAACAGCAGAAGAACAAAATGACATGGGAGGTGGGGGGGTTGTCCCAGAAAAACCTGTGTGTCAAACAAAGGATTACATGAAACTTTATAATATTCCATTGAAGGTAGGGAAAGATGATGCTTTTCAGGTCAAACCAATAACCTGGGGTCTCCACCCCCTTGTACATCCCACAGGACCACCCCATTGCCATCATGCTAAGTCACCGGAAAAAGGTTACAAAAGGCAATTTCCCATTCTTTCTCAATCCTCTGGTTAGATAAACAATGGCATAATATAAACAATTGTCTCTGGCCTTGAGAATAGAAAATATCAGCTCCAGTCAAAAACAAGTTTCTGGCCCTTCTATTAGTCTGGTACACTAAGGTTCTCTTTACAGGACAATAATTAAGAAAATATTATCTAACCCCCTTATCGATCACTTTCTCTCTCAAGTGGAGGCCTGTAACTTTGTTGAAATTCAACTGCAACTGAAAAACTTATGACACTCCCTGAGAAATGTGGTTAATCTCACGGAAATGTTTTTTTTTTTTAACTTGCCTCAAAATTCCACAGAGCAAGAAAGAAGATCTCTCCAAATGCACCTCACATTTCACTGCAGGTAAAATTCAGTAGTAAACTCCAGTCATGTTTTGAAGCAAGTTAGGGTAGACGGAGTCACCGAGCTGAAGTTGTAATTTTTGTCAGTTTGTTTTCATCTGTCTATAATGTTGTCATAATATATGAACCTATAGATGTAGTAACCATATGTTCATTTCTCAGCCTCCCAGGAGAAAAAGCAACACAATTTCATTCTACTCAGGGGAGGACGGAAACACAGTTGATTGCATTATGCTGGTATTGCAGTTACAATATTAATGATTGTGTCCCCCCCCCTCAGAGACACTGGTCTTGATTTGAGGAAAAGGGAAAAGAATAAGGTAAAAATTGTCAGAAATTGTTCTATAGTTTCAGAAATAGCATGATTATACAAATCAGTTTCAGAACCTTGCTGCCTCAGGCATTCTTTGCAGTGTTATTATAAACAGAGTTATTCCCTATTAAGTTCACTGAAATCAGTTTGCTTAGAAGGATGTCAATCTGCTTAGGTTTGCACATTGCTGGTCATTCTGGAAGACTGGTTATCTGGCTCAAAAAATAATCTTGGAGTATACGTGAGCATCCCATTGAACACTGCAGCTCTTTCAAATATCTGGGAGTCACTTTTAAAGAGGCCTTAAGTTGGAACGTACATCTGGAAACCATTAAGGCTTCTGCATTAAGGTTAGTTGGGTCCAGTCTGAGATTTTATTATACAAATAAAGGGAGGTTGTATAATAGATCCAGTCCTAAAATTATTGAAAAGCAAGGCCATTCCTCGTCTTTTGTATGCTGTTGAAGTCTAGGGTTGGAAGGAGGACATTCTTACTGGCTTAGAAACTATTTAAAATCTTTTCCTTAGGTATATTCTAGTCCTTCCAAAAGGGACACCAGCAGCTCTGATGAGAGCTGAAGAAATATAAAATAGCAAATTTAAATTCAATCAGCAAACTGTACTTTAAGCTTTTGATGTCCAAAGATCCAACTCACTCTAGATTTCTAAATAATATTTTATCACATTATTCCATCCCAGATTACTTTTTAGATAGTAGACAACAATCAACTCAGAGATTGGGTGTACATCTCTGATACCATGATTGACAGATCATTAATTCTGCATTGTAAAAATGCAACTTGGTTCAAACTATTTGAAATAGATAATTTTAGATCTACCTATTAAACTCAGTGTTAAAACTACCGCACCATTGCACTCATTTCTCATGCTAGCAAAGTTATGCTCAAAATCCTACAAGCTAGACTCCAGCCATATGTGGACCGAGAACTTCCATAAGTACAGGCAGGATTTCGAAGAGGCAGAGGAACCAGAGATCAAATTGCCAACATACGCTGGATCATGGAGAAAGCTAGGGAGTTTCAGAAAAACATCTACTTCTGCTTCATTGACTATGCTAAACCCTTTGATTGTGTGGAGCACAACAAATTCTGGCAAGTTCTTAAAGAGATGGGAATACCAGAGCATCTTATCTGTCTCTTGAGAAACCTATATGCAGGTCAAGAAGCAACTGTGAGGAACAGGCATGGAATCACAGATGGGTTCAAAATTGAGAAAGGAGTTTGGCAAGGCTGTATACTGTCACCTTGCCTATATACTATAAAGTGAAGGGGTTGAGAGCTACAGCGCTCACTCTTCCGCACTCTGTGTTTCTATTAATAACTATTACTTTTATTTCCCAGTCTTCCTCTTTTCCTTGTCAAGCGCTGACAAAACTCACAACAAAACTTCTATAGAAAGAAAGCTTTAATGGAAGTTAGATCTAGTCACTATAATGTTAGAAGTCAAATCTGCCCGATACAGGAACAACAGGCACTTATCAATACATTTCTCCTGCCCATGGGAGGGGGGAGCGTTCCCATGGGAGGGGGGAGCCCTCTCTCCCAGGTGCCATCCCAGGCTTCCTGCCAGAGGTGTTGAAAGTAACGCGGCCTTGGTCAAGCCAGCACCACAGGCTAGCTGATAAGCCATTCACAGGAACCGCAGGATCCTTGTAACAATGTTTCACAGTAAGGGGGAGAATATGCAGTGTGAACAGGCAAGGATCAAAGCAGGCAAATCAAAGGAGACAACTACAAGATTTGGTTACATGGGAACTGTGTGAATACAGGGGTCACAAGGACAAAGCAAATATGCAACTAGCAAGATGGAGTCAGATAGGTTCACCCAACAGAGATCATGGCAGAGAACAGGGACTGATCCTGACATTCCTTTCTCTCTCTCTCTTTTCTTCCCTCCCCGTTATTTTTCCTATCTCTCATCTCTTGCTCTTTCCTTTTCATCTCTTTCTAAATCTCTCCTCCCTCTTTCCCTCTATTTCTTTCTATCCCTCTCTCTCCCTTTCTTTATCTCTCAATTTCTTCCTTTAACTCTTTTTCTTAGTCTTCCTATCTACCTCTCTATATATCTTTATTTTTCTCTCTATATATTTTGTTTCTCTTCCTCTTTCTATGTCTTTCATTCTCCCTTTTCCTCTCTCATTCTCTCCCTCTTTCTTCATCTCTCTCTTGCTTTCTTTCCCCATGGGCACCAACATGTCCATACACGACACTCCACATTCTCACCATGGTAGCAACGGACTTTAATACTAGTTTCATATATTACACAATTGTGAACACATCTTATTGTTACACCTAATGAGATGGAGGCAATTCCAGTTCCACAATACTAGGTGATTCCTGCATGCTTGTTGAACTCATATACTATCATCCTTTTCAGATGTTACAACCATAGACATGCCAGGAAGCCCCCAACAAGAGCATGGACCACCTGCAATGCTTTTGATAATTGTGTTGTCACTCCATGTAAATGGGAATGTGCTAATTTTCCATACGAAAACAGAGATTCAGCACACATACACATTCATGCCAAAAACATACAGTCTTCATTTTACATGAACTGTTGATTGTATATCAAGGGTAGCCTTTCCCCATAGTACAAAGCCATTTACAATAATGCATTTGACCCATGGGTTATAGGTTCCCAGTATGCATAGCTTTAACATCTAACAAGGTTTTTATGTAGCCATTATTTTGTATATATTTAAGGTGACCAGTGGCCCTACAGCCTGTGCCCTGTATCTGTATACTCATATGTTCTTGTAAACTTAACCACCCCACCCCCAAAAAAACCCCAGCCTTCCCCTCTCATCATATAGCAGGATCCGATCCGAACTCTACATCTCACCACCAGTTTCACTTGACAAAATTTCAAGATGGCAACTCCTTGCCTCATCAACTCACCATCTGTTTCTTACTCTCACATGAAAACAGCTTTCTATTTCTCTTTTCTTCAAAATATTACTTATGTCTTTTGCTCTCTTCTCTACAAGTAATGAGCTGTTCAAAGAAGCACTTATAGGGTCATTTGCATTGGGGTAAAAAGTGTGAGAGAATTATGATGACTACAGTGGAAGCCATTTATTAACAAACATACAAATTGAGTAGTGGTCATGCTATGTAGAAGAAACACTAGGCATAAACCAACTGCATGAATAAAGATAAGACAGACACTGCAGTAAAAGTTATTCAGAAAGGACTGTTTCCACATTTTTTATATATGGAATCTATGAGGGCTGTAATCTATTTTTTTCAAATTTTCAGTGTTGATACAAACTGATTATTGCTTCTCCCTTGTTAGCAAAGAATACACAAATATGCTTACATAACATCTTTAAGCCACGTGCATGCGTGCATGCGCGGACTGCCGCACACGTGCGTTTGTGCCCGGCAGGGGCGCAAACGCGCGTGCGTGGCAGTCCGCGCATGCGTGTTTGTGCCGCCGCCATGCCGGTGGCCGCGGCTCTCCCTCCCGGCCCGCGGGTTGGGGACCACTGCTGTATACCATCACTTAAATACTTTCACTGACTAGTGTGAGGTGAAGGGGATGATGGCTTCTCTAACTGGATTGTCCTGTATGAAAAAGCTCATTCTGTTTTTTTTTTTTTATTGCTATTGCTGTGTACCACCTCTTGGCAGTCTTCAAACAGTAGCTGGACAGATAATTATCCTGGATGCTTTAGGATGATCCTGCATTAAGTAGGGAATTGGATTAGATGGCCTGTATCTCCCCCTCCAAATCTTTGGTTTTACCTCTTTAAGAGGCTATCCCACTAAGCCTCAGGGTAAGCAGGAAAGTGATTCTCTTTTCAGACTTCCTGTTAGCAGCCTGCAGTAGTACAGGAAGGACTAGGAATATTCAGAAAGCCATGCCAGGACAACCATGACCTAGTGCTCTAGAAAAAGTTAAAAGTATAGTTATTCCTCATTCTAATAATCAAGTTATCTGGTCTACAGTTACTGTTAATAAATAGGCTTTCAGCCAAATGGAACTGGTTGTATGTTGTTGGTTCTACAACACAAGAGTGGATATCCCCTGGGATATCTGCCTGGCCTCGATCAGGGCCAAGGCCTTTTCGGCCTTGGCTCCATCCTGTTGGAATGAGCTTCTGAAAGAGATGAGGGTCCTGATGGAACTCTTTGAGTTCCGCAGGGCCTGTAAGACAGAGCTCTTCCACCAGGCATTTGGTTGAAACCAGGGTAGTTCCCGGAGCTTTGATCAGTGGATCCCCCCCCCATTTCTAAACTTTATTTGATCAAGACTCCTGGGTCATCTTGCTCAGGGTCTTCAGCTGGGTCCATTGGTTGGAACAGTGGGGCTAGGCATAGTTGGGTTTAGATATTTAATTAAGCTGCCAACTGTTGTTGTTGTTATATATATATTGTTATACGGGGTTTTATGGAGATTTTATATTGCAATTTTAAATGTTGTTGTAAACCGCCATGAGATGACCAGTTGTGAGTGGTGGTATAAAAATAAAAATATTAAAGTATATTTGGATACAACCTGAAGAATTTATCAACATATAACAAAATGTGACTCTCCAGGTTGAACATAGATTTCCCATGACAAAAACCTCTGTCATTAATATAAGAATGAGTCACATAAATATAAGAACTAAGCAAATACATTTGGGCAGTTATCCCAGCCCATAAACTTAAGTGTCATTCCTTTCATTATGTCCCTGGGAATAATTATGGAAGCATTTAATGAGTGCTTAGAACAGGGGCAGTCAAACTGCGGCCCTCCAGATGTCCATGGACCACAATTCCCAGGGGTTTCTGGGAATTGTAGTCCATGGCCATCTGGAGGGCCACTGTTTGACTACCCCTGGCTTAGAACATAGCATTACTGGACCAATGAGATCACAAATAGCAACAGCTGCTTTCTTTGTAGGGTAGCAAACAAAATGCAGCTTGTTTGGATTGGAAGCAGTTCTATCCCTGACTATACTTTGTAGCTTTTCAGTTGGCTATAATTCTTCTCTGAGGCTTTGAGTGAGTCACACCCCCATTTAGAGAATCAACTGATTATACAGGTGCACAAAAAGGGAATGTTCAGCTGGTATATGAATTACCTTAGTCACCAGGCTGTTGGTATCATTCCCGGAGTTCCCATTCTCCTTGGCAATCACATTGCAAGCAGTATGGCACCAAGATATTTAAAGCCTTAATGGAAAACCCCAAAATATATTACATCTTATGATAAGTGCCCAGATTAATGCAACTAATAAACAAAGATTTACTGGCAGTAGAAGTTGATGTCTTCAAAGGTAGTCTTTGTCAAAATGTGAAAATAAATAAATAAAAACCATGTATTCCTACTTTGTCGTTTGTTGTTTTCTCTCTGCTTTCCTTTCTGTATAATTGATTGACCTAGGTTTAATTTAGACCTGGTTTAAGGTGGGGTAGTTTTCACCAGGAATTCTGGCTCTGATATTTTGATATATGTGAAGGTGTTATCTCTCTCCCCAAGCTTGGGGCAGGAGGCCTGGCTATGGGGGTGGTATCAGGAGAGTTTTGTGTCCAATAGGCAGCTGGGGGAGCCAGGGGGATAGAGATTAAGACAGAGTAACAGTTTCCAGGAGGTTAATTTTAGCAAGGATTTAGAGATGTTAGCATAAAGAGACTGTTCAATAAAGAGACTGTTCAACAAAGTGTTTATTTGGAACAATCAGCTGGACTCTCATGAATTACTGAGGGCAGTAAACAAAAACAAACAATTAAGGCAAAAATTGAAAGAGGGGACCCAGAATGCCAGGGTTTTCAACACTGAAACAATTGTTGTGCTTTACATAGGACAGGTTTAAGCAAAGGTAAGCAATCATTTTTAAAGCCCCCTCCCCTAATTTCATAGAATCATAGAGTTGGAAGGGGCCGCCACAGACAACTAGTCCAAACCCCTGCAGTATGCAGGAAATTCACAACTACCTGCCCACCCACACTGACCCCAATTCCATACCCAGGTCATGCCCCACCAAAAAAACCCCAAACAAACAAACAAACAAAAAAACAGAATCCCTGGTCAGTCTGGCTGGGAGGAAATTCACCTCCCAAAAAATAACACATGGCATTTCCCTGGGCATGAAAGAAAGGGCCACAAGAGCCAAACAGGGACACAATCCCTTTTGCCCACCCACTTACAATCTGCCTAAATTCATAAAATCAGCATTTCTGTGAGGTGGCTATGTAGCCTCTGCTTAAAAATGTTCAAGGAAGGTGATCCCACTGCCTTAAGAGGATGGCCATAGGCCATCTTTCAGGGCCTATGAAACTGTGATAATTTTGTCAGTGCCCTCAGCTCTTCTGGGAACATTCTACCAGGTTGGGGCCAGGACCAAAATGGCCCTGGCCTTGGTTGAGGCCAGTTGTATCTCTCAGGGGCTGGGGACAACCAATAGATTCAAACCTGCAGAATTGAGAGCACTGCAGGGAGCATAAGAAGACAAGTGGTCCCTCAGATGTGCAGGGCCCAGGCTGCAGATGTCCTTGAAGGTAAGAACTAAAACTTTATATCTGATACAGAAGCTAACTGGTAACCAATGTAGCTGCCTCAGCACAGGCTGGATATTAGCCTTTCTAGGATGACTTTGTGAGGACCCTAGCAGCTCCATTTTGGATCAATTGCAATTTCTGGGTCAGGGATAAGGAAAGGCCCACATACTAGTAGCCTGGGAAAAATGCCACTTGGGCTATTCTTGTGATCTGAGACATAGAAAGGAAGACACCAAAGATCAACCCCAAATTCCTAGTGGCAGGTCATCCTTAAGCTGCACTGCATCCAGGGAGGGTAAGCGAATTTCCTGGTCCTACCCCTTTCTACCCAACCAAAGGACCTCCATCTTGGAGAGGTTGAATTTTCAGTGACTCTGCCTGAGCCATCTAGATACCACTTCCAAACATCTGGCAAATATTTCCAGAGGGGAGTTGGGCCGGACATCATCAATAGATACAGCTGCATGTCATCCACATACTGGTTGTACCCCTCAATATTAATATTCCATACATGAGTGCTATCCCATCAAGTTTCTGTAATGCCTATTAGGTCATAGTTTCCTCTGTTAGGACTTCTTGTTCTTTCTGCTTGTTTCCCATGCTCTGTGCATTAGGGTAGAGACAACATTCGTGAGTCCCAGGGTTTTACTTTTTGAATTTACCTGTAAGTTAATGATTCCTTGCATATGTGCCATTCCTAGTAAATCTGCAGGGTTCCCATCTACAGTTATTGTCATCCAACTCAGTTTTTAATTTATGTTTCTGCCCCCAATGGATTTTGTTTAGTGCCCTCATCACAAGGTCTGCAATGCTCTTTGCAAATACATTTCTTCCCTACCATGTGAGGTGCAAACCGTCTCCTGAGCCTCATCATGAAAACATAAACCATGGTCTGAAAATCCAAGCCTTTCACAACAACACTAATGATGTAGCCAGTCATTTATTTGCATTATTTTTTCTTTCCCTTCCTAAACCATGGCCATTAACAGAGAAAGCTGATGAAAATGCAACCTGCTCTCCCAGGACCTTCACCATTTCTTCCCAGAGCTACATAGTCGATTTTAATGTGCTCCACATTGCACTAGACCATATCATTTGTTCCCACATGAATGCGGGGGAAGGGATAATGATGCTTGGGCTTCATGAGCCTTTGAAACCTTTGAAACCACACTTGATGTGTGCCCCAGGTAGACAGCATACCTCTCAAGACAAGGTCCAGTCAACATACTTTGGCCTCCACTCCTCTCAGTAGCAAATTCCCAGTGATCAGCACTCACTCCTTCCTACATTTGGGGAGCAGACCAATTAGTCTTCTCATCTGCAGTTGGCTGTGAAAAACCTTTTGAGCTTTGGGCAGGCAGGGGAAACAGTCCTTTCTCCTGTGATCCTATATTAATATTGATAGGCAGATCCTAGAATCCAGTACTGAGATTCAGAGCGGAAGAACATCTTCCAATTTTTACACACCTATTTGTAGTTTTCTTTCATGTGTTCTTTCTTGTTTTGGATGCTCCTCTATTTGGTGAGATGCCTTTCCCTTCTCCCACAAAAGTGTTTCGTGTGCTTCATGAGTTCTTTCCAAAAACTCTTCACCCTCCTTTATAGAATTCAATGTGGACAGGTGTGCCTCTAGCATCTGTATCTTCTCCTCTAGTAAAGCTGCCAACTTATACTTGCTGCAAGTGTAATTGCAGTTACCCTGAGGTAAGAACACAAACATGCCTTGACTCATATTAGGAGAGACTGATATGCCAGGATAAGCATGACAGTGACTTGGAGCAGCACTTCTTTTTCTTAATTAATTCACTAGAGGGTGACATGGAAGAAGGAATGATTTGAATTTCTCATATCTGTTTCTTTCCCATGAGAGCCAGTTTGGTGAAGTGGTTAAGAGTGAAGGTTTCTAATCTTCAGAACTGGATTTTTCATTCCCCAGTCCTCAGCATACTACCAACTGGGGGATCTTAGGCAATTTACAGTTCTTTAGAATCAGAAACATAGAGTTGGAAGGGACCTCCAGAAACCAGAAATTGGGGGGGGGGGGTGGATCACATGCTGGAGGCAAAACTGGACTAAGGAAAGCAAAAGGGCATTCAATAACTTGAAATTATTTTTTACTTCTGAAACTCTGTTGTGACTCACCAACCCTGAGAAGTCATTCATGCTACAAGTAGACTTGACAATGCACCTATGGGTGTTGTGTTCTTGCAGTGGGGGGGGGGGAGATGGGAACCTCCACCCCGTGGCATAGGTCTCCCACACATTAATTTATGTAGAGTGCAAATGGGAGATTTGGGAGAAGGGTGCCATGGCCATTAAGGTGGCCCTGTCAACTTGGTGGCACTGGCTCAAGGGAGAGCCCATTCCTTTTGTAGAATGGGCTGATCATAAAAACTTGCAAGTCCTAAGGGAGCCATGCAAATTCAATGCCAGATAGATTAGCTGGGTTGAGGTTTTGTTCTGGTTCAATTTTGAATTTTAAAAAAGCACAAGAAGGAATTGAGGCATTGCACAAAAATCAGACTTGGACCTTGGTTAAACTGCCACCTAACAAGAAATCAATGGATATTTTCATTAAAAAAAATAAGATGCTGAAGGAAATGTGGAAATATATAAAGCCAGATTAGTAGCTAAAGTATTTTTGATGAAACATTGACTCCAGTTGTAAAATAGGGTACAATTAGAATGCTCATGAATATTGCATCGTTCAAAAAAAAAAATGCAAATCAAACATCTTGATGTCAAAACTGTATTTCTTCATGGGGAAATTACAAAAGAATTATACATGAAGCAACCACAAGGTTTGATTGACCCAAAACTAGCACACCTTGTATGCAAACTAAGGCCGATATGGACTTAAGCTGCAAAAGCATTCAATCAAAAACTGAACGGAGTTAAACAAGGTGAGGCAGAACAATGCCTATATTCTGGAAATGAAGATAGACATTTTGTTTATATAGTGGCTTATGCAGATCACTTGATAGCAGCTACAGAAAATGAAAAGGATTATAAAGAAATTCTTCACATTCTAAATAAAGAAGATGAAATTAAAGACCTGGGGAAAAGCAACCTATTAGTAATTCAGGTAGAACAGGAAAAAGATGGGAAATATCTTCTTCACCAGAAACAAAAGATACTTGAACTAATTGAAACACTTAGTTTACAAGATGTGCACACAGTGGCTACACCAATAACAATAAAGGTTTATAAGAACAAAGATGAGGGTAAACCTTTACCTAATAACAATTAATACAGAACAACAATAGGAAAATGGTTATATCTGAACAACTACCAGACCAGATATAGCTACTGTTAGCAGAAAAGAACAGTAATAATACTATTGCATTTATAACCAAAATTAATTAATTCAGTTGTAACAATGGTTAAAGTGTTATTTACGTTCTTTTTGAAACTATTGTTTCACGTCATCTCATTGCTAACAATAAGAACCTTACCACAGTTCCGTTGTCTCATGTTTTGGTTTCTGTGTGACAGCAGATCACATCTTGGTCTGGCCACCAATCCCCTCACCTCTGAGAAGACAGACCTCACCACAGGGTGGTCACGGTGCCATGAACGCACCAGTTCCCACCCAAGAAACAATTGGGCCCCAGCACTCCCTTCATTTCAGGGAGATTTTTTTTGCCCCCAAACCCACATGTCCTCCAAACTTAACTCGAATGGCTGCAAGCCGGGCATCACCGTTAAAGCATTAGCACCCAAATGAACTACTAAGCCCCCTAAGGGTTCTGCCTAGTGAGCATCCTGCATGAAGTGCCAAAAGCCTGGGATCCTCACTCCAGGATATGCCATTGCCATCCTATGGCTGCACTCCTGAGATCCCGGTGAATATCCCTTGTACATCTTGCAGCAAGAGCAGCACATCAGCAATGGAAGAGTCATCCTGGAAGCCAAGCACTCCCCACATGAAGGGCTCAATTGCTTGGGGCAGTGTGGACCTTTTTAAGAATTATTTTTTTTAAAAAACATGGTATTGGGTCACAACATAATCCCCCATTCTTAAAAATAGGGGAAAAAATGCCCAGGCGGTTCTGCAATATTGTGCAGCATAGTAGAGGTGCCTAGTGTATTTTGTGTTCCTTTTGGGACACTGCTCTCATAGCCATGGGTGGGGAGGAGCCAGGCCAGAATGGCCTGATTCTTCCCTGCTATGACAGCTCAGGCATGATACAGGCCTGGAACACAAACGGAGTGTGTATTTATCTGTGTTCCCTTGCCATGGGGCAACTGAGGACCTGAGTTGGTCTGAGTTGAGAGCCAGTTTGGTGTAGTGGTTAGGAGTGAGGACTTCTAATCTGGCATGCCGGGTTCGATTCTGCATTCCCCCACATGCAGCCAACTGGGTGACCTTGGGCTCGCCACAGCACTGCTAAAGCTGTTCTGACCGTACAGTGAAATCAGGGCTCTCTCAGCCACACCCACCCCACAGGGTGTCTGTTGTGGGGAGAGGAATGGGAAGGCGACTGTAAGCCGCTTTGAGCCTCCTTCGGGTAGGGAAAAGCGGCATATAAGAACCAACTCTTCTTCTTCTTCTTCTTCTTCTTCTTCTTCTTCTTCTTCTTCTTCTTCTAGGCCCAGGACTGCTCCAGACTGGCATCAGTGATTAGCCCATGACCAGCTAAGCAGTGAGTCAGGCCGAATACCGGGTGCAGAAAAGGTCCTTGAGAATGTAAGTGGGTGCTGCTGTCTGTAGCAGTATTTAAAGGGTACTGCAAGGTTATTTTATTTGCCAGGGCTTTTAATGCATATGGGTTATAGGCACCTGAGGGGATAGTTGAGAGGGTACTATATTTTTTGCTTATTGCTGTTTTATAATTTAATAGTGTAAAACAAACTTATCTTGTCATTAACCTACTCCCTTTTCTAGCCCTACCAGAAAGGAGAAAAAGAAGGGAGGCAGAAGCAAATAAAGGCAAATCTTTAAATCAACAGGAAAAAAGAGAGAAAAGAAGAAGCTTGTAAGGGTGATGAAATCTAGTCAAAAATATAAAATATTATCATATTACACTGCATAACGCTCTAGACATTCAGCTCAAATGCCATTATATTTCATGGCCACGTCCCAGCTATTAAATGCATTTTTCTTCATTGCTGAATCTAATAGTTCTTCCATTCAGTTTTCAGTGTGCAGTAGAGTTATAGCTTCTCAGGGTTGCAGGATATTTGGTTATAACAGCAGGCCTTAAAATCTGAAAAGTAAATGTTTGTTTTAGTTGAAGATCCCAACCAGGAGATACTTTCTGGAGACTCCCAGAGTAGATAATGGAACTTCTGTAAAGCTTGTGTAAGCAGCTCTCCCAATTGAACATTAACTTGGAAAGGCAGAGGAGACTGTAGCTAAGAACCTACCAGCAAACAGAGAATCTCCCTCTCATTAGGTATTCATGTTTTGCCTTTTGAACCCATCCAAATTTGCTTCTCAAAAATCAGGTGGTGCTTCTTTTTCAGCACAAAAATGTACTTGTCTGAAAAACACGCATGCCAGGGTCAGGCATACAATCCAAAATTTAATATCATTTTCCTGTTTTCTGGAGAAGTATGCATGGTCACACCTTGAATAAATCTTTGTAGGTCTTAAAGGAGCTCTAGGCACAAATTTTGTTGCAATTAAAACAGTTGTAACTCTTTTCTTATCAAAGGCATATGACAGCAATGACTATTGGACCTTTGAATCACATTGACCAATTACAGATGGCAGTGGCCGCATCGGGCCACTGCCAGTTTCTTGCAGCAGAGCAGCAGGCCTCACTGCTTTCCATGTACACACAAGGGAGTATTCAAGTTGTCCCCTAGGCAATCTGCTTTATAATTACTCTCATATTGGATGCCGGTGTACCTGATTAGATGGAGAAGTTTGTGCAACTTTTGGGGGTTGTTTCCTTTGTGGAAAGATATTGGTGGAAATTAGCACGGAACCATTGTGTCACCCTGAAAAAAAAAAAGGATGTTCAGTTAGCATCTCAATTCTGTAAATATGATCCATGTCTTTCAGTGAGACAACGGAATAAAGGGCTTTCAGGGGTGGTGGTGGTGGTTGGATTAATTGTCTTGTGAGTCCCAGCCACTTTGGGAATTGACTGACCATATTTAAGCTGGGCCTGCCTCCCCAGTGTTTTCCATGATGGCTGCCTGCCTTTTGTAATCATAATGTGGGATTAACTGCTCACTTTAGGTGCAAAGGAATTTAAGGAGTTCCTTCTTATGAACTAAGACTACATCATCAGACATTCTAAGGATTCAAGCCGTGACTTCTTCAGGTAGTGGGGGGGAAAAGACATTCGAAGGATTCAAGAATGAAATATGGCAATTCCAAGGCAATCGCTCTGGCCACCTGGCAGGGGGGAATGGTGATGAATCTCAGAACCACTCAGAGAAGCATCAAATAGTTATGGTGCTGAACAAATATTTGCCCATATGCTTGTAGCCTACCAGGCTGACCTGATAATTAAGATAACCTTCCATGAAAGCAGGTCTTTATGATTAGACAGTTCACATAATAAATAAAGACTTTGCTATACCAATATTTTGAATCTTGAGCCTTCATTTCTGAGTCCTTAAGCAATATATATTTCAAGGCTATTTTTCTTGTTTACAAAAAATACAGCTATTTAGCTCAGCTAGAAGTACTTTTTTGTTTCAAATTTATATGTGATTGTTTTCTTCCTCTTCAGGAAGAAGTGTGACGGGGAGAATCCACAAACTGCTGTTCAAATTTAACAAGGATTATTCAACACATATGTTTTGTATTCTCTTTGAAGATTTCAACTGCTTTTCAGGAGAGAATTTTAATACATCTGTTTAAATTAAAGAATTTGTCCAGAATAAAGGTTTTGACAATAAAAATTATGTTTTTGGTGTAGTCTCAGAAGTTGTGTTTTAAAAAACCCACAAAAAAACTCTACATTGTTCTTGAGCCAGAAGGAGGTCCATACATATGGAGTACACACAACAGCCTGATACCCTACATTTCTAACAACTTTGTTACATCCCATAAATGTCTAGACGAATATAATTAAAGGCAATGAAATACTTTTACACCAACTAAATGGCATTGATTTTGCCTTTTTAAAATTCAACTTGGACCAAGTTCTCAACAAGACTCAGATGTTTTCGCTTTAACATAAAGACAGTACATATGATCTTAACTGGCAAGATGCTGCATTGTAATCCTGAATATATTCATGGAATAATAAATGTATTTTTAAAAATCATTAAAATTTACTTAGTAAAGCAATCTCTCAATGAAAATGGCATTAAAATTAAAACAAATCTCATCTATAGCGGCCATCAGGCGGGACTGCCAGTCCACCACCAAGGCCACCAGTGAGTCGCCAGGAGGCATTGGGTCCCGCAGAGCATTCCTGAAGCCAATTGGATCCCTAAGTCCAATTGTAGGGAGAGAGTTTAAAAAGTTAAAGCTCAATATGTGCTTAGGCTAGTGAAAAATACTAAACACACACAAAAAAGGGTTGTTATGTTTAAAGTAAGGACATGGTAGGACCATTGGTAGGACCACCCTGGGCATGCTCACAGTGGAATTAATATTAGAGCATGTAGTGGCAACCTGTGGCCCTGTGAATGGGATATGAAATCCCTGTGAGAAACCCAATCTGAGGTAGATGGCAGTATTTATTTTCTGAATACGCAGAAAGTAAAGGAAGCTACATATGTAACCATACGGGGGAGGGTACAGTAGTGTGCCCCTGGCACCCTTGCACCCTGTCCCCGGCACCTTACCATGAAGCTTCAGCCATTCCCCAACCAGCCAAGGACTGGCTACTATCCATTGCATGCCCCTTGATGCCCAGAGGTGCCCATGCTGCACCCTGCTCCCTGCACACAACCGCCCAGGTCCCATGGACAACCCTCTTGGGGAACCTGGAATGCACCATCCGGAAGAGAAAGGCTCCTTTTCCTCCCCCCTTTTACTTTTGCCATGCTTGGCTGCTGGAGCCATGTTAAAACAAACGGCGTACAACCAGCCGATACTCAGACAGCCAGCAAAAAATTACATGCTGCTGTAAAGAAAATGCTGAATGGTCACGCTGTGCCCGGGGGTACCCGACATGAAGCAAAAGCCGTCCAGCAGGTTGGCTCCCAGCTGTGGCCTCACTATGCCCTCCCCCAATCCGCAAGCCAGATACTTAATGCTTTCCATGGAGCATGCCAGAGCGAAGAAAACGGACTTGATTAAGGCGGAGCCTGGCAAGCAGGAAGCAGCAGGAATGGGCAGCAGAAAATGTGGCCAAAGCAGCTGGCAGCAAGAGATTGCTGGGCTGTCCCAGTCACTTTAATCCCCTGCCAAATATCCTCAGCAAGCCCCCTATGGGGCACATGCTCCCCGTGAGGTGCCAGCTTTCCTGATATGTGGTCGGCCTAGGCAGCCATGTGTTTCTATTGTTTGCCAAGCTCCTCTGCTCCAGCAATAGCTGCCACTTTCTGAGGGCAGCAGCAGCGCTTATAAATGCAATGATTTTGCTACATTCATTCATCATCCTCTATGTTCATGTAAATCATATGTAAGATGTAAATTGGGATTCCAGTAAATTAGGATGATTTTCTGAGAACTTTTATGTCTTTTATGAGAATTTGGGGTGTGGTAATTGTACACCAAACCTTCCTATCATCACACAAAGGAAGGATTTCCATCTTTGCAGGGCTGACAGAGAATATTCCTTTACAGGAAGTACAAAATGATTCCAAAAGTGCTATCATTTCCTTGTCAGCAGGAAGGAACAAATGCCAGACATAGTAAATAAGTATATATCAAGTCAGTAGCAGGTTACCATGGATATCATAATGTATGTGAGGTGGGCAACATAGGCCAGTAAGAACTGCAGATGAAAAGATTCATGTATTCCCTATTTTCCAGTCCTGTGCTTTATGTCAACTTTGCAATTATTTTGCTGCACTGTAAGTCGTTAAGAAATATTGTTCCTGAGGAATAGCCCATCACTGCTTTTTATCTAAAGGAGATAGGAGGATCTAAGGTCAACTGACAAGCAGAAATAGAGTACCTGTTACGCTATGGTATATTATCTGTTCTGTATTCATAGGTTACTTCTCCTGTTGATCTAAGGAAAATGAACAAACCAAATATCTTTGGACTCCACAGAGGTGGAGGGTTGTTAGATTTCTGATGTGCACTTTTGGAAGCACATTTTATTCTCTAGCCCCTAAAATGTTTACTGATAGAGTTTGCATGTAAGGAGATTTCCTTTCCCTTTCAAAGGAAATCTATTTGTGCTTTTGCGTTTGTCCCTTTTATAGGTGACTACTTTTTGCACAAAGAGTGGTTACCTAATGAAGATAGATTCATGTGGGTAACTAGTCTGAAGCAATAGAATAAAGCTTACTGGTCTTAAAGGTACCATTGAACTTTAATTCTGGGTATAAGATTTCTGATGAAGTATGCATGCACATGGAACTTATATCCCCCCAAAATGGGCCTTAGACTTACTGTGGCCACTCATTGTCACTGCGGTGGGCTAGATGGAGGTGGATGCAAGCCCCTCAGAGGCCCTCAAGTGGTTCATGCTGCATAAACACAGTATAAAATAAGAGTGCACAGCATTGGGGCAAGGCGCAACCCATGGCGCATATATGGCCCATTATGCACGGCCGCCGAAACAGTGATTTCGGGACACATGGAAAACGCAGAGGGGAAAGACACGAAGCACACCGGCTATGTACGGGACGGGGCGCGACAGCGGCAAAACCCAGAGTAACCGATTATGCACGTGGCGATCCTGGCGCCGCTTCTGGTTGTGCCCCGGTCACCCGGAAGCTGCACTTTCTTCCGCGTTTCGCTAACACGGCTTTTTCGGCAGCATGCACCGAAGCTGCATCCGGTTGCAGCCGGCACTGTGCGTTATCGGTGATTTTAGTTGCCGCCATTCCACCCCGAATGTGCGTTATTCCCCCCGTGCATAATGGGTCTATAAGTCTCCACATGTCTGGAGACTCTTTGCCTGAGAGACTGCAGATGCAGCTCCCCTCCCACCCAACCTATGTTGATATGTACACAGCCTTGTTACAGAGTTTGAGGTGAATGTTTCATGGTCAATATTTTGTCACAGCTGTGGTTTTGCATGGGATGGGACCCATGGGCAGGCATGTGTATGAGCGTAACTTACCCAGCTGGGAGGCCAGCGTCTCATTTGCCAGGTGCGCATCCCCAGGGCACCTCTGGCCTCTGTGGAGTGCTGGTGCAGTCCACTGACTGTTAGGTCAGGTTCCCTCTCCCATGCTGAGGGAACCCTCCCTTGGGGAAGTCTGGCCTTGTTTATACCCAGCACTGATGCGTTGCATCTTATTCTAGCACATAAGGCCCTCCTGCAAGTCAATTCAACTTTGTTAGTCCTAAAAGTCTTAAAAGTGATACTGGGTATAAGGTTTTTGATGTCATATACATGCACGTGGAACTTAAACTTTGTTATTCTTAAAGGTGACACTGGCCTCAAATTTTCTTCTACCTGGTGAAGAGATATGGCAAAAAAATATATTTAGCAAAGATTTACAAAGGCAATGCTAGGTTTGAAGAAAGAAGGCAAGAACAGTGTGCTTTGCAGAGATGGAGTGGACAGGCTGTTCGGTGAATGGATACTCTGGCCTCAAAAGAAACCTTTTTAAAAATCTTTTAAGGTATATTAACAATTGCGCGCTCTCTCTCTCTTTCTCACATACACAGAGCACATAAGTGTGCTCTGATGTATAGTTTAATTCAGTTGTGGACAGGAATGTTGTTGAATTTTGCTGCCCAATTATTTCATTTCCTGAATCTCCTTTATGGTATCTTTTCCTCCCTTGCACACAATGAACCTGTTCTAATTTTTATACGGTAGTCTGTTTCCCAGCACTGTGAACTCTTCTCATTAAATTCACATACTTCTTGAAGTTATTATTGTGCTAGTTGCCTATAAATAGCATACAATATATGAATACTGTAAATTGGTGTGACAATTGTGTATAATGGCATAAAAAGAAGCAATTAGTTGGGACCAACAGTAATCGAAAAAGATGAAACTGAAGAGTTCATAGTGACAACAAATGAAAATGGATCAAAAAGCATAGATAAAGGCTTGGAATAAAATTTCCATTTTTAACACGTGTAATTTTGTAGCCTTTGCATAATGGCCAGAGCATCAGATCATAATTTTGGGTAGGAAGTGAAGTGATCTCTCTGTTGTGTGGGTCTCCAGGTACCATCTGGAAGTTGGCATCCCTTGAGATTCCTAGTGTGCTGTGTGGTCCCCCCCCCCCAGACACACACACAACTTGCCAGGGGAACTGAAGTGATCTCTCTTTGCTATGATGTGATTTCAGTGGGTCTCCAGGTCCCAAATGGAGACTGGCTCCCCAGAATGCTGGGGTGTGAAGCCATACCTCCCCTGCTTGGGCATGCAGCATCCCTTGTCTCCAGAGGAGATTATGGGAACTGCTCTGTGTGAAGATGAGCTGAAATTCCAGTTTATTTCCATTATCTCCTGTCTGGAGGGTGGCATCTGCATGGTAGACCTGAAAGGGAGAGTCCCCTCACTGCTTTGGCATTTTCAGGTTTTCCCCATCTCTGTGGCCTGTAGGGGTGTGGATTTGAGTTGGAGGCTCCGAACATTCAGGGTAGCTTTAGGAGCCTCTTCTCTGACTCCTCCACCCAAGTTTCAAGAAGATATAACCAGGGGTCCAATTCTTGGGGCTTCACATCCTACCTCCATTAGATCCAAATGACGAGAAAAAATAGACTGTTATGATCATAAATTCTCACCATTGGAAATAATGGTCCATTATGTCTTATGGGGAGAATTCAATATCAGAACAGAGAGTCTATTTTTTCTCATCATTGAATCTAATGGAGGTAGGATGTGGGACACCCTCCTTGGAAGCCCCTAGTATTGGACCCCCTGGTCCAATCTTTTTGAAACATGGAAGGAAGGAAGAGAAGAGGCTTCTGAAGCTATCCTGAAAGTTTGGAACATCTCAAATCTCCACCCCCTCCAGGCTACAGGAAAGGCAGAAACCTGAACATTCCCATTAAAGTCAATGGCACAATTGACATGAATTGCCAAAACTTTTCAGAGATGTTCAAAGCGAATTGGCTGAGACCGGATCTGAATCAGCTGATTCAGACAGCCATTTGATGGTCCAAATTGGGTTCTTCCAAACCCAAAACGGTCCAATTTTTTTTTTGGGGGGGGGGCAGTGCATCTGCCTACCTCATACTCTTTCACAAGAACATAGGATCCCTTCTGCATTAAATTAGTGGTTCATCTAGTGCAACAACGTCTTTCACCGAGCACTCACAGTTCCTTTGGAAGCCAAAAGAAAGGGCATAAATATGCTTGATGTTACCTTCTAACCATCTAGTAGTCATCTATGTTCATGGCCATCACTATATCCAATAGCAGAGATTTTTACAATATTCAGTGCCAGTCTAAAAATCCTGGGACTAAGTTCCCTTGAATAAAATAAAATACCTACTTACAAGTAGATATGCTTAGATTTGATCCTTTAATTACTTCTTGATAAAGAAGCATTTCCTTTGAACTGTTCTGGATCTATTGTCCATCAACATTATTGTCCTTGCATTTCTGATATTTTAATATAATATTCCAAATGTTTCTATAGCCTTAATATTTATCATAGCCATTTCTGCAGTGAGATGAAGAGAGGCATATCTGTCTCCATAAGAATTTGAAAAGCCCAATTAGCTATAGGCAGCTTTTCTCACAGTCTAAATATGCTTGTGGAGAAATGTGGGAAGGAGGATTAGCTGTTCTAAGTCCTGGACAACAAACAGGATAGTGAAAGGAGGTGAGGTGAGTTGGGCAGGAACTGGATAGCAAATGACCATGGCAATTGTGTGTGGCAGTCTCAAGCATCAACCCTTATACGACTGCTCTTGACAATACTTTGGTAAAGTTTGTGCTTATGTGGGAGTCTTCCCCTTTGACTATAAGAGATGAATTTTCTGTAGTATTGTTCTGTCTATAAACCTCTGGTAAGCAATGGCATCTAAAACTACATTATCCATGAGATGTTCTTTGCTCTCCTACACTATAGCAGCTCAGCCTTAATTCAAAGACAAGGCATCTAGCTTAGCCCTTCCTTCTTTGGTGGTGGGTATGGGTGTTAAAATATGCCTGATCTGTAGTCTGCATGAATCAGAACATATGAAGACTATCCAACAGGGATCATTGGAGTACATGGGTATATTTAGCATAGTTAGACTGGAGGTTTCCTGATATTTTTCAAAGTTTCCTCCCATGTACTGATTGACTCATTTGGAGACTTCCTCCTCCTCTGAACATTCTTCCTCCCTGCTTGCCTCCAGAACAGACTGGATGAATGCAGAACCATTAGGCAGGTTTATCTCTCCTCCTCTTTCTATACAAAGTTTGTTCACAATAAAACTATTATATCATTTTAAGGAGCTTGCATCCTCTTTGCAAATTTAAATGCTGCAACCATGGGAACATTCAATAAGTAGTATAGCCCAGATAAAGATTTACCATCCTACTCAAAATTAGGCCTCATTAATTGTACACTGAGAAAGAAATTAGACAGTACAATGTTCTGTTATATATTTGTTACTATTCTTCCCAGAACAGACCATTCAATCAATTGCTGATTGAAATTCTTTTGAAAATTCCAGTGTAATCCTTTATCCCACTTAAAAAAAAATATTAACAGATGCTGCTTGCAAATCTGAAATTCTTCCAGAAATAAGCCTGTGTCAAATGTATCCATCTATGGCTTTCTAAAGTTTCAAATTTATAGAATCAATATCAGCAGCTGTTCTCAACTGTGTCTCTCTGTATTTAATTTTATTTTCCTCAAGGCATTGCAGAAGTGCTTCCTCCAGCATAATTTGGAGGAAAAAAATTGAAATCACCAAGTATATGAAAACTACCACTCTTGCCAGAGTCACACGCTTGTCAACTTCTGGAGATATACATTGTCTTCATTTAATATCATTGGAGACCAATAATTAAGCAGAAAAGAGAGATTTAATTAGTTCATGATGAATGCTTGTCTAAATCAATGTAGCGTAGGCCATATGTTCAAGAAATGTCTATATTAATGCTGTATTAGCATTTCTGGATGCGCTATGACAACATCTATGAGAGAGCTGAAGATTGCCAAACTAATGAAAGGAAAAGCTAGGTAAGGAAGAAAGAACACATCTGATAGCCTATGGCTGGAAGTCCAGTTATCACAGTGTAGGTAGAGAGATGAGTGAATCATCCCAATTTCCTTTTCTTAAGGAAATTTCCTTTCTTTCTTAAGAGTTTCTGTTCCGATTTTTCCCCCTGCTGGTTTTCTAGTTTTGTCTGAATTGTCTGTAGGTCTTGTACTGTTATTATATGTACATGCAGAATACATATAAAATGTATAAGGCTGATTTATTGATGCACAATATTTGATGTTGGCCAATGTATATATTGCAAAGGGGAAATTTGGTACATGAATACTTAAAGAATTAGAATCATCCAAGAGAAAAGCAAAAATGGTGTGTGTCAAGTTCAGGACAACACATACAAATAATTAGCTGCCCTGATTCAGCTGGGACCACCATTGATGCAGTGGGTAGGGGATAGGTAGAGGGGAGACATAAGGAGGGGGCTGTGGGGGGTGTACATGGTCACAACAGGCAGCATGGCACCCTGCAATTGTCCAGGTGGAAGGGGCAGAGTGGCACAGGTGCCTCATGCTTGGCCCAGTCTCTTTGCTGTGTGACATCAATGGAGCTACCCACCCTCCCTCCCTCCCCAAAATGTTTTAGAGGAAAAAGGGGTTGGCCATTAAAACAGGTCATGTTAGGAGTTTGTTTGGGTTGTTGCACTTGTAATATGTTATAGCTATTCATCACAGCTTGCATGTTGGCAGGGAGTGGGGCCAATGCAGAAGGGGCGTTGTCCTGCAGGGCAGACTCCCCAAGCAAGGGGCCCCCTTAAAGAGACGGCAGACCTATGAGTAGGTGTCAAGCCCAGCTGGCAGAGGCACAGGTTTCACAGGGCTGGGTGGCCTGAAATGGGTTCAGAGGGAGTTTGAGCCTCCTTGGATATTCCAGATGGACACCTCCTTGGATAGGGACTGCAGCGGCCCAGGGGGCTGCATTCCCAGCTAGTAACCAGTGTGGGATCACTGTAGTGGGGAGGGGGGTTGGTTTAGGTAGTCAGCTGATTGCAGAGAGGACTCTCAACCCCCTGCCATGCCAACATAACCAGTTGTGTTATTATTAAAAGCTGTGGCCTTATTCAAAACGATGTATTCTTTAGCCCGTAAAACTCATACCCTGCAAGTCAATGATAATTTTAAAAAATTGCTCCAATGAACAATTTGGAGAAAACACAGAACCCAATAAAAGACTGCAAAAAATATCTCTAAATGTTTTTGGCTCCTGTCATATTTTTAACCATCAAGCTTGAACTCAAAGAGGTGCAGGGGAAAGAAACCTTAGATTTATCCTCTTATTCTCTCTACCCAGCTGGTGCCATGATGTAATTCAGCTTCAGCAGATGTGACTAAAATCACTGTTCTGGTTGTCATATATATTTATTTGATTAATGTTCTCTGATTACTGAAATTCAAGCCATTCTCCAATGTGTGTGAATATGATGTTGTCATAGGCCAGATTCCCTCCATTCTTCATCTGAGAAATCAGAAGACATTGAGTTAGGACTCCATAAATGGAGCAGGAGGTAGTACAGATACCCCTGTATCAGCAGAGACCCCAGAGACAGGTGTGTCAGCATAGAAGGGGTTCCTTTGCCTCCTACCTCAGATTCTGTGGGAGAGAATCCAGGGCCCTCAGCTACATCAGCAAAGCCCTACTACATGTGTATTGCTAGGCCCTGGGAAAACAGGAACAGTGCTTACCATATAGGAACACTCCTATTCTCCCTCAGGCCCAGGAAGGGACAGAGCAGGCAGGTAAATTATGCAGGAAGTATACTTAAAAAAAAAAAAAAGCTCTCATAAGGCAGAGTGAAAATGTGCATGTGCTAAATAACCCTGGTAAGGAAATGCAGCTTGATGTGGCTATATGGGTAGTTATAACAAGATTCCATGGACATTTCATAAGATAAGTTGCACAAGAATTAATTGTGATGTGTTCTGACATGCAATCATGTCAAAGTTAACTAATTGCAGTAACTGTGTATCAACACAGAAAGCTGTTAAAGCTTTCTGGGGCGTAGACCTAACTCATTTCACCTAGATAATAACAGCCTACTGAGTCTATTAAAGATTTAGGACCCTCCCCAAAACATTTGGTGACCTTTCATTCTCATCAGTAATGGTGGGGGAGGGTTAAATAAACTGAGACCTTTTCCACATGGAGAATAAGGCCGAGGCCGGTGCTGATCTTGCAGCGGGGCAAATTTCCCTGCTACCAGACTTCTGTGTTCCCCTTTCTCCCCCAAGCACCAATGGGACCTAAGCAGGTTCAGGCCCTTTTGGCAGGGAAGAGCCAGTCCTTCCAGGAAGTATTCTGCACAGAGCTAAATAAAACAGTTTAAAAAACAACCAGTTTAGACCGCTTTATTATATTACAATTGTTGTTGTGCATTGAATATAGACTGTTGAAAAACTACGTTGCAGTACTCTCAGCATTAAACAATTCGTAGTCCTGCCCGCTGTAGTTTTGCCAACTCCGCTTTGTTCTGTAATGCAGTCATGAATCTGCATAACTAAGGAGCTTCTCTGCATGACTGATAGGTTGTCTTAGGCAGGCAGGAGAGATATGAATCGGTGAAAAACATCTTTCAGAAACAATGCTTAAAAGATGCTTAAAGCACCAAAGAGGCAGTTCACCATGCAGAGCAAAATTAGTTTTGCAGAGTACAGTACAGTATGTTTACAGTACAACTGTACTGTACTCTGCAAAACTGATTTTGCTCTGTGGAGTAAATTCACTCTTCTGTGCAGAGATCAGAAAAACAATGATGTATTTAGTGAATTTTCATCAGCATATCCATCATGCAGAAGAGGCCTAGGTCTGGCTCCACCCCTGCTCTGGGCTGATTATGTTGTCCTGGAAGGAACACAAAAGTGCTCTAGGACTAGGCAGTTCAGTGGTGCTGTGCCGCATCGCCAAGCTGCCTGGCACAATTTTTTTGTTTGGGAATGCAGCTGCCACCATGCAGAATGAGTATAAAAATGGCTTTGCTTGATGACCCAGAAATTTGTTTTCAAATAATCATAAGTAATTCTGTTTTCTAATGATTTATGGTTTTAAGAAAATTAACCTAAAATGGCCACAAACTGGGCCTGCTTTAAAAGAATTTTATTTTTATCTGCATAGGCAGATCAATTTTTTTTCTCCTGCTATTATCAGCTGAATGTCGGTAGACCAGTTTCTTGGAATGCAGAAGGTCCCAGGTTCAATCCCTTGCATCTCCAGTTAAGGGACCAGGTAAGAGGTATATTGAAAGATCTCTGCCTGAGACTCTGGAGACACACTGCCTTTTGAGTAGATGATACTGACCTTGATGGATCAATGGCCTGATTCACTATAAGACAGCTTCTTGTGTTTATGCATGCCTGGAAAATGGTGTCATGTATCTGTACTTGACTTGTGGTGACCCCAAGCAAGAAGATTTCAAGGCAAGTGAGAAGCAGAAACGTTTGCTATTGCTTTCCTCAGCAGTCTTCCTTGGTCATCTCCGTCCCAAGCATTAACCCTACTTAGCTCCTGAGATCTCACAAAATTGAACTATACCATGCCACCTTCTCTCCCTGAGCTCATCTTTGCTTCTGCTTTTAAGACTGATGTGTTTTCGCACCCCACTCTGCCCTTTACTATAAAGCTAGTGCTTTACTTATACATTTATTGCTTGTTTAAATGCTACTGCAGTAGACAGGCTTTTTGACACTTAATATTTCCACTTTTTTCAGTAAGTTGCCTTGGTGTTAAATGTGACCAAGAGTACAGATAGAATTTGAATAAATGAATACTGTAAATTAATGTGGAGATCTGTGTAGGCTTGTAGGAATATTAAAGTCAGTCTTTTACCCCATTGAAGATCTTCCTTAACATCAGGATTTTATAAAATAAAAATTTCAAGAATGGGAGCTTGTTTTCAAATATATTCCTGGTTTTAACAACCAACTGTGAACATGATAAAGTTCATAAAGAGGTAAATTCCAAGCAGGAATAGCCAACGACTTTATCTTGGGGGGTTGAGTTCTTCTAGGTGAGGATGTCCAGAGATCCAATACCGCCCAGCTATAATAGCACTGCCCTTGTATCTCTTACTGTATTTCTGTCCCCTGACTTAAAAAAAAAATTGGATTAACAATTTAACGCAACAATGAGTGAATTCTTTGCTAATCTGTGAGTTAAGTTACTTTTTTCCTACTTGAAAATTGTCCTCTCCAATTTTAGAAGCTGTATATATGGGATGTTAAAAATTGTAGGCAAAACTTTTTATTGCACATTTCTGCCTCTGTCAAACAAATAGAAGAAAATCACAGAACTTGCCAGAATTTATCACAATATCTCCAAATGATAACAGGTTTTCCAAAAAGAAAATCAAATGTTATGTTTGGTCATAGTATTTTGAATGTTGGTTGCAGGTATCTTTGTGCCTCAGGAAAAAAATGTTTCTTGGAAACTTGTATACTTCAAAAATACATCAAAATCTTCAGAGACCTCCTTAAAACTAATTAATCAGCTTTTCAAAATGCATGGCCTTCTTTCAAGTAGAACTCAAAATCCCACCACTTTGGGGAATAATTTTCTTGTTTCCCTAGCATTTTACCAATCTAATTATTATACTAAATACAAGATTTGTTAATACACAACTTGATTAATTAGATATGTTATTTCTCTATCAGGTGAAAAATCACCAAAGGATTTTGATAGTAAGCTTATAAAATCAGTCTGGGCTATGGGAAGCAAGAAGTAATTAATTCCCAATTAAAAATCCATTTGACATATTTGAGAGATTAATACACAAATTGGATTTGTAACGAACAAAAATAATTAGATTCCCCCTTTAAAAAAAATGATGAATCAATAGTTCTACTTAATAAGTTCCTTTGGAGCACAAAAGCATGGCCAGGACTCACCCAATACTGTTGATGTAGCAGCAGGTGGCTGGAGGACTGATTCCACCATCCCAGCAGCCCTTGCGATGTACAGCAGTGTGTTGGTGGTACATTGCACCAGTGGGGATGGGGGTGGGTCTGCCAGCACCTATAAAAGGTGCCACATGTGCATAATCTGGCCTATAACTGCCTGAATGCTAAGCAGACAGCTTTACTCTTTGCAGCAGCCACTTTTTGAGCATGGGTTAGCAAGAGGTAGTAAACCTCACCGGGAACTGGAGGACATCACACAGGGCTGCTGTGGTGGAGGTGGCAGTGCCTGGTGGGTTCTTCCCTCTGGGGCTTGAGGGGTTTTCCCCTTCATGTCCTGCTGATCATCCTTGCCAGAAGGTGGGATTGATAAGAGCTTGGCAGGGAGGCATTGCTTAGTGACGGGCAAGAGGGTAGGCACACCCCTCTCGCTGTCTGGTTTTGCCACGTTCCAAGTCTATGTTTGTGGCAGTGGCCTTGACATCATGGAGGCATGCGAGCACAGCAGGAGGAGGGGCTAGCTAACTGGGCCAGAAGGCTCCCAGAAGGATGGAAGGACCCTGCCCTATGAGTTGGCATGCTGTTATAAACAACCAGTGGCACTCATCTATAGTCTAGGTTTATGCCAAGCACTATTAAAGTCTGCCACAGCCAGACTCCATCTTCCCTATCATAGGTTCACATAGCAGCTTCAATTCAAGAAATGTCCAGCTCACTTCTCACTGACCCCCCTACCCCATTTTATTTGCTGAGCAAGGGCTTCAGCAGAGTTCTGTTCCTCAATATGTTTTTTTTTTTTGGTGGTGGTGGTGGAGAAATAGGTGGCTCAGTATTAAGGAGGGAGACCCCATGGGTTTTTAACAGTTTACATTTCTAATTAATTTTGCTGCAATAAGAGCTCAGTGGTATTATCTTTATTTATAACTTCTCAACCCCACCTTAAGAAATTACATAGTCATTTTTGCTTCCCTTAAAACATTTTAGAATCCCCCCCCCCCCATTTACAATTGCCTTGCATTTTAAACTCAGTAACAACTTATAAAGTGGTATTTAACTCTAAGAGTTTGACAAAATTCTGCAAAAAATAATACTGGTACATGAACATAGAAATATGATGTTTAATAATTACAGACCCCTTGCTGGGACTTCTTGTGTCACCAACTTATTTGAAGAATTTTCCCTTAATAAAGACTTTCAAGCAGGATGAGCAAAGCTAGCTTCACACAACTGCATGCTATACTTTGAAGCCAGAGGGAACTTTTATCACATTCAGAGGACAGTCTAGAGAACCATATGGATTCCAGCTCCTGCAATCTGTCACATATCTCATCTGGCAATTCCTGCATGTCTTCCGTTGGAGGCTTTTTACTAAAAGGACCACAATGACAGCTGATGATGAGTTCAATTGCTTGCTCAGGCACCACAAATTCATCAAATAGGTATTTGAACATTGCTTTCTAAACACTATTCAACAAAGTCTGTTGGAAACTGTTCTAGAGAGAAAGAAATGGAGGCCTTAAGGAATCCCATGGCTCCATGACAGAATGCATTCTTTGCATATATACATTCTCGTTCCATCCTTGGCATCTCCCATTTAAGAACTTTAGATCATAGCTCTGGAAGAACTTGGTTTCAGACTCTATAAAACCAATACAAGTAGATAACACTACCACAGGAAGACCAAAAATCTAAGTCAGTTAATGTTACATCTTCTGTTTGCACAATTAGTCTTCATCTGTAACTATTTATAAAGCCAGTAAGGGGTGCTGGGAGGAGCTGGGACTAACTGCCTAACTGCCAATCAGGTTGCTGTCCTGGCTGCCCCATTCCTTATTGGCTGGCTGTCCAGGTGGCCAATCAGGAAGGATGCCTCACCCCTGGTTGCGTCCCCCTCCAAATTCTTCCATTTGGTAGAAGTTCCAGCCGGGTAAGTAAGAGCTATGAAGGAGGGCAGAGGGCCTAGCACTGTGGGGCACTGGGGGGAGGGGACGGGGAGCCCCTTGACAGGTGGAGGGAGCCCCTGCCAGTGTTACCGCCATCCCGAGCAACTCCAGCTGTAGCCTTTCCAGGCCTTGGGCCCTTTATGCACAGTGGCAGCTACTCCATGCTGCTGCCATGCCATTGCGGTGGGGTAAGATGCCCCACCGTTCCCCTGAACACACGGGCGCCAGGCATGCGAGGCTGCCCCGGCATAGCGTGCACACATGCGCCTTGCACTGGGGCCAGCAGGGTAAGTGGCAGTGACCAGTGGGGGGGGAGAGGTGGAGGGGCCAGGGGGAGTGGGCCCACTACACACACTTTGGCGGGGGCAGGGGGATGCCCCTGCTGGCTCCGTGGCTCCGCGGAGCCCGCAGGGGCATGCGGTGTCCCTACAGGGATACTGTAGGTTGGGGCAGGGTGGGCCAAAAGTCCTGTGCTGGCAATTATGCACAGAGCCAGCCCGCCATAGCCCCTGCAGATGCCCGTAGCATCCAGGAAGCTGCGGAAGTTTCTGCATTTCTATAACATGGGCCTTCCGTGGCCCTGGGCCGGGCTGGGCCCTGGATGGCAGCGACGTCGGGCATAATCGGGGATTTCCCCCAAACTCTTGTCGCCACCATTTCGGGCATTCTAGCCAGTGAATAATGGGGTCTTGGCACAGTGAAGATTTGGGCAACATCAACTAAATCAAAGAATGGTAACTAAAACCAGCAATCAGAAAGAATCCCCTCCCACCCCCAAGAAAAAGCATACATATCATTCTATCTAAGAGGAAACAGAGATTCAACCCGGGGTGAAAGACCAGCTGATCCTGCACCAGGGATACTGTATGAACCTGTCTCCAGGGAAAGAAGCTGTCCCTTGTTCCACCAAGACATTTTATGAGAGGGTTTTTTTGTTTTTAATTACTGTTCTATTTCATTGTCATGTCTGTTTAGTGCAACCTTTGTTGAAAGTACACTGGCTGCTATGGTTCGCTATCCTCATTATCAATCCCACTCAAGGTGGGTGGAACAACAATATCTGGTATAGCAAATAGCATTGAAATGAGCGGAGTTGGATCTTGCTGTTGGCATATAAGATAAAGTTTGCTCACTGTATTCATTTTAGAATGCAACAATGGATTCTGTGGACTGATGATTCACAGTATGAGAATATCAGCAGCCCAATCAAATCCCTGTGCATGTAAAACAAGCAGGCTGACAAGGAAAATTACTATAAAGTACTTGACTAATAATGCTACGATTTCCTCTTAGCAGTAGTGATAAAATTATCAAACAGTATGTTGGGTGGAAGGAGAGAGCCAGTTTGGTGTAGTGGTTAGGAGTGCGGACATCTAATCTGGCATGCCAGGTTCGGTTCTGCACTCCCCCACATGCAACCAGCTGGGTGACCTTGGGCTGGCCACGGCACTGATAAAACTGTTCTGACCGAGCAGTGATATCAGGGCTCTCTCAGCCTCACCCACCCCACAGGGAGTCTGTTGTGGGGAGAGGAATGGGAAGGCGAATGTAAGCCGCTTTGAGCCTCCTTCAGGTATGGGAAAGCGGCATATAAGAACCAAATCTTCTTCTTCATCTTCTTCTAACTCTGTGGTATCAAATCTACTGAATTATATCAAAAAAGCAGAAACGATGTGTGCAAATTAGAGGAAATAAATAAGATGAATTGTGGATTTTTTTTCATATGAACTAAAGTGTTATAGCACATTGATTTTAAAACACATTTCTAGCACTTCTAAAACTTCTTAGAGTTCATAAGAACTATATTAGTATAAATAATTTCAGGGTGGAAGGGAATTTAAATAAGTGATCTCAGTGAATGGGAAGCTGCTGGACTGATGGAGAAAGAGAACTTTCAAAAGGGGACAGTGAGTCTCTAATTTAGATTAATACTTGTGGAGTGATGTTAAAAAAAATTAAGTGTAGATTTAAACTGTTTAGCAGAGATGTGAAGGCCTGGAGAAAAACAAAAAACATATATGTTCGCTTTTGTGCTCCTGTGAATCCCTCAGGTCATCCTCAAAGTCCCTGCTCCATGACTGCCAGTTGGGTTGACCCCGGAGGTCCGAGGTGGGTCCCCTCCAGGGGAACAGTTCTCAACGATGCCCTCCCATTATCACGGCCAAACCCTGTGCTCTGAGTTCCCCGGGTGAGGGGGTATTACAGCACGGGTGCTTTGTATCCATTTATTGGGCCCTCCCAGGGGCTCTTTGAGGACCCTCTGGGTCCAGGTGACCATGGAAGCTAAGTCCCAGACAGAAGAAAGTGTTGGTTCCTTCCCTCTTACCATGGCTGACGACCACTTTTTCCTCCAGGGAGGCTTCTCTCTGCTTGGGTTCGGCTTCCTCGATAGAAAGGTGCGCCAGGTACAGTTTGTGTAAATCTGCTACCTTTTGTCAGAGGTGCTGGATTTCTTCCATCAGTTACTCCATGTGCCGGAACGTGTTATCAAGACCTCTGTTGTAGACCCATGTTCAGGGCTCCCTCCAAAAGGGCCTGTGCTGAACAGGTCCTCCATCTCCTCCTCAGGCTTCTCTGGAGCTTCCCGCTCCTGCAATGTCTCCGGGGTCACAGTGTATGTACAGAACTATCTAGCAGTGCTCCTTGGGTCCCTGCCTTTGTTTTAAAGGACATTGGTCCAATAACCTATGTGGTCTCCCAGTCAGGAGAACACTCTGAATCCACATCAACCAGTTGTGCCAGTGGCTACCTCCCAATGTAAGCAACACAGCAGCCACCCATGACATTCCAGAGCTACCAGTGAAACCAGTGATGGCACTCTAGCCCAGGAATTTACTATCACTAAGCCACCCAACAGTTCAGTGCAGGCACCCAAGGAGGCTCCAGAGTCTTCCCCATTCTCTCTGTTACCGGGCATGCTATCTCCAGCTTCTCCAGTCCCAGAACTGAGACAGCTGGGGCATATACTGTCCCCACCAAAGTACTTAGAGGACTTTATCTTCAATTGAGTATGTTCCTACTTGAGTGGGGAGAGGTGTTGTGTACATGGTTGCAATATAAAGAGTGTAGCTCAGCCAACTGGCAGCCATTCTTACTGTTTGCTGTGACCAATGTCTACATGGACCAATCACAAGCCCCCACTAAGAACCAATCAGGTTGCTTGGCAGGAAGACTGAAATGTATACATTTAGTTGTGTGTTTTACTGTTCTGTGTTTCTGGTTGGAGTTGGTTTTGGAAGAAACTGCATCTTTGTTTTGCTTAACCCACAGAAATAATACTTTGCATGTGCCTTTATAGCAGTATCACACATGAGGTGAGAGGAGTACTGCCAATCAATGCACTGTTGACATAAGCAGCTGTTTTCTTGGCAGAGTCTACAGAGAACTTCTGGCAGCTCTGGTGAGGCTGTCATCTAGTTAAACTTCTGATGGATACTCTTTTATAAAGTTCTCCCTATTCTATATCCATCTGGTGCACCAATATCTTGTTTCTTGACTGCTTGTACCAGTTGCACTAACCTCTGTAAAGAGAGTATTCAGATATATTTGTATGCCACCCATATACCCTCTTTGCATCCTTAGATACCCTTCACACTATCTTGATTTCATAGCAGTATTATCATGATTCCTTGATGGACCTCTATCCTGATTTAGTAAGACAATAACTATATGCAGAACTCTGGGAGTGTTTTGAGAATAAATGGTAATGAATTCATAACAGGAAAAGGTTAGTCTCCATCCCCCATATACACATCAAAAGCCTGTTGACTATTGTGGCCGGAGAGGAAGAGTCTATTAAATATGGTGCCCTGTTGAAATCCATATGGAATTTGCAAACACTGGATATTTTATATTACTCTTTTTTTAATAGCTCAAATGATCTCTGAATAATCCTTAAATTAAATACATTTCTAAGATTAACTTGACTGTTGTTTAACTTGTCTGAAGATGCTAGGGACAAATTCACAGGAGGAAACGAGAGCACAAGCCAAGAGCCTTTTCTTACAATCTAAGAGAAAAAAATATGGGCAATCAAATTCACTTTTAGCCTTGGACATGATGTACAATCACAACAGGATTCGTGGTCAACGATGTCAAAAGCAACCAACAGATCTCAAAGAACCAGCACGGCTGAATCGTCCCTAGCCATCTGGTGCTGAAGATCGTCCAGTAGGGCGACCAGCACCATTTCTACCCTGTGGCCAGGATGGAAGCCACTCGATATGGATTGAGTGCCTAAGTTTCCTCCAAGAATGCCAGGAGCTGGTCTGCTGGGGCCCTTTCAACTACCTTGCCCAGGAACACCAAATGTGACACCAGGCGGTAGTTGGCCAGGTCCCATGGATCCAGTGATGGTTTTTTTTAGGAGAGGACAAACCACCGCCTCCTTCAGCTGCTCAGGAAACTCCCCGGAACCCAGGGAGAGATTAATAATGTCCCTGAGCTGGCCTCCTATCCTCTGGCCACCTCCTTTGAGAAGCCAAGACAGACAGGGATCAAGGGGGAAATGGTCGCCCTAACCAACCCCAGGAACTTGTCTACTTCAGTTAGAGAGAGCTGCCTGAAGCCATCAAACGTCACCTCTAAAGGCGTCCAATAGGCCTCCAGTTCATTTACTGTATTAACTACGGTGGGAAAGTCATGGTGGAGCGACAAGACTTTATCCACAAAATAGCTCGCTAATGCCTTGCAGCCAAGTTCCAATTGACTAATATTTTGACGCCCCTCAAGGGCGGTGAGAGACCTAACTACTCTAAATAATTGGGCCAAGCATGAGTTTGCAGACGCAATTTCTATGGCAAAAAAACTCATGTTTTGTCACTTTCACCGCCATCTCATATGCTCTCATAAGCGTGCGATAAGATGTTCTTGTCGCTTCGTTGCAATTCTTCCACCACACTCACTCTAGTCGTCTCACTTCCCTTTTCTTCTCCCGGAGTGCCTCGGTGTACCAAGGGGCCTGTTTCAGCTGAGGGTGTAGAGGATGTTTAGGGGTGATTTCATCTATGACAGCCGTCAGGCGGGACTGGCAGTCCTCCACCAAGGCTGCCAATGAGTCGCCAGGAGGCATCAGGTCCTGCAGAGCATTCAGGTAACTAAGTGGATCCATGAGTCTCCATGGGCAGTTTTAAAGAATCCAGATTTGATCACTTCATAACAATATATTTTTTTGGCTTGTGATTTAATCATTGTGCATATGCCCTGCAAAGGGAGGGGAGAATCTATATATGTACATGGCTCAAGTCCAGAAAACAAAAGCATTGTGGATTATGAATGCAGCAGTGTCAACCCTAAAAGTAAGATTAGTTAATACAAGGACTCCCTCCCAAATTTGGAGATATATTTGCATGAAAAATATTTGGTAAGAACATTTACCTTAATCGTTTCTTAATCTTGAGTTCTCTCATGCTGTTTAAGGCAAATTTCACACTAGGATACTCAAGCACTCCCCACCCACCCCAGCTAGACATGCTTATGATTACAGAGGAGAGGACACGCAGTAATGGGTATAAACTACAAGTACAACGATATAGGCTAGATATCAGGAAAAACTTTTTCACAGTCACAGTAGGTCAGCAGTGGAATAGGCTGCCTAAGGAGGTGGTGAGCTCCCCCTCACTGGCAGTCTTCAAGCAAAGGTTGGATACACACTTTTCTTGGATGCTTTAGGATGCTTAGGGCTGATCCTGCATGGAGCAGGAGTGGGACTAGATGGCCTGAATGGCCCCTTCCAACTCTATGATTCTATGATTCTATGATTCCATGCAGAAAACACAGAAAACAAAGATTTGAAGGGGCACTGAGGGGCATGAATCTACACTTAGATACTGTGAGTTGATAGACCTACACCCACAAACCTGAGCCTCCGGGGAGGGCGGTATATAAGTATGATAAATAAATAAATAAATAAATAAATAAATAAATAAATAAATAAATAAACATAGGTAAAGATAAAGGTAAAGGTATCCGCTGTGCAAGCACTGGGTCATGTCTGACTCTTGGGGTGACGCCCTCTAGCGTTTTCTTGGCAGACTCAATACGGGGTGGTTTGCCAGTGCCTTCCCCAGTCATTACCGTTTACCCCCCAGCAAGCTGGGTACTCATTTTACCAACCTCGGAAGGATGGAAGGCTGAGTCAACCTTGAGCCGGCTGCTGGGATTGAACTCCCAGCCTCATGGGCAGACAGCTTCAAACAGCATTTCTGCTGCCTTAGCACCCTGCGCCACAAACATAAGAAGGCATCAAATCTTGTGAGGTTTACAATTTCTTCTGATTGCCTCGCTCCACCCACACCACCCCAGTACAACTCTCAGTATATGAAGACACAAGTTCCCAAGGTATCTCCCAGAAATCTACACTAGCAGCTTGTAAAGGTGCATGTAGGCAAAGAACAGCAGCAGGAAAGCAATGGCAGGAATTCCTGTCACATATGCTCTGCTTGAAGTTCTCTGGAAAGTGCCACAATGTCATACAAGCCTGGAAGATACAATAGGGCAGACAATTCACCACTAAGAAATTCTGAGAGTTTGCTATTTTAAAATCCAGGTTGCTTGCCCATATGATTGCAAAGTTGGGCTTCAAAGAACATGGACTACTTGATGCTCAGTTCAATTCTTTATTTAAACCATCATAGAATAGAACAATTTCAAGTTCAGAGAAGCCTTTGATAGGAATTCTAGTAGTTGAGGGACTGGGTTTTGTGTTCTGCATGGCTTTTGGCCATGTTTAATTTTGAGACCTCTTGCAACAATTTCCTATCATTTAAGACCATTATGGTCATTTTCCAGAATCTTGGAAACACTTTTGTCCTTCAAACAGGGGGAATCAGGAGTGATTGGTCGGCAAAAAAGTAGTTTCCATACAGTTTGTGGTAGATGTTCTTAGATGTAACATTATATACAGCTAGAGATGAACTGACATGGCCATTTGGATTTGGGTTTGATTACGCATGTTGTCATTATCATGTTTGTTTTGTGTTGTTATTGGGAGAGAGGTCTTTTGTTGCATTGACAGCATTTCTATGTCATTTCTATGTAGGTTGTACAGTACATGTTATTTAATATTTAGTTTGTATTTAGTTATTACTTTTACAAGCTGCATCTCAAGAGACCAGCTTGAGGTGATTCACAAAGAAAGAACAAGAAATAGCAAGAATAATAAACAAGACATATAGAGAAGCCATAAAAATGAGCCAGGCTATAGAAAAGCATAAAACAACTCTAACATTCTGAATGGGGGATCAATGCCCCTGGAATGACAACACGACTACTGTTACGCCAAATGTGTGTCTGTAAGGACACGTGTCTAAATTTAGTTGTGGGGAATCAGCTAGTAGAGCCAGCAAGAGGCAGCGTGGTGTAACGTGGGACCTTGTATTGCACAGTTTACTGGGTAATTATGTCACTGAGATAGAACCAATGATCTAAACATGAAAGGATTTTATTAACACACACTAATTAGACAAAAGACAACACATGCACACTCTAGCATAGAAATGTACATTCCTAGCCACTAGCACACAAGGAAAAGGCTTATAGGGGAGGAACCTATACTAAGCGTTGATTAGAAGTGATATCTGCCTGTCTTCTGGGTGGAGCGGAGTTCCGGAGGTCCAGGGAAGCAATTTGGGGCGACGGACGAGGGACCAAGACGAGCGTCGGACAGAGTTTCTGTAGCCTGGAAACTTACTGCACTTTGTGGCTGTGGGAGCCCAATATTTAAAGGAAATTTGTGACCTAAGTTGATAGGGGGCTGATCCTACCTTGTCCAGGGCTTGGACAAAGAGTTTGATAGCTGGGGCCGGGTCCCAACAAAGAAATGGGTTGCTGGGACAAAGAAAGTAGCTGCTGGGAATATGAAGAAATATTTCCTGTCTAGAAGTGCTGATGGCCCATTTCTGACAAATCCTGGGGATAGATTTGGTATTGAAAGAGAGTGGCCAGTTCCTTTTAGAAGACAATGTGCTTGGCTGGCTGGAGGGGAGTTTTGGGTGGGGTGCCTTTGTCTCTCTGTACTTGCCAGGTGTGCTGACAAACTCCTCTTTTGTTTGCAAGCAAGTAGGTTGGGGGAAGCCTAACTCCAAGTCCTGCTTGAGAGCAAGAAGTGGGTTTTAGTTGCTCTCCCATTATACTTTGCAAGGCTTTACCTGGCTTTTCTCTCTCTGGTGCCTGGGTCTGCGCAGGAGTGTCAGGAAGGGTTGACACGGGTGTGCCAGCCTTTGATGGAGGGGTGACAGCCCACATAACACTACTAGAGTGATGTGGTGCAGCAGTGATGTTATAATGCCATGTGATGCTCTACCATTTGCTCAGAATTCATGGGTTAAACCTGACCCTGAGCTTGTCACAATATCTTAGCCTAAACTATATCACAAAGCCCTAAATCAGGTGTCCGCAACCTGAGGCCCACGGGCTGCATGTACCCCCGACCGCTTTCTGTGCGCCTCTCCAACCAGCTTGTCTGCTATCACCCTCAGGGCTTTTCCTCCATACTGTTCTTTCTGTCTCAGGAGGGACTATCTACTGCTGTTCATCCTGTCACTTTCTTGCAAAAAAAGACAATAGCAACATTGTTTGTTTTGATCTCCCTGGTTCCTTCTCTCAGCCTCCTCTTGTTCTTACTCTCCACAATAGCATTTTGGCCATTCTAGGTGCTTTCCTAACCAGCAAAGCTCAGGCACCCATAGCACTCAGCTTTTTAACTCCCCCTCTCCATGGTTACCATGTTGAAGCTATGGATGTATATATGGAAGGTAAAGTTGCTATGTGAATGGGTTCAGGAGATGTCAGGTCTGCTTTTGCAAAAAGGTTGGGAAAGTACAGTAAAAAGCCTGGTATTTTTCCAAATAAAGGATACAAAGTGTTTTGCATACTGAACATTTCTAGAGGCTCCACTGATCAAATCAAGTGGCTTCTGAAGTTAGTGGTAAGTTTGCTGCAACAAGCAAAAGTATTTTTTTCTTCCACAACAAGATCTGGTTGCTCTGAGTTCTGGCCTTGCTTGCTTCTGCCTCTCCTCCTTTCCTCACTCCAGCTAGGAGTCTTCTTATACATCTGTGACTGCAGGATCTGGTGAGTGGCCCTTTGAGTACTCTCTTAGCAGGCAAGCTTATGGCTTTCCCCTTCTCACATCTTCCTCCAGCCAAGTTCCCCTTCCTCTGGCTGCCATTCTACTTCTCATGATTGAGGCTTGTCTGGCAAGCAGTGATATGTATGTGTACCCTGCATATAGTTTATAGCCAACTTAATGGCATATACTCTGTTCCAGGTAGAAGGCTGCCCCATTCACTTTTTCTGTCTACTTGCCCTTTTTTGGAGGGCCCCCAATTTTTAACGTATGCTTTGGAGGGGCCATATATGGACTGTACTCCAAGAACTGCACTGGTTACTGGTTGAATCCTTGATCAAGTTTAAGATCCTGGTAATCATCTTTAAAGCCATGCACAGTTTATGCTCAGCATACCTGAGGGGTCACCTCTCTGTCTATGCCCCAACAGAGCTCGATGTTCCACAAATTCTAACAAGCTGGTGATCCCTGGCCCTAAGGAAGCATGCCTGGTCTCAGCCTGGGCTGAGACATTTCTGTCCTGGCTCTCACTTGGTGGAATGAGCTCCCTGAGGAAACCAGGGTCCTACCAGAGCTAGCACAATTCCGCAGGGCCTGCAAAACAGAACTCTTCTACCTAGCCTTTGATTGGGGCCAATGAGCCAATAACATCTAGTGGGCCCTCAGAACGCCCCCCCACACACACACACATATCAGATATGCACACTAAAAACATAAGGCATCAGCAATCTGAGCAATACTTACAATATGATTATCTGGTTATGTGGTTAACATTTTGAAGGATTATAATGTTAGGAGTTGTGATGGGTTGGACACGACTTCGTACCTAACAACAACAACGTTAGGATAAGTTACTGAATTCTGTTTATTAATTTCCTGAGTATTGTACCAAATGGTAATGGAATCTCTGCTGTAAACCACATTGAGCTGCAAGGGAGAACAGAATAAAAATGTAATAAATAAAAGTAAAATAAAATTATGGACATACAGAACCCCCCCCCCCAAAAAAAAAGAAATTATAAAGTTTATTTGTGGAAAATTTCTAATTTTTACCACTTGGAAACTTTTTTGTTTGTTTTGGCAGAGCATATGAGATTTTAGGTCCCATATCTGGTGACATGCAACTAGTTTGATCATCTCCAATCATCACACATTCCTCTATAGATCATATTTGGCGAGATCATTTTTCCTTCCTTTTTCTTTCTCCTTTTCCAAGCGCAACTATATATTCTTGGTAGCCCAGCAAGGCCAAATAATACATTAGAGCACCAGCTAGCGTGCATGGTGCTAAGTTAATGACAGCAGTTATAAAAGAATAATGAGATATAGATCAGTCGGAGCTCCTACACACAGCAGCATCAAAAACAACAAAACAGTTCCTCTCTCTGTAAAAATAAATCTGCAACTGGGAAGCTGGTGCTGAGCACTAAAAATATGCCTGTTGAATAGGCTGGACCGTGTGCATGTGTGAAGCCACGTTTATTTCATCTCAGTGGCGTATGGAAGTCGATTGAGGTCACGCATTCTTTAAAAACATCTTCCACTTGCCCCCTCAAAGCCCTATGTCATTGAAACATGTTTGGACAGTTGTGTCAAGCTAAATTATTCATGCAGGTCAGATTCCTTTTTATTTAATGTTAGAGGACCAGCAGCAAATAGACACAGGAGGTAAGAATGAATTTTGTCTCTATTTCAGTAAATGAATTGATAAAGTAAACTGATTCCTTTGTTACGACCTAACCCTGTGCAATGTAACCCCTCCTCCACCTCTGAAGTTGTCTGTCTGCCAACAATGACCTTTTAGAGTGCTGTTTGATGTTCCCAATGGAAGTGAAGCTCTCTGGATCAATTAGTGTATGATTTGACAGCTAGTACATGCAGCAAGCTGGCCTAGGATTTAGAAAACCTGAGCTCAAATTCATGTTCTACCACTGAGATCCCTTGGATTGGTCAACATTTCTTAGCTTAACATACCTCATAGGGTAGTTGTGAGAATTCTTTTTTTTTTAACTGAGTAGAGAAGAGCTTACTTACACTCTTTAGAGGAAGGATGGAAGGAATAAAAATGTGAGAAAACAGGAGTACTTAGTTTCATTTCTATACTAGAAACAAAGCCTGTTGTACCCAGGAATACAACAGGCACTAGGCCTTCCTGGAGGCTGACTACATAATAGCCATAATAGAAGAGACTTTCCTTTTTTGGATGACATTCAACAGATATGGAGCTACAAAGATCTGATCCACAACAAAAAGGAGAAAATATCCTGGCTCAGATCAAGAACCCAACCCCCCAAAAGGATCAAAATAAGGAAAATATGTTCAGGCCTCAGTAGGATAAAATGTGTTATAAAATTAAACATATTAATCCCAAGGCTTGAAATATAGCCTCATTAAAATCCAAATATACATTTATGCTAATGCCACCACTGATCAGACACACTGTTACCAAAAAAAAGCTGCAGTTCACTAAACAACAGGATGTGGTAGATATTTTCTCCAAAACAGAAAAATATATAGAAGCTGGCTGTAAAAAACGGCTTAAATGGAAATGTATTCCCAGAAACAAAAAGAATGACATATATCTTATTTATGTCAGGATAGGTAGAATGGAAGCCCTCCGCATGGTCAGGATTGGCCAGAGAGTCAGAGAAGGATGACACATTGGGGGATTTAAGTTGAGGTGTGCTGTGACACAGACTTTGGAGACTGCATCCCAGGTGCTCTCTCTCCATGCCTGCAGACATGTGTCCTCAATAAACCTGCTTGCTGCTAACTGCTTTGTTGTGGCTTGTGCTTTGTTCCTTTCACTTCTTGTCCGTAACAATTGAACCAGAATTTTGCATCCACCGAGACATAGGGTGAAATAATTTTTTTAGTCATCTCTTTGTTTGTTGGAGTCTTAAACTTGATGGAAAATGAATCTTCCTTAAAAACTTGATGGAAAATGAATCTTCCCACCCTAACCCTACCTACTGGTCATACATCACTGCAAATTCTTCCTGCTTTCTGTTTTCTCAATTACTGGGTCTTGTGAAGCCAATCCCTTCCCGTGGCTGTTGGGAATAAAGATAGCACTTTCTATTACGAGATGCTGTTTATTCTCCACATGCTCACATAATCACTCATACTGTTCTATTGAGACACATCTAATACATCATCATATATGAGGGGGGGAAATTGTGCTGGGCGGAAAAAATCCAAAAGACAACAAAGTCCTCTTTGATTTCAGCTTAAAATACCAGTGCTGACAAATTCTGAAAGGAAGCTTGAAAACACTTAGAGAATCTCTGTATCGAACACTTAGATTGGTTGTTTAACAGTTCAACAAGCATGGTTTTGTTCAGCAGTTTCTTAGAAACTGTAGTTTGGTGAGGTATGGAGAATTCTGCAGGTGATTCCTTAGTTGTGCTCTGTTGATCAAGTTTCCTTGAGAGATGATGGGCTCGCCTTCTTTCGAGGTTTTTAAATAGAGGATAGATAACACAGTTGATTCTATGAACTTAGGCTAGGATTTCTCAACCAGGGTTTCCTGAAACTCTTGGGTTTCTTGACAGCCCTGGAAGGGTTTCCTGAATGGGGGAGGGGGGAGCTAATTAATTGTAATATATTTTTAAAAATTGTTAACCTTTTATTGGGTGATATGATAATATATGGTCATGTCAACCCGGCTGGCTTCTCCCAAAATGGCTAATGATGGGTTTGGAGGAGAGGAACGGAAGGGGCCTGTGTGCACATGTATGCAGCTATGCTTCCCAACTGTATTCTGCACAGTTGCGCCTCTTCATAGGTTTCTCAAAGACTGAAGAATGTTTCAGGGGTTTCTCAGTGGTAAAAAAGTTGAAAAAGACTGACTTAGGCAGACCATCAGAGGGCAGACCGGAAGGGATAAATCAGTATTTGGCTGTTCAACATACCCAGGATAATGCTGATTGCTACTCTGGGGTCAGGAAGGAATTTTCCTCCAGACCAGATTGCTCCCCACATCCTAAAGGTTCTCTTGCCTTCTTCTGAGCATAGAGCTGGGGTCACTAGTGAGTGGAGATGGGCAGAAGTTGTAAACTTCCTGGATTGTTCAGGAAATTGGGCTAGATGACCCTTGAAGTTCCTTCCAGCTCTGTTTTTCTATGATTTATCTGTCTATCCTATACATCCTGTTTTTCCTGTTATTTTTTATCCTGTTCTTCTTCTAAGTTATAAGATTTACCACTGTGAATGGTAAGTATATGCTCCCCAATTTAAGGTGTGATTATGACAACTGTGTTTGAAAACAAGGGTTTCAAAAAGAAACAGGGCAAAGTCAAGTCCCAAGCATTATGTTTTCTGGGCCCAGAACAAACTTGCAACATATCCAACATTCTGCTTGCATCTATAATTGGCTCTCTCTTTCATTGGCCCCCTTCTCTTTCCAAGAGATTCTTGATTCCAGTCCTCCTCTCAACTCCCTCCTCCTCAAGGGCCCCATATAATATCAAACATGGGATGGTTTCATTGTTAGTAATGCAGTGTTGTTTTTTTTCCTTTATAAATGTTGTAGGGATGCTGTAGGGATGTTAGGGATGGGACGATGTTTCCACCGTATCTTTATTCTATACTGTTTGATATTGATGTATTTTATGGTTTTTATGCCAGGTGTTTTAATAGGATTTTTTTTTATTTTTATCTGACATTTGTAACCCACCACAAGCCTTCAGGGACTGGCAGGAAATAAATCACCAGATAAATAAATAAATAAAATAAAAATTCATCTATGTATCCAACATGATTTTATAATCAAGAGAACAGAATTGAACTTTTCAAAGTTCCTAGGCATGCATGAATGACTTCTCTTCAATTTTTTTTTTAGAATTCAACTAAGATCCCAATGGTCCTAGATGTGCTATGGGAGATGGAAAGAAAAGACAGTCTCTGTACAAGACTAACAATTCCATTGTTTGTTTTTATAAGTCAAGCAGGCAGGAAATCTCTCCGTGACGTGATTGGAATATACTTTCCCATTTGCTTACATGGCTATGTCTTGAAAATATATTGTGCTACCTTATGCATCTGCCCCTTGTTACCATATATTTTCTCCTAAATTAATTAGACAATTACTTAGATGCTGCTCAATTCATTGCTCCACACTGCTCTTCAGAGACACCCATGATATTGAATATGCATTGACTAAGCAGGCCATTGGACGTGGCTAGCAAGTAATTTCCATATTGTCCAGACTGTCCAGACTGAAGCTAATTTTGGTCTACTAAATGGTGGCGTTGGTGACTGCATGCCTGCAAAACACAAACAAACACATGGCCCAAAGAGTAGCTATAATAATCAACTCTCTTTCCTGGAAATATGTGTTTGACCAGATTCCTTTGCATGGGATTTCAGTTCTAGCACTCTAACAGTGAAATAGTAAATAGTGTTACATCCTTCTAAGTTCATTGAATTGAAGGGACTTACTCTGCTTAGTCTTGAAAACTTCTGGATTAAAATAATCTTCATCATCACCATCACAGCCGCCACCACCATCATCATCATGTTGAATAAGAGCCAGATGGAGTGGAGAAGAGCTGGGTGTTTTGTATCCTGCTTTTTACTACCCAAAGGAGTCTCAAAGCAGCCTACAATCACCACCCTTCCTCTCCACACAACAGACACCTTGTGAGGTAGGTGAGGCCGAGAGAGCTCTGAGAAAACTGTGCCTGGCCCAAGGTCACCCAGTTAGCTGCATGTGGAAGAGTGGGGAATCAAACCCAGTTCACCAGATGCTGCGTCTTGCTCAAACTGACTGTCATGAGATGAAGGCTTCAGTCTATGGAGTATATTGTAGTTCCATCCAGAATTAAACCACAGAAACTAGTACTCCCTGTTACCATCCTGCAAAAGGAAAAGGTTAACACTGTAACAGACTTTCAAAACAAGAATCATAATGGACAAAATACCAGGAATTAGCATAGGTTGTTCAGAAGTTATAATAGCAGGTTTAGATTCAGGATAGTAGCTGCATTCTCCACCAGTTGCAGTTTCTGGGTCAGGGACAAGGGAAGGCCCGTGTAGAGCAAGTTACCAAACTCCAGCTTGGAGATGACCGTCACTTAGATCACTGTGTCTAGATATTCCAGACTGGGTACTAGTAGCCTTGCCTGGAGCAGATGGAGAAATGCCATTTGGATTATGTGACAAAATGCCTCCACTGCTACTTCAAAAGGACAGTTCTTTTCCTCTGAGCTGGGGAGGGGCTGATAGAATCCTATTAACTTTCCCTTTCAGATGTAAATTGACCTGGCACCTGGATTGGGGAAAGGAGAGCTTTCCCCAGAATTCCTAAATCAGGGTCTACCTGTGGGAGGGGGCAAGAATATATATATATGCTTCTGATCACAGGAAGGATGGGTCTTTAGTCTTTCGCCTGCTGAACATCAAGGAAGGAGCCTGCTCTTGGGAAAAGAGGTGAGCAACCATTTTGGACATGTGGCTAAAGGAGGGCTGATAATGCAACCTCTTAAGCATAGGCACCTATTCTGTATTAACTTCAGATATAGGTATGTTTCAGCAGAGAGACATGTGGGTTGATTTTCGTCCAGTTTCTCTTGTCTCTTTTGCTTAACACTGCTCTGTGCTAAAGATCTGCTTTTTTTTCTTTTAATTAATTGTTTATAAATTGGAAGTGGGCCATGGTTCTCTGATCCCCGTAGTGTTCCCCCATCTTGGAAATCCTAGCCAAGTGCAAAGGGAAGACCGAGAGTGGTGGATCCTTGCAGTCACCTGTCCTCACAGTGCCTCTGTGCTGGGGCTGGGGGAGACCACAGAGGCAAGGCCTAATTCATGTGAAAGGGGCAGCTAGGGGTCCTGGCTCTCCCACCTGTGACTCTGTACTTAAGTCAGGTGGTGCCGGCAGTTACCCAGAGAGCTCCTTTTGCCACCCGCCTGGAGTTGGCAACCAGCCAGGACAGAGGGTGGGCAAGGACGGAAATGGGCCTACAAGACAAAAGTCACAGGCTACTTTGGTGATCTGGGCCTCCTTTGTAAGGAGGCATCAAGGATCACCCCAGATTCGTGGAGGAATGTGAGATAGGGAGCAGCTGCTTTCCTTGTCTGAGCTTTTTCACCACATGTTTTAAATTTCATTTAGAAGAGAGAGGAAGAGAGAGAACCATTCCCTGAAGGGCTTTCTTCTAAATAATGGACCACACAGTTTGGCTCCTTTAACTCCGTTTTAGAGGAAGCAATTCCCCCAAAGAGTTGTGCTCAAAATAATGGACTTCTCCCAACCACAGAGTCAGACAGCCAGCTGCTGGGTAATGTAGTGTGTCACTGTTTAGGGGGTAAAGCAGGCATCGTTTTCAGGAATGCTATTATCTCTTACCTCTTGGGCTCCTCAGGCTGAAGGCAGCCAAAGTTCATCTCCTTGCGAGTGAGGCTCTCTCTCTCATACTCAGCAAAATAACACTATATAAACAACTCTTATTATTGACTTATTAAAAGATCGGCAGTTGGAATGCTGAACTGCTGTGTATAGATCTTTACACAGGATGCTTTATAGTGTCTATTGTTTTGTCTATGGAAAGATTTCACATTTCTCGGCTCTAGAATTCCAGCTTGACTTTCCCCTTGTGTGAATCTAACCTTTTGTTTTGTACCAGTTCCAATTTCTTCATATCATTTCCCCTTGAAAAGAGGTTAAGATCGGGCTCCCCTCTCCCCTTAGGGAGAGTACTAGACTGGCCTTGACTCCGCAGGTCCCAATTTTCCACCAGCCTGTCTTTGGTCCACCCACCGGGCTCGTGTGAGATACAAAATTCAAACTATGTATCACCATACATTTTATCTGAATTTTAGAGTGTTATATTAAGGGTGGTTTAATGGGGATATTATTATTTCATTGTATGGAAACTGAAAACCACCGTGAGCCAGTTCTGGGAGCAGCGGTTATATAAATCCAATTATAAATAAACAAACAAACAAACAAGCAGGTCATTCTGTTATGGCCCCCAGATGGTAGAACAAGCTCCCAGAGGAGATCTGGGTCCTGTTGGAGCTAATACAGTTCAGCAGAGTTTGCAAAATGGAGTTCTTCCACCAGGCATTTGGTTGAAGCTACTGAAAATCCATGAGCCCCAGAGACCCCTCCCATTCAGATACGCCCTCAATGTGGGGTTCCGGTCATAATGTTAGCTGTAGGGTGGGGGGGGGGAACATTGCTTAGGTTTGTCTATTGTTGATGATGCCTCATTGTTAATAATAAAATTATCTAGTTTATAAGATATACTCTTATATGGTTCATGTTATCTGTAAACCACCCTGAGCCACAAGGGAGGGTGGTATACAAATGCAACAAACAAACAAATAAATAATCTGGCAATCTACATTGCTTCTGAGAGAAGCATTTGAGGTCCATTCTGATGCTTCTGGGAGCAAGGATGGGGGGGGGGGTTATGCAGAGCAAACACCTATCTATCCAAATTCTCTCTGCCAAATCATCAAATACTCAGTATTCTCAGTAGTTTCTCCTCAATGAGTATTTCAGCTAAGGATCTGTCAGTCTTCTCTCTGACCAGTGTGAAAGAGCTCTGACTCCCACTCTGCTGTATCTAGCCAGTCATAGGGCTCAGAGCCAGCTTGTGGTCTTGACTTTTATCTGCTTAAAGGTAACGGTATCCCCTGTGCAAGCACGGGGTCATGTCTGACCTTGAGGTGATGCCCTCCAGCGTTTTCATGGCAGACTCAGTAGAGGGTGGTTTGCCAATGCCTTCCCCAGTCATTACCGTTTTACCTCCCAGCAAGCTGGGTAATCATTTTACCGACCTCAGAAGGATGGAAGGCTGAGTCAACCTTGAGCCGGCTGCTGGGATTGAAATCCCAGTCTCATGGGCAGAGCTTCAGACTGCATGTCTACTGCCTTACCACTCTGCACCACAAGAGGTTCTCTGCTTATCTGCGTAGTGAGCCTTTTAAACTCTTCCCTTACTGTGGCTATTGCTTAAGAACTCAAAACCACCTTTTCATAATTGCGGTCTATTACAGCATCCCTCAAAGAACACAAGGTAACTATCAGTTCCATTCTGTAATAAACATGAAGTAGGGCAATTGGCAAATGCCAGGCTCAGGCATCTGAGGTGACAATAACCTGGCAGTTAACTTGAATGTTGGATTGGAGAAGGAATGCCCTTGGCACTGTCTTACAATACAATCCTGATGACACTTTCTTGGGAATAAGCCCAAAGTTTACTGAGTAGACCTCCTTAGGATTGCACTGCTTATTTGCCTGAGTGGCATGTGGAGGGAGGGGTGGAGATGAAGCTTAATGCTTTTCAGCAATATTTCACATGCAGGCCATTTTGGAATGACAGCGGCATCGCCAAAAACACTAATAAACATGGTAAGTTGCTTGTTAAACAGCAAATCAAGGTAGCATTCTGTGATACAGATCAGTTATCAATAAAATCCTGCTTTAATCCATTCACCTGAAGTCTCATGTCTTCATGAGAGCCAGTTTGGTGTAGGGGTTAGGAGCGTGGACTTTTAATCTGGCATGCCGGGTTTGATTCTGCACTCCCCCACATGTAGCCAGCTGGGTGACCTTGGGCTCGCCAGGCACTGATAAAACTGTTCTGACCGAGCAGTGATATAAGGGCTCCCTCAGCCTCACCCACCTCACAGGGTGTCTGTTGTGGGGGAGGAAAGGGAAGGCAACTGTAAGCCGCTTTGAGCCTCCTACAGGTAGATTAAAGCGGCATATAAGAACCAACTCTTCTTCTTCGTCGTCTTCTTCTTCTTCTTTTTCTTCTTCTTCTTCTTCTTCTTCTTCTTCTTCTTCTTCTTCTTCTTCTTCTTCTTCTTCTTCTTCTTCATTCTAGGGGATGTTACATCAATTTTTTTTCAGGATTCCGCTCCTTCCTCTTCAAAAGTTACATCTCTGAGCATGCATATGTGTAATAGCATTGCCAGCACAAGGTTGGGAACAGGTGTGGTTCACCAGTCAGGTGGTGATGTCTGCCATGACACAATGACATCACTTCCAGTCCTACCATAAATGGCAGGCAATGAGGCAAATTGGTCACAATTCCCAACCAGCAGTAAGGATAGCCAGTCGGGGGTGAGAAGGGGTTACATTTTGCATCCCTATAGTGTGGGGAGAGGGGTTTCAACTTGTTTGAAGTTCAATTGTACATAAATATCTTGCTATGAATGCTGAAGATGCCATGCAATGAATAGCCTGCTGTTTTACCCCTTTTACCTTGCAAGGGATATTTTGAACTGTTGCTAACCTTTTACAGCATGATTACATAAGCTTCTCCCCAAAGCACAAACAGTACTGTTGCTTTTAAGTGCCAAACAGTTGACTGCAGAGTAAATGAACACAACATAAAATAAACAGAGCAGAGTAGAGCCTTCAGCAATGTATAAACATGGAGGGGAGGGGGGCTCAAAAAGTGGTCCCTAAAGGGAGGTTTACAATCTTGTCCCAATTTGTAATTTGTGAAATGCTGGGGGTGAAGGTATCTTAACTCCATTGTGTATCCATGTAAAAGAATGCAGGTAGATATAAAATACTGCTGCACTGCTTCTATTCCCTCCCATGCCACTTCCCAGACGGCCTGTCTAAGTGCAGTTGAACAATAGCTCAGCCAACAAAAATATAGAACAGGTGTGCAAGTAGTGATCCTTAGCATGAGAATACTGGAGCGAGAAGAACAAAAGATTCTTCTACATTAGCGATCCCCAACCTGTGGGCCGCGGACCACATGTGGTCCTTCAACTAATTGGAGGTGGGCCGCGAAGGACGCCTTCTCCCCCCCCCCGGCCCTTTACTTCATCCCCCCAGCCCTTTACAACACACTTTGGGTGTCATTGTCTCCCATCACTCCCAGATGGGACTATCTCGTTGCAGAGAAACAAGCTCAGGGTTCCCATTGATTTGTCATTGTCTTGAGTTAAAATTTCCATGAAAATAAAATGTTCCTTATGTTCATTGTTATGGTGTGTCTGTATCTTATTTTTAAGGGATGTTTAAACATTACCATGGCGATCAGAGAGCGTTAGGGCAGTGGTTGAGAGTAGAGGAGTAAACTCCCCCCCCCCACTGGGCTTCAGTAAAAGGCGTTGAGTGGTCCCCGGTGAGTGGTCCCCGGCGTTGAGTGGTCCCCGGTGATAAAAAGGTTGGGGACCACTGTTCTACACAATTGCTGGAGACACACATGACCACATGTGCCTTATCCATATCTATCAGTATTGTCTACACTGACTGGCTTTCCAGAATCTCAGGTTAGTCTTTCATAGCACCTACTACTTGATCCTTTTAACGGGAGATGCCAGGGATACAAATTGAGATCCTCTGCAGTCAAAGCAGGTTTCCATAGATGGCTTAACAACGCAATATAAGAGATACCAGTGTGGAAATTGTAGTCACAAGTCACAAGATCCTGTTGCCCAGATATTCTATCAAGAAAACCTATCCTATGGTTCCAGAATCCAAATCCCATCTGCCAGCATCACCAGCACAACCAGTGGTTTACCTTCATTGTCTGCAGTTCCTGACTCATTCCTCTTCCCTGACAAGCATTATCTAAGGAAAAAAACACATGCAGTATAATAAGGCTGATTATAATTAACACTACTATAAGTACCAAAGATGTCAATCAGCATTGATAGACACAGCCTCAGACAGTTTCTTGACTTTTAAGGAGGAGCAATGCAACGGCTTCTTGTATATTACTGAATCACAGTTCTTAGCAGGAAAAAAATATATATATCCACTTTACCACTCCAGCAAACCTTAAGCACAGGTTTGCTTTCAGTATTTAAATATGTTGTTTTATCTTCCTCCTGTTTTTTTTTTATTCCCAGCAAAATTATACAAACTTGATAACTTTCTAATAGAGAACATCTTTGATCTATTCTCTATCTGGCTTTTTTGTACACAATGAGGGATTACTTAGACTTTTTGTTGTTGTTAAATGTTTCCAGGTTCTTTTATGCTTCAACTTAGCCTCAGAGGTGCAATTCAATACATTAAATAAACATCCAGTTAATGGACTCTGGCAATCCAAAAATTGCATCTCTAAATCTCCCTTTCCATTTAGCCCCAATGCGCAATATCTAATTTCATCAAAATTGTGGTATTAAAACCCAAGTAACATATGAATGGCGCAGAGTGGTAAGGCAGCAGACATGCAGTCTGAAAGCTCTGCCCATGAGGCTGGGAGTTAAATCCCAGCAGCCGGCTCAAGGTTGACTCAGCCTTCCTTCCTTCCGAGGTCGGTAAAATGAGTACCCAGCTTGCTGGGGGGTAAAACGGTAATGACTGGGGAAGGCACTGGCAAACCACCCCGTATTGAGTCTGCCATGAAAACGCTAGAGGGCGTCACCCCAAGGGTCAGACATGACCCAGTGCTTGCACAGGGGATACCTTTACCTTTACCTTAAACATATGAATACGAGAATGGAATATTTCAGAAGCTCATTTGTTGCTTGTAATATTTTCTGCCATAGTTATCAAAAGTGGTAAATGGACATAGGGCTATTCATTCATTTTACATATGTGGGTGGATCATCTGTAGATAAAATTAGTAAGAAGTAAACTGTTAGACAATGTAATTGACCCTCCAAACTCAGGGGATGTTTCACATGAAGCTACTTTCCTGTAGTAGAATTCTGCATATTTTAAAGGCACAGTATACAACTCCAGTGCAGATCATTTTATTATATCAAATTAGTCTAATTACATGTTTTTTACTTTTTACTTTTCTTTATTATACTGGTCATGTTTCTGCCTTAGCAATTGAACCTAATACCGAGGGCTTGCAATGATTTTCTGGGTCGCTTGGAGAAGACAAGCCAAAATGCTAAGCCAATGTTTCTTTATTGTTATAGAGGAAAATGAATGTTTAGCATTTTACATGAATAAGACTGTTAATAACATTAACCCATTAAAAAGAATGCATACTTGACTACAAAGGAAAAAAAGCATATGATAACTCCAATATGAGAACGGCAAGACAAGCAATTCAGGCAAATGTCAAAACCCAGGTTTTCTGCCATGATTGTTGGATAGAGGATCATCTAATAGCCTGGGGGGTGTTCAGGCCCTTCCCCCTCACTTTCTTAGGTGAATTTAAATTCTCCTGAATTTAGATGGTGGAATTAGTGTACTGGAGACATAGCAAGAGGTGGATAAATATGGGATTTCCACCTTGATTTTGAGTTTGAAGTAACTGGAAAAGTTGCTTTTATTAAAGAAGCATTAAAAGCAATACAAACACACACAGTAAAACTCATGAAACATACACACAAGAAATTAACTAAGGAAAAGCAGGGTTGAATGGGAATAGCTTTTAGGAAGTGGGGAAGTTATAGTTATCACAATGCGGAGAAGTCTATGGATTTGGCAAAATGACCAATGCTTCATGGAAAAAGAGAGAGAAGTATGCAAGGTGCCCAAGGAATGCACATGGAAAGACCAGTACTAGGTGATCTACTTTTATGGGGAAATTGTATCCTCAGGCTATGGCTGACATAATAGCCCCTAAATCAATGTACTGATGTGATATCTTGTGTATGGCAAAGGAACTAGAATCCATGTGATGGGTATGTCTGGAGAGAGGACAATGCTTAGGGTGAATTCACAAAGAGTTCCCAAGTGATAGACTATACCTATGATTGCTCTACTGAGATAGAACTAAAGATTTTAGTTTCTTAATAACCCCTAGATTGCTGGATAGGATACTGCTTAGATGGGGCAGGATGTTAGTGATGGCTAATTGAATTCAATGGGTATGAGGAAAAGGAGAGATTGGGAACAGATGAGATTAGTAGTACCTTTATCAAAGAGCCTATAGTCCAAAACATATAACTCCTGTGCTGCCTTTCCTCTTTGCTGATTTTCTAAAGGCAGCGTGAACCTGTCAGAAACTCTACTCTTTTGATGTCACTATAGTTGTTGTGCAGTGATTAAGAGTAGTGGAAAGTGGGGTAAAACAACACTTCCTTCCTTCCGGCCTACATGTTCTGGCTTAAATCTATTCCAATTATGTATTCAGCTTAAGCCTCCTTAGGTTTCCTAGGATGACAGAGGCATATACACTTTAAAAGATATATCATGACATCGTTAGGCAGTTTTAGGTTTGGGTTTGATGCAGTGGAATAATCAGACATCAAAATAGTGACACATGATATACGCAAAACAAAATTGTAACAATATTCCCGCTTTGGACTCAAAAGTTGATGCTAATAAAACAGGTCACAGATGCGAGAGGAATATTTTGAGTGCCTCACAGGATCAGTGTATTTACATCCCCGATGAGGCACTGAAGTCTGCCACTGTCAAAGAAGCAACATATGGTAAGGTTGCAACCTGGTAAAGTGAGAATGAGCATGGTGTGTGTGCGTATGTATGTGTGATGCTCTGATTAACAGCATCCAAAGTACAGAACTCCTGTTTTGCGACAACAGAGTCTGGCTTCTGTTAAATCTGTTCATGAAGGCACATAAGTGTTGAAGGAATGATAAAGGGGCGAAGATACTTTGCTTGTTAGAATGTGCATGGAATGAAAAGTGGTATTTCCCCCTCCCTCATGCTAACATCTTGTTCAGCTCTCAGGGAAAATTGGAGTGCCTGAATAGGATCTATACATTTATATCTTGTGATCTGTCTTATGTTCTGCAAGGGAGAAAGGCAGCTAATCAATACATGAATTCAAATATAGTATTTATTTATTTATGTATTTATTTGTTTGTTTGTTTATACTTAGATATCTATAACCATCCTTCCCATCTCTGCTGGCTTGGGGCAGTTCAAAACATAGTTTAGAATAGTTTCCCAAACAGTTAAAAGAATAAAAACACCCTTAAAACATTAAATTGATCAGTAGTCTCAAATAATAACTTGCTATTATAGTTCACCACTGTTGCTTTGATCTATGAAACCTCATCTCTCATTCAGGAGGAGAGTTTATAGAGGAGGGGCCAATTCCTGATGTTCTATTGCTTGTTGGACCCAACCAAATACCTGGTGGAAGAGTTCCATTTAGCAAGTCCTTTGGAATTCCCAGGGCTCCATCGTGGCCCACAGCCAGGACCTCATTCCACCAGGTGGGGCCAGGACCAAAAAGGCTCTGGTCCTAGTGGACTTCTGTTTGAATTCATGGAGCGAAATGCTCTTCAGGCGGCATAATCAGTTAGGTGGTCCCTCAGGTACACCGGGTCCAGACTGTGAATAGCCTTTAAGGTCAATATCATAACCTTGAACCTGATCTGGAATTCAGCTGGGAGCCAATGCAGTTGCCTGCGAACAGGCAGGGTGAGGACTCAAGCTGTTGCATTCTTGATCACTTGCAGTTTCCAGGTCAAGGTCATGGTCAGGCTAAGTTACAGTAATGTTACCTGGATGTGACTGTTCTATGCATCACTGTGGCTAAATGTTCTGTGGCTTGGTAGGGCACTAGTAGTTTAGTTTGGTGAAGGTGCTAAAATACCAGCTGAGCTATTCTAGTAATATGAACCTCCAGACAGGAAGGCATAAAAAATTATGTCCAAATACTTAGCAGATTACACAACCATCAGTTGCACACTGTCCAGGCACAGCAAGTGCACTTCCAGTTCTTATCCATCTTGGAATGGATGAGTTTCAAGTGACTCTGCTTAACCCAGACCATCACTGTTTCCAGGCAGCTGGTTAATGTTTCCAGGGGAGAATCTGAAAGGCCATGCATCAGGAGATAGAGCTGATATCAATGATATCAATGATACCCAATGATATCAATGATACCCAAGCCCAATCAATGATACCCAAGCCCAAATCTCAGAATCAGAATGTTCCTGAAATTAATGTTTTTCAAATACTTGGTGGATTCAGTAGAACGTAACCTTCCTAAGGAGGATACTAGTATTCATGATAGAAAATTGATTCCATTCTTTAGTGAAGATGAAGATATAATTGTGAAACCTGCTGATAAAGGAAAGGTCATTGTAATACTTAATAGAGAGGATTACAAGGGAGAGGCGGTGCAGCAACTTGGCAATATTCAGGCATGTAAAAAAAACTACCTTCTGATCCTGCTTTTAAGGTCAGTAATGTATGCTAATTAAGAATGGGTAAATGAGAATATTCTATATTTCAGAATCAGTAGCTGATTTTAATTGTTAAATTTCCACTTTCCAAGAACTTCAGTGTTTTACATTCTTTCTAAGATTTACAAAGGAAATCTTCCTCCTCCAGGAAGACCTGTTCTGGCTTGCTTCTTGAGCTGCTTTCTAAGTTTCTGGATTATTACTTGTCACTTTTTGTCCATAAAATAGCTACTTACATTAAGAATACTATGCATTTTATTTCACTGGTTGAGAATTTACAGATTACATCTTGTCTTTTGGTAACCATACATGTGAAGTCAAGGTCCCTTTACATGGCTATCCCTTTACATGAGGCCAGAACTGTTTTGGAAAATATATTAAATTCTCAGAAGCATCTGGATCATCCTACACATTTTCTTATGGACCTCCTTGATATTATTTTGATTATATTTTTTAATATTTGAAGATCATTTTTTCTACAGATTGATGGATTCAGTATGGGAAGATCAATAACATCCACCACAGCCATTTTATATATCGCACATTTTGGAAAGAATACCTTCAGAAAATAATACCTTTTTGAATACTTTTGAATAACCATCCTTATTTTTCTATGGGGTGCTACACTGATGACTTTTTCTATTATTTGATCATGAAACTTGCATTCTGGGGTGCTTCATGCCCTCTATCAAGCAGTCTGAAATAACAGAGAAATACATATTTTATTATTTTTAATGTATGCTGTGAAAGTTGGACCATAAGGAAGGCCGAGCATTAAAGAATTGAGGCTTTTGAACTCTGGTGCTGGAGAAGACTCTTGTGAGTCCCTTGGACTGCAAGGTGAACAAACCAGTCAGTCCTAGAGGAGATCAGTCTTGACTGCTCCTTAGAAAGCCAGATCCTGAAGATGAAGCTCAAATACTTTAGCCACCACATGAGAAGGAAGGACTCCCTGGAGAAGAGCCTAATGCTGGGAGCAATTAAGGGCAAAAGAAGAAGGGCACAACAGAGAATGAGGTGGCTGGATGGAGTCACTGAAGCAGTCGGTGCAAGCTTAAATGGACTCCGGGGAATGGTAGAGGACAGGAAGGCCTGGAGGATCATTGTCACGATGGGTCGGACATGACTTCGCACCTAACAACAATTTGCATCATTCTATCAAATTTGAATGGACCTATAACAAACATAGTATTTGTTTCCTCGGTACTTGATGAGATAATTTTTAAATCCTTTCACCGAACTGTGACTATTCCTAGAGACTCTCTCTTTAAAGAAAAGCCACCTAAGGGTGATAAGAAATTTACTTGGGTCTTAGAGTATTCTCCTCTGTCTTACACCATTAAAATATTTTTTCTAAGTAACTGGAATGTGGTGAGTGATGTGACAGGGATTGAAGTTGCTTTCAAATGACCTAAGAATCTTAAAGACCTGTTCATTAGAACTGATCATGTTAAGAATGTTAAAGAGTATCATTTCCACATGTCCATTACAAATGAGGTTCTTGTTCTGTTTGGAGTTGTTTTATTAAAAGTTCATATATTTTTTCTTTCTAAATGCAATTTGACTTTAAAAACATAATAGCTTCTCAAATGTGCTAGCTCTAATGTTTTATATTTGATTATATGTCTTTATTCTTTGATTTTCATAGGCAAAAGCACTTGTGTAATTAGAATTCATATCAGTGAACATAAATCTAATCTCAAAAGTAAAGTCCTTTTAGCTTCCCCTATGGAACACTGTTTGTTAAAATTAAGTGGGAATAACTTCATTTTTATGTGTTTAAGAAAGTTGAGATTGAAGGCTTTAAGAGATTGGATGTTAACTGGGTTTTGGAATAGGAGGAAGGCCATGCTATTTTAAAAATTGGCCCAGTTAAACCATACAGTTTGAATAACAAATTGGATCTTCAATGTTTCTTAGAATTTTTTATCTCTGTTGCATAATTATGTTATGTGGGGTTGGTATATGACCTTCAATTTTTGATGACCATTCTTGCTTCATTTTACACTTACCACAGCTGTGACCAATCACTTAAGGTATTTAATGAACTTTTCAACTTAGATCAGTGTGTCTAGAATGCTTACAAGCTTTGAAAAGCTGTTTGCGAAACTGTTCTCTTAAGCTATTGTAAGTCTCCCATAAAACTAGATTGGATGTTATATTTTGGTGTCTTTTAATGTTTGCAACAGCCAACAGATATTGACTGTTGAAATATGTAGACTATACACTAATGCATATCAGACCATTACAGATCAGGTAGACTTTTTGCATTCATTATTATTGTTGGATACATTTATGTATTATAGCAATTGTTCATTTTGCCTAAGCTTTTTGTTATGAAAGTAATTTTCCAGCCACACCTACAGGGCCATATATATAAACTGATGTTAAAATATGATACAGAGGCTGAACAGTTCAAAAACTGAATGGTGAAATGGATGCCCAACTTGGGTCAAAAGATCTCATTCGAGGAATTGGAGCTAATGTGGAGTAAAACAGTCAAACATATGAAATGTCAACTTTTAAGGGAAAACTGGTATATAATCTTTTACAGATGGTATGTAACTCCCAAATTGCTGGGTCATATGTCTTGAGGATATGATGTTAAATGTTGGAAATGCACAGATAAGGTGGGTTCGTTTTATCATATGTGGTGGTTCTGTAAAAAGATTCTGGGTGAAAGTTCAGACTATTTTAGTGGAGGCATAGGTCAAGATGGCAGCTTGCCAGGCATTTTTTCAACTTTGCCAGGCTCACCTACTAGCACCCTCCCTGTCCCCTGAACACCTGGCCATGGTGATCCATTCAAATAGATTTTCTGTAATTTGTTCTACATGGCCCTGCCCTTGTTCTTGATCCAGAAATTGTAGCTGGTACAAAATGCAACTGACAGGGTCCTCACAGAAACAACTTGGAGAGCCCATATCCAGCTGGTGTTGAGGCAGCTGCTTCGGTTGCCAGTTGTTGTCCGGATCTGGTTCACGGTTTTGGTTTTGACCTTTATGGCCCTTCACGGTCTGGGACCCGCATACTTGAGGAACCACATGTCATCCTATGCATCCCCCACAGAGACTTATGCTCTGTGGGCACAAACCTGTTGGTTGTTCCCAGCCCCAGAGAAGCATGCCTGGCTTTGACCAGGGCCCAGGGCCTTTTCAGTCCTGTCCCCTACCTGGTGGAATGAGCTCCTGGTAGAATTGCAGGCCCTTTGGGAGCTACCAGTGTTCTGCAGGGCCTGCAAAATGGAGCTCTTCTGCCAGGCTTATGGTTGAGGCCAGGGCAGCAGTGTGTGGAGGGTGTAAGTTACACCCCTCAAACCTTCACCGTACCTCAGGGAGGGTCTTCCCTGACTCCCCTCCAAATTTGCAAATTTGCAAAAGCAAATGCATTGCAATGATTGGCTGGCCTCCTTTAGGGAGGCCAGCCATTGGTCTTCCAGGAACTCTCCCCCCTCCCCCTCCCCTTTGCCATCCCTCATCTGAAATGGCAATCAGCCTCTTTGGTGAAGGTGTGTCTCCCCCTTGGAAAGCCAGACAGGCACCACCTGTAGCTGAAAACTTGGTAGTGCTGAATATGCTTATCATCTCTCCTCCCCCCCCCCTACCAGACCCACTATCTATCCAGCAAATGTTTCTCTAGCCTCTGTTTGTTCTCCATCTCTCCCACTTGCCACCCAGTGCATGCTGAAGCGAAGAACACAATGTGATTGCATGTGAAGTGTGAGGAACTTTGATAGGTCAAAGGATCTTTGTTAGGTCAAAGAATACTGGAAGTGTGAGGATCTTTGTTAGGTCAAAAAGCAAACTCTGAAGCAAAGGTTTCATTTATTGAGCCCAGCACTCATACAAAGCATTGAAAGAACTGGTGTTCACGGTACAGGTCTTTGCATATATCTTTCCCTGGTTAGTTCCTCCCCTTCAACCCCCTCAACCCTCCCCCTAAATCCCTGCAGATGGTAGACTTTTTTATAGCCAAAACATTATAAGAGCACAGAATCTAAGACACTGGGGTGGAACAGGAAATGGCAGGAGATGGTCTGAGAAGAGCAGGAAGGGAAGGATAGAACCCGGTGAGGAAGGGGGGAAGGAGACCGCCATAAACCATACATCAGAGGCAAGCTTCTCCAGTTACTATAAGGCCAAACTCTAGGCATCTAGCCACAAACAACACTTTAAATCATGGCACAACCATGCGGATTCTGACAGGAAGCATATATAGCAAGCTACTCCCATAGGAAGGAATGGGAGGAATTCTCCTGGTTGCCACAGCTCCCATTCAAGTGCAAAGGGGAAAAACTGAAGTTTCCATGGCCAGCAGAGAACACACCCCAAGCCTACATCAGTGCATGTCAGCTTTTCTGCTGCTTGAGGCCAGCACACAAAAAAGCAAACCCCACTCTCCACAAACTGCAAAGACAATCCAAAAATCCCATATAGACTTCTGTGCTGGTAGGGGGCATAGTAAATGCCAGATCGTGAACACTGAATCTCACAGTTTTGTGCCAATGGGAAGTTCACTTACATGTCCCTGTCCACCTCTACTCGAGAGCAGGGGTAGTCAACCTGTGGTCCTCCAGATGTCCATGGACTACAATTCCCATGAGCCCCTGCCAGCAGACGCTGGCAGGGGCTCATAGGAATTGTAGTCCATGGACATCTGGAGGACCACAGGTTGACTACCCCTGCTCTAGACCTCTACACCACCCAGACTCATGTGGCTGCCCTGAGCTTCTTGAATAAATTTTAATATGGAAGAAAGTCAAACTAAAAAAAGGTATTGATTGGGGAGCTCTTCTTTCATAGAGATCATTAACACTCCCTGAAATATGAACAGCTAGCACCAGACAAAGTCAAAAAGGATGGTCAAAGGTTTGCAAGCACCATATTTAGCTGCCAAATGAATGTGCTTAGTCTGAATGCAGTAACTGCTGAATATGCAGTAATCATTTTCAAATGAAGCCCTCTTTTCATTAGCATTTCTGTGCTTCCATGCATAATTTATGACAATGGGTTTCGGGCAGAAACACAGCCTTCATAAATTAGTGCTAATTTTGTTGTCACTGAAACCCAGGAAATTGCATAACATGGGGATAATTTTGCATCTGAAAAATATAAACCTGGGCCTTGTTTGATAGTAAGGCAGATTCTGTGTGTGTGTGCTTTAAAAAGAGATGATTAATGGGTTTGATTCCTCGTGCTTCTTTTACGTCATTTGCATCTGTGTAAGTTAGAGGCTGGTTGACTTGATGATTGCATTGCTGGGGAGTTCCTTGCAGGGGGAAGGAGACATGGCAGTCAAAGCACCCAAAAGGGATGTTCATATTCTCTCCCCCAATGTAATAGGCATTTTTGAGGGTGTTCTTTGTTTCTGCCTTTTTCTCACGGGTATTATTTTACAGCTTGGTGTAGTGGCAAGGAATGCAGACTTCTAGTCTGGTGAGCCTGGGCTGATTCCCCGCCCCCACACATGCAGCCAGCTGGGTGACCTAGGGCTCATCACAGCACTGATAAAGCTGTTCTCACCGAGCAGTGATATCAGGGTTCTCTCAGCCTCACCAACCTCAGTGGTTCATGTCAACCAGCCCTAGCTGTTTTCTTCTGTGAGCTCATTTTTGTCGCCTGGAAATCAGTTGTAATCCCAGGAAATATGGCTTTGTATATATTCTTCATCTTCTCTTTCCCTTCTTCCCTGTTATCATTAATTTAAATTTAGAGACCCAGGGACTGGGGAAGGCACTGGCAAACCACCCCGTATTGAGTCTGCCATGAAAACGCTAGAGGGCGTCACCCCAAGGGTCAGACATGACTCGGTGCTTGCACAGGGGATACCTTTACCTTTACTTTAGAGACCCAGTTCCTTCTTCTTCCTATCTAGATTAGGCCATCACTTTTCCAAGAAGCATTCCTGCCTTTGATGGTTTCCCTGACTCTAGTCATTAACTACACTGGCATGCTCTTAGAATTAGTAAACTGTTTCCTAATCTTGAGGCAACCTTCCATCTGCATTTCTATGTTATACATGTAATTGCAATTATTCTGAAGAGGGTTGACTGTTTTTACTTTACTGTTCAGTTTCTTTTTGATTAATCCATTCATTTTTAGTAGTTTTCTGGAATCAAATTTGTTGGGCCTTTGGTGGGGGCAACAAGCTAAAGTTAACAATGCAGTGATCACTCTTCATACTCAGTGCAACAACACTTACATTTCATTTCAGCATCTGAACATCACTTCTAAATAAGGCCAAGGTCTCTCCTTATTATTTGAATCCCATCCCTTTGAGGTGAGTCCACGACCCAACTCTATCCAGGCAGAATTACCTACAGTACCTAGACATGCTGCTTCTCTCTCATGATCAACTCACATATTTACTCAGGAGAAAGGGAAATCCTACCACATTCCTTCTTTATTTTTAATTTAATATTTTAAAAATACTGAACAAGGTTATATACAATTTACAGTTTACAACAAATATAAGATATAAAATACATATAAGGAAAGAAAAAAGTGAAAGAAAAATAGAAATATAACTATCATGTGGTTTAAAAATGACTTCTAACTCTACTTACAAAGAAAAAATGCTTAACCTTTTCCCCCAGTAGATAAACTTTTGGTGTATCATAATATCTAATATAACAGATATTCTATGAAATATAGAGCAATCCTTAATGTTTATAATTCTTTTTTCAATATAAATTTTCCATAGCTTCCATTCTGTAAAAGTCTGAAAGGTTGTCACTTGGATACACACTTTTCTTGGATGCTTTAGGATTCTTAGGGCTGATCCTGCATTGAGCAGGGGGTTGGACTAGATGGCCTGTATGGCCCCTTCCAACTCTATGATTCTATGAGGTATATTTGTCTTTTACATTAATAGTTAGTTTTGCAAAACTAACCAGCTCCATAACTTTCCATTGCCATTCATGAATTGTAGGTATTTCTTCTGACTTCCTTTTTTTTGCCCATTTAATTCTCGCCACAACTGAGAGGTATCCAAAAAAAAATCCCTATCTTATTTTTAAGGAATTCTCTAAAATGCCTAATAAATAAGCTTCTAGTTTAAATGTAATCTTTTTGCCCAAAATATTTGAAATTTCCTCATTAATTCCCCCCCACCCCAAATTGCTTTGCTTTTGACAATTCTACCATTGGTGGTAAAGTGTAGCTGGAGCTTCATTTTATTTCCAACATTTATTGTTCACTTCCCTGATCTTCTTTGAAATTTTAGAGGGTTTCTAATACCATACATAATGCATTTTGTAAATATTTTCATTTATGAAATAACTATTTGAGAATTTAGAACCTTTTTTCCAAACAAATTGACAATCATCATATTGAATCTCATAGCCTACATTCTTGGCCCAAGTTAACGTAAAATCCTTAATAATTTCCGTCTCAGAATCCAAACTCAAGATATTCTTCATATTCTCTACTTATCAAATGTTACTACTGTTCGTTAACTGATTTAACAATAGTGTAGGTTTACTTTCAAATCCAAATTTTTTATGATCTCTAATGAATCTCTCTTTAGTCTTTACATTTGTCTGCCATTAGTCTTTACATTTACCTTCCTCTCATACTTTATCTAATGATTTTAGTTTAAATTCAGTCTTTACATCTTCTATCTGTTCTGTTAATAATTCTTTATATATGAGCCATACTTCCTTAGAGCAGGCCTATCTCCTTGATAACACTTTATGCAGTAACAGCCATAAAGGAATTTTGTCTAATAACGTTCCTTTGTACTTATTCCATACTCTATTTAGTGCAAATCTTAATAAATTATGATCCAATTATTTGTTTATTTTTCCTTTCCATACCACATATAGGCATGATAACCATAAATGGTCCTTTCCCCTTCTAATGTCAACAATCTGTGGTTTTTTAGTAGTATCCATTCTTTCAACCAGGTGAGGACCACTGCTTCAAAATAAAGTTTTAAACTGGGAACTTTTAGACCTCCTCTGTCTCTAGAATCAAATAGTGTTTACATTTTGATTCTTGCTTTTTGACCCTACCAGGTATATTCCACTAATTCCTTTTGCCAACAATTAAATCATATATCTGAACTTATAATGGGTATATTTTGAAAAAGAAACATAATTCAGGGTAATTGCTTTAGTTACTGAGATTCTCCTTAGCAGAGAGAAATCTAGATGCTTCCACCTGTTTGTCTTCTTTTATTTTTTTCTGAACCTTCTCATAATTTTGAAAAAGTGTTAAATTAGAGTTAGTTATAACTCCTAAGTATTTTACTTTGCTGACTACTTGAAAACCTGATTTTTTTCCAAGAGCATTTTGTCTTTAAGAAGAATATTTTTACAATTATTTTCAATTTACCCCTGTTAACTTTTAAGCCTGATACTATACCAAATTTGTCTAGTTTTGAATTTAAGTATGGAATGCTATCTTCTGGATCTTCTAAAACAATCTGCATATACCTTAATTTTGTCTTCCTCCTTACTATCTTTTTTTTCTTATATTAATCAGTATTTCAAACGCCATAATAAAAAATGAAGAAAGAGGACATCCCTGCCTTGTTCCTCTGCTTATTTTATGGGTAGGGGTCATTTAATTATTAAACTAGAACATTGATCTTTATATATTAATCCAATCAATACAATTCTTCCCACAGTCCATTTTTTCTAGCACTTCCAAAATCATATTCCAGTACAAAGAATCAAAGCCTTTTTCTATACCCTAAAAAGTAAAATCTAATTGTTTATCTGGATGGTTTTGATAATATTAAATCACATTTATTAATGTTCTCATATTTTCACTTATCTATCTATTTGGAAGAAACCCTGCTTGGTCTTAATGAATCAAATATTTTAGGATTAATTTTAATCTTTGTACAATCATTGAAGTACATATTTTATAATCTACATTAAGGAGTGACATAGATGTAAAATCACTATTTTTTTGGTAAAACATAGGGGATTAAATTAATATTTGTTTTTTCCATGAATCTGTTATTCCATTATCTTTTATATTATTCATGAGCCTAATGGGTAAGACAATAAAATCAGAGTCTAGTAACACCTTTAAAACCAACAAAGATTTATTTCAGGTATGAGCTTTCGAGTGCAAGCAAGACAGTTATATATTTTTTTAATTTTTTAAGTTTTAATATTGCATGTTATTGGTCAGAAATTACACCTTGCAACATTTCCACTTTAGATGTCATAAGTTTAATTTGTTTTGATATCCATATGGAATCTGTTCTAGACCATGCTTTATGTCTGGCTGAGAAAAATGTATATTCATAAGAATTTTTATTTCTATTTCTCCATATGTCTAATAAATTTAAATATTCCACTAATTCAAAAAATATCTGTGGAAATTACCTAGGATTAATCTAAACAATTTTTCACTCTTCCTTTTCTCTACCTATTAATGGGTCCTTCACCACATTCATATCTCCCATCATAATTAGATCCTTATATGGTAAGTCTTCTATAATATTTTTAGAACACAAAACTCCCTCTTTCCCTGCATTTGGAACATAAAAAAACCTTTATTTCACTAACTATAATTTCAATCAAAATTGAATCAAAATTTCAATCAAAAAAATCTACCCATATTCCATTCAATGTCAGTAAGCTTGAATTTCAAGTTGGGTTATAAAAGTTTGTAATAATTTTTGAAATGAGCAACCTTCCAAACCTTTTCTCTGAAAGGAGTCTATAGATAGGGATTGGGAAATGGCTCCTTTGCCCATGGTTCACATGCTAGAAGTGGGTCAGGATGGTAAATATTTACCTCCTCCCTTTTACTCCTCTGCAGTAACCCCACTCTTCTGGACTTAAATAGAGGTCATTGTAATTCTACTTTTGCTGATGTGTTTTGAAAAGCAAACATAAAAAGACTTGAATAAATCTTCCCTTCCAAGGAGCTCTCAGATATAGGCTATGATCAGGTTGGAAGCTCACCAGAAGTGTCCCCCCCACACACACACCTTCCTTCTTCCTGTTCCCTTTTCTCCCCATCTCACTGAATTTCAGTTGGATGATACCCTCAGTAGCTAACTTCTGTCTTCTGAAGTAACTTTGGAACAACAACTTCTGTAATAACTTTGAAATTCACCTTATATTTAGTGGCAAATTGTTCACCACTCAGGAGGCCTCTTGTCTTAATCAGGGCTGTTTGATACAACATAGCATGATGACTAAATTAAGACAAATCATCATTAACATAGCTAATTTACTAAGAGTAAAGGGAATGAACTAGGCTTCTAGGTTGTGGGTTGAACTAATCTTCTGGGGGTAAATTTACGTTTGGAAATCTGGTTTACTTCCAAACAGCTGTGCAGTGACAGGTGTTTTGCAACAAAGAAATGGAAAGGGGTAGATTAATAGTCAACCATTACCCACCTGCTACTTTTAGCCTAAAAACTTCTCCTGGGTGTAAACTGCACAGAGCTTTTATTCCAATCCCAGGTTGATTCAGTCCCTGCCGTCTATACAGAATGTGATTTCGGTTTTGATTTTGGGGCTATTTAAATTTTCCTTCTGCAGCAAGAAGGATTGATCCAGAGTGATATCTTAGAGTGCTTAGAACCTTTATTATGTGATATCTTAGAGTGCTTTTAATGCTCAATATTTCAAGATTCGGATTACCTCCATGGTAGAGACTGGCCAAAGGTGACCATGTGACAAGCTTGCCTTAAAGGAGAAGCCCCTAATTTCTCTCAACTTCTGTTGGGCTTGGATGTTTTCTCACTCCTCTGCCTTCTTCGATCTTCTCCCCCCTCCCCAAGAAAAGAAAGGCTCCCTGCTTAGCTCCTCTCCCCCCCTTCAAGAAAAGAAAGAGCCTTGGCTCCCCCTCTTCTGAACTACCCTAACCACATTTAGAACACTTTCCTGTTCCAATGGGGGGGGGGGAAGAGGAAGACCTGAGTTCAAATTGATCTGAATTCAACAGGATTGACAATGGAATAAACAAAGTAAGTGTAGACTCTGCCCTGGTTTCTTTTCCCTGTTAAACTACAAACATGCATCCATTGTCAAGATGGGAAAGGGGACTGCTGGCTGGGAACAGTTTAGAAACTGTCCATATATCATTGAAAACTGCCATATTTCCAAACTACTTTGCTACTGTCCCTCAGGGAAGTGGTTCTAGTCCTGGAAAAGGTCACATTCAAAGGCTCCAGTAAAAAAGAAGAAATATTGGGTAGCCCTTGCACAGCATCCTCAATATTTAAAGTGCCTTTCAGCATTTCAGTATTGATGATGCACTTTCAGCACCAGAGGGCAGATGGGAGATTATGACTCTAACTGCAGCTCATTCTCCTAGGTGCCTTGCCACATGAGCACCATCCAATATATAAATATAATAACAAATAAATAAATAAATAAATAAATAAATAAATAAATAAATTAGAGACCCTAAATAAAGCCCCCAAGACTATCTAAAGGAGCCATTGCCGCTGTGGGGGAGGAACACCGACAGGGACTGGCTGGTGGGAGAGAAGTGTGTGTTGGCATGGCAACAGGGGGCGTGGCAGAACTAGTCATCAGTTAAATGGATGGCCTGACATTGCTCAGCTTCTTTTCCCGCTCAGGGTGTTCGAAGATGTGAAACCCACCCACCCTCCCTGTTTATGACTTGTTGGACTATTTGTTAGATGTTGGATTGTATTATTGTTTAATTGTCATAGCCGGCGGAAGTGTAGCATGGGAAGGATCAATTTTACTTCTGTTGGAGATGGAAATCTAGTTAAGCAGTTACTTTTCTGAGAGCTTCAGTTTAGTGGATGGGAACATCTAGTTATTTGATTTCAGTTCAGTGTTATTCTCTTGTATCCCAGCATTTCATACCATGACAATATCCCCAAGTGCCCCAACACTATCCCTTCGGTGTGAATGTCTGGGTTACATCTAATGGCTGTGTCAAGATATTGGGATTGACTGCTCTCTGTTTTAGCTCTGGACTGAATCATTTCGGGTGCTTCCATAGCAGCAAAACACAATTACCATCATTCATAGACTTGCAACGTTGACTCCAACCAATATTGTTATCAGTAGGAATTATCAGCAAGCACCTTTAGGCACACAAAATGGTGAAGAGCATGTCTGGAACACTGCATCAGTAGCTGTTCAGAGAGGTATGACTGGGAAGGAGCAGCACTTGGTAATGAGCAACATCATTCTAAATCTGGTAATGACTTTGTAGAACACCAGGAGAAAGAATTAGACTGGCACATGGTATGCAGCACATGGTATGCAGGCAATAATGAACAAAAACTGGCAGAAAATGCTGGCAGTGTTTGTTGTTGTGATACCAGCTTCCAGGCAGGATGTGAGGATCACCTTAAAGCTCATTCCCCAAATACAGAGATCAGTTCCCCTAAAGAAAATGGGTATTTGTACCCCACTGAGGTCCTTGTTCTCCCCATACTCCATCCCCAAATCTCCAGGAGTTTCCGAATCTGGGTTTGGAAATCCTAGTCTGAAGTTAGGGTAGGTCTCCCTATAATAGCCCACACATTTGCGGTATGGAAAGCCTTAAAAACTTAACTGTTAAAAGTTTGGTGGGGGGGGGGGGCTTTAATGGTATATAATACACATTTACTATTGTTATGCTAGTTTAAGTTACAGGATTTTTCAGTGTATGAGAAAATCTGGTTTACTTTTATTGCTGCTGATACAGTATATCAAAACACAAGGCTGACATCACATTTAGTTTGAAAGGTGATGGAGTTAAACTTTGGACTGTTCTTCATTTGCCAAATTGCTTGAATGAGGGAAGCATGGACATGTGGACCATAGTTTGATTTAGGAAATGCTAAAATTCATGTTTCCTGTTATTTGCATGGAGTGATTTGTTCACATCTTCTGATGAGACTGATAGATATTCCAGACAGCTGTCTGGGGAGAGATTTAATGAGAAAAGGGTTTAAAGGAGTTTGGAAAGTTTGCTCAGAATCTCCAGAAATCCATCTTGAATCTAAACTAATTTTGTTCACAGGAGGAAAGCATCTAGGCATTTCTTAATCAGTTGGAAATGCTTAACATTTCTGAAAGTTTTATTTGTTGGAGAAACAAAATGGCATGCTTCTTTTTAAAACACAGAAAAATACATGTCTTCATTCTCCAGGGAAGTTGCCTCATACTGATTAGGACATTTGTTCTATAGTCACCATTATATTGACTGGCTACTTCAAGCACAGTTCTTTCCCATTAAGATGAGCTTTAGTTCTTTTATCCAAGTATTTTCATCCCACAACTCATGTTTCAATTATGTTTGTTCCTTGTACAAATTGAACTAGTGACTCATTCATTCCGTGCCACTTTTCTTTCCTTCCATTGAATATTTCCAAGAAAACATACACACACATACATGTCTAAACTAAAAGATGTGCATTTTTATCATTACATCCAATTATCAATGTTATGGATGCTTACAACTGGAGATTAGTTACATAGATCTTTCTTCAAACCTGAGCAAAGCTGCAGATTTGCAGAAAAACCTGAAATCTTAAAAATTAGTTTTAAAAAACCCTAAAAAGAGAGTATGCAGACCTCAATGTCCACTGCTAGGCAATCATAACAGTATTGCCAATGTTCTACAAATGTTTTTTTATCATTTCAAGGATTGTTCTGGCCTTTGAGGGGATGATTCCACAAAAACCAGTTTTGTGTTGCGGTTAAGAGTTTCAGACAGTGTTCTGAGAGACCCAAATTCAAATCACCACTCTCTTTTGGAAGCACACTGGATTACTCTGACCCAGTCACATGTTCTCAAACTAGCTTATCTCACAAGGTTTCTTAGAGGATAAAATAGAGGAAAGAAGAATTCTGTAATCTGATTTGCACCCTTATTGTGGAAAGAAGTGAGACACAAATCTTTTATATAACCATAATAAAGATGAAATTGCATAAGGGGGACTTACACCCAACCCAACTGCCCCCCCCCCAGTGGTCTTCCTTGAAAAGCTGTGGTGGCTTTGTGCATTCCTGTAAGTGCCTTCCCAAATTGAGAGGCACAGGAGATGCATGAAAGGCTGCCACCTGGCCCCGTAGGAGCCCCATAGGGAACCAATAGGGGCCACGGTTGTCTATTCACACTCCTCTGTGCACCCTCCCAAGTGGGTGGGCATGGGAGATGGAGGGAAGACAGCCTGTTAGCCCTATAGGGACCAGGGTAGTCTTTGCACACTCCTCTATGAGCCCCACCTGAGTCAGGGACCTTAGGGGCCAGGGTGGCCTTTGTGTATTTCTCTGTGCAACCTCCTGAGTCAGCCTCATAGCAGCCAGCACAGCTTTTGGGGGGCATAGGAAAGTCTCTCTCTTTCTCTCCCTCCATCCCTCTCTCTCTCTCTCTCTCTGTTTCCTTCTCTCCCTCCATACCTCTTTCTCCCTTAGTCTTTATGGGTGTCCTGCTAGTGTGTGTGTGTGTGTGTGTGTGTGTGTGTGTGTGTGTGTGCGCGCACACACACATGTGAAACACATTATTGTATAAATGGTGTCCACTTTGCATGTAACAGCCAGATGATATGTAAATATAATTCAAACAGATTTACAAAACCAACAATCAAACATATTGGTTTCAATGGAGGTGGGAGGAAGGCATTTAAAGGGAATGCAATCTCTTTAAAAATTTAAATACATTTCACAAGCCACAGTCTGCGTAAACTACAAAAGGTGTTTAAATGGCTTGGAATCATTTTAAATACCTACTCCTATCCATGATTTCACTCACCTGGAAGGTATTTAAAAGGACTGGAACCCCTTTAAACACCCTTCAAGTTCAGATATCCTGCAATCCTGAAAAAATACCAAATATTTTCTGAATTTTTTGGGCTTTGCTATTTTGAATAGCTGAAAAAATATCAAAATCTATAACTTGCTCTAATAATACTCCACATGGGATATGTTACAATAATCTAGTTTTGATGGAACCTTAGCCAATTCTCTCTTTTCTGTGAAGGGGGCATAGTGGATATACCAACAGAAGATTTCAAAAGGTACCTCATTCCATGGTCCACAGATGCCACCTGACTGAGTTTCAAATCAAATCTAAAAACATGCATGTTTATTGGATTTTTAGGGTGCCATCCTGGCAAGGTGGCTCTGGGTAGTATACAAAATTATATAAAATACAAAGTTAAACAAATAAAATTCAGTTTTAAAAATAATATGAATAAATAATGTCAGTCTTATATAGAATAGCCAACAACCATCATGCCTCCATATTGTATGAATTAAACTTCAGTTCATTAATTCTCACCCAGATCCTTATCATCTGTAGGCACCTTTTCAGCACATACTCTGAGTCATAAAGCTGCTTTATACTGAATCAGAACATTGGTCCATTAAGGTCAATATTTCTACTCAGACTGAAAGCAGCTCTCTAGGTTCTTAAGCAGAAGTCTTTCACTTCACCTTCTGTATGACAGTTTTAAACTGGAGATGCCAGGGATTGAACTTAGACCTTATGCATGTCAAACAGGTGCTCTACAATTGAGCTATGATCCCTAGAGTGTAATTATCATATGAATCACTTCTGAATTCAAATTCCTTGATGACTTTTGCCAAAGGTTCAATTTTAATTCTAAATTACACGGATGATTATGAAGGATGATTTGGAAAAGTTTAAGATGACCCTAGCTGTAAGCAGTAACAGAGATTTTCAGAGAAGGCTAGGTGAATTATGAATACTCTTTTAATCCTCAGCACTTGCACAGAATTCTCCCCCCACTAGCACAAAGAATAAGACCTTGAGTATCCATGAGCAAACTTATGTAAGAACCTGGGGCTTCCAAATGCATAAGGAAGAAATTGGAAGGGAGGTTTTTGGTGTAATACATGAGCCCAGTCTATCATTTTCAAGCTGAAAGATCAAGAGAATTCAAATGTCATAGAATTTCTTTAAAAACAATTTAATGGGAGTCTTCCAGTACTTTCCGTTTTAAAAAAGTTTTCGCAATGGTGTTAACCATTTTTCAATTTCTTAGTGTGAGGTTCTGTCAGTTACTCCCAAAAAGCAGACTTCATTGCGGAAAAATCTCTTTATTGAAATAATAGTGAACATCATCATGGGATTGTCGCTAAGTCTAAAGATTCTATAGCCCCCTTATCTAACCAACAGTTTTGGTGCAAAGACCCAATGGCCAGGACAAATGCAGGTGTAGGCACAGTCCCAAAGATGATGGGAAGATTACTGTTCCCACAACTTCACACATGGGATCCCTCCATAAAATACCAGGCCAATTAATTCCATTCATATTTATGGTAATGAATCAACAATGGATAAAATGGCCATACAGGATCAAAGAACACTGTAATACACGGCTAGGACAGAAAACAACCCACAGCAACAACCCACAACAACAAACTATACAAGCACTACATGGCAAAAGCATAGAATATGGTTTTCACATCAGTTCAAGCAGCACAGGCAAGACGTGGAAAAAACATAACACCCAAAGCATACAGACAATACATGGCAAAAGCATAACATATGGTTTTGACACTTAGGCTGAAAGTAATTCAAAACTATTTTCAAAAGTCAACCACCACCTCCACCCTTGCCTGCCTCAATTAAAAAAAAAAACTTCCAAAATACTTGCCATCGCTATTTCAGTGCATTGGCTGTCAAGTCCCTGATGGCATTTGACAGATGCTGAAAAGTTCATATGAGCAAATTTGGCTCTAACGCTCAGAGCCAGAATAACAATGATGAAATCATGGAGGCTATTTTTAAAATGATGCACATACAAAAGTGAGAAATGTTTAGAGAAGAATCTTCTGGGGAACATCCCGTTAACAAAGTAAAGTCCTGCTAAACTACCTTCAGTCCTTCCAGTTGCTTCATGGGTAGTCATGGGTGTGAACCAGCCAAAACCTGGAGTATCAAACAGTAGTGACCTGTCAGGATAGCTTGAAAGTCAAGAGGATGAAGATGCTGGCAGAAAATGTACATGCAGAACCACAAAATCATATGTACTTTAATTCAGGTTGTTTGTAAAATCATTCAAATCAAATATGTGTAAAGATGCCAAAATGCAAAGCAGTTATGATCACATTTTATTTTATTTATTATTACATTTTTATTCACCCCCCCTTGCAGCTCAGAGTGATTTACACTGAATTTTCAAAATTTATTTTTCCTTAGTGACTCAGCTAGAAATAAAATTTAAAAAGAGTCATGAATGCGAATACATATACAAACACTTATAGAGCTAATGAATGCCATGTGCCTTGTCTGGCTCATGTCACATTGTTTATTTCTCCTGGCCTGGAGTTGTAATCCTTAGAGGTGCCACTCCATTCATGCTGTATCCAGGCTTCCTTAGCTCTGTCCTTCAGAGGCACCCTGTAGTGTAATCGCCTTATCTCGTGTCCCTAAAAGGAATGCATAACAATCCTGTTTGCCTTTTTGCACCTGGTCTCTAGCTAGACAGTCTTATATTTTCACACACTGGTAGATCAAATGCAAGCTATGTGGGAAAATGTCTTTACATCCAAACTCTGGGCAATAGGGGGCACAGGGTCCAAAGATATAACTAGCCTGGTCTCTTGTATCTTCTCTTCAACAATGTTTATCTGACATTCATTCTCCTTTTGATGCTGCCTTCTCGTAAATAAAGACTACCTTAGGTTTTCCCAATTCTTGGGACACCTGTGTGTCTGTCTTGAGGGGTTTCTTTTGGAACTGCATTCCAGAGTCTTGAGAATAAAAATAATTATATACATTCTTAGACTTACAAATTGTATCATTCTCATAAACTTTTTCACACAGAAACTTTAAGTTCTTCTGTAATTCTATAACAAAATATACAATACATCAGAGTAAATCCCTGAGTACAATAGCATTATAAGGCACCATAGTTTGAAGAATATTTTAACCAACCTTCAATATTTGTAGTATAATCTTATTGCGAAAAGGTTTTCAGGGAGACAGAGTATCTGATATGCCTTTCAGTCTCCATAGTATACCAAACACTCTCCCAAAAAGATAGATTTAAATATCTAAACCTGCATCATTCTTAAAGTACATAGTGTCTTTTTTTTAAAGCATGATGATAAGGTATATAGTCTTTTTACAGAAAGCATGATAAATCAAATAATGAATTCAAACCATGTGGCTGTAAGGAACAAGTTGTTTGGTCATATCCATTTTTGAAGTCTACCTGTGGGGATAAATATTCTAAGGTGAAAAAAGCAAAAGTCATTTTTGGTATGCTTTGCCTGAACAAAGTGTCTCACTAGTGGTGCTTCATTAACCCTATTCCAACATGAATGGTGTTTTAAGTCTTTAAGGGTCATGTAGACATAGCCTGTTGTATCCCCTACAATGGGGATAGTACAGAAATATTGTGTCATCTGTGGGTTACAAAGAAATTACAATCCAGGTAACAGAGATTTTTTTACCCTGGAGAAAGGCCTCTTGTGGCGCAGAGTGGTAAGGCAGCAGACATGCAGTCTGAAGCTCAATCTCTGTCCGTTTCTTTTTAGCCTAAGTGCAGGACATAGAGGCTGCAGGAAGGCTGGAGGAGGTGGGCAGAGGCAGCGGATAAGTCCCCACTCCCTCTCCTGCCCATGAAGAGCATGCAACCACTGACTGGCTTCTCCAGACCCAGTACAGGGCATGGAGGCTGCAGGATGACTGGAGGAGGTGGGCAGAGGCGGTGGGGAGTTCCCCCTCCCCTGCCCACAAAAGAGTGTGCAACCTCTAGCTGGCTTCTCTAGCCCCAGTGCGGGGTGCGGAAGCTGGAGGAGGTGGGTGGAGGCAGCGGGGAGATTTCCCCTCCCTCGCCTGCCTGCAAAGAGCAGCACACTGGGGCTGGAGAGAGAAAAATAGGAAAAAAGACTGAAAGGCAAACAGAAGTAAAGGCAGGCAAGGAAGGAAGGAAGGAAGGAAGGAAGGAAGGAAGGAAGGAAGGAAGGAAGGAAGGAAGGAAGGAAGGAAGGAAGGAAGGAAGGAAGGAAGGAAGGAAGGAAGGAAGGAAGGAAGGAAGGAAGGAAGGAAAGGCAGCTTCAATCCTCTCCCCTGACCTCCCTGAGATCCGAAAATTTGTAGAGGAAGGGAGGCTTCCTGTCCAAGGGCAAAGGCACACACCCCTCTCCCTGCAGCCTCCCAGTGGGACAGGAAGCCATCCCGCCACCTCAGCAAGGTGGCAAAGAGGGCTTTCTGGGCCAAGGGGGAAGGGAAAGACCCCTTCCACCCCCCCCCACTGGCTTCCTGTTTACCAAGAAGCCCTCTTGCCACCTCTGCAAGGCGGCAAAAGGGCTTCTCAGCTGAAGGTGGAAGTGAAAGCCCCCCTTGCCCCACCTGCATGCTTCCCGTTGTTCCTCTGGGTACAGTGGACTCTGCTCCTACTTGTTCACATGAGCCAATTTTTCACACAGAGACTATCCTTGCCAGTATTTTGATAATTTGAAGTAACTCAGCTAATATTAGTGACTAGCAGATGGTTTGGTGCTGATGTGTTTACTTATCATGAGGCTCTGTCCAACATGTTCATCCAGCCCTTCCTTCATGCTAGGGTAGTTCTATTCTTCTCTTCACAGGAGCCCTTTGTTGTTAGATTGTATGAAAGGGATTAGTTCCAAATAGGCAAGTTAGTTTCCTGGTTGAGGTAGGACTTGAGTATAGCTCTGGAATTTTAATATAGCAATGGAATTTTAAACCAATGGGTTTATAAATTTGTAGCTTTGCTAAGAATTCTATTGTGGATTTCTTTCTGCTACACTGTCTATATTACTCAACCTATTGATTTCCCATTATCTGTCAGTGTGTGGAGAGCATTCAGGAAAATGGCAATTAGACCATACTGGTGACTAGCTTGCCAGCTGTGCATTTGAAACTCTAGGAGCATTTGGGGTAGAGCCTACATGAGGTCACTTCCATGTGAGGAAGGGAAAGCAGAAATAACTAGGGAGGGAGAAATGAGATGCCCTCCAAACTTCTTGTTGTTGTTATGTGCGAAGTCGTGTCCGACCCATCGCGACCCCATGGACAATGATCCTCCAGGCCTTCCTGTCCTCTACCATTCCCCGGAGTCCATTTAAGTTTGCACCTACTGCTTCAGTGACTCCATCCAGCCACCTCATTCTCTGTCGTCCCCTTCTTCTTTTGCCCTCAATCGCTCCCAGCATTAGGCTCTTCTCCAGGGAGTCCTTCCTTCTCATGAGGTGGCCAAAGTATTTGAGTTTCATCTTCAGGATCTGGCCTTCTAAAGTGCAGTCAGGGTTGATCTCCTCTAGGACTGATCGGTTTGTTCGCCTTGCAGTCCAAGGGACTCGCAAGAGTCTTCTCCAGCACCAGAGTTCAAAAGCCTCAATTCTTTGACGCTCGGCCTTCCTTATGGTCCAACTTTCGCAGCCATACATTGCAACTGGGAATACCATAGCCTTGACTAAACGCACTTTTGTTGGCAGGGTGATGTCTCTGCTTTTTAGGATGCTGTCTAGATTTGCCATAGCTTTCCTCCCCAGGAGCAAGCGTCTTTTAATTTCTTTGCTACAGTCCCCATCTGCAGTGATCTTGGAGCCCAGGAAAATAAAATCTGTCACTATCTCCATTTCTTCCCCATCTATTTGCCATGAATTGAGAGGGCCGGATGCCATGATCTTTGTTTTCTTGATGTTGAGTTTCAAGCCAACTTTTGCACTCTCCTCCTTCACCCGCATCAACAGGCTCTTTAGTTCCTCTTCACTTTCTGCCATTAGAGTGGTATCATCTGCATATCTGAGGTTGTTGATATTTCTCCCTGCAATCTTGATCCCAATTTGTGACTCCTCTAATCCCGCATTTCTCATGATGTGCTCTGCATACAAGTTAAATAGGCAAGGCGACAGTATACAGCCTTGCCGAACTCCTTTCTCAATTTTGAACCAGTTAGTGATTCCATGTTCAGTTCTCACTGTTGCTTCTTGACCTGCATATAAATTTCTCAAGAGACAAATAAGATGCTCTGGTATTCCCATCTCTTTAAGAACTTGCCACAATTTGTTGTGCTCCACACAATCAAAGGCTTTAGCATAGTCAATGAAGCAGAAGTAGACATTCTTCTGGTACTCCCTAGCTTTCTCCATGATCCAGCGTATGTTGGCAATTTGATCTCTAGTTCCTCTGCCTCTTCGAAATCCTGCCTGTACTTCTGGAAGTTCTCGGTCTACATATTGCTGGAGCCTAGCTTGTAGGATTTTGAGCATAACTTTGCTAGCATGAGAAATTAGTGCAATGGTGCGGTAGTTTGAACATTCTTTGGCATTGCCCTTCTTTGGGATTGGAATGTAAACTGACCTTTTCCAATCCTGTGGCCATTGTTGAGTTTTCCAAATTTACTGGCATATTGAGTGTAGCACTTTTACTGCATCGTCCTTTAAGATTTTGAATAGTTCAACTGGAATGCTGTCACCACCACTAGCTTTATTGTTGCTCAGAGTTCCTAAGGCCCATTTGACTTCACATTCCAGGATGTCAGGCTCCAGGTCAGTAACTACCCCATTGTGGTCATCAGGGATGTTAAGCTCACTCTTGTATAGTTCTTCTGTATAATTTTGCCACCTTTGTTTAATCTCTTCTGCTTCTGTGAGGTCCCTACCATTTTGGTCCCTTATTATACCCATCTTTGCATGGAACGTTCTCTTCATATCTCCAATTTTCTTGAAAAGATCTCTGGTCCTCCCCATTCTATTGTTTTCTTCTATTTGTTTGCACTGTTCATTTAAGAAGGCATTCTTATCTCTTCTAGCTTTTCTCTGGAATTCTGCATTCAATTGGGTGTATCTTTCTCTTTCTCCCTTGCCTTTCACTTCCCTTCTCTCCTTAGCTATTTGTAAAGCTTCCTCAGACAGCCATTTTGATTTCTTGCATTTCTTTTTCTTTGGGATGGTTTTAGTTGCTACCTCTTGTACAATGTTGCGAACCTCCATCCATAGTTCTTCAGGCACTCTGTCTATCAGATCTAATTCCTTAAATCTATTTGTCACCTCTACTGTGTATTCGTTGGGGATATGATTTAGTTCATACCTGAGTGGCCTAGTGCTTTTCCCTACTTTCTTCAATTTAAGCCTAAATTTTGCAACAAGAAGCTCATGATCTGAACCACAATCAGCTCCTGGTCTTGTTTTTATTGACTGGATAGAACTTTTCCATCTTTGGCTGCAGAGCACATAGTCAATCTGATTTCTGTGTTGACCGTCTGGTGATGTCCATGTGTAGAGTCGTCTCTTGGGTTGTTGGAAAAGAGTGTTTGCTATGACCATTGTATTCTCTTGACAAAATTCTACCAGCCTGTGCCCTGCTTCATTTTGTACTCCAAGGCCAAACTTGCCTGTTATCCCGGTTATCTTTTGGCTTCCTACTTTAGCATTCCAATCCCCCATGATGATAAGTACATCATTTTTTGGCGTTGCTTCTAGAAGGTGTTGTAGGGCTTCATAGAACTGATCAACTTCATCCTCTTCAGCAGCAGTGGTTGGGGCATAGACCTGGATCACTGTGATGTTGAATGGTTTGCCTTGGATTCGAACTGAGATCATTCTGTCATTTTGGAGATTGTATCCCAAGACTGCTTTTCCTACTCTCTTATTGATTATGAAGGCTACTCCATTTCTTCTGCAAGATTCTTGTCCACAGTAGTATACCTGATGGTCATCTGAATTAAATTCACCCATTCCTGTCCATTTTAGTTCACTGATTCCTAAAATGTCGATGTTCAGTCTTCTCATTTCTTGTTTGACCACGTCCAGCTTACCTTGATTCATGGATCTGACGTTCCAGGTTCCTATGGAATAAAAATCTTTACAGCATCGGACTGTCTTTTCGCCACCAGTTACTTCCACAACTGAGCATCCTTTCGGCTTTGGCCCAGTCGCTTCATTCATTCTGGCGCTACTCGTACTAGCCGTCTGCTCATCCCCAGTAGCATATTGGACACCTTCCGACCTGAGGGGCTCATCTTCCAGCGTCATATCGTTATGCCTATTGGAACTGTCCATAGAGTTTTCATGGCAAAGATACTGGAGTGGTTTGCCATTTCCTTCTCCAGTGGATCACCTTTTGTCAGAGCTCTCAGCTATGACCTGTCCGTCTTGGGTGGCCCTGCACGGTATAGCTCATAGCTTCACAGAACTACGCAAGCCCCCTTGCCACAACAAGGCAGCGATCCTTGAAGGGGGAAGGTATCCCCTGTGCAAGCACCGAGTCATGTCTGACCCTTGGGGTGACGCCCTCTAGCGTTTTCATGGCAGACTCAATACGGGGTGGTTTGCCAGTGCCTTCCCCAGTCATGACCGTTTACCCCCCAGCAAGCTGGGTACTCATTTTACCGACCTCGGAAGGATGGAAGGCTGAGTCAACCTTGAGCCGGCTGCTGGGATTGAACTCCCAGCCTTATGGGCAAAGCTTTCAGACGGCTGCCTTACCACTCTGCGCCACAAGAGGCTCATAACTTCTTACAGGTTCCCTTTTATTTATTTATTCAATAAATTGAATAATAACAACAACAATAACAATATCCTACTAAAGTTTATTTCCCCTTGCTCTGTTAAACTACAGGGTTGTGATAGACTAGTTGGCACCAGGTCTACTTAAAACTATATCTGTCAACCAGTGTGATTCTCTTCCTTTTAAAAGGATATGACAAGTTAAAGGCTTTAAAACAATAGCATCAGTTGGCCAATTATAGTGGAATTTTGAGTACATATAGCATTGGTACCTCATTAATAAACCATTAGTACTTTATCCTGTACATAACTGCTATGAATGTCAAGTAAATTAATGGCTGCCTTCTTTAAAGAATTACCAAAAAATGCTTCCCGTTTTCTAAAATGGATCCATCCCATCATTTGTGTTTCTTATTCTATTTTTAAAAATTAAGGCTGTCATATATTGCTAACAACTTTCATAGCATGGGGACAAGAGTAATATCACTGCACAAAAATGTCATAATGTTCGTGTTTCCTAGCTCCTATTAATTTTAGCAAAATCAGCCTTAGGGTAAAAAAAGAAGTTACAGTCCCATTCTTTTCCCTCCTCCCCCAGGTATTGATGCTGTAGTAAAACTGACATACAAAGAACTTCTTGTGATTTTGAAATTCACAACAAGAAAATATTGAAGTAGCAAAAGAGCAAAGCTAATGATCACGTAGAAAGGAAAAACATTTTCTGCAATTTGCAAAATAATGGCAGCAGCCGGGGACGAGGACGAGGAGCCGCAGCCCGGTACCGACTGATCTACGGACTGGTCCCAGTCTCCGGACTGGGGTTGGGGACCGCTGCCATAGATTATAGCCAACACGTGATAAGGGATCTGTAGACTACACCTGCATTCCAATATTGTGGTGTACATGCCCACCTTGGGCTCCTCCATATAAGAACCAACTCTTCTTCTTCTTCTTCTTCTTCTTCTTCTTCTTCTTCTTCTTCTTCTTCTTCTTCTTCTTCTTCTTCTTCTTCTTCTTGCTAACAGCTTTGCTCATATCTTGCAAACCAAGGGCCATGGCTTCCTTCATTGATTGAATCCACTTCATGTTGAGTCTTCCAGTTTTCCTGCTGCACTCAACTTTTCAAAATATTGTCAAAATATTGTACATTAGCCTCAGTTTGGTCACTTTAGCATCTAGGAAAAACTCAAGCTTGATTTGATATAGAAACCATATATTTGTCTTTTTGATGATTATTACATAATATCTGTAATATTTTCCTCTAATATCACATGAATCAACATTCTCCTGTATGTTTCACTGTCCAACTTCCACACTCTTGCATAACAATAGGGTATCTTATAGTATCTTATAGTATGCATTATTTTGATTTTGGTCTCCAGTGACACTCTCATTAGCCTGAACACAAGACCTTCTCTGCATGTACTGGTTTTACCTCAGAAATCCTAACACTTGATTTCAACTGCCTTTTCCCCACTATGACCCTTTATGCACGGCGACAGCTACTCTGCGCTGCCACTGTGACATTGCAGTGGGGAAAGATACCCCACCGTTCCCCATGTACACACGGGGGCGGAGCATGCAGGGCTGCCCCGGCATAGCGCATGCACGTTCATTTTGAGCCAGAGCCAGGAAGCCTGGGACACTGATGGCCAAGGTAAGTGGCAGCATCCAGGGGGGAGGTGGAGAAGGAGAGTGGGGGGGGCAGGCCCCCTCCACATGCTCTGGCGGGGCAGGGAGTCACCCTTGCCAGCTCCACGGCTCCATAGAGCCCGCAGGAGCGTGCGGTGTCCCTACAGAGACACCGTAGGTCAGGGCCGGGTGGGCTGAAAGGCCTGGTGCTGTCAATTATGCATTATCAGGGATTTTCCCCGAAGCCCTGCTGCCACCAGTGCGGGTGTTCTGGCCCGTGCATAATGGGTCTTTGTTACATAAAATATTTCGTTATTTTTGACTTTCAAAATGCTTTTAGTGTCATTTAAGTTCTTGAAGCTGAAGTGAGCTACTGATTCTTCCATCAGTTTCCTGGGCTGCACTGAGGCAGGGTGGTACAGGCAGAGTTCTTCAACAAGACAACACATTACTACAAACAATGTGGAGCTAGAAAATAATAACAAATGAAAGAGTCATCTACATATTCCATTTACTGCAAATCTTTTAAGAAAGAAAACATATCAAAATGTTTCCTAGAGACACCTGCAGAGAGAGAGAGAGACAGACAGACAGAGAGAGATCATATTAAAGCAATTCAGTCCCCCAACTTATTTTTTCTCCCCCCCCCCATCCCCAGAGCAACCACTTCATTGGATATGAGTAGTGAGCTGTCGTTTAATAGAGTTCCTGAACACAAAAAAATCAGGAAAAAATATGGATGGGAAATTGAGACAAAAAATAATTTTAAGCAAATCCAAATCAATGAATAACTCAACCAAAACAAAGGATAGTGACTGCTCAGATGTGTTATCTCAAAGATTCCAAACAGACCCCCTCTAGGAAATTGAGTTTGTACAACAGAGACTGAAATTATATGAGGTTTGATGTTTAGTTCTGTTCAAGCACCCCTTAATTTTAATTGGTATTACCCTTCATTTTAATTTGGTCACTGTGTAAATAGGCATGACCTTTTATTTTAACAGAATGTCATAAGGTATCAGTTGATAGCAAATGATACGATTTTTAAAAAACCACATAGCAGCTAAAACTGTCTCTGTCTTCCTCTTTCTTTCGGCATTCAAAGCATGTAGGATAAAACCTGGCGATATTCAGTGGTTTGTAGTAAAGTCATGCAGACAAAACAAAATTATGTCCTTCTTGCTTTAAAAAAAAATCCAGGGGGAATATTAGGAGGGAGAGGAGGAAAGATTCACTCTGGATAAGGAACAAGTCTATGCTAGATGAAACAATTTGGAATGAAGTCTGATTCATAGCCTTAATTAGGTTTTATAGAAGACAATATCTAAAATACTCCTCTCTCCTAAAAAAGAAACCTCCACTGTTATATTCATGCTATATATTACTTACTCTTTATGGCTAGCAAATTTGTGGATTGCGGTGTTTGATGTGCAATACATCATAATATTATTACTTGAATAGGCAGCATACAATTTAAAATATTTAGCATTTGTGCTACAGTTCCTTGTTTTGACATTAGTTCCAATTTTGGTCAGGAGTTGTACAAAACAATATGAGTGTTCTCACTTTTCTGCATGAAAGAATGTTTCTAATTCCTCGGGGAAAGGAAAGGGACAGTGATTGTGTGCCACTGGGCAAAATGCGAAGCCTTCCTCCAATGAAAGACCCAGCTTGCTAAGGAAAAGGCTTTTCAGGTGAGAGGAAGCCTCTTTTGATTTGAGGAACTTCCTCCAGCTTTAGTTGGGGTATATGCCAACCAGTTGGAAGCCTGAAGACTGCTTCAGTGGTGATGACTTTTAACATCTCAGCACCTTATGCTTAAAAGACATGAATTCCAACAATGAAGCTTCCCATAAGAAAAACTCTTTAATAATAAGTTTTATTATTATAACAATAATAACAATATTGTTATTATAACAATAAGAAAAACTATTTAATGAATGAATTCAAACAGTAAGAAACAGACACATTTCACATGGCTTATCTGATGCTGGTCTGTAAATTGTAGAGAAGGCACTGAAGGTATCTGAGAGGTGGAACACATGCTCAACATGCAAGAAGTCTATGGCTTCTTTGGCTGAAGGATCTTATGAAGATGACACTGAGGAAGAAGGGTTTTTCCCTCCCATGGGCCGATTCTGCACAGACGGAAAAGACTGAGTGGGCAGACATATGGAAGTAGGACAAATTCCTGCTTTTATATGATGTTGCCAGTTTGGTGTAGTGGTTAGGAGTGTGGACTTCTAATCTGGCATGCCGGGTTCGATTCTGCACTCCCCCACATGCACTCCCCCACATGCAACCAGCTGGGTGACCTTGGGCTCGCCACGGCACTGATAAAACTGTTCTGACCGAGCAGTGATATCAGGGCTCTCTCAGCCTCACCCACCCCACAGGGTGTCTGTTGTGGGGAGAGGAATGGGAAGGCAACTGTAAGCCGCTTTGAGCCTCCTTCAGGTAGGGAAAAGCGGCATATAAGATCCAACTCTTCTTCTTCTTCTTCTTCTTCTTCTTCTTCTTCTTCTTCTTCTTCTTCTTCTTCTTCTTCTTCTTCTTCTTGCTGCCAGGCCACTGCTCTCCTGGTACTGGCATGGATCAGGCCCCAGAAGCCTTGGGCTCTTCCCAGTGGTGGCCTGGTCTGGTAGCTGCCATGTGGAATTGGTCTAGCTGAAACAGTGAAAAGCCATGGCGTCCTGGCTGACTATCAGACAGAATGCCCACCTTCACAGCAATGCCATTGGAGAGAACTGGGCAAATGGAATGCCTTTTAAAAGAGAATACCTGCTATGACTCATAGGCACATGGCTTAAAAACAAAGAGAATGCATTTTTTCTTTGTAAACATTTCTTCTTAAAGAGATTTGTAGAGATTTAACTGAAATTCACATGATTAACCAGCTAATGTTAGACCCCACTGAGATCCTTTCCCTTCCCAAACGCTACTGTCTCTAGGAGCTACCCCCAAATTTCCAGGAATTCCCTAGGCAGAGTTGGAAACACTATTTTTCCCCAGTTACTCCATTTGAACTGCAAGAGTACCATTTCAACGGCACTCCCAGGTGAGTAAAAACGTTTATTGCCTGCATATTATCACTGAACCTGACATATTCATTCAGACATGAAACTGATCTTCCTACCAAATGAAATGGCACAGTCAAGGAAAAGCTGTCCCATTGCCCAAACTGACCTAAGACTGCTCCCAGAATTCATTTCTGTCCCCCTCTGACAGTAAAAAAAAAAAAAAAAGTCTGAAAACAGGTTTTACTCACATCCCAAGTCATTTTAAACCTTCCACATGCCACCTGGTACATTTTGAAATCCCAAGGGGCTTTCTCATTGGAGGGCCGTGACAGTTGATGACTCCAAATTAACTAATTAAGTTGCACAAAACTGCCCTATGTACCTGGAGAAGTTACCAAGTTTTTCCTGGCAGCAGAGGCAGCAGCAACAGCCAGACCACAGGGAATGAAGATGAGGAAACTAATGGAAAAATCTAAGCAGTTGAGGTACCTTATTGATTTTGGCCTGACAAGATGCATTCTGGAGGCAACTAGAGAGTGCTGAAACATCCAGATTACAAAAGACTGCAAAAGGGGCAAAGTGAAAATGCTCGATAATTCTGATTTTTCTCCCCTGATAATCTCGGTAATAGACTTGACAGACAAAGCGTAGATCTTTCTTCGTTATCTTGGAACACAATGCATATGAAAGAATTTTTTTTTTTAATGAAGCGCTCTCAGATACAGAATAACCTTGATCTTGCAGTTAAAGCAATGATATTGTCTTCTTTTACTGATTAGATCCCCTGGGTATTATGGCAAACATATCTGTTCTCTCCTCTTGATGTGCCTGTATAATTTCCCTTAATGTTAATTTGAACTACAGAGAGAACAGACCTTGTGTTGGTTTTTCTGGCCCGGCAATGCTCCCTGCTGTGTAGCAAGGCAGTGATTATTCATGGCTGGTCCTTTGTACATTGATGTGTAACTCGGAAACAAGGCTGGTATCTCTGATCTTCTTGACTGAAGCGGAGGGAGGGCGGGAAATCACCATGTCTACTGAAAAATTGAATTGAAACTCAGGGAAAACTTCCCGATGATAAAGTCTTCACTTTACCTATATTTGTATGACCATACCTATATGAACAAGGGATAAAGTTGCCAACCTCCACGTGGAGTTTGGAGATATCTTGGAATTCCAGGTTATCTCCAGACATCAGAGATCAGTTCTTCTGGAGGCTGTTTTGGAGCGTGGATTCAGTGGTATTACACCAAAAGAAGTTCACAGGGCAGTGCTTACAAGAGTTGGTTCCATTTGGAAATGGCTTTGAACTAGTTGGTTCTATTTATAAGTAGGCAGGTATGTGTTGATTGATTTTATTTATATTCTGCTTTTCTCCCCAATGGAGATGCAAAATAGTCAAGGAAAAGCTGTACCATTGCTCAAACTGACCTAAGACTGCTCCCAGAATTAATTTCTGTCTCCCTCTTCCTCTCTTCTATTTCATCTGCACAACAATCTTTGGAAATGGGTTAGGCTGAGCATGTGATTCTGACCCAAAGTCTTCCAGTAAGCATCCATGGCAAAGTGGGGATTCAAACTTGGATCCCCAGATCCTAGTCTGGTACAGTAACCACTATACCACACAGGCATAAATGAAACACTGGTGAAGGCAAAGAAGCCTTCCTACAGGGCAGCAGGCCCCTTGTAATGATTCCCACAATGAGAGCAAGACAGAGATCCTTCACCCTTGTTGGTGCCAATGTAGAGTGTTTTGTCATGAGAGGATGTAAGAGAAGAAGAAAAGGGGAGGAAGATGACAAGGGAACTGGAATTTTACCAGCAAGCAAGTAAATAAGGATTGATTATTTATTCCAAGCAAGGACTCCACTGTTTATAATGTGACAGTAACTAAACATTTTGCTAGCTTGGCAGGAAACCCTAACCCTAACCAGTAAGAATCCATGGGAGAAAATGAGAAAGAGATAAATGACCCATATGAACCAAATTTAGAACCAAGTTACGAACAGAATAAAGATAACTTCTTGATCAGTTATGCTGAGTTAACGGCCAAAGCTGTTTTAACAGTTATGAATAAGATGACAGATATCATGGAAGAGTTAAGAGTACTATCTTCAAAAGTTGAGTTATTAATTAAGAACAAGCAGCTGGAACAGACGGCAGCAGGTGCTTATCATTCAATTAAGCCCAAGGAGCTGTATGGTGGGACTCACCATCTGACAAGCCAGATGCCTTGGGAAGCAAGCAATACACAAAATCTTGTGTTGCAAAAAGATAAAATCTTCTTGACAGTTTGTCCTTACAAAGGATAGACCCCCTCATGGAGAACTATAGGAGATACAAAAAGGTACCTCTGCAAAATCTTAAGGAAATTAAGAAACTTTATTGATTTGCACTCAATAGAAACTATAAACTGTTTCACCCAATACCAGGAGGTGTTGCTTACTTTTGGGTCTGCTAAAATTCCTTTCTTACTGCTTAAGATGAGAATGATCTTGGGCAGCTGTGGCCGTTTCCAATATGTTTATTTCACAATTCCGTTATTACTCCACTCCTAAAACCAGTCTCACAGAGGAGCATCATAGACTCTTTGAGTCAAAACCTAATAGAGGAAGTCAATGATAACAGATCCTTAGATGAGCTTATGGATGAGACATCACATTTGGATAATTCTGTTGAGTGAAATCTTTTGAACTCATTTTGAAATCTGTCCCAGACTGAACAAGACTCCATCACCTTTCACCTAAAGGTCCTCAGGGAGAAGCTTCTAGAAGCTGGTTCAGCGAAAACTAGTTTGGATTTGAAACATTGTATTTATTATGAGAGCACCAACAGCCCCCAAACTGCAAACTCTGTATGTGAACCATGTTTACCCATACAGGCCCAGCCCTCTAGACATGAGAAGAACATACGTTGGGGGTTTCCAAAGGAGCCAGATCACAGCCATAACAACAACACAAAGAAAAATCAAAGCCCCCTCTGCTGAGAAAAAATGGTGGTATATTTAATGATACAGAGGGACAGCTTGATCTTATTTCATGAGATTGACTAGGCAGATCGGGGCACCCAATTGTGAAAACTGACATGCTATAATCTATTAAGACCAGTTTAAGCCAGCCCCAACCTGCCGGTACCAGTACCAGTATTCCACAAGCACCATTACCAACAATAGCAATGACAAACATGCATCTGCAGAGAAGAGAGGCAGGCCAAGAAGAGACTTTGTCAAGCTTATCTCTACAAAACTATAGGTTACAGTGAAAGAACCAAAATCAAAAGATCCTTGTGTACACGCAACTGTTATATACTTTGATAATTCTTCCTTGTTAGGCAATAATGTATATATAGCTACCCAAGAGGGAAAAAAAATCATACAATAGGCAATTTGGAGGAAGCCTAAAGAGTATACATCTAATCTAATGCTGATTTTGTGATGCTTATGTTATAGTGTCTGCTGATTTTAATGCTAAGCTCATCATTCAGATGAGCTGTTATATTCAGCTAATAACTCTGTCCCTCCATCTCTTTACCACCTAGATACTCTAAAGATGTTAAAGCAAATTGGAAAGACTTTCAATTAATCCAATTAGCCAATAGATTAGATCTGTTTATCTTAAATGGTTCAGTCAAAGGTGATATACCCGGTGAATATAAATTTTGGGGAGCTAGAACAATTGATTTAGTTTTGGCCTCACACAATCTGTTAGAACAGTGGTCCCCAACCTTTTTATCACCGGGGACTGGTCACGCTTGACAATTATACTGAGGCCCGGGGAGGGGGGTAGTCTTTTGCTGAGGGACATTGCCGCCGACTGAGCCTTTGCTCCACTTGCTTTCCCTCTGGTGCCCCTGAATTCCCGCTGCCTGCTGGGGGGCACTGCCAGCATCATCTGTGCAGTGCCATGCCGAGGGGTAGCCGCATCCATGGTGGCCGCTGGAGAGCACCAAAGGTGAGCCGGCGGCAGAGTGGCAGAGCAGCCCCCGAGGCAGCAGCCAGGGAGGACAAGGAGGAGCCACGGCCCAGTACCGACTGATCAATGGACTGGTCCCGGGGGTTGGGGACCACTGTGTTAGAACATGTAAAACAGCTAAGAGTGGAAATTCATCAAAACAATGGCCACATACCCATCTCTTTAAATGTAAAGTTTCCAAACTCTGAATTATACATATCTGGAAAATGTGAGGTAAAGATGGATCAACCTCCTGGCTATAAAAGGATAAAATGGACAAGCAAGGTAGATAGCCAAAGATTTCCTCAATTCTGATGATTCTGTTCATCATATATAAAAAGAAATAATATAATTAATGGTGCACATCCTTATACCATCTTAGAACACTATTCACAAATAATTAAATGATGTCACAATCTATTTAATAGCAACAACTCTACTAAAGAACCCCCAAGAATAAGGCATCCTCAAATGAATGGTTCATCTAGGATTGTAAACTAGTAAAAAATCAATTAATTGCCAACTTTATACAATATAAGCCACAAAATATGGGCATAATCCCTCCAGAGCTTTATACTTTAAAACAACAATATAAAAACATAATCAAAAAGAAAAAGAGAGATACTAATAAAGAGTTGACACCAACTCAATCAGGCTGCTAGACTTAAAGACACCTCACTTTTGTGGAAAATTGTTTCTAGTGCATTTCAGTCCATTGATTGTGTGATGTCTCCTAAAATATAGGAGACTTATTTTACAATACTCTATGCTTCAGAGACCCACCAGGAATCTCTCTCTTTCTCTGATCTTGAAAACTTATCCCCGTGGTCTCAAGTTTCAGTCATAGATATTAAAAATCTCATTGCCCAGTTGAGGTGTTGGGAAGCTCCAGGGGGTGATTAGGTGCCTCCAGAATTGATCAAACAGGACACAGAATGGTGGGCCCCAGTCTCTGCTACTCTCTTTACTTATATAGACCAGACAGGGAAGATCCCCAAAGATTGGGGCCTGGCTGTTATCGTACCAATATATAAAAAGAGTGAAATTAGATCCTTCCAATTACCACCCAATTAGCCTGCTGAGTGTGGTGGGCAAACTCCATGCCAGACATTTGTGCTGGAAGTTCTGGAAATGGCTTGACAGGAAGAACATCATCACAGAAAAGCAAGTGGGTTTCAGAACTGAACATAGCACAATTGATGAATACTTGTTACTGAGCCATCTGGCAATGAAGTACACTGCCAAATCACATGGAGCACATCATGTAACTGTCATAGATTACAAAATGGCCTTTGATAGCATCTCAGCAAATAGACTTCAGCAGAAACTAGAAGCATATACTATTGACCATAGATTTTTTCTATTAATACGCATGCTATATGATAGTCATTTTATAACTGTGAGATATACCCGACAAGGTCATTTGTCTCAACTGATACCAAGTTGAAGAGGAGTTAAACAAGGATGTTAAACAAGGAGTTAAACAAGGATGCATCCTTGCTCCTTTATTATTTAACTTTTACATCAACTCCATGGTGCAATATCTTATGTACCCTGATTTCCACCCACCAAAAATAGCAGGAAGAACAATCTTTATATTATTGTATGTTGAAGACACACCTATACTACCATACATTGAAGTAGGACCTAGAAAAACTGTTTGAGCACAGATGGAATATCAGAATAAGGAGTTTTTAACAATTAATTTCACTGACCAAATTCCTTGTCTTCTCCAAAGGGTACACAAAGCATAGATGGCAGGTGGGCAATTATGAAATTGAACAAAGCATTCCGATATTTAGGAGTAATATTTCAAGCAACTTGCTCATGGATATCACAACACAACTAGCTGACCAGGTTCAATCAATGTCTGCAGCAACGTTAAGATTTTCTTTTTTAACACAGGTTATGTATGGCACATGTATGTTTGCATATATAATGATTATCAAAAATTAGAAGAATTCCTTAGATCCCTGTTTGGAGTACCTTGCTGTATATCTAATATCTTACTTAGGTTGGAAGCAGGACTAGTAGCACTAGAAACTCATGCCTGGCATCTAGTTCTATATTTTTGGCTAACTAAAATGTTTTTTTCCCTCTGGCTTAACTCTTCTAATTTTCTCAGATACTGAGAAAGATTGAGGATAACCTCTATCAATGTGGATAATTGTTAGGCAAAGTTTATGGGATATCGCTCTTCAAAATGGCAGAGCACAAATGCATTCTAATCCTGTGGCAGGGAATAGTGATAAAAAACATTTTCCCATTAAGGTATATATATACACCTTAGAGCAGTGGTCCCCAACCTTTTTATCACCGAGGACCAGTCAATGCCTAGCAATTTTACTGAGGCCCGGGGTAGTAGTCATTTCTCGAGGGACGCCAACGCCGCCTGAGCCCCTGCTCCACTTGCTTTCCCGCTGGCACTCCTGAATTCCCGCCGCCCACTGGGGGGCACTGCCAGCAGCAGCTGCGCAATGCCATGCCGAGGGGGATCCCCAGCCATGACAGCCACTGGAGAGCACCAAAGGTGAGCCAGTGGCCCAGAGGCAGGGCAGCCTCCGAGGCAGCAGCTGGGGAGGAGGACGAGGAGGAGCTGCGGCCCGGTACCAACTGATTTATGGACTGGTACTGGTCCGCAGTCCGGGGGTTGGGGACCACTGCCTTAGAGTACACAAAGCATCATAGAGCATTTACTCTAGCTTGGTTTAATGCTCTACCATCTGCTCTGATAGAAGGGAGGTATGCATGTATTTCTTATGCTTTTCATTTATGTTCATGTCAGTTGTGAATGGTGGTATCCATTGATCATGTGCTCCTGTATCGCCAATTTTAACAGGATATTTGCATTCAATATATTTTGCCAATATTGTCTAAATTCCCAGGCAAATTGCTTTTAATGTAGCAAAATATAGTGTAGCGGCTTGCTCAATATAGCAGAAGAAACTGATTGACTCCCAGGATATTTACTGTTGTTTTTATGTATTGATTTTTTATGATATCAACAGTTTTAGTAGTTTTATATGATATTAACAGTTTAATATTTCTACCATTTGTTGTATGACAGCTGTGTAATTTTGGATATGTCTGCATGCTGATCTTGCCCATCTGCCTCTCCTTTGATATCTTTCATTCTGGAGCTCTTTACCTCCTTGATGGCTCTCTACTAATGTTGTGAGCACCAGACAGCAAACAGCCTAAAGGAATACCTCTCAGCAGGAACTTTATACAGGACATTCTCACTGGTTAGTTTGTTTAATTTTGTTTAGCTAGAAGACTGTGGCATATGCTCATGTTTGCAAAGAGAGGAGAAACACTTAGAAAGGGCTTGAAGTCTGCCAAAATAGTACTGAGTTTGATTTTCAGCAAGAGGGCTGGAATGTTTGGTTATATTTGGTTATCACTCCATCCTCTCAAGAGAAGTTAAAGCTGAAGGAAATAGAAAATGGTAAGGGGTTGAAGAGAGAAGGATCAAATGTATCTGACTCACCAGTAGTTTTTTCTGTGGCTAGCACAGTTGTTGCAGAATAGATCTACTTCTACCCAATAGTTTCAGAAAAACTGCAGGGGGAAGAACAGATTGGTGGTCTGGATGTTGCCTATTCCTGTTATTTAGTAGATCAAAACATGTATCTTGCTGTGAAGAAAAATATAAAGATAGAACCTCTATTCCGATTAACCATCTATTGACATTCATACTTCAAATATTCCCACCATCTTTCTTCTACTATGGAGCTCATTATGGTGCAACAGAAACTCCCAAGGTCAACCATGCTAGCACTAAGGAGATCCAGACTTCCTTACATCAACATGGCTGTATTACATGGTTCTTTACCATATCATTGGTTCCATCAGTGGGTCATATTGGTTTACAAAGTATATATGGTAATGATGGTGGTAGAAAGTGTTGTCAAATCACAGCCAACCTATGATGACCCCATCGGACAGGGGTAGACAAGCTGTGGTTTCCAGATGTCCATATATGTTCATATGCACACAGATGTCCATATATGTTCATATACACATATATGTCCATATATGTTCATATACATACACTCGACCAGGGCCAGGGCCTTTTCGGTCCTGGCCCCCACCTGGTGGAATGGGCTCCCGGGAGAGCTGCGGGCCCTGCGGGACCTTTCGACATTCCGCAGGGCCTGCAAGATGGAGCTCTTCCGCCACGTCTATGGTTGAGGCTGGGGCTGCTGTGGTACATCGACTGCTCTCCCCCAGTCTTCTTCTTGAACATCGTTAACCTCCTTCTTCTCCACCCCCCCTTTTTTAGGAAGGGGGGTGGGAAGGGGATTTTATTATTGTGCTGCCATGCTGTGATATTTTAAAGGATTTTAACCATTTGGGAGTGGCGGGAAATAAATCAAAATAATAAATAAATAATTATCTATCTATCTATCTATCTATCTATCTATCTATCTATCTATCTATCTATTTTTGTGTGCATATGTACATATATGTTTATATATGTGTGCATATGTACATATATGTTTATATATGTGTGTGTATGTATGTGTGTATACACATATACATATAAACACAAATGTATATATGTATACCTGTACCTGTAACCTAAGTCCATCACCATGATGGATGACTTTGGCCACCAGCTGGATTGAGGCATGCCAGCACTGCTAATGCTATTAGACATCTTGGCAGCGTTTCATACAGTAGATCACAAGCTAGTAGCTCACTGCCTCACTGATGCCGGGATATGTGGAACAGCCCTTCAATAGCTTTCTTCAGGGTTGCAGACAGAGGGTAGCAATGGGAGAGAACAAATCTTGTTGTTGGCAGGGGTGCCATAAGGAGCAGTTCTCTCCCCAATCCTATACAATATCTTTATGTGCCTTCATGCCAGCTGATACAGAGGTTCAAACTAGGATGCCATCAATATGCTGATGACACCCAACCTTTTTTTCATGACGGACACCCACCCTGACTCACTCCCAGACTCATTAGAGAGGTGACTGGAAGCACTGATAGGCTGGCTCAAGCAGAGCTGTTCTGAAGCTAAATCCTTCAAAGATGTAGGTCCTGCGTTTTAGTAGAAAGGATCCAATTGAGGAAACATGTCTGCCATAACTGGATAGAGTATAATTGTCTGTTGCAGACACAGCCAGGAACATGGGGCTGATCTTTGATACCTCCCTCTCCATGGAGGAATGGATCACAAGAGTAGCTCAGCTAGCATTCTTCCACTTGTGTCAAGCTAAGCTACAGGCACCCTACTTAGCCCCAGCACACCTAGCCATAGATCTAAGCAACTTGCTCTACACAGGCCAACCATTATCCCTGATCCGGAAACTTCAAGTGGTGCAGAATGCAACAGCCAGTGTTCTTACAGGAATACCTGGGGGGGGGGCAAATCCAGCCTGCACTCTAACAGCTACACTGGCTACCAGTTGACTACCAGATCAGGCTTAAGGTTCTGGTAATCACCTTCAAGGCCATATGTGGTCTGTACCTGAGAAGCCATCTTTCTACCTATGGCCCCAGAGAGCACTATGCTCTACTAACATGAACAAATTGGTGATCCTTGGATCCAAGGAGGTTCATATGACCTTGATTAGAGCTAGAGCTTTCTCTTTCCTGGTCCCTCCTCGTGGGATAAGCTCCCAGATAAGATCAGAGCCCTGCCAGAACTAAAATAATTCTGCAGGGCTTGCAAAATGGAGCTCTTCCACCAGGCTTTTAGTCAAGACAAGTGATTAAACATCAACCAGAGCCCAGAGGTCCCTCCCATAGTCAACTGCACTCACATAAAAGAATTAACCAGCGTGCAGTAAACTAAGTTAAATGTTGCATAGTTAAATGTTCAATCATTGAATGTCAAATTGTAAACTGTTCTATTTTCTGATGCAAGTTCCTGATGTTCAGAAGTTATATAGTCAAATTAAGATGATTATTATACTCTACTGTTTTATGAAAGTTCCAATGTAAACCACTTTGACCTGCAAGGGAGGGTGGTATATAAATATAATAAATAAATAAAAAAGCACTCACTCCATGTGCCTCCCTGAAAAAGAAAAAATGGAGAAGAAAAAATGAAGATTGCCCAGAGGTACCTGTGAACATATAAAGCTTCCTTACACTGAATTGTCCAGCAAGTTCAATATTGTCTACACCAGCTGGAGGTAACTGTCTAGTGTTTTAGGTCTTTCACATTACTTACAGCTTGATGATTTAACTTCATATACCAGGAATTAAATCTTGAACATTCTGCATTCCCAAGCCAATATCCTACCTGTGAGACAGCCTCTCCCTGGTGTGACACTGGGAGAAGCACATGGAAGAGATTGCAGAATGTTGTGTTTCCTCCACTACCAGCACACATCTTTACCATTAGTGAATGAGACCAGGTGACTCCATCTTGGGGTGGTCCCTCTTTTAGGCTGGGAGCCTAACAGTGTCCAAACCATGTTGATGTCCCACGCCTGACAATTAGGACTGAAGAAGAATTGTTTGTGACTCATAAAAACGAGCAGACTTGTTTTCACACATTTGAAATGCATGATGGGCTAAAAAACAAACCTGAAAATCTGAGGAGCCCTGTGAGTGTGTTTTCCTTTTTCTTGTTTTAGGCTACTTGTTTGGAGCCAGCTTGTTAGTTTAGATTGTTCTTTATGACAGGACATCAGAGCCATGGAAATCACCTTTAAAGCAAGTTTTGACAACAATTGATTAGAGCCTTATCTTTGGCAATTTCTTATCAGACTTGGCTGCCAACTCATTGCAGGTGTTTGTTTATCTTGATGAGATAATGCTCCATGGACACTATTGCACATCACTCGCAAACTGGAACATTGTGTAATTTTCTGAAGTATTTCTCATCCTTGAGGGAAAGAGCCCCAACAGTAGATAACAAACAGAAACCCTTCGGAGGGTTTCATCTATTTTTGGAATTATAAACAAGTAGAGAGGTGCTTTCAAGTTTCCGATTGAAACAAGTTTTTCTATTTTTTTTCTTGCTTTATAATCTTTTTTTTTGTTCTTTCATGCTAATAATGGTATTGGATGCTACTTTATTGTAGCTGTTAAGGGACAGTTTGAGTAGGATAAACCTATGTTTATAAACCTTTAGGATAAACTTGGGAGCTCTCAAACCAAACTCAGCTCCCTCCAGAACATTTCAAAGGATATCAGGTGCTTGTCACCAGAACTTGTTTTGTTATGCTGGCAGATATGTTAATACTTGCATTGTTATGAGGAGTGGAAATTCTTTCTTTCTGTTTAGATCTGGACATTGACTTTTTTTATTTTGCTTTTATCTTTTTAAATATTTTTTTCATTATTTTGATTTATCTTTGTAATCTTATGGAGAATTATGGAATCTGAGGAATTCCTGAATGCTCTGTGGGATCCGATGCCCTCTGGTGACATTAGAGTGGATGACTGGCAGTCCTGACTGTTGGCCGCCATTGATGAGATCGTGCCTAAACAACCTCTCTGCCCTCGCCTCAAATGGGCTCCTTGGTTTTCCTCGGAACTTAGAAAGAGGAAGAGGGAGCGAAGCTGCAAGAACGAAGCTGCAAGAACATCTCATTGCATGCTTATGAGGGCATATGAGATGGTGGTGAAAGCTGCAAAGAGTGATTACTTTGCAGTGGAGATCACATCCGCTAGCTCTTGCCTGGCCCAATTACTTAGGGTAGTTTGGACTTTGCAAAACCAAAACCAAAAAAGGAACACAACCCAACCTTTACAGGTAGGAACTCAGAAGTTGAGCTGTACAATAAAATAATGTAAAAATGTTAATGATTTATTATAGTGCACAATTAAAAACAGAATAAAAACTACATAAAAACTATACAGAAAAAAAGCTATTTTTCTGACACACATGAGATACACTCTCAGCACAGAATTATATAATAGCGAACAGTGGTGAGCCTAGACATATGCCATAAGAGGTGGTCTCCAAAAGTCTAAAATGTACATATATTGGTTGAAGACATAATTTACAGATCCCATTCAACCACTCAACTACACTTTATAATGAGTTTAGATATTTATATAGAGTGTATTGTCATAGTTCTGACCACTCAGGAAGACCCAGTAGGGTCGAAATGCGTTTGGTCTTATATGCTGTTAGTTCTGTATAGTTTTTATGTAGTTTTTATTTTGTTTTTAATTGTGCACTATAATAAATAATTAACATTTTCACATTATTATATTGTACAGCTCAGCTTCTGAGTTCCTCCTAGTTTGGACTTTGACCACTCTCGAGGAAGGATGCCAACATAGTAGTAAATTGGAATTAGCTGTGAGGCTTTACTGGGCTATTTTGCAGATAAGGTCTTGTCGCTCCACTGCGACCTAATTGACACAGTTGATACAGAATGTGAACTGGAATTTATGTGGCCATTGCAGGGGATTAGGTTTGATGGTTTCAAATGTCTCTTTCTCCGAAGTAGACAAATTACTCAGCTCAGTGAGGGCAACCACATGCTCCCTTGATCTCTATCTGTCATGGCTGCTCAAGTTGGGCAGCCAACAGATAATGGACTCACTTAGGGAGACTGTGAACCTCTCCCTCTCAAAGGGAGAGTTCCCTCAGCAGCTAAAGGCAGCAGAAGAAACCATCTCTGAAGAAACCATCTCTGGACCCAAAGGACCCCTCCAGCTATCGCCCAGTCTTGCATCTTGCATTTCTGGGTAAAGTAGTTGAAAGGGCCATGGTGGACTATTCCTGGGATTTTTAGAAGAAGCTTCAGCCCTAGATCCGTACCAGTCAGGCTTCTGTCCTGGCCATGGGATGGAGACCGTGCTGGTCACCCTGATGGATGATCTCCATTGCCAACTGAATTGAGGCGGGTCAGCCATTTTCATGTTGTTAGATCTCTCGGCCACATTTGAGGTGGTCAATGACGAGCTTTTGGTCTGCTGCCTCATTGATACAGGAATAGGGGGAACAGCCCTTAAGTGGCTGACCTCCTTTCTTGAGAACAGGTCGCAGAGGGTTGTACTGGGGTGTACAACAGAATGTGGTAGCTAAGCCCAGTAAAAGCGAGGTTTGGAAGTGGGGTTTCAAAAGTGCACAATGTCGCAGAGACTACCCTCCAAAGCAGCCATTTCTGCCTGGAGAGCTGATCTTTATAGTCTGGAGATGAGCAGTAATTCCAGGCCACACCTGGAGGTTGGCTACCCTGAGGTTGGAAATATTCCTTGAGGTTTGAAACTGAAGCCTCAAAAGAGTATAATGCCTCCACAGCCACCCAATCAGGCACATAGTGCCCCTGGCCTGCTTCAGGTCAAGAAAACATTCTAGAGAAGAGGTAAGGTTGCCAGATAGATGTAGGTTTCTGTTCTGGAATTCCACACTTCCCAGGTGTGCTTGAACCTGATTTAGATCAGGGCTGTTGTGCACAGGGAGACCTCCTCTTAGGGTTGTCAGCTTCCAAGTAAGGCATAAAACCCATCCCCAACCATGAGCTAGCACACATTGCATTACAGTACGCAATGGGCTTTACTACTAGTGTAAACATAAAATGAGATCATGGAGCTATTCATTAAAATTTGGTAAAACAGCCTCACAAAGATTTTTGGGGAAATAATTTTTGCAAAAAAAGCTGAAAAGAAAACTGAAGCAGTTCATTGTGTGCGTGTGTGTCTAATGAAGAGATTCTAGTTGCCTTAGACTTTCTTAAGGCATCACTGAGCCAGATCAATACATCCCTTATCACTTTCCACTTATTTCCTTAGGCAGGATAAGGAACAAGGAGAGCTTCTGCCCACCTCATGTATCTGCTGTCCCTACCTTGCCTCTGCACATCCATATGGCTCTTACTATTCAAACCATGTGGCTGCACATTTAGCCCATTGTCCCTCTGCCCAGAGTGCACTGCCAGGTCCTCAGGTAAAATCCAGTGAATAACCAAGTGACCTGGGTCTATGCATGTTGTGCTTTTGGCTTGTGCAACCAATTCCCATGTTAGGTCTCTGTATTAATATTCAGAGATATCACATGAACTCTGCCATCAATCCAGGACCAATCTGGGAGTGCATCATTCTGCACAGCTCACTGTGATGCACAAAATGATTACTACATTCATTGTGGCTTGCAAAACGATGCTTTCAAATGTTGCCAGCTGTGATAGTTTGACATGTTCCCACTGTAAAGACGATGACAATAGTGGTACCTGTCAGAAGGTACAAGTCGCATACAACAACATACAAAAACAAGATAGGTACACTCTCTATATTTGTGCATCTCATCAATTCCACACAGTCTGTGGATTTTGTCTGAGAACTGTCTTCGTATTAAACAAAGGTTTGGAAGTTGTTTTTCCTCCTGTTCTAGCATTCAGCCTTTTTTCACTTGTTGGCATTTGTTTGACTTTCCCTTTCAGTACCCCCAATTAATTGCACATGGAATACCTGCATCTTCACATTTCCTGGCATGTTTTTCAAACTCTTTCCACAATAATATTCAACATGCTCAGGTGCAGAATGAGGTGAGCTTTGTTGGACTGACATTTCATCTTGTTCTCCATGACCTTGGTTACAAAGCCAAGAGCAATTTTTCTGCAACAAGATCCCAGAAAAAGCATAACTGCAAATCTTCAGAGACTGAAGAGCTGGCAAACAGGGCATCCTACCTGTCCTTTGTTAGCTAGTGTGGAAATAATTGTCTAAAGAAATTAAAATTATTTTTTCATGTGGTAAAACAACCATGTAAGTCAGACTCATGCCGAACTACTTTATGTAGAATGCCCAATGCAAGTGGGGTTGGGATGAGTATCAGGAAAGACTTTCATACCTTGTGCATTGGCTTGGATAGCTCTACATTTAATAAGTTCCCTTCCTCTTTAACTACCAAGACCCAACAAATGAGAGTGTATGGAGCTAAGCTGAGGGTATATATAGCATTCTCATCCTATAGAATAGCGATCCCCAACCTGTGGGCCACGGACCATATGTGGTCCTTCGACTAATTGGAGGTGGGCCGCGAAGGATGCCTTCTTCCCCCCCCAGCCCTTTACTTCATCCCCCCGGCCCTTTACAACACACTTCGGGTATCATTGTCACTCCCAGATGGGACTATCTCGTTGCAGAGTAACAAGCTCAGGGTTCCCATTGATTTGTCATTGTCATGAGTTAAAATTTCCATGAAAATAAAATGTTCCTTATGTTCATTGTTCCTTATGTTCATTGTCTGTATCTTATTTTGAAGGGATGTTTAAACATTACCATAGCGATCAGAGAGCGTTAGGGCAGTGGTTGAGAGTAGAGGAGTAAACTACCCCCCCCACCAGGCCTCAGTAAAATTGTCAAGCGTTGAGTGGTCCCTGATGATAAAAAGGTTGGGAACCACTGCTATAGAGCACAAAGGGCATTCTGTTATTGGCAGCCAGTTGTGTCTTTTAAGTTTGGGAAGGTCTCATTGATGTTTCCAAGACTGGAGAATTCCAACCCTTCCTGTTGCTTTGAAGTTTAGTAAACATTTTGATTAAGCAGAGACAGTATGTCTAGAAATATAGCAATTCAAGAATCACCAGAACTGCCATGAACCCCTTGAAAGTTCATGCTTGTTGACATGCAATGAACTTCAAATTGTGAACCATGAACTGGCCAAAATACATCACAAACTTTAGTTTCTGTGCCAGTTCATGCCATCCTTACTCAAATTCAAATTCAAATTCAAACTTTATTACAGTCAATCAGACCAAGTTATATGAGGTTAATTCATAAAAGACCAAAAAGAATATGGCCATTTGATATAATACAGTTTAAAAGAGATCATAAAATAGAACTTAAAATTATGCTACTTTAGAGCATCGGATTTTTATGGCGGCGGCAAAAAACGTAGCCAGCTGAGTTGTCACCTGGGATTCTTGGATGCAAAGATACTAGATCATGTACTGAGTCATCGAGCCAGTCTTCTCCAGTTTGAAATCTCTGTAAGCTGTACGGAGCTTTTATTCCAATCCCAGGTCGATTCAGTCCCTGCCACCTCCACTGAATGCGATTTCCATTTTGATTTAGTCCAATTTAAATTTTCCCTCTGCAACAAGCATGATTGATCCAGAGTGACCCTACCTTTTCCTTGTGATATCCAAGAGTGGTTTTAACCCACAATATTTGAAAATTCGGTATGAGAAAGCATGAAAAATTATGCAGATTGCTGGAGCTTTGTGGTAGAGAAGCCCTGATTGGCCAAGGCTGCCCAGGTGACAAGCTTGCTTTAAAGGGGAAGCCCCTAATTTCTTGGCAGAAGCCTTAACTTCTGTCAATAGAGATTTGTTTCTTGGATTTTTTCTCCCTCCTCTGCTGTTTCCTATCCTCTCTCTCTCTCCCCCCCCCCCCTTCAAGAAAAGAAAGAAAGAGGCTCTGGCTGTGCTTGGCTCCTCTGCTGTCTCTAATCCTCTCTCCCTCCTCCCTCAAGAAAACAAAGAAAGAGGCTCCGGCTGTACTTGGCTCCCCCTCCCTTTCTGAGCCTCCCTAAGCAGTGCAGAACACTTTTCTGTTTCAATGGGGGGGGGGAGAGGAAGGCCCAAGTTCAAATCGATCTGGATTCAACAGGATTGACAATGGAATAAACAACGTAAGTGCAGATTCAGCCCTGGTCAGGCTGAGAGACACTCCTGAGGCTACCCTGGTAAGTTTCATGATTGATCAGTGCTTTGAGCCTAAATATCATTAGTCTTATCAGTCATCTTGACCGCTATAATGCATTGACATACCTTACAAGGTTTTTATTATTAATAGAGTTTAAATATGCAAAGAGAGCCAAGTACCAAAATGCTTAAAAGAATAAAATAGTTTTATAAGAAGAGAAACAAACTTTGTATGTAATGAAGAGAGAGGCCTAACTGTCTAACTGTTCTATTATCTTTATTCTGCTTGCTGTGGATGGAAGCAGGGAGAAGTATGCTTAAAGAACAGTAAGCCTTCAAATGAACCAATCAGAACATAAGAGGAGACTATTTGAAAAATACCAGAAAGTTCCTAATTAACTATGCTATGTACACATCTCCTCCAATGCCATCTGCAGGATACTCTTCATATGCCTTTGAATCATGCATACTACAGATCTTGCATATTCCAATAATTATCAAGACTGTCCAGTGTTTGCAATGGTTAGTAAGAGTATTAGCTTGCTTTAGATATGATTCTAAAATTAATACACTTTTGTATATATTTTTCCATGTTATAAATGATGTGGATGAGGAATTAGAGGGGATACTTATTAAATTTGCAGATGATACTAAACTGGGAGGGGTAGCAAACACAACAGAATACAGGATGATCTTGATAGACTGGAGAAGTTCAATAGGGACAAATGTAAAGTTCTGCATGTATGTAGGAAAAACCAAATATACCAATATAAGATGGGGAAGACTTGTCTTGGCAGTAGCATGTGCAAAAAGGATCTAGGGGTCTTAGTAGACCAAACATTGAACATGATTCAGTAGTGTGACTCAGTGGCTAAAAAGTCAAATGAAATTTTGGGCCATATCAAACGGAGTATCGTGTCCAGATCACGGGAGGTGATGGTGCCACTTTACTCTGCTCTGTTTCGGCCTCACTTGGAGTACTGTGTTCAGTTTTGGGCACCCCAATTGAAGAGGGATGTTGACAAATTGGAATGTGTCCAGAGGAGGGCAACAAAGATGGTGAGGGGTTTGGAAACCAAGACATATGAAGAAAGGTTGGGGGATCTTGGTCTGTTTAGCCTAGAGAGGAGACAACTGAGAGGGGATCTGATAACCATCTTCAAATATTTAAAAGGGTGCCATATGGAAGATGGAGCAGAATTGTTCTCTCTTGCCCCAGAGGGACAGACCAGAATGAATGGGATGAAATTAATTCAAAAGAAATTCCATCTAAACATCCGGAAGAAGTTCCTGACAGAGCGGTTTCTCAGTGGAACAGGCTTCCTTGGGAGGTGGTGGGTTCTCCATCTTTGGAAATTTTTAAACAGAGGCTGGATAGACATCTGATGGAGAGGCTGATTCTGTGAAGGCAAAGGGGTGGCAGGTTACAGTAGGTGAGCAATAGGGATGTGAGTGTCCTGCATAGTGCAGGGGGTTGGACTAGATGACCCATGAAGTCCCTTCCAACTCTATTATTCTATGATTCTATGATTCTATGTTGGTATGTGTTAATTTTAATACTGTTATGCCACCTATACATAATGTGTTGAATTTTTCTAGCCTTGATGTCTATTCTTTGCCTTGTGAAAAACAATCATGTTTTGTATTGTCATATGATTGTTAATTTATATACACAATAAATTTAAAATTACAGTGAAGACAGGCATAACTATGGCTACATTTGTTGACCCATTTCCTGGATACATGCTAAATTCTTCTATCTCTCTTTAAGATACTCTAAAATTGAATAAAGCTGCACTATACAGTCTTGCTACTTAAATTGTTTGGAGAGTATTTACATCAATAAAGAATGAAATGGCATTTGTAATGCAACAGACCACTCAGATTTATGTAATCTTCATCACTTTGACAAAGAGTGCAATTAAAACTAAAACCCATGACTAAATTGCCATTGGTTCTAAGTAGAGTGAATCAAATTACATATTACATTGCATTATACTGTAGGCTTATGTGTAATTTAATGGCTTGGCTCCTTACCCATTCATCGTCAATAGACAATCAAGAGATATATTTATCATCAACCCAGAATGTGTACAATATAAAATTAGTAACCATAGAGAAAAAACTCATTACTTGGTCCAAAGAGGATTGAGATGATCATAAATCTATGCACAAACAACTTGTTATTTTTGTTGGGTCTGAAGAGGATTCAGATGATCATAAATCTATGAACAAATAACTTGTTATTTTTCATACACTTAATTGGCATGCTGAGGATGGTGATGGTATCACATAGTCAACCTCATCGCCCATCAGAAAGAAGCCATGCAATCAAAGTTTTAAGTACATTAACAGTTCTGCAGATGGCATTCTTCCACTAAGCCTATGTTTGAAGCCATGGTGGCCTAACATCATGTGGGCTTTCCTCCTCTTCAGTTCCCTCTCACCCCTTCTTTGCTGGAAACATATTACCTGACCTACAGCCAATTCCTGCAGGCCCAACTAAAAAGGTATGGGGTGGCTGGGGAAGGGCTTTATATTTTTTATTTAGTAGTTTTGAATTTTTAGGATGGTTTAATTTGCCATTGATGCTTTAATGCAGGGGTAGTCAACCTGTGGTCCTCCAGATGTGCATGGACTACAATTCCCATGAGCCCCTGCCAGCATTTGCTGGCAGGGGCTCATGGGAATTGTAGTCCATGCACATCTGGAGGACCACAGGTTGACTACCCCTGCTTTAATGTATTGATGTCAACTGCCCCAGTCCTACACATGGAGAGGGGTAGTCAATAAATGAACAAATAAACAAATAAAAGCTTTTATTTATCTTCAGTGATCATTCTAGGAGTCCCCTATATTTTACTATTGAGTTGGAAATACATAGTCTTGACAGCATGAATGGTCAGAAGTCTAAACATTCAGAAAACAAAGCTGAGTTATGGATAATTGAAAATTACCAATAGCTTGCATGGGCAGGAAGTTGCTATTGTTCTACCCTGAACACCTATTAATGCTTTTGATAGTTTTTCCCAGTTTGGTTTCGGTCCCCTGTACCTTTGAGCAAGGGTCAAAAAAGAACTGAAATGAATTCCCAATGGCCTGGTCTCTGAATCCGTGGAATTAACACCAACCTACACCTATAACCTTCTAAGCCCACTGACTTCACTGGATTTACTAAGGTGTCACTCAAAATGGCAGCGATACTTTTCTCTGTCAGGTAAATTAACATGCAGCAGAGCAGAAGGGAAAAATATACTCCAAATGTTTCTTATATCAAGCTGGTGCAGAATGGGAGATAAACACACCTACTGGAAAGACACAAGCTTTTACAAAAAGCGAAGGAATTCCTTGCACAGGTAAACAAATTTAATACAGTAAAGAATACTTGTTTTCTCCCACTCTAAGTGCTTGCCTTGTTTATGATTATATTGAGAACAGCAGAAAAATCTATCACACGATTTGTGTAACACGTCAACAAGCAATTTCTGTTTCCTCCATTTCATTCATATATTTGTGACACTGATATCTCAGAATTAAGTACAGTTTGGGGGGTGTTGGGAGACTATAATTGTCAACGTTTTTTTTTTTTTTTAAACAAAAGCAATAGAAGACTGATTGCAGGGTTTAAACAGAGTCTTGATAGTATCTCTCCTCTTCTGCCTCTCAGAGTTTTAGGAATGCTCCCATCTCAGTGCTAGCATTTCACCCTTTAGATTCAGATGGGTAGCCATGTTGATATTATATCGGAGGAAGTTTGTGTGCAGACAAAAGCTCATTCCTTTAATAAAACTTTGTTGGACTTAAACGTGCCACTGGACTCTAAATTCAATCCGCCCTTTAATTCTTCATTGCCTCATCCTTATCTACTGCTCAATTTCTCAGCTGGTATGCTACCAACCAGCTAGTGGTCCCTGGCCCTAAAGAAGTCTGCCTGGCCTTGACCAGGGCCAGAGCCTTCTCTGTTTTTTGGCCCCCACCTGGTGGAATGAGCTCCCAGAGGAGATCAGGGCCCTGACAGAACTAAAACAGTTCCACAAGGGACCTCTTCCACCAGACATTTGGCTGAGGCTAGGCACAATCAACATTGCAGGATCCCTGCCCCCCTCCCCCCTAGAAATCCACCAAGACTCCTGGAACTGTTAGTATTACTATTGTTTAATGTTATACTGTTACCTTGTTATTATCAGTTAATAATATTAATGTTATAGTTATTAAATGTATGATTCCGTGCATAGTTTTGCAGTTCTAGGTAAACCACCCTGAGCCTTTGGGGAGGGCAGTATATATATATATATATATATATATGAATGAATATGAATGAATGAATGAATAAATAAATAAATAAATTGATAGCATATCATTGAAAAAAGGATTGAACTAAAATAAAATTGACATGTGAGATTTCTAGTGGATTGGGCTGTGTTTGATTATGTTGTTGTTGTTAGGTGCGAAGTCGTGTCTGACCCATCGTGACCCCACGGACAATGATCATCCAGGCCTTCCTGTCCTTTACCATTCCTCGAAGTCCATTTAAGTTTTCACTGACTGCTTCAGGGACTCCATCCATCCACCTCATTCTCTGTCGTACCCTTCTTCTTTTGCCCCCAATCACTCCCAGCATTAGGCTCTTCTCCAGGGAGTCCTTCCTTCTCATGAGGCAGCCAAAGTATTTATATATCCTGGCTCCACAACACCCATGACAAATGCATTGAATGGGCCTTTTTTGGTTCATTCGGGGAATGCATATCCCTACCCTGAGACCTCCAGATATGGTAAGAAGTGGATGGTCCCCACAGAATAACTTAGAGAACAACCACAGAAACATATTTGCTAGGTCCCAGTTAGGGAAAAGTGCCCTTCTTCCTCCTCCCAGACTGATCAAAATTCATTGGCTTCCCTCCAACTAGTAAAAAATTTTCAGTTCACCTTGAAATGTCACCTTAGGAAAATTCAGTAACAACTCTAATTGCACCTGAATACCCATTCTATGAAGCAAGTGCTCCTGAACAATAGGACTTAATTTCATGAAATCAGGATGCAATCAAGTTTGGGTCAGCTTACATGTCTGAGTAAGCTATTAGGCTGACCTAAAGCATATGCACATTTGTTAGCTATGCCAGTATAATTTCACAAAATTCTAGATCAAACTAGATTAAACTCAAGTTTCGTTATCTTGTTATCTTCGTTATCTTCATGGGGATTGTGCCAATAGAAGTGTTTTGAAGCTTGTCTTCATGGGGAACCTGTGTGGTGTAGTGTTAAAAAGCAAAGACTCTAATCTGGAGAATAAGGTTTAATTTGCCATTCCTACACACGCATCCATCTAGGCTATCCTGGGCTAGGCACAGTTGTCTAAGAGCTGTTTTTATTGAGCCCTTCTCCTACAGCTGTCTTGGCCTAACCTATATCAGAGGGTTGTGGGGAGAGGAAGGGAAAGGTGTTTGTAAGCCACTTTGGAACTCCTTCAGGTAGTGAAAGAAACAGGTAAGCTGGGGTAGAAAGAGCAGAGCAGCAGATCACAATCACAGGAAATGCAGGCAAAGAGTTGCTGTCATCTTGACCAGGGTGTAAACTGCACGGAGCTTTTATTCCAGTCCCAGGTTGATTCATTCCCTGCCGTCTACACAGAATGTGATTTCTGTTTTGATTTTGGGCGATTTAAATTTTCCTTCTGCAGAAAGAAGGATTGATCCAGAGTGACCATACCTTTATTTTGCGATATCTTAGAGTGCTTTTAAACCTCAATATTTTAAGATTCAGATTGAGAAAGCAGGCTGTTTTGAATCTAGGATGTCCTCCATAGTAAAGATGCCATGATTGGCCAAAGGTGCCCATGTAACAAGCTTGCCTTAAAGGAGAAGCTAATTTCTCTCAACTTCTGTCAGTCTTGTATTTCCCCCCCCCTCTGCCTTCTTCGATCCTCTTCCCCCCCCCCTCCAAGAAAAGAAAGAGGCTTCCTGCTTGGCTTCTCTCCCCCCCCCCCTTCAAGAAAAGAAAGAAAGAGGCTTGGCTCCCCCCCCCCCTTCTGAACTACCCTAACCACTTGCAGAACACTTTCCTGTTTCAATGGGGAGGGGGGGGAGAGGAAGACCTGAGTTCAAATTGATCTGAATTCAACAGTATTGACAATGGAATAAACAAAGTAAGTGCAGACTCTGTCCAGGTCAGGTCTGGAGGTTGGCAATCAGAAAGCTGGTGAACAGCATGCAGGAACTGGTATGGCAATTTGGAGCAGGCTTGGCAGATGTGGGTTTCAAGAATCCTTAACAATGAACTAAAATGAAAGATTGGGCTAGAGGGGTGCCCCCCATATGTAACCATCAAAAAGACCTTCTATGGTGAATGCCATGATCTTACAGAGACTGAAAAATAGGATTTCTTGCAAGTTAGAAAAAACTGGATCTATATAGCAGGTAAAAGGAGCTAGATGCCATCACCAGGGTGGGAGATGGCGATTATTATAAGATAAAGGAAGGAGGATGCCAAACTCCTGGCGAGAAAGAAAATGCAGTTCATTGATTTTTTTGTTTGCCCTGGCAAATCAGGGCAAACAATGCAAGAATCAGAAGGAGATAAAAAATCAGAATAAACACGATAGGATGTAGCATAAGATTGAAAATTCCAGTAACATTACTGCCTAATCCAAGAGAAACAGGGGAGATTGACTCAAAGAGCTGTGGGGCAACTACTCTAAAAAAGTTCATCCTGGAATACCTCATTTTGCTTGCTGAATTTCTAAATCTTGTTTCTGGATAAGGGTTTTAAGTTCATCTGTCGTCTTCTGCCCATCCTTCAGGGATTCAGAAGAAATTTCTATGGGGCTAGTTCTTGAATCCTTCTCTGGATAAGATCTGAGCATTTCTCTGATTTTCCTCTTCTTCATGGACTTCACAAAGGCACAGATGTAGGTTGGTTATCATACTGGGTCATGTCCGCCCTAGTATTTCCGGTCACTAATTTTATTCTGCCTGTTGAGGGGCAGAATCTCTATTAGGTTTGGGATTGTTCTGAGGGAAATTATTAGAAGAAAAATCACTCTGTGGCTTATCCCTGTTTTGGCCAGGGGAATGTGGCTGTGGGAGCTCTGCCTGGTTGAGGGAGAGTCTCCCATGTGCTAGGACTATCTTTTTGAGAGGCTTCTTGTATAACTGGTTCATATCCAGTCTGGCCTCCTTGTGCTTGGCCCACAAGTATATCCTTAGGGAGGTTTCTGGGTGCTGAGACTAAGACCCTGGCTCAGATGGTTTGGAGATTTGGGCTGGGCTGTCATCAATGTGCTGATGACACCCAGCTCTATCTTCTCATGGATGGCCGCCCAGACTCCCCCCTGGGACTATTTACCAGATGTTTGGAATCCATGGCTGGATGGCTTGAACAGAGTCAACTGAAACTCAACCATTCCAAGATGGAGGTCCTATGGCAGGTAGGAAGAGAACAGTGTGTTTACCTGTCTTGGCCGGAACACAACTGAACACTTGAGATTGACCTTGGATGACTTGCTGTCCATGGAGGCACAGGTCAAAAAGGTAGCCTGCCAGGCGTTTTTCCATCCGCATCAGGCGAGGCTACTAGCACCCTTTCTGACTTCTGAGAATTTGGCCATGGTGATTCGTGCGATGGTCAACTCCAGAATTGATTTCTGTAACTCACTCTACATGAGCCTGCCCTTGTCTCTGACCCAGAAATTGCAACTGGTGCGAAATGTAGTTGCCAGGGTCCTCACAGGAACATGTCTGAGGACCCATATCCAGCCTGTGCTGAGGAAGCTGCATCGGTTGCCAGTTGTGACCTGGATCAAGTTCAAGGTTCTAGTTTTAAGCTTCAAGGACCTTCATGGTCTGGGACCTACATATATGTGGGACCACCATCCACCCTATATCCCCTGTAGGGTTCTGTGCTCTGTGTGTACCAACTTCCTGGTCATTCCCAGCCCCAGAGAAGCTCACCTGGTCTCGACCAGGGCCAGGGCCATTTCGGTCCTGGCCCTACATGTTTGAATGAGCTCCTGGAAGCTGAAAACAGAATCCATCCTAGTAATTGTAAAGGATAAGTACTATGTATCTACATCTCTCACTTGGGAGATGCTACAACCTTATCAATGAAGTGATCCATGGCCTACTGTACAAAGGAGTCTTGGTTTCTTTATGATGTTTTAATTTATTTGTGAATCTGCAAAGAGCATGCACACTTCATGAGGGAAAAAATTTGGATCATTTTGGATTCAGAGCCTGTTTAAACCCTTCCAGAAACAGCTGTTTAAAATTTGTGGCTCATCAAATTGTTCTAGAGCTCTCTGAAGCATTCGGGGATAGAAAATACATAGCACCCATCCAGGTCTAGGCCCCCTAAGGAGGGAAATGTGAATTAGACTGTAATGTTTTAATAATTTTAACAATTGCAACTTAACTGTTTTTAGGGTTGTGACTATGTTTTATTATGAATGTTGTAAACCACCCTGAGCCCAAGAGGGAAGGGTGGTATAAAAATTAATAAATAAAGTCCAACTCTGTGTTCTGGAGTAGCCATTTTGGGATGTGGTGTCACATACCATCCCCTCCCAATATTTCAAATTTGTCCACAAGCTTAGAAAGGTTGATGGTCTCTGATTGTGGTCCTCAGCAGGTCATAATCAGCCGTGTCTCTGAGGTGTTTGCACTATTAACAGTTGAAAATGAAAACGCATGAATTAGACCACTGGTGCCTTAAAACTGCTGTAACTCTTCAAGCATTTTCCCTCTAGCATAACTAGACCAGACGAGCCAGAATGCGCTCACATGGAACTCTGGTATGTGTCTATTTTTACAAGGTGATTCCGCTGTCTTCTTGGCAAAGAGTGTATGTGTGCCATTCCTTTTTCGTTCTTTCTTTTTTCATTTTGCATGTCATAAGTTCTCTAATTCTAGATGCCCACCAGTCAAACAGAACTAAATCAAAAGCTCAAGATACCAGATCCATTTTAATGAGCTCACTGCAAGCCTGCAGGTAAGAAACTTCAGAAATATGTACAGACAAAAAGAAAAGAAAGGAAAAAAAAACTGCAAGAGGTTGGGGGTGGGTGGGACCTGTGACTTCAATAAAAAAAAAAATCTTAGTAACATGCCCTCAGAGGACCGCATAGTGGCTTCTCAGAAGATTTATGCTATCACACTGCCACAGTGAGAACATGTTGCAGTTAACGCTTTGTAGCCGTGACATTACAGAAAGCACTTCTAGGGGAAAGGATGTACCTGTGTAGATTATATTGTGATAGAATTCTAATAAGCAGCATGACTAACAGTACTGGGAGAAGAAGCCCATTTTGAGAAGCCTTTTTTCTGTGATTAGAATACTGCTTTTCCCCCAGTTTTTGTTGTGTGTATAAATGAAGCAAGATTTGGCCTGCTTCACTGCCAGCCTGTCACACTAAGGACACTACTGCCTGTGTGAGAATATGACTGGGGCGGGGGTAGTCTGAGCTTGCTTAGCAATGCCCAACATGTTTTAAATTGTGGGAAATGGGAATGGCGGATTTGAGGCCATTCCTACTTTGCTAGGAGTACAGATGTCATATCAGCTCTCTGCCATCAAACCTCCCAAGAGCTTTTTGATGTGGGGTAGAGTGACACTGCAGCATCAAATTCATGTTTTTACCATAAAATAGAAATAGAAACCTTAGAATCATAGAGTTGGAAGGGGCCATACAGGCCATCTAGTCCAACCCCCTGCTCAACGCAGGATCAGCCCAAAGCATCCTAAAGCAATATATAGGAAATAGGAATATAGGAAATATAGGAAATAGGAATTTCCTATATTTTTACTCTGACCGTGTGAGGTCATTTCCATGTATGAAAGAAGAAATCAACCTTTTGCCTATTTACATTTCAAATCACAAAGACATGTGATTAAATGCAAAGCAGAATGACATTTTGACTTGGATTTTTTTTTTAAGCTGCTTTGGCCACAAAAGCTATAACAATGCAAGTATCTTCACTGAGATACTGTGTGTTTGAAAAAGAATATTTTTAAGCACGACTTTTGCTTGAAAATATTGAAGAAGTACTATTTGAGTTGTGGATAACCTCACTCATTGAAATCCTGTGGCTGACTCTACATCCTGTGTCAGGTATTTTGCTGATTGCTCCACCTCCTGAGGCAGCCATTTTGTGCTTGTGTCCATCATCCTGGCCAATTCTGAATGGCAACTGCATGCCATTCAGTAGTTGCATGCTCCACAACTTTCTGTATCCCCATGAGGGACCCATTTCAATGCTGGATCTGCTCCAGGATATGCAGTCACAGCCGACAGGTTCCGCTGAATAGGGGGGGATGCAGGTCTTTACAATTTTTTGCACCTTCCTGCAAAATAAATAAGACCCGGTCTGCCCTGCAGTGCTGTGAAACACCACAAAGTGGACTGGGACATTTTTTGTCCCCTCTCAGCCTCTGTAGGGTAGGGAGGAGGCAGGCCTTCCTGTCCACATGGGCCTAGTGCAGGACGGGCCCCATTGGCCCCCACAGTGGACTAAGGAAACATGGATTCTCCCACATTCTCTCAGCCCAGGGCAAATGAGGGTCCAGTCCACAGCAAGCCTGGGAGTGGGCTGTTCCTATGGCTGCATCATGTGGAAGTGGGGATTGGCCCCACTTCCATATGAACACCATCTCAGCCTTTTTGCCCATGCAGAATCAGCTCCTGTGTTAGAATATCAAAAAGGCTGGCGGCCCTGCCATATATTCTACCCACCAAGGCTGCCATTTCCTTCTATGGAACTGATCTCTGTCATTTGGAGATCACTTGTAATTTTGCAAGATCTCCATGCCTCACCTGGAGGTTGGCAATGTTAATCTATAGAAGAAGGAGAAATGCAAATTCACTGAGGGAATTGGTAACTGTGGCAAACACCACATCCATGGTGTTCAGTATACTATATGGAAATATAAAAGGAACAGTGTAACTGAAAATGGGGCAGAGTTGGAATTGCAATTGGCAAATAAATTTGGTTAAGCATTGCTTTTGAGTATAAGTTGGACAAAGACAGTCATTTGAAGCTAGCAGGAAGGATTTATACTCCTGTTACTGGGAATGAGCAATTGCACTCAGATCTATACTAAATTTGTATCAATCTCCAGCAAAGCAGCAAAAACTGCATTTTTTGGGGGGGGGCTTTTAACATCTGTCCCTCCTGTATTTTACAGCCATCAGATAAAAAGAATTTCAGAAGGGACTTAGGACAAAAAGGATCTATAATCATTTTATAGGGGTTGGATGCATACAATGTTGATTTGATCTGCTGTATCACTCAGAACTCTTTAAATGAAAGTTCCAATTCCTTATTGTTTCTGTCTTTATTTTTGAGGAAGGGAAACAGAAAAGGGGGAGAGCAGGCACAAGGAAGTAAACATAGTTCTTTATCTCATCTAGACTTCCTGCAGATCAAATGAATTTTTCCCACATAAAGATAAAATGGCATGTTGGTTTATAAAGCTTTGGATGGCTAAGCAGCTCGAGCATATAAAATGCTTCACACGTGCACATACATTCAGATGTTGAATTATAAGGAACCTGCAGCTTTGCAGAGTCTTCACCATATTTATATTAAGGATTACTATGTCTTTATTTTTTTGATCTTTCAGGAATTGTTTCTCATTCTCAATATCATTTCTCCTAAAACTATTTCTGAATCAACTGGGCTTCTTTTTTTCTTTTTTCTTTCTTTTTGCTCTGCAGAACTCAATAATGGGAGCCAGTTTGAATTAGGGGTACCTGGATTCAAATCCCCACTTTGCCCTGTAGCTCACTGGCAGCACAATCCTAAGAACATTTTCCTGGGGATTCAGCCCCATTGAATAGAACTGAATAGGATTCTGGGTAGACATGTTTGGGTTTGCTCTTTGGGTCACTTTGCCTTTGCTATTTTCCTTTGTGAAGCTTAACTACCCCAGAGGGGTATTATGAATAAATTGGGGGGGGGGGGTGAGTATTCTGAGTGAGTATTCAGGAGTGCTTGTCGGGCCATAGGGAAGGGAACCCTATTTCATCTCGGACACATGCATCCCCCCCACGAGTGGATTAAAGGCAGGTTAAAATAATAAATATCATAATAAAATATGATTTTAAACCAATTTAAAAGACTTTAATATTACAAATATGGAACTTTTGACAGTTTCACAGGGCTTGTAAGGCAGAGTTCTACCACCAGGCCTACAGTTGAGGCACAATAAGAGCTGAGAGCTGATCTCTAGACTTCCCTGCCAGTTAGCTGAGTTAATGACTAATCTACGCCATGCCCTCCTGAACTAATATTTTAAGGGCAATATTAGTACAAATTGTTCTTGATTTTAAATGTAAAATAGGTTTTAAATTTAATTTATGTAGTATGGCATTTAAATATTGTGTCATATTCTGGTCATTTGACACAGGTCAGGATAGAAATTTAAGAAATAAAAAAAGTAATTTTTAAAAATTTAGAACAGTCAGGAAGGAGCCACCTCCCACCCACCTACAAATCCTTCACTTGCTACCCAAACTGGAGATAGTATAGAGTACTGGAAGGAGGGAGCCAAGGAAAAAAAAAAAAAAAAGGGAGGCTTGAGCAATTTCAGTTTGGTATTGCCTCAGCCATTAGCCTGGTGGGAGAGTGCCATTTTGCAGGCCCTATGAAACTCTGGGGAATGGTAGAGGACAGGAAGGCCTGGAGGATCATTGTCCATGGGGTCGCGATGGGTCGGACACGACTTCGCACATAACAACAACAACAATGAAACTCTGACAGTTTCTGGGCCCAGATTTCAATTGACAACTCATTCCAACCGATTGGAGCCAGGGTGAAAAATAAGAATTTGGGTAACATGCACCCACCCAATTTACCTCCATGGTGCTAGTAGATACCTCTGTGAAACAAAAAGATTAAACTTGATTTCAGTATTGTTCTTACAGCCACACAAACTTGTCTGTTTAGAAAGCTTGTTTTGTGCCAGACTAGAACCATGGAGAACCAGCTTCAAACTCACAGACAGGCAGAGAAAGCATGCCTGTCAATTCAGATTGGCATCAGTGGTTGCAGGTTGTGTGTAATACTGCTATTTACATTGATATGTATGGGAACCAGAGGCAGGGGAGTCTTAACCATGGAATGTCATGGCACCAAGCTTCTAACTCCAAGCTTCTAGAAATTCATACATCAGATTAGCCCTTTACTGTTATATCTGGGTGTTTCATAAAGTTTGTGAGGACATTGAACAACCTTGTGCTTTCATGTTTATCTTCTACTCTCCCTTACCTTTTCAGCATCTTCTACTGTTATCTTTAATTACTGCTTTATTTGGCTGCCTCTATTCTTGTTTATATTAGGATTTTTTGTTTTGTTTTTAATATTCTATTTTATTGAAGCTGGAAACTGCTTTGAGCACTTTGAGCAGCTAATAAATATTCACAATAAATGTGGGTGAGTATGTTTGATTTGCAGCTCTTCTATAAGTACAACCAGATCAGCTGTCAGATAAAACATCCTATTAAATTTTCTGCAAAAACAATTTCTCAGGATGATATTTTCATTGGTGAAGGGTAGAGGGTATAGAATTGTCTCCACAAATTTCAGATAAGTTTGATTCTGCTAAGTATAATGGGACATTTATTTTTTTGTCGTTAGACTTCCACCCTACCCATTTAGAATCATAGAATCATAGAATCATAGTTCACCAACTCTTTAGGCTGCCTATTCCACTGCTGAACTACTCTGACTGTGAAATTTTTTTTCCTGATATCTAGCCTATATCGTTGTACTTATAGTTTAAACCCATTACTGCGTGTCCTCTCCTCTGCAGCCAACAGAAACTTGCCCTCCTCCAAGTGACAACCTTTCAAATACTTAAAGAGGGCTATCATGTCCTCTCTCAACCTCCTTTTCTCCAGGCTGAACATTGCCAAGTCCCTCAACCTATCTTCATAGGGCTTGGTCCCTTGGCCCCAGATCATCTTTGTTGATCTCCTCTGTACCCTTTCAATTTTATCTATGTCCTTCTTGAAGTGAGGCCTCCAGAACTGCGTACAGTAGTCCAGGTGTGGTCTGACCAGTGCCGTATACAATGGGACTATGACATCTTGTGATTTTGATGTGATGCCCCTGCATTTAGGAAAAGGAAAGCAAGGGTTGGGTGCTGGATGGTTGCCTCACATAACACAGCCCATCATAGAAGTAGGAGAGGATTTTCTCTGCAGGGCCTACTTTTATACCAGTAAACAAGCTCATCTTCCCATATCCAGCTAGCTAGTCACTGTGAGACAAGGAATTTTTGAGCTCTTCTGAAATTGGCTCAGAGTATCTCTTTCTGGGTGAAGGTGGTTTGCCTCCTTCACATTGCTCATGGAAGAAAAAAATTAGACAGGCTCTATGGGTTTGCAGAATTAGTTCAGGATAGAGATGCCAGCTAGCATCTGACAATCAGGGTAGCTGGGGCAGGACTTGGGGGCACCATCAGTGAAACCATGTTACTTCATTTCCATGTAATTAAAGCCATGTCACTCTGTGAATTGCCTGAAACTTTATGTTAAACCATAATGTTTCTGGAAATTCCTACAGAGGTATGACATCAGTTCCAGAAACTGATACAACGCCATCTCTCCTGTGCAATTTTTTCTCTCCATCCAGTTTCCAAAGTAATCAGACAACTGGAAAAGGAATATGAGAAATCTTGAAGAGGAGGAAGGGAGAAATTTGGAGTCTATTTTATTCTGACTATAATTGTACATACTATAATTCTGGGAGATCTCTATGCCCTACCTGGAGGTTGGCAACAGTATATGTAGGACAAAGGCATCCTTGACCTCTTCCTTTGTTCCCTCCTCCTCCTCTTATTGTCTTGAAGTGTTGGGACTCAGACTTGGCTTGGTCCTGAGTCCCTCCAGAAAAATGGAGCTACAGAGTGTTTTTATAGTAGGCACTTTTTAGTTACCTTTGTAGATGAGGCACAGATCCTCACACAGCAGTATGAGGTTGAAAAGAGAGCGATATTTCCTGGATGTATTATACATGAAAATATATCAGATTCATCTGCTTCAATCTCCTACTGAAACAGAGTACAAAAAACTTAAATATAATTAAAAAGAAAACCCATTACAAGCCTCTTGTGGCTAGGCTGCAGGCAGACTACATGCCACACATGAGCAAATGATGAGAACTAAGCCGAATGACGGCTTGCTTGCTTCTGCAAAGCACCCAAACAGAGCTTCCTCTTCCCGAAGAAGGTGGAAATGGGAGGGAGCCCCTTTAAACAAAGAAATCCTTAGCGCAAATGCTGGGGACTTTCCACTGCACTCAGGATAACTATTTTATATATTTATATTTGTTAACAATCACTCCTGGACCCAACCAGCTCATGGTGGCTTACAGCAAAATTAAAACCCACATAAAATACATAGAATATCATAAAACAATAATAAAGGCAAAAAAACCCTTCTAAAAAGCCTCCCCTACTCCCACCCTGTAATAGCAGCCACCACCACATCCTCACCCGTGGGGGGGATCTATGGGGCCTATATCAGGAAGGACCCACTCTTCCTAGCCTGGTAAGAACCAAAACCGTAAACTTGATCCAGAAGCTAACTGATAACCAATACAGCTGTCTCAGCACAGGCTGGTTATGAGTTCCCCAAGATGACCTCGTAAGAACCCTAGCAGCCACATTTTGAACCAATTGCAATTTCCAGATGAGAGAAGGGTAGGACTACATACAGCAAGTTACAGAAGTCTAATCTGAAAATGGACCATTGCATGGATCACTGTCGCCAAGTGTTCCGGAGACAGGTAGGCCGCTAGTAGCCTTACCTGGTGCAATGGTAAAATGCCAATTGGGCTACTGTAATAATCTGAGCCTCCATAGAAAGGGAGGAAACAAAGATTACCCACAAATTCCTGCCTGTAGGTACAGCAATAAGCTGCACTCCATCCAGGGAGGAAAGGCATGCTTTCTGGTCCTGCCCACTTCTACCCAACCACATGGTAGGGGTTGAGTTTCAGATGATTCTATCTCGGCCATCCAGATACTGCTTCCAAACAACTGGGAAATGTTTCTGGGGGAGTGGGGCAGTCTGGCTGGCTGCCCATCAGGAGATAGAGCTGGGTGTCATCCGCATACCCAAAACCCTAGACCAACTGGCCAGAGGGCGCACTAGTGAACAAATAGGTACTGCTCAGCTGCTTAAACTGTTTAATAACAGCCCTTCAAGACTGACTTCACCAAATTACTTACTGATTGCAATTTCAACATAAAGCAAGTCCTACTATGCAGCTTCCTCCCCACCTATCTCCTACATCTCTTCTTTTTAATTATTATTTTTATAGATTAATCCAAGTTAACATACAGAAAAGAAAAGAAAACAAAGGAAGGGGGGAATATAGAATACTTTGATACAACACATTTTCATCAAGTGCTTCTACAAATGCTTAAACATTGTTCTATAAATCCTAACCAAAGATTTGATAATATATTTAGTAATGATTTCCACATAATCCAGAAAGCATTTCTAACATTCTAAAAAGTTATTTGGTGATCTCTGCTCAGCAGACTTGTGAGCTATGCCATTGAAACGAATTCCCCTAATTTATTTATCCATAACTCTATTTCTGGCATCAGTGATTGTCTCCATCTCTGTGGTACTAATAACCTAGCCGCTGCTGTTCAGCTTTAAATACATTGAAGTAGCCTGGACAGACAAAAGGCCTGGCAAGGAAATCTTGAGAAACATCTTGGTATTCCCTGCCTTGTTGAAATCTTGCAGGAAGATTCTGAGAGTTATCATGGCTTCCTTCTTCAGATCATAGAATCATAGAATCATAGAGTTGGAAGGGACATCATGGGTCATCTAGTCCAACCCCCTGCACTATGCAGGACATCGCTCATCCACTGTAACCTGCCATTACAGTGCATTATAATAGATTATTGTTTCAATCATGCTGTTGCCATGGTGGGCACTAATTTTCTTGGTCACAAGCTAAGCTTAATGCTTGGCCTTGGGGGACCTTCATACTTCAAAGCTTTGAAAGTTGGATTATGTTGACCCTGCTGTTCATCTACCCAAACGTTTTGTGATCTGTATGAGTACACAAGTGAGCAGTGCAGGCAAATACAGTCCAAGGTGCAGACAAGGCCTTTCTCAGGCACCGCCAGCAGGCCACTTTTTATGGTTGAGGTAGAAGAAGAAGAAGAAGAAGAAGAAGAAGAAGAAGAAGAAGAAGAGTTGGTTCTTATATGCCACTTTTCTCTACCCGAAGGAGTCTCAAAGTGGCTTACATTTGCCTTCCCTTTCCTCTCCCCACAACAGACACCCTGTGAGGGAGGGGAGGGTGAGAAAGCCCTGATATTACTGAACAAGAAGAGTTGGTTCTTATATGCTGCTTTTCCCTACCCGAAAGAGGCTCAAAGCGGCTTACAGTTGCCTTCCCATTCCTCTCCCCACAACAGACACCCTGTGGGGTGGGTGAGGCTGAGAGAGCCCTGATATCTCTGCTCTGTCAGAACAGTTTTATCAGTGCTGTGGCGAGTCCAAGGTCACCCAGCTGGATGCATGTGGGGGAGCGCAGAATCGAACCTGGTATGCCAGATTAGAAGTCCGCACTCCTAACCACTACACCAAACTGGCTGCAATCCACATGCAGTCAAGCTGCAATCCACATGCAGTCGCAGGCACATTATTTTTTCATGTGTTTCAGACCCCACTGGGTGTCCTTGTTTTCTTTTTTCAGAAAATAACTGAAGAACACCGACCTGAACCTTTGGAGGGGAGGGGGAAGGGATCAACGCACACTATAGGGCTAAACCAGCAATGGCCTTTTTGAGCAGTGCCCGATGACAGTTAGAGAAACAGTTCTACTGAGGACATTGATGCTGGTGTGTCATGTTTAATCAGGGAAGACTGAGCTATTCACCTTGAGATTCTGAGAGCCTTGTTCGATACCATTTAAAAGATTGATTTTCTGTAACTATGAATCCTCTCAAGTAGTCATTAGACAGGAAGGAAGTTACCTAGGGCTTTTTTTTTAATACAAGGGGAAAAAATGAAATATAAAAGTCTAGCCTAGAGGAGGTGAGCTGCAAACCGAAGAGCTGTTTGTCAGACCAGAAAGAAAGGTATACCTCCCAGGACTCACAGAGGTGATGTTTTTCCTTCGAAACAGTCAGAACTTGTGCATGACCTTCCCTCATCCTGACAACAGGACAGGCAAGATAAATAAGGAGGGAAGGAAAATAGGGAGGTGTTTTCTGAAGGAAATAAAGAAGAAAGATAAGACTCAGATTTCTCTTTCTACAGAGCTCGTATAAGTCATGGATGTTTACTGCTAACAGATGTTTTGGTGTAAAGGCAAATAACTGAGTTACTAGGTGATATTTCTTTATTAAAAAAAAAACATGGACAGATGGGACTAGTAACCACCAAACAAGTAACAAAAAAGATCTAATAATATAAACCATTGCCTGGGATTACCATCACAACCTTTTCATTTTGATTACTGCTGTCATCACAGTTGTGGTGCTTGGGTGACGCTCTGTTTTTTGGGCAAAACCAACTTCTACCATAGAGTTTTTGATCAAATACCAGAGTGTTGTCTGGATGTCATTGACATGATAATCCTTTGTGATGCGAGCAATGAGGCCTAGGTCTTTTCCTTTCTATTGGGTAAATCCCCTCCACTAGCCAGCTGATAGGTGGCTGGGAATAGACCCTGGTGGCAGGGGACCCCCACCTCCACTGGGGGGACTGGCAACACTTAGCAATAGATAAATGTCTCTCAGATTGATTTGGGATTGTGAAAACTGGGCATGCTTCAGGACTGTACAGTTTCTTTTCCAAAAGGTTCTGGCCTAGGGTTGCCTACATCCAGGTAGTACCTGGAAATCTTCCAAATTGCCACTAATCTCCAGGCTACAGGGCTGTTCACCTGCTTAAAGAGGCAGCTTTGGGAAGTAGACTCTGTAGTATCACATCCCTGCTGGGTTCTATTCCCAAATTTCCAGGAATTTCCAAATCTGAGTTTGCAACTCTGGAGTTTGACCACCATCCTTTGAAACTTTGCAGTGTAATCTGGATCTAACTGGAGTTACACTTCTGAGTCCATTGAAGGAGCAAAGAATTAACTTTGCTTGATAATCACTTTTGAAAAGTTTCATATTGGGGGAATTATTATTATACTAATGTCCCCTTGCTCAGTTGTACTTTGTTACCTTGACATGTCAAAGTAGTTTTGTTTCAGTTTCAGTTCCCCTGCCAGTTGTTATAAATTATTTAGTTACTAGGGGCAAAGTCCATTGTATCCAGGAATACAACAGGCGCTAGAGCTTGGTGGTAGGAAGGGGAAGGGGAGGAGTTGTCCAATCTGTAAGGGCATGGGGTTGAATGTGTGTGTTGGGTGGGAGGCTGTGGTGACAGGGTGACAAATGAGGGCATGGGTATGGAGAGATGGGTGTCAAGAACCTGTGGTTTGGAATGATCATTGAATGTGGGAAAGGACTGACTTTTGGGAATTGTGGCATAGTGGTTACAGATGAGCTTTCCAGAGTCATGTATTCAGATATGTGAAGGGAAAATCAGACTGGAGATATGTGAAGGGAATATATCCCTTCAGATATGTGAAGAGAAAATCAGACTGGAGACTCTTCTTAATGGGAGGCTTACATGGCAACCAATTCCTCCCAGTTCTGCATTCAATCTCATTTCCCTTCTTGTGTGAATTAGGCCACAGACACCGAAATATCCCCCTGCCCTAATCCACATGGGGTAGTCACACAGTACACGCAGTACACAGATGTTTACCCTTCATGGATGGTGTGCAGCTAATCGCCAGGAATTTAGGGGTGTTTTTTGATGCCTCCCTTTCTATGGAGGTCACAAAAGTAGCCCAAGTGGCATTTTATCATCTGCACCAAGGGAGGCTACTAGTGCCCTACCTGTTCCAAGATCACTTTGCCTCTGTTATCCATGCAATGGTCACTTCCAGATTAGACCTGTAACTCGCTCTATGCTGGCCTGTCCCTATCTCTGACCCAGAAATTAAAACTGGTCCTAAATGCGGCTGCTAGGGTCCTCACAGTGCCACCTTGGAGTGTCACCTTTGCTGGTATTATACTGAATGTAAACTGCCACGAATCCGTTGATCTGGGAATGGTGGTCAATAAAAACTCATGTAAATAAGTAAAATAAATAAATGTATAGGATACAAAGTTTCAAAGCTAAATACACTTATGAAAGACCATCATCATGTCACCCATAGTTTTGAGTAGTCATGTTTGGATTGCACTACACTTCCTTCCCCCCCCCCTCATTGACATCTCTAAAGATATACATATCAGTCACATAGATCAATGGAAGCTGGAAATTCTACTGCTAAAAGTATTGGGTGTGGAGAGAGAAGATCTGTTTTTTTGTACCCTGATTTTTACTTCCAAAGGAATCTCAAACCAGCTGACAATCATCTACTCTTCCTCTCCCCACCCCCACTCTGTGATGTGGGTAAGGCAGAGAGGATTATAAGAGAACTGTGAATGGCCAAATGTCACCCACCTGGCTTCTTTTAGAAGAGTGGGAAATCCAACTCACCTTTCCAGATTGAAGGCAACCTCACTTAACTACTGTAGCAAGCTGGCTCTCTGTTGAGTGAGATGGAGCCATTTGCATTGTCAAATGTGCATGTTCTGGAGCCAAGTCAATGGTGCTCCAAAGAAGCAGTTATTTTGGACAATTACTTGTGCAGGGGGTCAGGGAGCGAAAATTGCCAATCTTCCAGTAGGGCTTGGAGATTTCCTGGAATTACAATTGATCTCCAGACTACAGAGATCACCTTACAAATGGCTGATTTTTTAAACGGCAGGACCTATGGACTTAATATTGGCAGAAAGCAAAGAGGAACTAAAGAGCCTCTTAATGCTGGTGAAGAGTGCAAAAGTTGGCTTGAAACATCAAGAAAACAAAGATCATAGCATCTGGCCCTCCCAATTCCTGGCAAATAGATGGGGAAGAAATGGAAGTAGAGACAGATGTTATTTTCCTGAGCTCCAAGATCACTTGAGCAAAAAAATTAAAAGATGCTTGCTCCTGTGGAGGAAAGCTATGGCAAATAGCTTAGGACAGCATCCTAAAAAGCAGAGACATCACCCTGCCAACAAAAGTGCATCTAGTCAAGGCTATGGTCTTCCCAGTTGCAATGTATGGCTACGAAAGTTGGACCATAAAGAAGGCCGAGCGTCAAAGAATTGAGGCTTTTGAACTCTGGTGCTGGAGAAGACTCTTGCGAGTCCCTTGGACTGCAAGGCAAACAAACCGATCAGTCCTAGAGGAGATCAGCTCTGACTGCTCCTTAGAAGGCCAGATCCTGAAGATGAAACTCAAATACTTTGGCCACCTCATGAGAAGGAAGGCCTCCCTGGGGAAGTACCTAATGTTGGGAGTGAATGAGCACAAAGGAAGGGGATGACAGAGAATGAGGTGGCTGGATAGAGTCACCGAAGCAGCCTGTGTGAGTTTAAATGGACTCTGGAGAATGGTAGAGAACAGGAAGGCCTGGAGGATTATTGTCCATGGGGTCACGATGGGTTGGACATGACTTCTCACCTAACAACAACAACATAGATTTATACCCTGCTGAGTTCCCTCCCCTCTCTAAGCATTACCCTTCCTAGACTACATCCCAAAATCTCTAGAAATTTCCCAATCTGGAACTGGCAACTCCACATGAAGCAGACAAGATGAGTCTGAATAATTTCCTGAATAAAATCCTGGAAAGTTCAGGGTTCTATCTCTGGTCCAGAAATGCTGTCACCCACAATCAGAAGATAAAACTTCATCCCCCATTTTCATTTGCATCTAAGCATTCTATTGACTATAGAAAATCAGAAAGCTGAAAGCAATACCTTTAATATTTGCATAGTGGAAAGATGTATTCTTTCCTTTCTCTTTACATGGCTTTCAGCAATTAATAACATTTTACAGGTTACCCCAGAATGACATTAAACATTGATGTGAAGACAGAAAGTCTACTTGTACTCATTAAATTCCATATTCCCTTCCCTGCTGGATGATAATGGTCAACTTTATGATGGCCTTTTATGATAGCCATGGAGCAGTAGTGGATTACAGGCCACTTTGCAACCATAGCAACTGCAGTCTTGATCGTGAATCCAACATATGCCTTCAATCCCTTTCAAATGTAACCAGGCTTGCAGATACATTTGCAAGATGCTTTTGGTCTTTTTATTAACGTAGGCCTTCTAAGATCAAGGGGACCCATTTCAGTAACTCTCTACCTGCAGAGTCATGACATGAAAATAATAACTCAAGAAGCCTAACAGGTAAGCACTTGGATAATCAAGCTATGCAATGAATTAATAGCCTGTGGTTTTTTCACATCTAGTTTGCATTTTAGCTGCTCAACTATCTTAAAATGATCAGAGCTGAATAGGAATGCTCAAATATGCACTGGTTTGGTTAATGTTTTGCCCACCATTTGTGAATAGAGCTCTGTTGTTGTTTTCCCTATAGGCTGTTTGCAATAAGATTGAGCCTGTTTTTGAATTACATCATTGTTGAATTACTTTTCATACACTCAGTGAACAATGTACAGTACCATCATAGCATTCGATGTATTGCATTCCCAATCAGCCTTATGGAAGCCCTCATTTCCCCTTTGTCCCATAGACCTGTCTTCTTTACTTGCACTCAGCAGCCAGATGTATAAACAGTCAGAAATTCATCCAGTCAGTGATGAAGAAGAAGAAGAAGAAGAAGAGTTGGTTCTTATATGCTGCTTTTCTCTACCCGAAGGAGGCTCAAAGCGGCTTACACTTGCCTTCCATTCCTCTCCCCACAACAGACACCCTGTGAGGTGGGTGAGGCTGAGAGAGCCCTGATATCACTGCTCAGTCAGAACAGTTTTATCAGTGCCATGGCGAGCCCAAGGTCACCCAGCTGGTTGAATGTGGGGGAGTGCAGAATCGAACCCGGCATGCCAGATCAGAAGTCCGCACTCCTAACCACTACACCAAACTGGCTCTCTGCACCTGGAGTATTGTGTGTAGTTCTGGAGGATGTACTTCAAAAAAGGATGTGGATAAAATTGTGAGGGGGCAGAGAACAACAGCATGGCCTGGGGACCAAGCCCTATGAGGAAAGACTCAGGGACCTGAGAATGGTACCATCTAAATAGTGGGGGAGGGGGAATTCACAGAGTAGTTCAGCAGTGGAATAGACTGCCTAAGGAGGTGATGAACAACCACTCACTGGCAATCTTCAAGCAGTGGCTGAACAGATACTTTAGGCTGATCCTGCACTGAGCAGGGGGTTGGACTAGTTGGCCTATATGGCCCCTTCCAACTGTATGATTCTTTACATTCTGTATCTTTGAAATCTTTGACATTGGTGTTCATTCAATTCTGTGTCATCACCAAAAGTGTTTATCTCATTTGCATGTTCATACAGCTTTAAGGAAAGTTCTAGCTCCTCTCAATATCAATAAATTTATTGACCTAGAAGTATCTTGTGCCATGAACAATCACAGTTCAGCAGCACAATGATGAAGAAGAAGAGTTGGTTCTTATATAAGGTGACCAGACCATTGACCGGGGGGGGGGGGGGTCTTGATTAACAGTTTGGTTTATATGGAGGAACAAAAAGTTTCACAGAACGCATAGAATGCAAAAATAATATTGTAATATATATTTTTACTTGCAACATAAGTACAATTTGCCAGGTACACCCAGATGTCCCTCCAAAAGTGGTACAATGTGGTCACCTTATTCTTATATGCCGCTTTTCTCTACCTAAAGGAGTCTCAAAGCAGCTTACATTTGCCTTCCCTTTCCTCTCCCCACAACAGACACCCGGAGAGGGAGGTGCGGCTGAGAGAGCCCTGATATTACTGAAGAAGAAAAGGAGTTGGTTCTTATATGCCACTTTTCTCTACCCAAAGGCGTCTCAAAGCAGCTTACATTTACCTTCTCTGTCCTCTCCCCACAACAGACACCCTGTGAAGGAGGTGAGGTTGAGAGAGCCCTGATATCACTGCTTGGTCAGAACAGCTTTATCAGTTCTGTGGCGATCCCAGCTGGCTGCATATGGGGGAGCTCGCCAGATTAGAAATCCACACTCCTAACCACTACACCAAGCTGGATTTCAGATGTAATGCAGTCATGGGGGTACTTTAACTAGAGCAGTACAGTGAAAATCCTGCAGATGATCAGTCTTAGTGTTTATTGAATTCCATGTTGTTGTTCAGGCTATTTTGAATATATGCATTTTTGCACCACTTTATGAAGGTCACTTTTTCCTGGTTCACAATTAATGTTTGACAACAGAAACACTTAACACAAGCATCTTAATGGGAAAAGATTCACAGAAGATGTTTGCATAATACTCACAGGTTATTTATCTACACAATTCGCCAGTGTGGTAGAACACAATCCTGAAAATCAATTGTATTTCAGAAGAATGAAAATTATTCAACAACTTTCCCCCTTTTCTGGATACTTTATCGAAGATAATTGTGGTATTTGAAATATTTAGTCTAGCATAATATGCTTTTAGAATGTCTTTATAGGGACCATTTAACCGCTGTGAACTGGCTTTCACAATACACTCGGTTCTTCCAAAGCTCAATTGTTAAGCAAGAAGTATAGGGAAAACAAAGAGTGAGACAAGAGAAAAAAGAGTCTAGACAAAGGTGTTGCTGGTCATGGACATGGCAGATGTGACCATTTGAAATATGTTGTCATCTAAAGCAATGACACTGACAGCATTTGAGATGAAGGGCCTTGAAATGCAAAGTTATCTAATTTGAAAACCCATATAGAATCATAGAGTTGGAAGGGGCCATACAGGCCATCTAGTCCAACCCCCTGCTCAACGCAGGATCAACCCTAAGCATCCTAAAGCATCCAAGAAAAGTGTGTATCCAACCTTTGCTTGAAGACTGCCAGTGAGGGGGAGCTCACCACCTCCTAAGGCAGCCTATTCCACTGCTGAATTTCTCTTACTGTGAAAATGTTTTTCCTGATATCTAGCCTATATCGTTGTACTTCCAACAAGTCCATTCCAATCTGAGCTTGGGCACATTAGCATGGAAGGAATAGTTGGCTGGCAACCTGGGTTACTGGCACCTGCTCCTAATTCTGCCTTCCTTGTTTTCTCTCTTCCCCAAATCTCATTCATCCCAGCATGAAGTCAGGAGAAAGAGATCACAGTCCTTGGCCTTGGGCAGAGGCCGGCACATTTGAAGGGGTGCAGGGGTAGCTGGTCAGACATTGCACAACCCTGCTCATGTTGCTGCCTCTGTCCATCTTCTGCATCTGCCTTCAGCCCCAGCTCCTGTTCATTCATCCCAGCAGAAAACCAGGCAAAGGAGCCTAGGCTCCTCATCTTTGGGTGGCCAGGTTCAGTGCTGAGCCCTGCTACAACAGTGCTGCTGCCACCCATCTTCCATGCCTGGCTTCACTCCAAAAGTCTCCATCATCTTCACCTTTGGCCCCATGCCACTGACCACATTTTCTGCCACTGATCTGTGTAGTAATAGGATAAAAATGTTAAAAAAAATTAAAAGTGCATAATCTGAGCTTTAGCATCATGCCATTTCTTTCTTTATAGGTAAAGGTAAAGGTATCCCCTGTGCAAGCACCGAGTCATGTCTGACCGTTGGGGTGATGCCCTCCAGCATTTTCATGGCAGACTCAATACGGGGTGGTTTGCCAGTGCCTTCCCCAGTCATTACTGTTTACCCCCCAGCAAGCTGGGTACTCATTTTACCAACCTCGGAAGGATGGAAGGCTGAGTCAACCTTGAGCCGGCTGCTGGGATTGAACTCCCAGCCTCATGGGCAAAGCTTTCAGACGGCTGCCTTACCACTCGGCGCCACAAGAGGCTCTTCTTTTGCTCCTTATAGCAGGGAGGAAATCACCTTACAATTGAAAAGTTTGAAAGCTGGATCCATCAACTGACCTCACCTTGAGAAAAGAAGTTTAACTATAGCCCCCAGACTTCTCAAAGCTCATGCTTGAATAATAGATAAATGTTCTTTCCAGGAGAGTGTTTCAGTGAAAGTTATTCCAAGGTATTTGTAGGAGCTACATTGTTGAATTGGTATACCAAGAATATTCCATACAGATTTTATGGGACACTTCTTGAACAACAACATCTTGGTTTTTGCATAATACATGTTTAACCTTTCCTCTTTGCAAAGTAGACCTAGCTTCTTTAACAATCTGACATATGGGGGGGGGTAAATTAATATTTTCTTAATTATTGTTTTGTAAAGAGCAGCTAAGTATACCAGATTGTTTCATAATAGAAGGTCCAGGAACTTGTTTTTGACTGTATCTGATATGTTCTATTCTCAAGGCCAGAGACAATTGTTTATATCATGCCATTGTTTGGGTTACCAGAGGATTGAGAAAGAATGGGAAATTACCCTTTTTAACCTTTTTCCGGTGATTTAGCATGATGGCAATGTGGTGGTCCTGTGGGATGTACAAGAGGGTGGAGACCCCAGGTTATTGGTTTGACCTGAAAAGCATCATCTTTCCCTGCCTTCAATGGAATATTATAAAATCTCATGTAATCCTTTGTTCAACACACAAGCTTTTTCTGGGACAACCCCCTTGTGTCATTTTGTTCTTCTGCAGTTGAATAAAATCATAAAAGGTATTCCAGTCTAGTGGTCACTCTGTTTGAGTACTGCATACTAGGCAAACAATCCCAAAATGCCCAGACCAGGCCCTGGGCTATCAGTTTCTTGGCACCCAACGTGGCACCATTCAGGCCAATTTTAGTCACAGAGACCAACACCATCTCAGCTGCATATAGCAAAATGGGCACCATTGACTGGCTGGCAGATAGAGACATGAAATATGGACCTTCTAGCTTAAATGTTATATCATTGATGTACAAATTTAACAACAGGGGGGCCAGCACACAACCCTGTTTCACACCCCTTTGAATAGGTATTTCATTGGTCAGTGCACTGGAAGTCCCTTCGTTGATTCTTATTGTGGTCTTTAGTTGTTGTTATTGTTGTTAGGTGCGAAGTTGTGTCCAACCCATCGCGACCCCATGGACAATGATCCTCCAGGCCTTCCTGTCCTCTACCATTCCCTGGAGTCCATTTAAGTTTGTACCTACTGCTTCAGTTAGTCCATCCAGCCACCTCATTCTCTGTTGTCCCCTTCTTCTTTTGCCCTCAATCGCTCCCAGCATTAGGCTCTTCTCCAGGGAGTCCTTCCTTCTCATGAGGTGGCCAAAGTATTTCAGTTTCATCTTGAGGATCTGGCCTTCTAAGGAGCAGTCAGGGCTGATCTCCTCTAGGACTGACCCGTTTGTTCGCCTTGCAGTCCAAGGGACTCGCAAGAGTCTTCTCCAGCACCAGAGTTCAAAAGCCTCAATTCTTTGACGCTCGGCCTTCCTTATGGTCCAACTTTCACAGCCATACATCGCAACTGGGAATACCATAGCCTTGACGAAATGCACTTTTGTTGGCAGGGTGATGTCTCTGCTTTTTAGGATGCTGTCTAGATTCCCCATTGCTTTCCTCCCCAGGAGCAAGCGTCTTTTAATTTCTTTGCTGCAGTCTCCATCTGCAGTGATCTTGGAGCCCAGGAAAATAAAATCTCTCACTATCTCCATTTCTTCCCCATCTAAAACCCAATGGACAAGTTCAAAAGGTCTTTAGTTAGCGTTCTCTAATTAGATAGACTAAATGGTCATCAACCCCCAGATTCAGGAGCTTCTGCCAGTGCCTTTCCCTGTCCAGGGAGCCAAATGCTGTAGCAAGATCAACAAAAGCTGTATGTAGTGTCCTTGTGGGGTCTTTCATGGCTGGGGAAGTAAGATGGTACAGGATCTGGCAATGTTCAATTGCTGAGTGCCCCCTTTTAAAGCCTAATTGATATGGATGTAGTATGTTATTAGCTTCCAGCCACTCATCAAGGAATTTCTCATAAAGTTTAAAAACAAAAGGCAAGAGGTTGATTAGTTACCGGGGTCATTTTTATCACTTTTTTTGTAGATGGGGACAATAACACTTGCCCACCCCTGAGGAATTCTGCCAGTATCATTAATTTGAGGGACAATTTTGAAACCACAGGGACCAACCACTCAGAGAAAGCATTATAGTATTCAGATGGGGTCAGAGCTTCTCCAGGGGCCTTATTAGACCAGAGTGACAAAATCAGTTCCTTGATCTCATTTACAGACACTGGAGACCATGTTGGTAACAAGTTAAATGGCTTGTAGAGTCCTACATTCATTATGCCATTCCCGGATATCTTGAAGTAATGTTTCTGCCATGTGCTTGCCTGGATGGAGGTTCCTATGCAAGACAGTAAATTCTTATTGCTCAAAGAAATCAAGTGCCCAAAGCAGGATTCATTCTTACTATTAACTGCCTCAGTCAAGTTATTTCAGAAGTGAATAGAATGTTCTTACTTCTTAATCCAACTTCAATATAATTTGACTAGATCAGATATCGGGGGTGGGGGAGAGAAATTGCTTGTTCCCCACAGTTTGATAATTTTTGCATGTTTTTTCTGCATTCATTTTTCAAAGAGTAAAAATCCAGGAACCATTTGGCTCTGTCTCTAGTACTGCCCAGTTCTCATGGGCCCCTAGTCAATGGTCTCTTTGACCGTTTATGCACTAGAAGTTTCATGCTGTGCTGCAGACTGGAGTTTTAGTCATGGCAAGTTGCCCCACCTATTCATGCCCCCACACAGGGGAGCATTTGGCCTGGTGCACCTCATCCACCTCCTATTTGTGCTCCCGCCTGGGAGCTGGGGCAGTGAAGTTCCCAGTGCATAAATGGTCTTTCTGAGGAACAATTGAAGCTTTATGTCAGATTAGATTAGATATAAGAAGGGAGTTTATGACATGGAGGGGGAATGCCATCCTTCCCACTGGCCCCTGTTTTGTTTTCACTTGCTGCCCCCTTAGCCCTTCCAAAGTTACCTCCTTCCCCCTACCCTTCTTTTGCCACGTCTTAATACTCCACTAGTTTTAAACCCACACATGCACACCTCAACTACTGGGTATGTTTGAGTATTCTGTTTACTTGCTCTATTCCCTGCTCCAAATTCAGTATTTAAGGCCACTAGGAGACCATGAAGGGGGATGAGGTACTGAGATTCTGTCATACAACAAAGATAGTTTATGTTAAAGAAGTGGCAGTGGCTACTATGCCATAGCTCTTGAGAGAAGAAAAAATAAAGCGAAGACAACATCGAGAAAGTACAGCAGTGGATTTACTAAGGGTTGCGTTTTTTGCTAAGATTTGGTACTTAAGTTACAAAAGATAATGTTAAAGTTTGTGTTCTGATTTGACCTGTGGAGAAAGGAGTCCCTATACATTTCTTTCAGATGAGTCTTTTTATTGCATCCTTCCAACCTGAAAGTAATAAATCAGCTGTCTAGTTTTGAAAGCTGATCTTAAAAAATGACTCTGTTATCATAGACATGTTATCAGCAGAAAAACGTTTTTGGTGCCAAATCCTTTTTCCTCTTCATTGACAATAGGATTTCAGTGAGCATTCTGGATCTCTAGGGAAAATCTACTGACTTTTGAGGTTTGGCAAGATCACAGAAATTTCCAAGCACTTAGGTATACATGTACACTGTCTTCTAAGCAGGCCTGCTGGGCAGAGCTCTTTTCTTGTTTCTCATTTAAGTTGAAACACTTGCCAGGTGAGCAGAATTTCTTGGCTGATGCTTTGTCCCAGCTTCCATAGCATGACAATCAAGTTGACCCAATATTAGATACTGTGCTATCACCCCAGAAGCTCAGACTGGCCACAGTCAATTGTGGTCAAATACAGCAAGAGGCTGGGGGGTGTGGCCAGCCCTAACTGGTTCCAACAGAACCTGGACAGAGGATGCTGAGTTAGGACAACTCCATGCAGAGGTGACTTAACAAGAGGAACAGTTCTACAAGGTGGGCCTTATCTACATTCTGGCAGTCAACTGGAAATTAGAGTTGCTGATGTGCTATGATAGCTGGGCAGCAGGGCACTAGTAAGTTAAAAAAGTTACATTGCGTGAGTGGCAGTATTGATGACCAACCATGAGAAAGGACATTGAGATTTATGTTCAAGGTTTCCCCTTCTGTCTGACAGCAAAACAAGCAAGGAGAAAAGCCTATGGGCTGTTATAGCCTCTTGAAACTTGCCTGGCTCCATGGACTGTGACTTCCATAAACTTTATCACTAACTTGCTTCTCAATCACTGTAAAATGACCATTTGGGTGGTGATGGACTAGTTCTCTAAGCAAATCCATTTCATTTTGTGTGCTTCCCATCCAACTGTGCAGTTCCTGGCTGTCTTGCTTGTTCAGTATGTCTTCCATTTACATGAACCACCCACCAAATCTCAGATAAGGGTTCCCAGTTTGTTGTCATCTTCTGGCAGGAGTTCCCAAAGTTGTTGAGGGCACAGCAAGGGTTGACTTCCAGTTATCACTGCAAATCTAATGGCCACACCAAATGGGTGAATCAAATTTTGAAGCATGACTTATGCTGCTATATCTCTTTCCAACAAGAAGATTGGACTGACTTGCTACTGTTTGCAGAGTTCACATATAATAATGCTGTTCAGGCTAATACTGGAATGTCTCCTTTTGAGGTGGTGAATAGGATGGGGGTATGCCCCCTCCCCTCCTTGGAGATGCCAGTGGATGCTCCTGGAGAATTGTCAGCCTGGAAGGACCAAGTCTGTCTATCATGGCTCTGGCTGATTGTCTCTTTGAACTTTGCTAAGAATGCTAATGAGGATTGTACCAACTGGAAGCTTCTCCCCAAAATAGCTTAGAAGGAGAGGGATACCAAACACCTTAGGGGAATCAGCCTTCTAAGAAACTGGGGAAGAAGCATGCAAGATGCTTCCCTATTATGAGGGTGGTCAATTCAGTTACTGTGGAATTTGAACTCCCAAGGAATTATAGAAAACATGCATTCTGTTTTTAATTGTAGTTTGCTCAAGAGAGCCCAACTCCCAGACCAAAGAAATCTTCCCCTGGATACTCCTGTTCCTGTGTTTATGGATGAAGAATATACATTACAAAGTAAATGAAATCCTTGATTATCATTTACATAGGGGAAGCTGCTGTACTTTGTGGATTTGAAGGAATTTCCAGAAGGGAAGATCATATCCATGTTTGGGCTCTCAGGTTCATACTGAACTTTCATGAGTGTTTCCCATACAAGCCTGCTCTGGATTGATGGAGGGAGGCTATGTTTGAGGAGGCTGGAGATCAAAATTTTTGCCATATCATGTCTTGTTATGTTTTTGCTATGTCTTGTCCTGTCATACTTGTGCTAAGCTTTGCCAATCTATATGCCCTGACATTATACATTGTTAATGATGAATTGATTTATTATGGACCAAGACCACCAAACAAAAATCTGTTTCAGAATACATATTCCATGGTCATACAGTAATGAGATATCAAAAGGGGCATACATATAATCACTAAAGATAATAAACACAAGTTGACTATTTACTCCCTAGCTGATTGGCTCTCCCTGGTAGTGTGCTGCCAATAGAGAAAGCACACTCTGCCAATGAAGGCCAATCACTTCAAATTGAAGTCTGCCCATCAGGGCCACTCAGTTCAAATTGCATGCAGACAATTCATTCTCTACATCAGGGGTAGTCAACCTGTGGTCCTCCAGATGTTCATGGACTATAATTCCCATGAGCCCCTGACAGCAAACGCTGGCAGATACTCATGGGAATTGTAGTCCATGAACATCTAGAGGACCAAAGGTTGACTACCTCTGCTCTACATGATTGCCCCCCTGGAAATATTACCCCCAATTGCAGATGACCTTCAGTCAGGAATAGTCCACCCTGGTTATTTAGCCCCAATCAGGAGGGAAACTTTGGTCAGAATGGGAGCCCGGAGATGAGTTGTCATTGCAGAGTCCCCCTCCCCCTCCAAAATATCCATTTTATTCTGGGGAGCTGATTTCCATAGTCTGCAGATGCCCTCCAATTCAAAGGGATTTCTAGGATGCACCTGGAGGTCAGTAACAGCTAGGTCAGGAATATTCCCTGAGGTATGGAGGCTGTGCCTAAAGAGTCCAGGGGTGGGCAGGAGCTTTTGCCATGTAGTCAGCTTCCAGGAAGACCACAGTGGAGGTGTGCCTCCTAGCACTCGTTTCCCTGGGTGCAACAGGCTATGCATCTAGCATAATATAAAATATGTAAAACAGAATGAAATACGTAAATTACAAAATAAAATAATTTCTTCCCACCATTAGTTCAGAGGCTTATGCTCCTGTATTCCATCCATCCAAACTTGGCTACTTTACAAGGTAATTCTTTATCTGATAAAATATTACAGAGGTGGTGCATTCTCTGTCCCTCAGGAAAGCCTTGAGCTATTGGAATGATCATGAATCTGCTTATAGATTTTACAATCAAATATGATGTGTTCTAGAGTCTTGACATTCCCAGAACAAAAGGGGTATAAGCGTTCTTCAAATGGAATTTATATTTGCCTTCAAGAACAGCAGAAGGGAGCACATTGTGCTTCATTAAAGTGAAGGGTTGTAGCAAACATTACATTTTTTATTTTGTTTAAATCATATTGTCTTTCAACATCACAGAGTCTTTGTTTGGCCAAAACTTTGGCCTGCCCATAAGACGTGGACAGGAGCAGATTTTCTGAGAGGCCATAATATACTTATTTGTTCCTCATTGATCTCAGGCAGAGTAGGACATAACTATCTTGGAGAATCAAGGGTGTAAGATCTTTTTTCGGGGGGGGGGGGGGGCTGACAAGTTTTAACCAATAAAAGAATGCAGCAGAACACTTCTTCGCTTGAACAGTAGTAATGTCAACTTCCAGCCAAAGAGCAGCATTAGAAATACAAGGGTGGGGGAGGGGCTTAAAATAGGTCTTAACAATTTAGACTGGATTTTTCCCACCTTAGCAAAATTTGAAGTGATGCTATATGGTATTCCATTGATTCCAACTGGGCAAGAGATTTCACACTGAACAGCTTAATAGCAAAAGAAACACAGTCCCCCCGCCCTTTAGACCAAATTTAATTTTGTATTGCTTTGGACTTTTCTGAGTTTTTGAAGTTACATGAGTTATATTAGCATTCCTTAGACCTGATGCCCAAAGGGAACTAGCCCTCAACTTTAAGCTTCCATAGGATGAAGGACCTGGAAACTTCCATCTTTCCCAGGGCACTAAATCCTAGCAAGTGCCTTCACGCAAGGACTGTCTTCTAATGGTCACCTAAACCATTTGGCACAGGGGTGAGGATGAAGCAAAGAGTAGATAAAGGAATAGTTTGATTAGGATTTTCAGACTAAGCAAAGTCACCGTGATGTCTAGCATTATTCTTTCCACAATGAGTTTTCTTTTTCATAAATAAAGCCTGTTCATTGGGAGCAATCAAAGATCCTCACAGTAGGTGGCTTTATCACCAATATGTGGATGATATCCAACTCCACCTTTCTCTCCTAATTCTGAGGATCCTGTTAATATGCTAAACTGGTATTTGGAGTCAATAATGGGCTGTATGAGTGTAAACAAACAGAAACTTAATCCTCACAAGACAGAGGTTCTCTAATAAAAAGATAGGGGTACCCAAAGTGGGTGTCCTCATCCAGCTCCACTTTTTCCTATGGTGAAAACTTAGATAGAAGAAGAAAAAGAGTTGGTTCTTATATGCCACTTTTCTCTACCCAAAGGAGACTATAAGTGGCTTACAATTGCTGTTGTTCAGTGTATGTATATGGAGGTAGGGGAGAGAAAAAGAGAGGGAGAAGTAAGAAAACTGCTTTATTTGTAACATAATTTTCAGAAGATTTAAGGGTCTAAGCAATGCAACAGTTAAAAGATAATTCTGGAGACACTGAAGTATAAATATGGTAAAACTCTGAGCTTGAGCTGTAACTCTCCTTTTTAATAGGCTTTTCACTTTTAGGTGGAACTGTTGTTTTATCTCCCTAAATAAAAATGTAATAAAATATCCATCATTTCAGAAGGGACCTACGTTAGGGTTTTGTTGCATTCAATGTTTCTTCTGGTGCACCAGGAAAACTATATCAAACAGGCAGAAGCTTTTGACAACAAACTAAACATTTATGAGATCAGAGGTTCCATTGATTTAGCTTATGATTATGAACTGTAATAAGCATTTGAAAACAATGATATGAAAATTTCTGCTTTACAAAAATATTTAGTTCTCTCCAGCCCTTTGTTTATTGTTCTTGAGAGCCAGCATGGTGCAGTGATTTAGAGTGGTGGACTTTAATTTGGAAAACTGGGTTTGATTCCCTACTCCTCCACATGCAGTCAGCTAGGTGACTTTGGGCTAGTCACAGAGTGTTCCACCTCATAGGATGTCTGTTGTGGGGAGAGGGATGGAAAGGTGTTTGTGAGCTGCTTTTGGACTTCTTCAGGTAGTGAAAAGTGGGGTATATAAATAAAGCTCTTCTATTTTAAATATAGAAGAGCCTCTCGTGGCTCAGGGTGGTAAGGCAGCGGACATGCTGTCTGAAGCTCTGGCCATGAGTTTGGGAGTTTGATCCCAGCAGCTGGCTCGAGGTTGACTCAGCCTTCCATCCTTCCGAGGTCGGTAAAACGAGTACCCAGTTTGCTGGAGGGTAAAACAGTAATGACTGGGGAAGGGAATGGCAAACCACCCTGCATTGAGTCTGCCAAGAAAACGCCAGAGGGCGTCACCCCTAGGGTCAGACATGACTCGGTGCTTGCACAGGGGATACCTTTACCTTTTATTTTAAATATACATGTTTATATACATGTTTGTCTGTTTCATGTTTGGTTGGTGTATAGGCCACTGGTACAAAAATCTGTACAATTCAAATGGCATGGAAAATATTATCCTAAATGATAAGGACTAAGTAATGGAAATAAATATTATGGATCTCCAAACAGGGTTACAGCTAGTCTTAAAGATGGGATTCACAAATCTGCAAATTTGGGGGGGGCAAGTCAGATTTGATTTGAAGAAGAAAGTTGGTTCTTATATGCTGCTTTTCTCTACCCGAAGGAGTCTCAAAGCAGCTTAAATTCACCTTCCCTTTCCTCTCCCTGCGGGGTAGGTGAGGCTGAGAGAGCCCTGATATTACTGCTCGGTTGGAACAGTGCTGTGGTGAGCCCATTTGAAAGTCTGAGTTTCTTTTATGGTCTTTTCATACTCAGGATGAAAGTGAAGTTGATAGAAATGTGGTTGTTAAAATCAGTGCCCTTTGTTGGAGCAATTGCATATAAATTTTGTTAAGACTGTAAGAGCTCTGATGGATCAGTCAACCAGTCCATCTAATCCAGCATTGTTCCTCACAAAGTGGCCAACTAGTTCCCCTGGAGACACAACAACAGGGTATAGAAGTTGGGGCCTTTACCTGATGCTTTCCCTGCTGCTGCCTCCTGACTTTGGTATATGAAACTCATTTGATCTCAGAAGCTCAATCAGCCCTAGTGAGTATTTGCATCGAAGATCCCCAAGGAATATTAGGGTCATAATGCAGAGGGAGGCAATGGCAAACCACTCCTGAATTCCTTTTGCCTTGAGAACCTTACACGGCTGCCATAAATCAACTGGTCCAAAGGCACCAACCTGCCAATGCATTTCTTACTTGCTTCTTCTCCAGAGTATGTCTTTTTCAAATAGGACATGAGGTTAAGTGAACAAAATAGCTGAGTGAACAAGATCCAGTATTCAGTTTGGGACCCTTGGACCATATATGCACTGGAGGTTTCATACTGGGCTGCAGGCTGGAGTTTTAGTTGTTGCAGGTTGCCCCACCTCTTCCTGCACCCACATGGAGGAAGCATTTGACCTTGTGCACCTCATCTGCCCCTGATTTGTGATCCTGCACGGGAGCTGGGGCAGTGAAGTTCCCAGTCTTGGAGTAGCATAGTTTTTAACTTTTCTGTCCCTGCACACTTTTGCCTAGTAAACAATCCTGCTACTAGATAAAGACAAAAAGCTTCCTGTGTTCTTTCTTTCCATGGGTCAGTATAGAATAGGGAAGGATATCACTTGCAATTTGTGAAATTATGCAAAGGTGGAAAGGTTAAACATGCACCTAAACTGGGGCCCTGACCAACCAGTCCCTTTCTTTAAAAGCTGGGAAGATCTAAACACAATTCATCACACTAATCAGACAACTAAGATACCCTGAGATCCTCCTGAAGGCAATGTCCTGACATAACTTCAGTTAAAAAAAAAACAGAATAAAGTTAGTGTGAAGACTTTAGTGGCTATTACCTGCCTCTTTATTTCTTTTTTTTAAGGCAAGCACAACTTTGGGAGAGAAAAAAGTCCAGCCTGATAGGAAAAGATCAAGAGTCATTTATTTATAAAGCTCCTAAGTACTGTCTGGAGGGAAAACAGAAACCTTCAACACATCAACAGAAGCTGTCTTGGGCTCCTGGGAGACATGCATATCAGAAAGTTCCCAGTGCCTTGAAAGATGACATCTGAGATTGAGCCTTCAATCGAAAATGGAACTGAAGGCTATGCTCTTGTGTAAGTGAACTTTCCTGAATATCTCCAGCACTTTTTAAACCATAAAAAAGAGCTCCCAAGGAGCATTTATTTTCATGGCCTTTTCATCTGACGTTTTGTCCATTTTTTCAATTGACACCATAAAACATTTCACCCAAGGACATGGGCGGAGAACTAAGGCCACAGGGAATTATATGCCAAGTTTGGTGCCCTGATTGGGGGATAAGTGACCATCTTTGAAACACATCTGTACAAATGTAGAAGATGGGTTCATCTAGGCAAAAATAAACTATAACAGTTTGGTAAAGTGGTTTAAAGATTTCAGACTAGGAACACAAACTTGGTAAATCACTACTCAGCCATAGAGTGTAGCAGGTGGCCTTGGTAGGGTCATTCTCCATATAGCCTTTTCACAGGGCAAAGGTAAAAATACAGTTTCTTGGAAGGAGAGCATGAAAACATGATAAATAGAGGATATTGTAGCTATACCTTGCTAGGGATAGCCCATTTGATCAATGGTCTCAATGTCCAAATTCAAAAGTGTTCAACCCAAATCATTCTTGTTTTTCAGAGGGTAACCATAAGTCTGCAGTAGAAAAACTAGTCCAGTAGAAGCTCAGAGACCAACAAGATTTTCAGGATATAAGCTTTCAAAACCTCATACCCTGATAATCTCGTTGGTTTCTAAGCTGCTACTGAACATGAATCTAGCTACAGTTGTATTTATTTATTGTTGTTCACATGTTGCATAGCCTTGATAAAAACAATTGGCATGAGAGATGTAAAATCATTGCTACAATTCAGTCATGGCTACTTGACAAAGGGAGTTAATATGCAGACAGCCACAAGCCTAATGGTTGTAGGTATGGTCGATTCCTAGACTAATGCTTGTGGTGCACTAGAAGGAGTGGAGCTTTGTCTATGCTCTCTGCTTTCAAGACCCTTATCAGCTTCCTGAGCATATTTATAGCACATTGAGCTTACTGATAGCATGACATCCCCCTCACTTCCAAGGGAATTAGCTGTCAGATGACTACTATTCAGCCAAATGAACCCAATGTCTCCCTAAGATGGCAGGGAGTAGGTTAAATTGTTGGACATTACCTGCTTGAATTGATTCTACTTGAGGCCTAAGATTGTATATGGTGGATACTGCATCCCTTTCATTTAATCTTAGCATATAAATTTTTCAGTATACAGATTTTTGTAAAGGTACCATAAGCAGTAGCATATTACTTACAAAAATAAATTGACCACTAAAAACTGAACTCTTAGTACCCTGAACTTTTACCTGTTAGGGGAAGAGGAAGTGAAGTTGTGTGTATTTTTATCGATTGACCTGCATATGAGTTAACATCAAGGTATCAAAATTCTGCAGAAGCATATCAAGTGTCATGAACTGGAAGTCCACTTTGAAAATAAAAAAATAGAGAAAGCAATGACTTTTCCCTCTGCCTCTCATTTTCCTTCTCTTCTTCTTATAATAAAAAGGGTTTCAAAGTACAGTTTGGCTCAGTTCCAATACTAAATAATAGATTTGATTATAAAGTTCAAAACCAAGATCAATGCAGTTCCTTGAAGCTAACCTCACTTTCAGAAAATGGTTTGGATGGTGTAGATTGATTTGCTCTACAACTGTTACAGTGTGACTTCCAATGCCATGTTTTACTTGGTCATAAAAGGCCATCAAAAAGGTTTAAGAGAATACAAGATTCAGACAATGCTTACTGGACTTAAACATGACTTTCCTTTCTTCTTTTATCTGTCATCAAATATTTCCTCTTTCCCAGACTTCCTCTTTGTTATAGTCTTTCTTTCCTGTATATCAAATAAATGTATTGATTTTCCTGATTTATTAAGTCCAGTAATTGTTAATTAGTATGTCAGTTTGAGCAGCTAGGAACATTCAGCGGGAAAGGTAACCACGATTATGCTGATATTCCATGTCTATGCAGCTGGGTGACATTTCCAGAGCAAATATGGATTGTGAAGGAGCTTGATTGTGAGGATTGCCACTATAGAAAATAACAAGACAGTTTTTTCAATGGCTGCAGACACTTTAAATGCTTGGTGGACCGTTTACACATTGGGAACTTCACTGCCCCAGCTCCCATGCAGGAAGTCTGGAGTCCCAAAGATGTCTGGAATCTAACCTATCCAAGCTCTGCTGACTTTGGCAGAGGCAGCCCTTCCAACAAGCTCTTGGGAAAATCAGAGAAGGATTGGGAAGCTGGACTGCAGCTGGGAAATGATTCTGACCTGCTATGAAGTGTGCCCAGTGGCAGTTCCCAGGAAGGTATGCAGATGAGACTGTGGTAAGTGCACCTATCCCCTTTGTAATGGAACAAGTGACTGTGGGTAAACCTCTGGTAAACCTTTCATGGGATTCTTGACTTGAGATTTTCTTGAGGTCTGATGATGCACTACTCAAACCCCGGGGGGGGGGGCATCAATCTACCTCACCAGCCCCAGCCCCAGCCATAGACCTGAAAGGAAGGGAAGGTGATTTTAAACTGCTTAGAGACACCTGAGGACTGCTGGGTGACTGTGGACCATTCCCAGTTCTCTCAGAGCACTCAGCTCAACCTTGCTCACAGGGTGTCCCACATCCCTCACAGGTGTCCTCACAGTCCCACATCCCTCACAGGATGTCAGCTACGGGGAGAGGAAGGGAAAGTGATTTTAAACTGCTTAGAGACACCTCAGGCCTGCTGGGTGACTGTGGACCATTCCCAGTTCTCTCAGAGCACTCAGCTCAACCTTGCTCACAGGGTGTGTGTTATGGGGAGAGAAAGGGAAGGCAATTGGAAACTGCTTTGAGACACCTGAGGCCTGATGGGTCACTGCAGCCCATTCCCAGTTCTCTCAGACCTCTCACAGCCCCACATCCCTCACAGGTTGTCTATTGTGGGGGGATGAATGTAAATGGTGTTTTAAACCCCTTAGAGATTCCTTTTGGTAAAAAACAGCAGGGTACAAAAATCCAGCTCTTCTTCTTCTTCTAAGGGGCAATAGTATCATGTGGGCACATAACATATCTACATTAAAAAAATGGAGACAGAAGGAGCAGGGTGGAAACCTGTGTACTGTGACTACCCCATGTGGATTAGGGCAGGGGGACATTTCAGTTGTGTCCTAATTAAAACAAGAAGGGAAATGAGGTTGAATGCAGAACTGGGAAGAATTGATTGCCATGTAATCTCCCCCTAAAAAGAGTCTCCAATCTGATTTTCCCTTCACATAACTGAATACATGGCTCTTGAAAGCTCATCTGTAACCACTATGCCACAATTCCCGAAGGTCAGTCCTCTCCCACACTCAACTAACATTCCAAACCACAGGTTCTTGACACCCATCTCTCCATACCCACATCCTCATTTGTCAACACACCACCACAACCCCCCCCCACAACACACACATTCAACCTCTTGCCCTTACAGACTGGACAACCCCTCCTCTTCCTCTTCCCAATGCCAAGCTCTCTCTATCTTAATCACTCTCTTACTTTCTACCTCCCTCTCTCTTTGCTATTTCCCCCTTCACCCCTTTGCCAGTGCCCGATGTATCAGCTACAACGGGCTTTAATTCTAGTACTTGATATAAAATCCTATTTTTTCTTTTCATTTTTACTTTCCTTTGTTCTTTATTCTCCCCACATACACACACACACACACACACACACACAATTTTTCTCTCTGATAGAAAAACTATCTCAAACACCGATGCATCAAATGAAAAACTCTAAAGAAAGATCCATGAAGAATATTAAGAATATTCAGATAAACATTCAAGAATCAGAGGAAACAACCAGACTCCACCTATTCAGAGAAATGTCTGCAGGATTCCAATCCTTCATGTCTCTGGCTAGCAGAGCTGGAAAACACATTACTTAAAGGATTTTCAGCTATTTATTTACTTTGGTAAAGGGTAAAAACAAAGAGCCTTCTTCCACTTTGCTGTTAAGAGAGGTCTTTGAAGTTTCTATGACCAAAGATATGATGGGGGAAGCTAGGAGGATACTCCCTAAGCTCTGAAGAATGTGCTCCCAACTGAAGTAGATGTAACTGTTGCTGTTTTCTTTATTCCTATGAAGATCAGACACTTAAAAAAAAAGGATTTTGAAATTATTACTCCAACCAACTGGATAAACTTCGAGACAGAAATTTAATCATCAACCTCTGCTTGAAAAAGTGAGAAAATGTGAGAAGCAGATGATTCCCCCCTTATATGTGAATTAAAAAAGAGAAGTCATCTATTGTTAAATCATTAAAATATTTGCAAGCATAATTATTCTCATTTACTAAGTTTACATACAGCCACTTTAAAATAGTGACAGTGAAAACTTCCCTGGTAAAAGTCACCACTACATACTTTGGAATGTAAACACAAGATATCCCACTTTTCATTGGAAGGCTTCCACTCAACTCAATTCATTTGTGATATAATGCTACCATACAGTGGACAAATACTGCCAGTGGGAACTGTAGATATTGCAGGTACAAAAACATATGCCTTCCATAAAAGGCTCCCAAGACTGAACAAACAACTCAAAAACTAATTATGGATACATGTCAAAAAAAATTGATATAAAGGGACCACAAAATGGATCAGAGACTATGTAAATTGAATATTAGTATTCAATTAATAAACAATCATCTTCACTGTTTAGAAGAATCCTTTAAAACTATCCAATTTAGTCGAGGATGATATTAAGAAATTTGTGAACTCTGTACATTTTAGGGAATTTTTAGAGAAAATTCAATTGTTTAAAGAGAAAAACTGAGCACTAGAAACAAAGATGAATGAAGCCAACTTGAAGCAAACTGGGATAACTTGGTTCTTTTGGAGCTTAAACAGAAGAAACTTATCCTGAGTTTGATACTACAGCTATAAGTGTTCTGCATCTCACTGCAAGCCTCCTAAGTAGATTGTAGTCAGGTGATTTGATAGTTTTTTGACACCTAACTTTCTAAGAAGGTTGATTGAATCCAGCTCAAGGTTAGCTAGGGTCATTTAAACAGGAGGAAGCTCAGGAAACTCCTGAGGTTCCTAGTCAGCTCAAGGGCACTCAGGCCTTCTTTTAGATGTTGGAGAACCCCTGATTTGCAGAGTGCCAGGACAGCCAACTTGGTGTAATGGTATAGGAGCAGTAGCTTCTGATCTGGCAAGCTGGGTTTGATTCCCTGCTCCCTCACATGCAGACAGCTGGGTGACCTTGTGCTTGTCACAGCACTGATAAAGCTGTTCTGACCGAGTATTTAGGGATCTCTAAGCCTTACCTACCGCACAGGGTGTCTGTAATGGGGAAAGGAAAGAGAAAGCAACTACTACTACTACTACTACTACTACTACTACTACTACTACTACTACTACTACTACTACTACTACTACTAGGGTCAGTCAATCATCAAGGGATTCTTGTTGGTAAATGGTGCCCTGAATATAAAGAAGGCAGCCAAGGAATTGGGCTGGAACACATCCATTGTGTGGCCCACCTCCACCATCTGGTGGTTAAAGATGCTCGTGGGCAGGGATCTGAAAAGGAACCCTGATTGACTGCCAACATTCAAGATGGTGACAGAGCAGTAGCAGCATTGTTAGAGGCTCTCCTACGTATTTTCTTTCTAATTAACTCCTGGAGCTGGCTTGGATTGCTTCTTTTATTGTTGGTGCCACCTGATTTACCCTGAGACTTTACAGCCAAGTTTGGACTGCCAACATCCATGAGTTCTGACCTCTCATCATGAAGTACTGGAACACTGTGCTAGCTGAGGGATGTCTATGGCCACATTCAGTCCTTTTGAAGAGGTGCACATTAGTGGGAAGAGCTGTCCCCTTCAGCCTAACTGTCTGGAAGATGAGCTGTTTTGCTGGGGGATCCTCAGATCCCAGTGGAAGCAAGGATTAGGAGTGGGGCTTCAAAGAGGTACATTTTCAGAGACCAGCCTCCAAAGCAGCCAATTCTGCCCGGGGAGGTAATCTTTATATTCTGGAGATTATCTATCGTTCTGGCAAATCTCCAAGCCCCTCCTGGAGGTTTGCAACTGCCTCCTCCATGGCCTCTAGGGGCACAGAACCAAACTTCCCACACTACATGGGAGATAAAATATGACATCATATGACAAGTACAGGGTTGCATCTGGGAGAGCCAGGACCCCTAGCTGCCCTGTTCACCTATGTGCGTCCTTGCCTCTGTGGTCCCCCACAGTCCTAGCACCTGAGCAGTATGGGGGACAAGTTACTACAAGAGTACACCCTTCTCTGTGTCTTTCTTTTACATTAGGCTAGCATTTCCAAGACAGGGGAGCACTATGTGGATCAGAGAGCCATGGCCCTCTTCCAATTTATAGATATTGATTAAAAGAACAAGGTTTAAAAGACTGATATTTAGCACAGCACATAGAGTAGGAGGAGGAGGAGGAAGAGGAAGAAGAGTTGGTTCTTATATGCCCCTTTTCTCTACCCGAAGGAGGCTCAAAGCAGCTTACAGTCGCCTTCCCTTTCCTCTCCCCACAACAGACACCCTGTGGGGTGGGTGAGGCTGAGAGAGCCCTGATATCACTGCTCAGCTTTATCAGTGCTATGGTGAGCCCAAGGTCACCCAGCTGGCTGCATGTGGGGGAGTGCAGAATCAAACCTGGCAAACCAGATTAGAAGTTCACACTCCTAACCATTATGTCAAAGAGACAAAATGAACTGGGTGAAATCCAGTCCTTCCACAGAAAAATACCCTATCATATATTAAAGAGGCTCCAAAGACTCATCGTATTGCTCACATGTTCAATTAACATGTGAAAGGGAAGGTGAACAATGGCTTAGCAGCCCCTCCCCCTCTCCCCAGCCTTGAGGGAAACAAATCCTGTCCTTTTGAAATGGCAGTGGAGGCATTTCATCCCAGGTTCCGTGTCAACTGAAATCAAGTCCATTAAAAAAGGAAGATTTCTGGTCAGCTGTATCAGCAAACAAACAAAACCCATAGTTCATCCAGGCCACAAAACATAGTCCAGGTTTTCAAAGTGACTTTGAAGAAACCAAATGAAACTGAAATTCTTGTTAGACAAGTCGTTTGAAAGAAGCTGAGCACTTGGAAACATCTCAGCATTGAATTTAATTCTATTTGACCTAAACATGATTACATGGGGGAGGGTTGTTTTTGTGGAACTGAAGCCAACACATTGTCTTGCATGATATGAAGCTTCAGTTCAAAATAATCTCCAGAGTGTTAATTTGGCAGGGTCTTCAGTTCTTATATGCTTGTAGAAAATTTTATTTGGCACAAGGCTATCCAACAATAACTTTTGAATTAGTTATCCATTACACTGCAAAGTCCTGATGCTACTATGGGACTTTTATTTAGGTACTTAGGCAGGGAAAAGGTCCCAGGTTCGATCCCTGGCATCTTTAGTGGAAAAGGTCTGGCATTCTGATAGATCAAGTGATATGAAAGATCTCTGCCTGTGCCCCTGGAAAGTTGCAGCCAGTCAGAATAGACAAATGGTCTGGCTCATTATAAGACAGTTGCAAGTGACTTCATGTTCTATGGGAAATTTTCTATGACAGATTAGCACCAGAACTTCTCCCTATCCTGGATTGGGCTTCTTTCTACTCATTGGCTTAAGTTATGGATTCTTTCCCCTTGTCCTCTCTTTCCTCCTCTTCTTCCTGAACATTCAGGATACTTGCTATCCTCTCTAGTGTAGTTTATGCAAACTATATAATTTGAAATCAGCTTGGTCCTTCTTCAGCAGATCTTGAGATGCAGTTCATCCATTTTCCAAGAATTATTTCCCAGTTTGTACTGTGTAAGCTTCTAGATGGCAATTCCTGCAATGTTGTTTACTGTATAATTTACATATGGAATTTGATTTATGCAAGAATGCCAATGAGACTTTTAAAAAATTGTATTTTAGTACATCAGTCCCACATAAGGCATCAGGTATGAGAAGCACTGCTGGTAGAAGCAGCAGTCTCGAATCTGGGGAGCCAGGTTTGATCCCCTGCTCTACCACATGCTGCCAGCTGGGTGTCCTTGGACTAGTCAAAGTGCTGTTAGAGGTGTTTCCATTAAGCAGCCCTGAATTTATTCATCCCATTGTGCCATGAGAGATATTTGTTGTTCAACTTTCCCCCACTCTAACATACTCAGGGGCAAGATGTATTTCTAGCCTGTTTGGGGGGACAATAACCATGCCCAATGTTTGCAAGAAAAACACTTTAGCTAAAGAGGGAAGATATTCACCAAATAAAAATCTGTTTGATCTGCTCAAGTAAACACAAACTGCACTTTCACCTATATAACAGCTCAATGTGGGGTAATCATGTATAAATATGCCATTTCTCATTTCATTTAGTTTTATATGTATTTATTGTGAGTGTTATCATAATGTTTTTTAATACTATGGCATGTACCATTTTACAGAATTACGTATCCCATTTTATGCTATTCATATGCAAAAAACTGAGTTCAATTATAGCATGTTTTATTATTGCACTTTGTTGGTTTTGCCTGGGAAATGATGGCTGTTGTTTCATCCAGTGTGCCAAGGAATCATAAAAGAGTTACAGCTTCCATTTTTGTTTCTGTAGAAAAAATTGGGGTCATTTCTTTCTTGAACAAAACTGCTGTGTTTCATAGTAAAAGCAAATACAGACAGAAGGGACGGCTTGTAGTGTCTACAATCAAAAAGAGAGGGGAAAAACCCTATCCTGAGGCTACTAACAATGTTTTCAAAATTTATACAGAATAAAGAAAAGTAAAGCAAAAATTCTCTTCTTTCTATGTTGTTTTATTGTAGGATCCATCCAGAACGGTTTCTAGATATCTCCTGATTTCAAAGGGTAATTTTCCTCAGTGGTTGTCCTCTCACTTATAAGTAAATTGTTACTTCAGTACCTCTATTAAATCTATTAAATTGTTTAAAGTAGCGATCCCCAACTTGTGGGCAGCGGACCACATGTGGTCCGTCAACTAACTGGAGGTGGGCCACGAAGGACGCCTTCTCCCCCCCCCCCGGCCCTTTACTTCATCCCCCCCCCCCCGGCCCTTTACAACACACTTCGGGTGTCATTGTCTCCCATCACTCCCAGATTGCAGAGAAACAAGCTCAGGGTTCCCATTGATTTGTCATTGTCATGAGTTAAAATTTCCATGAAAATAAAATGTTTATTGTTGTGGCGTGTCTGTATCTTATTTTGAAGGGGTGTTTAAACATTACCATAGTGATCAGAGTCAGAGAGCGTTAGGGCAGTGGGCCTCAGTAAAACTGTCAAGCGTTGAGTGGTCCCCGGTGATAAAAAGGTTGGGGACCACTGGTAAAGTATACCTTGGCCTTTGGCCTTGCACTGTAGGGATGCTAGTGACCCAACTGCTCCCCAGTTTACTTTTCTTTATTCTGTATACATTTTGAAAATATTGTTAGTAGCCTTGGGATAGGCATTTTTCTCTGCTTTTGATTGTGCTTCATAGTAAAAGTGACATTAAAATGAGGTCCATATTTGCTTGTACGTGAAATCAAAATGTATAAAAATGAGCTCACATACATGTGTCATAAACATGATACAAAAATAGCATCTAGTAAAAAATATTATAAAATGAGCATCAAACTGTCATAATATAAACTGGATGAAAATACTTGTATACATACAAAACAAAAATGTCATAGGGGTTGTTTGCTCCTGTCTTTGGAATGTCTTTAAAACAACAAAAGAAGGAACAAAGTAAGCCAACCTGAAGACACATGCTAGGAACCTAAAAGGCTGAGCAGCAGAGTAAGTATGAAATATGAAAATGCAAATATTTATTTTAATTCATGTGCACATATAAAAATTAAAAATATCAACAACCATCACACACTATTGCACAAATCCAAAACCTTTTGACACATGGATAAATGACCAGATAACCAAATGTGTTTCAACCTCCCTTGGGGTCTTCTAATTTAAAATGCATTCCATGAGACATGTGAGAATACACTCAGGCTCAGAAAGGGCTTCTACAAAGGTGGCATTTTGAAGAACAAATATTCTAATTGGGTGGGGGGGCTCCAAGAGATATTTTGGTTACTTTTTATTAGTGTGGGAGCCTCTCCATTCATATTGTTTACCACCTTATAGTTCCCATTACTGCATCACATGAGTGCATGAGATGTTGATGTTTTTAGGTTTTATGTGTTCTTCTTCTTTTAGGGAGAATTAAACTTTGTTGTGCATTTCAGTCACTGTGAGCCAACCTGTCATAGTGGTCAGAGTGTCAGGCTACAACTGGGGGACTCAGGGTCTAATCCCCACTTCTCCCCATGGATCCTTGCTGGGTGACCCTGGGCCAGTAACATTCTCTCTCAACCTCACCTGACTCAAAGTGTTGTTGTGCGGATAAAATGAAGAAGTTAACAATGTGAGTCATTGTGGGTCCCAATGAAGGAGGAAGGTGGAGTGTAAACCATTAAAAAAGATACATGGAAGGAAGGGTCAGTCAGAGGCAAATGTATGAAGTCCCAGTTTTGAGTGACCAACTAAAATAAGGAAACTGGCAAACCAGAAGTAAAATTTGACAAAGCCTAAGGGAAAATCATTCTAAGTGGCCTTTGAAGCAAAGGAAATTAGTAACGTGGAAAAGCACAGCCACAACTCACTAGGGATGCCAGTTGATGGGGCTCAGCCAGATGGGTCCAAGTGTCCATCAACAAAAGGAAAAGGTGAAGAACAGCATTCCTGGCAAAAAGGTGGCCAGTCTCATATGTTGGGACTACAATCAGATTGGGTGCTGGTAGCAAAGATGCTGCTTTGAGCACCTGTGCAAAACATGTGGTGATACACACGTTATGTTCTTCTGCACATGCAGGGGAGGCCCCCTGTTGCCCTTTTGAGAAACCCAATCTTCTGGTAAGAAGGATGAGCGATCAGGAGATGGAGGAACTTCTGCAGCATTCCATCAACAAACAGGAATAACAGGAATGAAGAATAAAACAAGAGTAAAATGCAGTCCTGGTGTGAAACCTGCTTTGCAGAACAAAACAATTACAGACAATAATGTACGGTTACAGCAGTTGTGGTATTCATCTTTTCCGAGATAGCAGCTAAAATCTGAACAAGATCAGTGCAATCACACACATTTTGTCAGGTTCTTTCTCATTCAGGACTATCCCAATACAATGTTTCCTATCTAGATGGGTGATATTAGCCTTGGATAAGGAAATTCTCAAAACTTGGTTACAAACTGTCCTCCAAACTGTCCTCAAAATGAGGGCAGCCTAAGATTAAATTATTTCTTTTATTTATTATATTTATATACCGCCCTCCCTGGAGGCTTGGGCGGTTTACATAAAATGCAGAAACCATACGAGAAACAATCCATAACATATAAATAACCATAACATTAATACTACTAACTGATAATTTTAACAGTGGTAACAGTAAAGGTAAAGGTAAAGGTATCCCCTGTGCAAGCACTGAGTCATGTCTGACCCTTGGGGTGACGCCCTCCAGCGTTTTCATGGCAGACTCAATACGGGGTGTTTTGCCAGTGCCTTCCCCAGTCATTACCGTTTACCCCCCAGCAGCAAGCTGGGTACTCATTTTACCGACCTCGGAAGGATGGAAGGCTGAGTCAACCTGGAGCCGGCTGCTGAGATTGAACTCCCAGCCTCATGGGCAGAGCTTTCAGATGGCTGCCTTACCACTCTGCGCCACAAGAGGCTCATATTGCAGGCTCTGAGGAACTGTTTTAGCTCTTCCAGGGCCCTGATCTCCTCTGGGAGCTCATTCCACAAGGTGGAGATCCAGTGAATCTGGACTGGGACAGCCTTTGGGAAACAGGAATCTTATTTAACCTGCCTTTCATTGTTAGAAGGAAAGATTATCATTCTGGCTAGCAAAAATACTCCTTGTCTAACAGGAAAAGATAGGGAAGTATTTCTCTGTAGTCTGTTATTATTCCCCAGTGCTGTGGTAAGCATGAACTAACTTCCTCAGATCTCAAAAACTGAATTTCTAGATCTTCCAATCTATGAATAACGTGCAGCAATATTGAGTTCTCATCATGTCCAATCAGAAATTATAAATCTAATCCCGTTATTGCTATTTTATATTGGACTGAAGATAACCAGACGGACACAAAAGGAACTTCAAGTATATTGGAGAGCAGACTCCCTTGGAGGGTGTTATAATTACTTAGTCTTAACAAGGGTTCATTCTCAAATCCCTGAAACTATAAATAAAATCTCATTTTAACGCTAGATTGCCTCCATGTCACATATAGAAAAATATTGATATAGTCTTAAATTTTTTTACCAAATCATTCATTTAATTAAAACAAGAGAGACAGAGAGATTCCAATTTCACTGTGACAGTTTAGGTTTATAGGATCAAATAAATATCATCAGTCGAGGATAGTAAATATGTCCGTGGAACACAGTGTCTTAATTGAAAATTCAAATGACAGGGCAAAGCTGGTTTCGATAAAACATTCAGCAATGCTGAGTGAAAAATCAATAGCTGTTTTATTATGGATTTCTTCCTCCAAGCACCCGGGAAACACTCATTTCCCCCATCATAAGGTTTTAATATCCTTAGCTCTGCTTGTGAATTGGTTCCTCCTTCTTGAAGTTCTTGTGCACAATAGGGAGATAATGACTGCTATGAACCAGTGCCCTGCTCAGAGCATTTTAAAATGCTACTTGATTATATCTCTAGAAAGTGGGTGTTCAGATCCAAATTGGGTCTCCACCCATATTTCATCTTTAATGAATATTAAAAAGGAATTTAGTTTTTAAACCTGTCAATTTAAATTTCAATGCAGAAAAGGTGCATTGAAATGGTGGTTACCAAAACCTTAAGCTTAAACTGGAATTCAACTGGGAGCCAGCCAAATTGTTGGAGTACTTGTCGGATGTGGGATCTCTATGATGTTTTTGACCATTTACGCACTGGAAGTTTCATGCCGGGCTGCAGGCTGGAGTTTTAGTCATTGCCCCACCTCTTCCTGCACCCACATAGGGGAGCATTTGGCCTGGTACATCTCATCCGCCCCTGATTTGTGCTCCTGTACAGGAGCTGGGGCTGTGAAGTTCCCAGTGCATAAATGGTCTTAGTGAGGATCCTAGCCGCAGCACTCTGCACCAGTTGTAAAGGATGAGGATAGGCCTGTGTAGAGAGAGTTGCAGTCCAGTCTAGAGGTGACTGTCGCATGGATCACTGTAGCTAGGTGCTCTGGGTCCAGGTAGGGCGCTAGTAGCTTGGCTTGGCAGAGGTGGTAAAATGCCAGCCATGCTACCTTTGTGACCTGGGCTTCCATTGTAAGAGAAGCATCCAGGATCACACCCAGGTTCTTGATGGAGTGCATTACTGAGAGCTGCACACCATTCAGGGTGGGTAGACACACTTCCTCCCATGGTCCCTTCCTACCCAACCACAGGACCTCCGTCTTTGCAGGGCTGAGCCTTCAGATGACACTGCTTGATCCATTTCGTCACTGCTCCCAGACATCTGGCTAAGGGTTCTGGGGGAGAGTCAGGGCAGTCATCCATCAGGATGTCAAAGAGATAGTCACTGGGCCAGAGCCCAGTACCGTCTCATCCAGTACCCTTTGGAGCACATGCTGCTGAAACATAAAGCAGCAATTCTCCTGAATAAGCTGTTCTCCTGGCACTTATCCAGGAGTTCTAAGTTGTGCTCATAATTTTAAAGTGATCAACCCGCCTCTGTCTTGTTTGTGTATGTGTGTTTGAGAGAGCTGTATCTTTTGTGATCAGAACTATGGCCGTGACATCTGGCTAAACTAGCACAGGGTTGTGCTGAACATGAACAAAGGTTCAGGAGACAGAGAATAAAAGCAGTTTCTCACAGGAAACATGAATTGCCCAGCCAGAGGGATTCTCAGTGATGCTGTAATCCATGTGATGGATGCTCATTTATCTGAAAGTAAGCCCATTGTGCACAAGGGAGATTATTTCAGAGAAAGCAGCATGGAGAGACTAGGGTGAAGGAAAGGGTGGAGGAAAGGGGATGTGTTGACCAACCAGCCCACACATCATCTGTGATTTATCCAAACAGTGTTCATACTTTGATTCGAGACCTGGAAAGAACTCATCAATTTTTTACAGCACAGAGAATCTATCCAGAACTAGACATGCTTCCACAATTCTCCTCTTCTTAATTTCTGTGATGATGTTGTGATTCAATATTAATTTATCTTGTATACAACATAGAATATATTAGGAATTCTCTATTCATCCCAAATTTTCTGCAGTCCATCCCTATAGGTTTAAGTCAATTTCCATCTTCCCCACCTCTTTAATTTCTAAGATGTTCTTGTACGTTACTAAAATATGATCCAAAAAATTCTGAATGTGATGTGAAGGTTCTTATGAATCGTTATTATTGCTGTACAGTGTGGTACTGTACCAAAACAGGAATGCATGAGTGTCTAAATAAATCAGCACATAAAAAGAGTCTCAATTCAAACACAATTACATCAAGACTTTTTTGCTATGTTTGATCAATGTTCAGATGTTCAGCAATTAATTCAGCAGGATAAAAAATACTAACAAGTGGAAAGTGGCATACTGCATGTACTCCTGTTCTGAAATTAATTGTCTGAATGTTCCTCATTAACCACCAATTAAGAAGTAGTGGAGAACATAGAGGACTTCCAGAACAATAAAAGAATGATGGATGTGTGTGTGTGTGTGGGGGGGGGGATCCCTGTATCAAAGTGGGTCCTGCTTCCAAGTAAACATGATTAGGAACAGCCCGTTAGGCTGCAATCCTGATGTCAGGATTGTAGAATCTCTGTCATAAATTAGCCTGAGTTCCTCCATGTCAGTTATATTACTAGATGGGGCCCGGCGCCTGCTAGTCCCGGCCTTGTAGTTTGTAAGCAATAAAATAGAATAGTGATGTTATGTTAACCTTATCTTGTTATGGGCAGAAGGGGTTGTTTGTCACCTCTTTCAAGGATGGGAGTTTGGAATCCTGTTTTGCTTTCACATATGTCTTTTCTCACTCACCTCCCCCCCCTTGGGAACTGTCAAGTTTTGGGCGGGAGAAATGTATTGATAAGCTGAGGCAAATCTGGCTTCTAGTCAGATTTGACTTTTCAGTCCATTGCGTGTAGTGCTAATCAATAAAACTATTTTTCTTTTGAATAAGTTTTGTTGTGAGTTTCCTGTGCGCTTGACACCTGACATTCCAGTGCAATCAATATGATTTAAATGTTCATAACTGTGTGCTGGAAAAAGATATATATATATCAGTTTTGCTTCTTTCTGGCTTGGAAAATCTGCTAATTGATAAAGTATATATTCATAGTAAAGAGGCTGGAACATCCATTCTAGGCATGCCATCAAAGTGAGTCAGTAATTATACCCAGGGAATCCCTCTAAAGGCAATTGGGTAGTATGCACTTTTAAAAGAAAGCTGAAATTGGCCCACTGAACATAAACTGTTCCTACACGCTGACTCAGTCCAAGAAAATATAATGCAAAGCTCCCAGTAGACTCCCTGTCACATACAGTCCACTGCTGCCTGAGCCAACTGGATCCAATGAAAATTTGGAAAGGCACATTCTCAAAGTAGCCAAATCCCATTCTCTTTTAATTATGAGGCCTGGTTGTTCAGATGATGTGCTAAATCAGCCTTGTCCAGATGTAGTATAATTATACTGTTGAATTAGCCTTATGCTGAGATACATCATGTACCAGAAGCAATAATCAGTCCCATGAGCTCATCCATTCTGAGCACTTTTATCCCCTTGAGAAGGGGTATCTTTAGAATGTTAATTCCTCAAAACTCTCGTTGTTTCTTAGAGAGAGAAAATCACATGCAAAATATCTATATCTATATCATCCATATATAGTGTGGTGTTCCTTCCTTAGAAAATATGAAAGTAACTATGCTCAATCAGCTCAGTAGTCCTGCATCCTTTCCAATGGTCAAATGGATGTTTCTGAAAAGTCCGCTATGGCTGATTCTGCACTTACTCTGTTTATTCCGTTGTGGATCCTGCTGAATTCAGATTAATTTGAGCTCGGTTCTTCCTCTTCCCCCCCCCCATTGAAACAGAAAATGTTCTGCATGTGATTAGGGAAGCTCAGAAGGGGGGGGGGAGCCAAGAGTAGCCAAGAGAAATACTCTTTCTTTCTTTTCTTGAATGGGGGGGGGGAGGATTGGATACAGCAGAGGAGGGGGAATAAATCCAAGAGAAAACTCTGTTAAGGGACGTTAGGGCTTCTGGAGCTTCTGCTGAGAGACATTAGGGCTTCCTCTTGAAGGGAAGCCTTGCAACCTGGGAACAAAGAACCCTTTGAACTGATACCTTGTCCAATCAGGGTTTTTCTACAGCAGGCTCAACGCAGCAAGTCAGTTCAGGACAAGCAGACAGCTGCACACTTACTCATGCTGATTTTTCAGATATCGAGGGTTATATCCACTCCAGGATATCATGGGGAAAAGATAGGGTCACTCTGGATCAATCCTGCTTGTTGCATAGGAAAAATTAAATCACCCAAAATCAAAATGGAAATTGCATTCAGTGGGGACAGCAGGGATTGAATCGACCTGGGATTGTAATAAAAGCTCCATGCAGATTCAGCCCAGGAGAGCCTTCCCGGCCATCATCCCATGGCACTGGTACCCAGAGGTGTTCTGGCTCTGGAAATTAAGATGCTATGGTCAGGAGGTGCATGCATTCCACCAGCCAGAACCTGCTCAGGCAAAGTGGTCGCCCGTGTAGTGGCCATTGTGATGGTGGCAGTCAAGGTCCCCACAGTACTCCTATGACTATGGAAGTGGCCATCCCTGGTTCCATGGAGCTGATTGGGCATTCATCAAATGCCCAGGCTGAATCCTTATCCTGGAAAAGTGACACTAGCACACCCATGATCTCATTTAGCTGGGCATTGAATTTGGTTTGTATCTCTACCATCTCCCATTGCATGGCCACCTCTCTCTTCTGATCCATTCCTGTCTGGTTGCCTCCCACAAGCTCCTTCCAGTCAGCAAGGTGGTGCTCACAAACCATGGGCATTCAGAGTCCCTGATGGTCAGTCACATACATTCTTATCTTGGCCATCACACTCCATCGTTTCCAGATTAGGGTGCTGATGATTCAGAAGGACATGAGCTTTTGCATTCACTCTGGTTTCCTGTGGTGAGGCCTCCACTATGCTCTTCTCAGTGTTGATGTCAGGACAGGTATCAGGGCTGGAGAAGGAACTCAAGTCACCATCCACATGCATGTTGGCTGAGTGAGGAACAGAAGCCCAAATTTTAGGAATTTTGAAAATCCGTTAAGTTTCTTCAGTTGCCCAGAAAACAGTTTTTGACTTGGTGCAAAAGATGTGTTTGTTCTAAAGCAAGAAAATTAACCCAACAAGTACATTGTTAAAACTTGGGTAAAATAGAACAAGCACAGCATTTAACCACTTCCTCCCCCCCCCCGCAAAGGACCTGACAAGCATGGTAGTTCTTGAAAGGGAACTGACCAGGCAGATAGTGAGGTGTTTGAAGTCACGGTGCTGCATTCACAAGACAGGGAAGATGGGGAGGGGGGAGTTGTGAAAGGGAGAAGGAAGGGAAAGAAACTGGGTGCAATAAACTCTCTGCATCTATACACCAAACAACATCTACACAGAATCAAAACAAATGGAAGAAGTATAGCATTCTTACAGAAGGGTTGATTCTATGGCAGAGGACTGCACTGATATTGTTATCCTTTCCATGCATCAGGGCAGAATCTTTCCCAGTTTTGTGAAGTTGGATATAGAAATCTTCCTCCTCCCTTTCCCTTGCTGTTGTCTAAGTGGATACCAAAACCCGAAATATCAAATGGGTAGCCGTGCTGGTCTGAAGTAGGACTCTATTTTTGTTGTCCTAAATGTCAAAGGCATTTATGAATGTGTGGTTTTTTAGGGGGGTGGTTTCCTTCCATCACTGCTCAGAATGGGTGTTTTGATATAGTGGTCTTTTGAACTGGGGATTTTGTCTGGCATCATGTTCCTGCTCCCCTCCTATCTCCAGTGTTATCTGTCTTTCTGAGGGGAAAGGTGCTTTAATTGTTTCACCCCCCATTTATTTTTGTGATGCCAGAATCTTGATGTCCCATTTTTGGGAAGACACCCCTTGGTATGTGTTGTAATTTATGATTCTCCCAATCCCTTGGTCAATATTCTAACCACTACAATACTGCCTCTACTCCTCATTTTAGCATGCCTTGAATTGTAAAAACCAAATTAGATTTCAAGGGTGATATATACATAAATGAAACAGTCTGACATCCATCTCTTTGGAATTTCTCAGGGAACCTGACACAGCAGTTGTAAGAATGTAAAATGCAGAACTGATATTGATCAAAAATAGCTATTTTCTTTAACCTAGCATTAGAAATATATCATAATGGCAATGCTCCATTTCCCCACAATAACAAAATCAAGGCTCATATTCAGTGCTGGCTTTTTTGTTGTTGTTACATATACCAATAGACACTTATATTAAAGACCTTATATTAAAAAGAAATGTTGAGTATGACATTTAATGATTCTTTACACTGTGATTTACTTTGTATGGGGCTCTTGTTTTTGTATTCTGGAGACTTCAACCAATAATGAATATAATCTGGTGATTAAGTCTACTAAAGTTATTGTACTTAATTTGATAACCTAAAGGAGCCCCATCATTCACATGACATTCTTAAACTGAGTGTTACATTCTCATGCATCTTTTGGTGTGGTTTAGTGAAAAGAAATCTGAATTTAACTGAGAAATTGTGTGCTTCTCTACTGATCCAAAAGAGCTATGTCAGAATGTTGCAATATATTTTGATGTCCATCAAATACATTAAATGTGAGATGTAGTTGTCATGTTGGACAAAGTCAACTACCACCACCCTGTTGATTGTGGACTCATGATTTGGGTCATTACTGTCACATTGATTGTTTTATCATCTAGATTAGGAAGTTGATGACCAAACTTGACTTTGCACTTCATCCATTCAAGATTCAAATTCATCCTCAACTAATAAGAAATTAACCCTGTAAGCCTACAAAGTTCACATCAGCTCTTTTGGCCCACAGTAACAATCGTAAATCCATAGACATAATCTCTGCCATCAACCAATCAAATGTGACTTAATGTCAGATATGAGAGCACTGAATTTTCAATGAACTTGTTGGCTGTGTGCAATATTCAATAGAGTAACTTAGCTGACGTTGATATAATTTTGCCTTGAAGGTCAAGCCTGATGAGGTACCATCTCTATTTGATACCTTCACTTTCTTCAATTACTATAAATTTAGCTTCTGTTAACAACAAAAAATCTACCAAAATGTCTTTCATAAACCCATAAATACTGCATCAGCTCTTTTAACTAGCAACAGCTATTGTAAATCTATTATGATACATTTTCACAGTAGTACAAATCACAGAGAAACATAATTGACTTAAATCTATCATTCAAGATCTATTCTTGGCCCTGCCTGTAGGGATGGTATGCAGGAAGGATCCTTACACACAGTCCACAGTCAAAAGATCCCCAGAAGAAGTAGTATGAGGTTTTCTACTTGATATTGCCCCTAAGGATGTGCACAAACTGGCTGACAAACTAAAGTTTATCATAAATTTTGGCCAGTTCATGGTTTATGACTCAACTAGTACTAAAGCTTGTTGTGTTCTGTAATACAGTGGGTGCTAGCTCATGGTTTGGTGTGGGTCTAGTGGAAGCTGGAAACTGGAAACCCTAAGAGATCTCTCTGTGCACAACAGTCTTGACCCTAGTCAGGTTTCTGCACACCTGGGTAGTGTGGAATTTCAGAATCATGAACATGAACCTACACCAATCTGGCAACCTTACCTTCTGTCTGCAATATTTTCTTGACCTGTAATAGGTCAGGGGGTGCTAGGTGGCTGTGGGGGTGTTACACACTTTTGAAGCCCCACCCCCAGACTTCAAGGAATATTTCCAGACCAGGGACCGCCAACCTCCAGGTGGGACCTGGAGATCTTCTGGAACTGCTGCTCATTTCCAGTCTATAAAGATCAGCTCCCCAAACAAAAAAAAAAAACCCTAACCTCTCACATGCACCCCTTCAAAATGAAAGCAAATGGCCCCATAGACCCTTCAGCTAGCATAGTCTGTTGCTCAGCTTATGATGTCTGCCCTTCTGAAGACTGAGATCTACTGCTGGCAACTGTAGTACCTGTTGTTGTCCACAAGGCCAACATAAATATAATAAATATATAAAATAAATAAATAAGTTGTTGCCTTATAAAAGTGGATGTTATTCCCCCCCCCCCAAAGTCTCACTGTTTACTTTCCATAAGGATAGATTCAAATGGGTATCTGTGTTGGTCTGAAGTAGCACAATAAAATCAGAGTCCAGTAGCGCCTTTAAGACCAACAAAGATTTATTCAAGGTGTGAGCTTTCGAGTGCAAGCTCTCTTCCCCAGACTATGAACTTCCATCATGACAGTGGGAATATCTATATTTTGTTTTGACTTGCTATCTATCTTATAATTAGAGAAACGGATGTTTGAGTTGGGATGCATACAAAGCATTCATGTTCGTATAACTATAACTATTTTCGGTTGACCTGAATGCTCTTGACAACTTTTTTCTCATTTCAGGTACTGTGTACTAACTTTCTCTCTCTGAGGAAGTCAGACTAGAGAATATAAAGCTATCCACACTAAAACCCCTGTATACAGGACAATTAAGAGCAGTAATAAAACAGAAAGAGATAATTTGCCACAGGCACATACAAATAAAATTATTTTAATCTGCCATTGAAAAGATGGAGAATCAAAAAGAAAAATTGGGAGAAATATTCCAGAGCTGGCCTTGTAACATGGAAAAGTTTTACCTCTGATAGAGGGCAACCATGTATCTGACTAGTCAATGGACTGGTCAATGTTGGATCATATGGTGAATTATTATTCCCCTTAGGTAAAATCACTGCAAGTACTTTGAGATCAAGGGAACAGTGGCTTGATTAGCATTCTACAAAAAAAGAAAAGCCCTCTTGCTAGATAGTGGTCCTGTGATATTATCATATCTCTTGGCTGCAACTGATTATCTTAGGCTCCTCTAACCAGTTGGGAGTAAGCAATTCTTAGAGGCACAGGCAATAATATTCCCAACTGACTCTCCTTCAGGGCATTTAAAAGTAGAGAGAGGACTCCGCAAGGAACCATTAAAGGTACAACTTATTCTGTGTAAGGAGCACCATATATAAAACAGTAAAATTGATCTATGATTTAGTAATGCTCATATCTTTTTTTTAAAGAACATTCCTCCATAGTATCTCCACAAAACAAAGGCTGAATTCAGAAACTTGAAGGCATGGCAAAGAAATTCAGTTTTACAGTAGGGAGGTCTCTGGAGGGTATCAAGGTTAGGCGTTTGCCGAGGCTCCAGCACTGGCAAAAGTCCCATCAACCCAACAATACCATCACTTTCACTGTGCACACAAGAATAGGGGGGGCAAGCAATTCCTTTTGGGAGTTCGGCCCAACGACCATCTCAGAAATCTTGGAACTGGTTGATCAGCCAGGTTTACTGGCTTGACTGGTGAGTCCTACCAGATAGCCAGTTCTGAAAAACTGGTTAACAAGGTTCTACCATAAATCACCATAATCTGCTGGACTTTGCATGTGACCCACCCCATTCTACTAAAATCAGTCCTCCCATATTGTGGTAGACCTTGTCTATGAATCATCTGACTGCACTTGAATCATAAGATTTTTTCAATTATTTTAATTAAACTTATATACTGCCCTTCTGGCAAAGCCAACTCAGGGTGGTATAAAACATTAAACAACAGAATAGTATAAATTAAAAATTAATAACAATTTAAAACATTTTAAAGCCATAAAACCATTAAAACCACATCAATAATTAGCAGCAGTATAGGTCACAGCATTGATTCCAGCATAGTCCCTTTCCTTGGGTCTAATTTCAGATTGAGATGGTATGGGAATTGTTTTTATAGATGGGTCTATTAGATATTATAAGATCACGTGCCCCAACCAAAAGCTTGATGGAATTATTGCAGGCCCTGCAGAATTGTGCCAGCTTTTGGGCAATCCATTCATATTCCAGTAACCGTTTACACATTAGAGGCTTTGCCTAGACTACTGAGGAGTGGCATTGCTGTTGGGGGGACTGTATGACATACCGTAGGGCAGGGTTCTGCCATACATAACAATCATGAGAATATCAATACATCCCCTGGCACGACTGATTTTCACCCACTGACCATTTACGCACTGGGAACTTCACTGCCCCAGCTCCCATGCAGAAGCACAAATCAGTGGTGGATGAGGCACACAAGGCCAAATGCTCCCCTGTGTGGGTGCAGGAAGAGGCGGGGCAACCTGCCACGACTAAAATTCCAGCCAGCAGCCCGGCATGAAACCTCTAGTGCGGAAACGGTTTCTGGCCAGCTGAACAGTAACGGAGAAGCACAAAACAGAAGTATAGGATTTCCTGCCCCCAGTCAGGGAATGACAATCCTAGCAGGGGGGAAAAAAAAGCCTTGCCTGAGGCCAAGTTGACCTTGGAATATGTGGATTGCCCTTAGGGAGGCTTCTAAGGTAACCTGCACGATGGGGTGCAGGGCTGAGTTTGTTGCAAAGTTCATATTGCAGTTGATAAAGCCTAATTAACTCATGCATTTTGTCTTGGTCTTTTCATTTCAGGATATAGGGGCAAGGGTTTCAGCTCTGGAAACACTAGCTCAAGCCCACTGTATCTGCTGTCACAGTTCTGCATTTCTTTAAAACCAAGATGTATGAAACAGAAGGTAATCTATAATTTTTGTTTGTTTTTCATGAATTCCAATCCCAAATCAGTTGTATGTCCTCTGGATTTCAAAATCACGTGACTTTCTAATTAGGAAAATGAACTGAAACCATACAAGTCTCACATTCCTGGTTATGTTTTTTGATGCTGTATAAGCACTGTCATGTACTATTATTTATTTTGGAGGCAACAGAATGAGGAATTTCGTCTCCATCTGTACATTTAGATGCAAGCAACAAAAGCATTTGGAACTGATCATCAGCACTTTCTAGAATCCTCAAATCCTCTTCCCTTTTCTGCCATTTTGCAGGAAGTTGATTAATGAATTGTTGACAGTCATAAAGAAGCAAACATCTTGGAGACGTTAATCTGTATTGGCTGACTAGGAACAGCAACACAGTAAACCTTTTTTATTCATGATATTGTGCAAATCGATTGCAATTTGCCACTGGCACCTTCTGAGCATATTTCTTCAATGTCACACTGGTAAATAATAAATCATACCAACTATTATTTTTTAACTGGAATGTCCTGATTCACAGATGACGGGGGGTTGGGGGGGGAGTGGAGAAGCTCTGAGGCAGAAAACTTCCTAGTTGGTGCTTACAAAGGGATTCTCAAAAGTAAAGGAGGTTGTCATAAGGATGGTGAAATAGCTTCTTTAAAGCATTTTGTCTACCAAGGCTGAGAGATCAGAAGGGCAGTCTTGGATCCAGTGGCACTTTAATTCATTCCCTCTGTTTGAACTACTTCATCTGTACTTCAGTACTATACTGAAAAGAACTGGCAGTTGTAGAGATTCTTCTGATTTGCTCAGCAATAGCTATTGATCCTGGAATAGGCAGTTATAATCCGAGTTGTCCATTTTACAGAACGGAATCACTTGCGTAGTCTGTTTGCTTATGTTCCTTTAGTGTTTGCCTATATCTGAGGAAGGAATACTCACTGGAGATGTATTTGGAGAAGTATGGATTGCAATTTGTTTATACTGTGAATGCAATACAAATGAGTTTTATTGAAATGTACACAGTACCATCAGAAGGACTGAGAACAAAATACAACGAGAAGTACAGAACAGGTGTAGAATAGAATGAGGTGCATTGACTCAATCCTTTCTTGGGACCTGAGCCAGAATCCCTGTGGTTTAAGCGCTACTTCTTGGATCACTGAGGCTGCTGGTTGGAAGAAAAAAACAAAAGCCATTATAACCAGGCACTCCCCTGCCTATGATATCAGATGATGCTGAATAACGAATGTCACCTGATGCTTCTGTATAACACGCCAAGGAGAAGACCAACAGGACCACACTTCTCTGGTATCCATCCAGCCTGCTTCCAGCATATCAATCCGGAAATTTATTCTGGGACTTTTATCCTTTGGGCATAGCTGCTGCAGCGCTGCGTTTGGTGAGAGGCTCTGCCTCCCATGAAGGTGAACTTGTCAAAATACAAAATATGTAGGACAGTGGTGAGCTCATGCATGACACACTTTTGCACTGTATTGCCTCACCCTGACATAGTTTTCTGGCTTGAGACCTTATTCCAGAATGGCAACATACATGTATCTTAGTGGGGACATGATCTGTGGTTGAGTGATGTCAGGGCAGCTTTGTTGGAACTCAGGTTGGTATGAGTATTGGTGGGAGTGGAGTGGGTTTTGAACCAGCCCTGCTCTATGGCGATTAATGTGGGGGCAGATCCTCTTGGCCAGCACCCACGCCCATGTGCTGGATTCTGCCCATTTGCAGAAGCCTTTTTAAGAGTCTACACAGGTGCTCAGCAGCAAACTTCCCAGTTGGGTAGACAGCTACCTCAGATGGCAGGGTAGTTGGGGGAGCTCCAGTAGAGGTTGGTACCCATGAGGCTTTACCATGCTTTAACTTTCTAGGCCCAGCAGGCCTGATGGGTAGGGAGAGCTTGACTAATGGGTTTTGCCCTCTCCATAGGGCTGGGGTCTGTTGGCTGAAGCATGAGTAGGAGTGGTTTGGGATCTTCATCTTCAGTGTGCCTATGCTGATATAATAAATAACAATAAAAGCTGTGGCCCTTTTAATGCCAAAAAATCTATCTATAGTTTATAGGTGATTACTTTGGGTGTCTGGAACTGCAGTTTATAGGTGATTACTTTGGGTGTCTGGAACCTAACAATAGAGAGTCAATGTTGTGAAGTGAGGCTTTTCTGTATTCCTATTTTGCTCATTGATAAGTTCCTGTTTCTTTAGGGTTTTGCTTTCTTCCTGCTCAGCACATGTTTTCTTCCTTTTCGTGCCCAATTCACGGTCATGCAAAAATTTTCCAGCACATGTCTCTGCAGTTTTAAGCTGAAGGGTTTTACACTGGAAATAGACCTGTGGGATAACAAAAGTAACCACTAGAGGGAAACATGACCTGCAGAAGAGAGGGGGAAAAAACACCCCTAAACTGAAGATATGGGAACTTACCTGTGAGTAAATTAGACTGTGGGGAAGCATGTGTTTAAAATCTTCGACTAGGATCAGAAACTTGCCAGATGATCTTGAACCTGGCATACATTCTCACCCTTACCTTTCTTATAGGATTGCTGCAAGGGCAAAATGGAGAAGAGAAACATAAAATAAAATGAACTAAGAAAGTAAATAAACATTAATCAGCAAAATCAACCTGACCTAACAAACTAGCATGAAGGAATACTGAGCAAATACTGTTTGAGGGAGTAGAATTTCCACATAGGATCATATGTGCCGCAAGGGAGTGGCGGGCTATAAATCTAATAAATCTAATAATAAATCTAATAATAAATCTAATAAATCTAATAAATCTAATAAATCTAATAAATCTAATAATAATAATAATAATAGTAGTAGTAGTAGTAGTAGTAGTAAGAAAGGCAATCTTTTAAGTCTGTGATTCCCAGTATGTGAAGTCTTTGCCTGATAGCATGAAGAGCCACAGGAAGTCAAACAGACCTTTTCTGTACCTGGAATCCAGCCCAGTGTGATGCTCATCTGTTTCTGGGGCTAATTTCTGTTTCTCGATGATATCAACACTGGGCCAGGGGAGTCCCAAGCCTGGTGTGATGCAGGCCCCCATTTGCCCTCCTGCTATAAAAATTAGCCCTGAGACTAGACAAGCACCATGCCAGGCCAGATTCTTGTCATTCATTCGTTCGTTCGTTCGTTCGTTCGTTCGTTCGTTCGTTCGTTCGTTCATTCATTCATTCATTCATTCATATGCCGCCCTCTCTGAAGGCTCAGGAAACAAGAAAAAGATACAGGTAACATCATATATGGTAACAACAGTTGATAACAACAATAACATTATAACAATAATAACATTAACATGATTAATTACATTCTTCAAATTAATTACATTAATTACATACATGATTAATTACATTAAAGTCATGTGTTTAGTATACAATAACTCTGTTTAGGACTGCAATTAAATACTGAATTAGATGGACCCATGATCTGATTCAGTATAAGGCAGCTTCCTATGCAGCTCTATTGGATGTAAGGATAATCAAGGAGAAAAATATCTCTCCAGCTTTCAGCTGGGAATCAATTGAGGTTGTTTTTTTTCTTAAAACTGCGTGACACACACAGTTGTGACAAGGCGCCTACAGAATTTGTGTCTTATCTCGCAATTAAATCCTGCCTGTAATAACAGATGACCTTTAATCCAGAATATATGGAGCCGCCTAATCTCTCAGATTCTAATTGTGTGACAAACATGTAAGAATTTTCAAAAGAAAGGCAGATCAGAAGATGACTTTTTTTTTTGTATGTAAATCATGATTTTCCAATTACTCCTCTCAGCTGGGACAAAAAGCAATCTAATTGGCTGTGTATTGTGATCCAAAATTTAATCCTTTCACAAATGTTGCTTATTTTGATGAAAGCTTTACCATTTCTTTTTTGTTGCATGTTTTCCCCCTCGCTCGGCAAAGTGTTTCCAGGCCACAGTTGTCCTCGACTTGCTTCTTTGATGATTATTATTATTTCATCTTTGTTCTTAAATGTAACAGCAGCAATTTGTGTTGGGATAAAATATGTTGTTAGTTAAAGCCCCGGGGGAGGCTATTAAAATAAGTAGCCTATTCTCAAATATTTTATTATTTTAGCAAAAAAAAATACTTTTATACATTTAAAAGGACAAGGGTATGGAAAATGGGGACCCTTTTTTAAAAAGGCATTTTCATTTAACATTATTTCAAAATATCCCCCACTCCTCCCACTCCATGTTGCAGGAAGAATGCAGTGATAGAGTCCCATTCATCAGTGCCTGTCTCAGAATACAGAGAATACCATGGTCATAAAAAGAGCTCTGCAGGATTATAACAAAGGTTCACCTCGCCCGGTATTCTATATAAGTGGTCAGCAAGACACCTCTGAGATACCTACAAACAAAATAAGAAAGAAACAGTCTTTTCACACTGCCTTTCTCCGTTCTGTATTATCCACACTAGGGATGCTCAAATACTCCGTTGCTTCTGCTCATCAGTTATTCAGTGGCCACCAGAAGCTCCATCACCACAGCCACTGTATAAGGCAAAACAGTTTGGTAGCCATTTTGATATGGTCAACAGACAGTCATTGGCTGACAGGTGACCATGACTGCTGAACCCCTGTTCCTCCCTTTGTCCAGCAGGTCTTGCTTCTGGTCTCAGGCTGCAGCCCTGAGGAAGGGTGTTTTTTTTTGGCTCGTACCTCTAAGCCAGGTTTAGCTTTCAAAGGGCAGCCTGAGGCAGAAAAGAAATGAAGCAGAAACTCAGCTACAAGGTCTTAACAACAACTCGATATTCCAGATCCCTTCAGATGAACCTAGTTTGAAACTTACTCATCTTTAACCGCTCCTGTGGAGCGGATTAAATAAAAGGGTAAAGCCTAATGGGGAGGAGTTAGGGTGGGACCTGTTGGAGATTAAAACTCGGAGAGGACTCAGGGGCCAAGTGGCCAATAGGGAGGCACGCTATGCGCTCCTCCCTATTGGCCACTTGGCCCACCCTAGACTGATTACCCAGATGGTTCGGCGCCGGGAAAGGAGCAGGGCCGCCACGTCAGGGTTGCCGTGCTCCTTTCCCGCCTACGGACCATCGCCCTAACCTGCAGAGAGGGAGTCCACCAAAGGAGCAGGGCCGCCGCATTGCTGATGTGGCGGCCCTGCTCCTTTCAGCCAGCCCAGCGATGAGCCTCGCCGGAGGAGCCCAGCCCACCTGGCGGAGCCTCCCCACAGGCCTCCTCCCCAGGCCACCCTTCCCACTTGCCCCGCAGCCACCGTGAGCTACAGGGAGAAGCAAGGCTGCCCCGCCGCCGCCCACGACTTCTAACGCCGTGCCTACGGAGCAGGTGAGCATCCACGGCACCCTACCCCCCTGCCGCTACCCCCTGCCACCGCTACCCCCATCGCCATTTCCTGATCTCTTGCAAGCCATTCCCCATGGCATTTCAGATAGCACCTGGGGCATAGAGGGCAGGTGTTGTGTGGGCTGCTTCTATAAAGAAATGGCCACACACCCCTGCAGTGGACTGCCAGCTGCAATTTTAGCAGACTGCACTGACACTGGCTGGTTAAACCAGAACAGAACCCCAAATGTTTCATAGTTTGAATCCTTCCCATCGCTATTATAAAAATGTGCCATCTGATGGACCCTTGTAAAAGCAGCTGGTGGTAAAAGCATAGTTTGCTAATGCTAAACGAGGGCATGTCTTCTGAGTAGCTTCCATGCTCCCCCACATGCAACCAGATGGGTGACCTTGGGCTCGCCACAGCACTGATAAAGCTGTTCTGACCAAGCAGTAATATAAGTTCTCCCTCAGCCTCACCTACCTCACAGGGTGTGTGTTGTGGGGAGAGGAAAGGGAAGGCAAATGTAAGCCACTTTGAGACGCCTTCAGGTAGAGAAAAGTGGCATGTAAGAACCAACTAAGCCTCTTGTGGTACAGGGTGGTAAAGCAGCCAACATGCTGTCTGAAGCTCTGTCCATGAGGCTGGGAGTTCAATCCCAGCAGCCGGCTCAAGGCGGACGCAGCCTTCCATCCTTCCGAGGTTGGTAAAATGAGTACCCAGCTTGCTGGGGGGTAAAACGGTAATGACTTGGGAAGAAATGGCAAAACCACCCTGTATTGAGTCTGCCAAGAAAACACCTGAGGGTGTCACCCCAAGGGTCAGACATGACTCGATGCACAGGGGATACCTTTACCTTTAGGAACCAACTCTTCTTAATATATATATATATATGCAAACACAGAACCATTCAAGTATTTGGTTCTTTAAGTGCTTGAAGTAGGCTCAAGCTTCCAAAGTACTGCTCAGTACAGTTGTATTAGTAGTAAATTGATCCCCCAAGTAGGTGAATGTTAAATGTACTTGTGCTGAATGCAGGTCCTTCTGCTACAACTGAGTGGCTGTCTTAACATACTGCCAATGCTCAGAGGTCTGTCACAATTGCCCTTTTGCTACATGTACAATAAGCTCAATGTTCCCAAGGTATTCAACTGGTTAATTAAATATCAAGTAATTGCTAAAGCTACTAAGTGACATTTAATTAGTATGTTAATTGATATCAAATTTGCTCAAGCTATCTTGTTCTATGTTAATATAATCCCTAAACATTTGTCCCAAGTAGATTAGGAGACAATATGCTCCAAATGTATTAACACTGTTGCCTTCAGCAGCAGTGGCTGCCTCCAGCTCAGGCTTAGAGCTTACATTAATCCTTTTCCTCGGCTCTTCATTATTTTTGGTGGTTTTATTTTCACTGACATGAGCTACAAGAGGTATTTGGCAGGGGGCTGCTAAGGTATGTCCACACCTGTTGGTTTTCTTAGTATTTTATTATTTTTATTATTTTTAGATTTATTGACTGCCACTCTCAGACCAGCTGGCTTGCAGCAGTTCAGAACAGGATAATAAAATCACAATAAAATCACAATAGTAACAGTCAATAATAAAAATCAGTCCATCCCCCCTGATAACCCCATACGGTTCAACTGGATTAACCTAGGTCCATACCTCAAGGTAGGTATTTAAATGTTTGGATGTTTGGAAGTTTGGAGGAGGGTGTCAAGTTTCTTCAGTTGCCCAGAAAACACAGTCTCTGACTTGGTGCAAAAGATGCACTTATACTAAAGCAAGAAAGTAAATCCAACAGGTACCTTGTCAGAACTGGGATACAATATAACAAGCTCAACATGTAACTTAAGGTGACCAGATTTTAACATTGGTAAAGAGGGACACCATTGACTGGGGAGGGAGGACTCACCGCACAGAAGGAACAGACCTCTGAGCCGGTGAGTCCTCCTGGTGACCGCTCCTCCCCGTTGGGAAAAGAGCAGAGACGCCACGTTGAAGATGCGGCGTTCCTGTTCCTTTCCTGCTCCCCTTTCCTGCCCCCGTCCCTGTTCCTTTCCTGCCCACCCACCCCCAACTAACCCCCCTCGAACCTTCCGCGCCCCCACTGCTGCCTGCCCACAAAATGCACACACGCACCCACCCACTGGCGCCTACACCCCTCGATCCCCTGAACCCTTTCCATGCCCCAGTCCCCCCATGATGACCCGATGCTCACTGGCCACCTCTTGAACCGCCACCCTCCTGCCCCTTCCCATCCCCACCCCAACCGTCCCTTTCCCCAGCCCCTCGCCACTATCCTTCTTACCTTCACGCTGTCCTCCGCTTCGACACCCATTTTCTTCCCTTGCCACAGTGCCGCGGTTAGGCCGTGGTAAGCCTGGCCTAGCCAGCACGGCTCGCATGGCCTCCACCATGGCGCAGGACTCAACCATGCATTGCGGCTGTCTCCAGCCCCTGGAAAACGCCCCAGATTGCAGGCGGCTGCCTGCGAAGCCACGCCCCTGCGAAGCCTTCCCCAGGGAGGGTTGCCTAGTGCCCATTTTATTCCAGTATAAAATGGGCTTTAGTTCTAGTGAATACATAAAGCTGACTTATAATGAATCAGACCACACTTTGGTGGGCCTAGATCAATACGGAGCAAGGTAAAACAGTGTATCAGTCTGCAGTCCTGTTCCCTAAGTGCCTTCCATTCCAATCAAAATAATCACATTTGTATTAACAATGATGATTGGCCCCCCTGTCTCAAATGGTCCCAATTCTGGGTTTTTACCTGCTGGCGTAAGGACTCTGTTCTCCTACTCCTTTGCCCCTCCCTCCATCTGTCCTGCAGCCAGCGTTAGACTGAACTTTTCCCACCAGGATCCTCAGAGGCTTTCTTGCCTTTCACCTCATGCTCCTTTCCCTACCAAATTCTCGCTCACCAGATGCTTGGGATGGGGTTGCCTTGCTTCACCGTGCAGCTGGCGGCCCTGAGCAACCAACCCCCTCAAGTGGCATCGTGCCTAGCCCAGCTGGGCCTCCAGGGTGACCCCTTCCCCAGAGCAAGTCCAGCTGAAGGAGCACAACTTACCCAGGAGGCATGAGGGTGGGCCTGCTAGTTCCCTAACCCCACCCACCTGCCATTGGGTAGTGAGGGGGAGTGGGGTGGCCCCCATTGGCTGTGGGAGGCATTGTTCAGCACCAGAAAAGAGAGAGAAGCTAGGAGTCGCTTGGATGCTCCTGAGCTGGCAACAGGTTGGCCAGTCCATCTCTGTCTCTCATTGCGACAGGGAGCCTTTGGGGGTGGCGGGCGTACACTATTCAGCCGCCGGCGGGGAAAAGTGAAGGCAGGCAAGAACTTTATTCTCCAGTTCAGACGGATCTTGGCCAGGCTCTTGCCCCCTTCCCTGAAGAGGTGGATGTTTTCCCAGGACTTTTTGATAATGCTGCAGGACACGGGACATTTTTTTAGAAAGCGGGTTGGTTCCTCAAAAAGCGGGATAAATGTTCAGCATAATGTAACCACTTCCCCTTCACCCTTCCCATGAGAATGTGAGAAATGCAGGAGTTTTTCAAAGGGAACTGACCAGGCAGATACTGAAGTGCTCAAGTCTGCAGTGCTGCATTCTGGAGACAGGGAAGATGGATTTTGTGTGTGTTTTGGGGGGGAGGGGTGAAAGGGAGAAGGAAGGGAAGGAAGATGGGTATAATAAACTCTCTGAATCTACACATCAAAATAGATCTACACATCAAACAGAATCAAAACAAATGGCAAAAGCATAGCATTCTGAAAGAGGGAACATATGGATCTCCATTGCCCTGGCCTCAACCAAATGCCTGACAGAAGAGGTTCATCTTGCAAGCCCTGCAAGTAGTTATTATAATTTGTTTTCTTTAATTTCTTTGCATTTTTACCAGGATTGTCCTGATCATTCTAAACAACATGGGAAATATTTCCTGATTATCAGCAGCTATTTACTGCCTTTGCTGACTACTGCTATGAGTAGGGTGGCACCTTTAAGACCAACAAAGTTTTATTCAGGGTATAAGCTTTCACGCAAAACCTTATAACTCTAATAAAGCTTTTCTGGTCTTAAAGGTGTCCCTGGACTCAAACTATGCTCTGTCATGTCAGACCAACATGGTGTCTTACCTGAATCTGACCATTGTCATATTTCTTTATAAGAGCTATCACTAGATTTATCATTAGACTTATCACCAAAATTCTATTTATTTACACAATGGTTTTCAGCATAGTTGTAGGAAGGGGGATGGCCCATTTCCAAAAAATAATTTGCCCAAGGGTGGCCAAATGATCTGCTTTGCCAGGCAACTTACTACTCCCTAGCTTGGTCTTCTACTGCTTCTTGAGGTGAAACCATGTCCCACTACAGCTGCTGTCACATATGTCGGATAATGCATTTTCAATGCACTTTAGAAATGTTTTGCAACTGGATTTTCCTGTGTGAAAGGTAGTGATCTCATAAAGGCTGTCTTACCTGTTTATTGACCTAGTCAAGGTCATTTTATCTGCTGCAAAGATTGAGATATCCCTGCAGCAAATTCACAACAATATTAACTGAGATTGTATTGGGACTAGCAAAGGAATGGAATCAGTGAGTCACCAAAAGTGAAGGACAAGGTCTAGTTTCAAATAATAACAAATAATGACAACTGCGTGTATTTGTGTGTGCACATGCTAGAATGAATAAGGGGGAGAGCCTTCAGAGTTCTTCTGTACAAACATCACTATGAAATTACAGGAAGCTGTGCAAATGTTCTCCAATTGTTTTTTTTTAATGAATTGTACCAAGGATTCCCTTGAAATTTTACAAAGCCAAAGTTGAATATAAATAACCAGAACTTATTGAGACATTTGGAAAGCAACATTGCAGTACTTGGTTTCAGAGATGACCCATGTGTTTCAGCTCTAGAAAATCAATTTATGGAGGCAGAGAAGTTGTTAAATAACTTTGCATAGAGAACAGATTAAAGAAAATTGCAATCTATTTATTCTTGAATGCATCAAAGACCAAGGAAATTAATTGAATCAATTATTCAGTAAGTATGGATTACTCAGCTTTTGAGAGCTGTCATCTACAGTTGCCTCAAAGATATTAAGAGCCCTAAGATTTTTTTCTTTAGACACTATTAGTGGTCTAAGATATCATTTGGTATAATGTATTGGAAATATAGACCCTACTACTTCTGCTCAAATGTAGATAGTTCTGGGAACTATGTTTAAACATTTTCAGTTATCTCATCCTGTTACCTTCCATACCAAATGAATTTGCCAATTAAAGTCTTATAACCCCAGCAAAGACTTGGGTTGTCCCACAGGGTAGATCCTTTTTTTCTACCAGCAGGAGATATGGGTGGAGCCAAATATATAGAGAGAGAGGAGCAAACCAACTGTGTCATTAGAAGGGAAGATATTACGGCTAAAGCTCACTTACTTTGGACACATCGTGTGATCAAACTTGCTAGTAAAATCATTAATGCTCGGCATGTTCAGCAGCAAAAGGAAACGTGGTCGCCAAAGGATCCGCTGGCTCGACACGATCAAAGCCGATTCAGGGATGACCATGGACCAAGTGAAAGAAGCAGTCAGAGACAGGGGCACATGGCGAAGACTTTCCTATAGAATTGCCGAGGGTTGGACACGACTGAACGGATAACATCATCATCATATCATGTGGTTTAATCTCCTCAATCAGCCCTCTGAAGAGCATAGCTGGCTTCAGATTCTGTCAACTCCCAAATCCTTTCATTGTTCAGTAATTACAAACCTCAGAGTATGGTTTGGTTATATTGTGTTGCCAGCTTTTTGCTAAATCTTTGACCATTTCTCTTGTTCCTACAGCTCTTTTCATATCTGACTTTGTTTATGAAGGTCCTGTGATACTTTCTATTATTATTCAAGAGCTCAAAAGCAAGTCCAAACCTGCAAGCAAGGTCTCACACCTTGCTTGTCAGTATGCCAATCCTAGCAAAAGAGTCATTTGTCACATGTTCCATTACTAGCCCCGCTAGCATAAGCACCAAAGCTACTCGTATATGGCTGTGATTTATGTGGGAAATTGCTGCCTCAGTTGCATGGCTATTGATCAACAAGATTTAGTAGCCCCAATGAGCCAGCAGCTGTACCCCACATGACATCACAACTTCTCAGCATTCACTCTGCTACCTACAATGTCCTTGAATACTCATTCACCTTAGGAAAAATAAATAAGGGGTATGTTTACCAAAGAGTATTATGTTGATTCAAAAAGGTTCTCCAGCTTTCTGTTTTCCCAAGCAGGAGAAATAAAGTCATAAGAGCAGTGCAGATCTAAGTGGAGTCATTCCCTTTTAAACACATTTATTTAATGAATGTAGGGGAGTATAGCTCACTTTAGGACTTCACTGAAAATTCTTAGAGAGGTCCTCCACAATTTGAATATGCACATTTTGATTTCGTTTCTCTTTTGTGACTGTGGGTCTTTATTTTCACACCCACATAATAATACTTTATTTTAGTATTATTTTTAATCAGCAATGTAGAAATAGATGAAAAACCATATAGAAATTACGAAGAAGAAAAAGGAGAAGAGTTGGTTTTTATATGCTGCTTTTCTCTACTTGGAGTCTCAAAGCGGCTTACAGTCGCCTTCCCTTTCCTGTCCCCACAACAGACACCCTGTGCAGGAGGTGAGGCTGAGAGAGCCCTCATATTACTCCTTGGCCAGACCAACTCTATCAGTTCTGTGACAAGTCCAAGGTCACCCGAATGGCTGCATGTGAGGGATCGGAGGATCCAACCTGGTTTACCAGATTAGAGGCCAATGCCCCTAATCACTACACCATGCTGGCTCTCTGAATTGGCATAAAACAACAGTAAAAATAAGGAGAACCCAACAACTTGAAAATTGTACTGTAGAAAAAACCAAAGAAAGGAAAGTAACCAGATCAGCTCAAGGGAATAAGGTGTTCAACTGGCACTCTTTGCCCAGTTACCTATGACACCCACAGTTGGTTTAGACTTAGGCAAGCCAAACCCCATGCAATCTTTTGCAGCATTCTGCCTGGCCAGACCACCATTTTATGTGCTTCAGCCTGACACAGTAACTGGGTGTGACGTGGACATCTGCAGTGACCTTCCACCTGACAAGACACCTCTGTTCACTCCCTTCTATAGTTTTGCTGATCACTGGCCAACAGAGTCCTTTGCTTAATTGCCACCTTGTCTAGTTTCTTTGTCTTTATTCATAACTCTCCTTTGGCACTCTGCCACCCTGGTTTCCTCCATCTAGGTAGGCCCAAGAAACCCCTGGAAGATTCCTATTATGCTTAGATGGCCCCTTTTCTTCTGAGCAATTACCACCCCCCTCCTGATCCATCATCTCACCTAGCTAGAGGAATCATTCTGTTGTCAAGTCCTGGGTAAGCCCATCCAGTATACGTATTGTTCCTAGCATCTACCACCCCTTAACACGGTATACTGGCAAGCCAAATTGCCACTCTGGAGCCTTGGATCCATCCAGGTTGCCTATCACATCGCTGGTCCGTTGTATCATCCTTTCTCTGTCTCTGCCTCTTCAAAATCAGTAAATATTCTTCCACTGACCCATTTCGCTGATTCTATTCATTTCCATTACTTATTTGTTTCTGTAAGTGTGTTAATGTGCTTGTTATATGTTTGTCTAAAGTCCTTTTATATACTTTTTCTATAATGCATGCTTATTTCATTAGCCATATGTTGGCTGTCTTGAGTTCTTAAGGGGACAATAACCTCATATTACACAGACATTTTGATTTTCCACTAGTTACTCGACTTTCATTAGCTATCCCCACAAAAATGTGTCTCCTGACATGCATTTTGGATAACAAAGAGAGTCTATGGGTAAAAGCACGCACAGACTTACTGCAGACGGTAGTTGACGCTGTGGAGGGCTGGCTAGAGGTGGATGCGACCATCCCAATGGCCCTCTCATGGGCGTACTGCACACATGCAGTGCATGCAGCATCCATGGGGGCAGGCCACCTGGGGGCTTACCCAGCTGGGAGGCCAGGAGCTTGTTTGCCAGGTAACCTGGGGACAGCCGAGGTTTGAGCCCTTTGGTGCATAGATCACCTCCCTTAGCGGCAGACTTCAGTAGGCAAGGGGATCTGCTCTCTCTGCTGGGAATGCTGAGGATCCCCAGGGTGCCTCTGGACTCTGTGGGGTATTGGTGCATGCTGTGCCAACCCTCCCATGGGGAAGTAATAAAGCTGTGGCCTTGTTTATACCCAACAATGGTATGTTGCATCTTATTCCAGCCCAGAATGCCCTCCTGTGAGTCAACAAAGACACACTATGTTACTCGGTGCCTCAAAACACCCTCAAAGCCTCAGAGCAAGTTACAATTATGAATTGATCATCTCAAATTGATTTCAAAATCTGCAATTTGACTTCACTTTATTTTTGTGCAAATAAAACAGTTCCTCCCTCCCTCCCTTCTCTTTCTGCATCCTGACATATGCAAACATTTTTCAACATTATTTATGCCTCACTAAATCAGTGTACAACATTTATGCATCTGGAGCACTAAAATGGTGGATATACTCTCCCTGTCTAGATTTGCGTATAGCCATATCTCTGATCTGGCTCTGTCACATTTTGAGTCCAAAAATTTCTTCCAACTACATACAAAGTTGAAAGAACTATTAAAGCAAATATCCAAGACAAGGATAGCTGGGTGACATATTTCCTACAGTCTTCATGTGCTCCAGAACTGGGCATCACCATGTACTTCAATGTAGGAGACAGGTACTTGTATATTGCTTACAACCCTAAGAACACAGAGTTGGGCCCATTGAATACAATACGAGTTGCTTATGAGCAGAATTGCTCATTTTCTCATTTTTCTCAGTAGAGATTATTTCAAGAGCTAAATGCCATAAGGTGAGTTTCCTGCGCCTTGATGCTGCTAATGTCTTGATGCAGACTTTTTGAACAGTTGATGAGTTTGTTATTGTAATCCCAAATTAAGAAATTCAGCTTTGGCCCTCTTTTTTTTGGACAAAAGACAGTTTGAATAGCCAGACTTGGCACCACTCTCTGTCCTATAAAAAAGAAAGCCTGGGACTCATGCCAGTATATAAAGCAAGCATTTCTGGTAAGGTCAGATCAAGAGGTCACATTCAAGATAAATCACTCCTCAGGTTTCCCACATTTGCATGGCTGTATTTTTAATGGCTTCTCAAAGGTCAGAGTCTGTGCAGGACAAATGTAACGAATAGATTCCCTTAACTATTCAGTTTGTAGGTTAGCACAGTCAAATGGCAAAAGAAAAAAAAAAGGGGGGGGGGAATTTCATTACTTTGAAATGCCACAATGCCTTTGAGATAGGCTGTCTCCTAATTGTAAAAGGTGGCCTACTTCAGCCAGGATCATTGATTGGTTAACTTGTGTTCCTTTAAAAAAATTGACAGACCCTCTGAAGGCAAGTATCAGGAGCTTTAAAAGGCTGTCTGGGCCAGCCTGCTCACTTTTCCAATTGAGCTTGACAAATGAGAATACCCTACCCAGAAAAAATACTTTAACCACCTGCTGAATGAACACTCAACACTTCAAAGAGCTGGAGTCCTTTTCAGAAATCTTTGCTGGTCATTCCTATTCTGAGCAGCAAATTGCTTGCTTGGGGGTGGGGGACCTAGAATGCTGGTCGGGTAAGAGAAAAGCTGTTTAAAAAGGAAGGATATTTCCTCCCTTCCAAATGAGAGCAAGTGGATAGTTTTATTTTGCACAGGAGCAAAAAGGAATATGGACACATAATTGGGCATGAGTGTGCATTGCAGCTTATGAAAGTATAATGATAATGACTAGGAAACCTGCAAGCAAAAGATTATGAAAAAAGTAACTTCAGATTTCATATCTTCTGCTACTTAGTCCTGAGAAACCCTATTTTAATTTTGCTATCCTGGGATTGTACCACATTCCTCCTTGGTGGCTAGCAAGAAGGGGGCTGATAGCCCAAGAACTTCTTTGTGCACAAAATGTGCTCTACCTCTAAGCAGTGATTACACCCTTTAAAAGTTCAGTCCCCTTCATGTGTAGAATTGCTGGGCACCATGTTTTCCACAATCAGATATAGAAAAATCTATTGATATGCAAACATATACAAATTGATGATGATGTTACCCGTTCAGTCGTGTCCAACCCTTGGCGATTCTATAGGAAAGTCTTTGCCATATGTCCCTGTTTCTGACTGCTTCTTTTAATTGGTTCATGGTCATCCCTGTGTTGGCTTTGATCGTGTCGAGCCAGCGGATCCCTTGGTGACCACGTTTCCTTCTGCCGCTGACCATGACGAGCATTCATGATTTTTCTAGCGAGTTTGATAGCATGATGTGTCCAAAGTAAGTGAGCCTTAGCTGTAATAAAATAATGGTTTACTCTTCTCTAAAACTGTCTTGTTGGTAACTTTGGCTGTCCATAGTATCCGTAGCATCTTCTTCAACACCATAATTTGAAAGCATCTATTCTCCTCCTGTCTTCCTTCTTCAGGGTCCAGCTTTCAGGTCCATAATGTCATGCCCCTGCTGCCACCTCCTGTCTTCGAGGAGTTGCTACAGCAACCAGGGCCTGCTGCCAAGCCAGCGGTTGTAGATCAACCAGCTCTGTCAGAACAGAAAGGGGGCTCTGAATGTGCAGCAGGGGAAAACAGCACAAGTCCGCCAGGCTCTTCCCAAGAGGCATCTTTGGGACAGCCACAAATGCACTCAAGTCCGGACAGCTTGCCTGAAAGATGCAGAGGGCGCAGAAGAGTGGATTTCACTGAACACCGAAGGAGCCAAAGACTGCAGGCACACTTGTCTGAGTAGATGGGGTACAGCTGGATTAGCTCCTAGGGAGGATGAGTGAATCCTCCCCCAGGTGCAGCCAACTATCTAGAATGCTTTTAGGCAAGATGGCAGCAGCTCCTCAGCATGGATGCAATCTATGCAGAAACCCTCCTGTCCGGCTCGGATTCCTTTGGCTCTGCAAACTCCTGTGACACCTATCGGCTTCCCTAACTTCAAGCAAATGGTTTTTGACTATACACTTAGTAATTGGACTGGCTTCATTGTCTATACTTTTATCTGGACCTTGGCTTTCCCTCAACTACTCTTCGCCTCATCACTAACTCTGCTTGCTTCAATACCTAACAACCCGAACTGGCCATTGATCTTGCTCTGGTGTGGACTCTGGTTAGGCTCTGCAGCCCAGGCACCTCCTGCCCAACTGCCACTGGGTGAGGTCAGATAGGGCAGCATACATAGGTTGTTATGGGGAAGACAATGGCATTGACTAGCCAGAACTTTGTTCCAATTCATGTCGGGTGTTTTTGGCTGGTGACGGAGGCACCTTGGTGTTTGCATATAATTCTGCATATTGTCACCATCGATCCTTGATGTTGATTTAGTCAGTCATTCTTGTCTTTTAAGGTCACTTTGCGAGCAATGAAGGTGCTCTAAACTTTTTGTACCTGAACAAAGAGGCTTCTGGTGTGGCCTCTAGTACACTCCTCTTCCAGTCACTTGCATCTTTGTGCCCAATACGCTTCCTTATCTTTTCTAGCGGGGCGTTGAAAATCTGCATTTAACCTCCCGAATTGATCTCTCATGCCAGCAGCTTTTGCTGCTCTTTGTTCTTCAGCAGTTTGGATGTCAGATGTTAACCAATTGCATCTTCTTTCCCGTTTTTTGTATGGTATATGTTCTAAAGCAGCTTCTATGTTATTAGACTGCAACTCTTGCCACAATTCCTCAGGTAGCTTCTCAGTAGTATCAAGCAGTTTGAATTTGTTCTTCACTTCTATGGCATATGTGGGCGGAATCTTGGTGACATCAAACTTCTTTGGGGGTACATTTTTCTTGATATTACATAATCTGACTTTCAACTTGGCCACTAACAGTTCGTGATCAGAGCCACAATCTGCTCCAGGAAATGTTTTTACTACTAGAACGGAGCTCTGCCATCTCTGATCTTATTATGGTATATGCCATCTGGAGATGTCCAGGTGTATAATGATGTTTTGCTTGTTCATAGAGGGTGCTAGTGATATTCAGTTTGGTTTCTTGACAGAACTGGATAAGTCTGTCACCGGCTTCATTTCGCTCACCTAGTCCAAACCTACCGCAGATGCTCTGTTCTTGTTGATTTCCAAGTTTATCTTTTTATATTATACAGCAAAGCTGTTCCAGATGTAACTGAGACACAGGAAAACAGGGGGCCCCTAGATGCAGCAGGGAGAGGGGATTGGATTGGCATCCCTTGAAAACCTGTTTGTACTCCAAGGTAGCCACAAGCCAGAAGGGACAGGGGGGAAGGAGCCAGGGGATCATGAGCAGCAGCTCCTTAAGAGCACAGTGGTTAGAGTTTCAGATGAGAGTCTGCACTCAGCCATGGAAACCACAGAGAAAAAAAGAGAATAATGCAGAGGAAAAGGTGGAATAAGTTGGGAATCCTCAACAACAGCACCCTGGCAAGGACTGCCAAGAATGAGGCCCTGTTTCAGACACCCAGGTATGTGGGGGAGGAGCCCATATAATGGTCCAGGGCAAGCAACTAAGCAAGCACTGCTGTCAACCACCAGGAGGCTGAGTATGTGAGCATTCTCTTAAGTAGAGTTCCTTGCTCTGCCCTTTCTGCCCCACCTATGCTTGGCATAGGGTCAGCTAGATCTGGCTGCCCGTGCCATGCAGCAGACTTTCTGGCAGCTGGACCCTTGTCCTCTTTTCAGCCCCACCCCGCCTTGTCTCCAATGGGTGCTGCAGTAGCTGGCAAGGCCAGGCAGCAGACCTCACTCATTTGCACTGCCTTTGCAGCCTGTCTCCCACTGCTGGCCCCACACTCCTGGGGGTGGGGCTAACCATGGAAAATGAGCAGCAATTGTGTTGCAATGAGCAGGGCTTAGAGCTGGACTTGGCCCAAAGTCACCCTGCTAACTACATGTGGAGGAGTGGGAAATCAAACCTGCTTCTCCAGCTTAGAGGCCCCCACTCTTACCCCTTACACCAAGCCAGCTTTGCGCTTATATGTGAAAATGCATTCCAGTATATTCCCATATACATATATCTTATTCTCATCATAATTGTTTTAAAATGAGAGGGCACAGTAGGCTGCCTTGAGTGTGAGGAGGCAAGACAGTTTACATTATCTAAGGCTCTGTTGCTCACACTGCTTAGGATCCATGCCAAACTGAAATCGAGTGCTAGGCTTCAATATGTTCCTCCAACATCCTCTACATGCTGGAACAAAATATAAACACTTAATTAAGGCATTACGCCTAGGCAATGAAATATTAATGAATTCCTATTGCACTTTCTTCTCAATGACATCTAAATGGGAATCAGATTTCAGAATTTGAGTGCTAGAAGCACATTGCTCCTATGTTAAAAAAGATGTCCAGTGAACTTTAAAAATGTCAGCTAGGAGGGCTTTCAAATACATAATTTACTATTTTGTTGGCTGCTTATAAATGGATAATAATAAACGGGGCTGAATACAGACTCATGCTGGATCAAGACCATAGAAAAATACTGCAAATTGATAAATGCTAGAGCATTATGGTACTAATTTTCTTGTAAGTAAGTGCTGCATGGAGAGAAAATGCAGTGAAGGCATTAAAATTGCACACAGAAGGTCAAGGCTGGGTTGACATTGCTTACATTAGGATAGTCTTGCTGAACCAAAAGGTTGTCTAACAACATTCTGTTGTTAAGTCAACAGTAAATAATCATGTGCCACTGGGAATTTACAAGCAGAGAATGGAAACAGCATTCTTGCCCAGTTTTGGTCTCAAGCATTTGGTATTCAGGATGTACTGTCTGTGTCCACATAGGTCTATCTAACATATCATAATTAATAACCATTAATTGATGACTAAATAGCCATGGTTTAGTGTCCTTCTTCAGATACGATGGCAATGAATTATGCATTGTGTGAAGTGTTCCATATCATTTTTGTCACATATCCAAATCATCACTGGTATTTTGAACATGCCAGTGGCTGTCCTTACTTCTACTTAAGTTATACTGAGATACTGGGCTGAATATGATTGGCTGATGTGCAGCATGTATTATGATAATGTTTAAAGTTTCAGATAAACTGGGAGTAGTAGTAGAATCATCAGCCAAGGTTTAAAGATGCCAGTCCCAAAGTTGGTAGTAGCAGATGCTGGAGAACATGATGTAGAACCACATCTCCAGTATATTGCCATGCACCAGTTGCATTACTTGGATAACCTTCTTCTAGTGATACTCTCACCTTGGATTGATGGTTGGCAAAACACTGTTCCATTTTATGACCACAGTGTAGTACACACATCTGTCACTTCCATGTTCTTCTAGGTACCCTCAAGTTAAGAAGTCTTTATAGTTTTCTAGATCAGTCACTCTCTCAGCCAAATATGCCTCACAAGGTTGTTATTGTGAGCCCTCACTTTCATATTATACTCTGAACCCTTTCAGCAGGGAATTTCTTCTCTTGTATTTTAACAATACAAGTTCCTTGAACCATGTATATTTGAATATTAAGCAGTTTCCTAATGATTTTCTCGTTTGCTAATATATCATGGAATCACAAGAAAAACAGAACTGGATGGAACCCAAGTTTAGTCAGAAAAATTGTCAGTTTCCATTTTGAAATTTGAAGGTAACTTTTAGGAAGCACATTCATCCCTTGGCCATACTAATCAATGACCACCAACTATCCATATAAAGTCCCCTTGGTCACCTTTGGAGAGTACATTGAGTCACTTCAGATGACTCTCACTAAATGAAGCGGACAGGATGCTAGCAGCAATGAGGCCAACCACATGCCCACTAGACCCATGTCCATCATGGCTCCTGAAAACAACAGATATAAAAATAGGAGCCCCACTCCAGGAAATAATCAACCTTTTCCTCTCAACAAAAGAATTGCTGGAAGGATTAAAAGAGGCAGTAGTATTCCCATTCTTCAAAAAAAAAAAAAAACATCCTGGGCTCCGTAAGAGCAGGAAAACTACCACCCCGTCTCACATCTAGCGTTTCTGGGGAAGTCAGTTGAAAGGGTTGCTGCAGTCTAAATGTCCACATTCCTGGAAGAAATTTCATCCCTTTCATCAGATTGGTTTCCAGCCTGGACATGGGGTAGAAACAGTGCTAGTTGCCCTGATGGATGTCCTCTGATGCCAGATAGACCGAGATCATACTACTAGATCTGCCATCAGCATTTGACACAGTTGATCATGAGCTCCTAGCTCACCACCTAGCCAACACTGGGGAACATACCTTAAATGGCTAATTTCCTTCTTCTGGGGTCATGGACAGTGGGTAGCAATAGGAGAGTAGCTAACAGTCATCAGCTCACATGTGGAGTCCCACAAGGAGCAGTCCTCTCTACTATCTTATTTAACATTTTTATGAGCCTTCTGGCTCAGCTGGGATGAAGGTTTGGGCTGGATTGCCACCAATATGTGGATGACTCCCAGCTCTTCCTCCTGTTGGATGACTGCCCTGGATGTCCCACAGAATCCTTAGCCAGATGCCTGGAAGCAGTGATGAAATAGATCAAGCAGAGTCGGCTGAAGCTCAGCCCTGCAAAGATGGAAGTCCTGTGGTTTGGTAGGAAGGGACCATGGGAGGAAGTGCGCTCTCAGCGACTCAGGAACCTGGGTGTGATCCTGGATGCCAGGATTCTCACTAAGACATCATCCGGTACTCCAACACCTCAGCAGGCTCCCAGTTGAATTCTGGAATAAGCTTTATGTTTAGGCCCATTGTATTTGAGAGACTGCCTCCCTGCTTTACACTCTGCCACCTCTAACAGGATACAGATCCCTGGCCCCAAAAGAGCACGTCAGACCTTAATGAGGGCCAGAGCCTCCTTGGTCCTGGCCCCCACCTGGTGGAATGAGCTCCCTGAAGAGTTCAGGGCCCTGCCTGAACTTCCACAATTCTGCAGGACCTACAAATGGGAACTCCTCTACCAGACATTGCTTAAGGCTGACTGACTCAAAACATCTGCTGGTCACCCCCCCCCCAACTGAAAAATCAAACCTACCCAGGGATTGTCAATATTATTGTTCTGTTAAAATACTGTTCTAGTTGGCATGTTTTGTCATGATTGTATTCTGTTATATTTCTATATGTCCTATGTAACTGTTCTATGACATTTTATGTAAACTGCCTAGAGCCATATGAGAAGATGGTATAAAAATCTAAATAAATAATAATATTTTGATTCTGCTTGTGCATGTCAAACTTGCATGTCATTGTTTCCAGGCCTTTTGAGATTCCCCTTACACCAATTTTCTCCATAAAATAGAAGCATGTTTTCCAGTGATTTGTATATCCATTAATCAGCAGTGAGCATGAAACACTTCCCTTCCTTCCCTCTTCTCACTGTGGCCTGCCATGCCCCCCTCCCCAAATATGCCCCTGTATGTCAGAAGACACAAAACAGTATTTAGTGAGCAGGGAGAAAGCTGAAGAAGGATGGGATAGTCAGCCAAAATTTCCTTCCCTTCCTCCCCATACGAGAAAGCCATTCTACCAGGGAGGTAATTCTGTTCCAACAGAATTACGTACATCTTAGGATCAAAGTCAAGATGCAGGGTTTCAATCTGTGTGAAACTTGCACACTATGACCGTTTATGCACTGGAGGTTTCATGCCGGGCTGCAGGCTGGAGTTTTAGTTATAGCAGGTTGCCCCATTTCTTCCTGCATCCACATGGGGGAGCATTTGGCCTGGTGTGCCTCATCCGTCCCCAATTTGTGCTCCTGCACAGGAGCTAGGGCAGTGAAGTTCCCAGTGCATAAACGGTCTATGTGTGCAATATACAAAAGAAATGCTAAATCTGGAGAAACCAGTAACAAAACTATAAACTAACATATAGAGAATCAGAACAGGAACCATTTGCTCTTCCCTAAAATGGTTGGTAATTGCCTTATGTCAGGGGTTTTTTTCACCACTGAAATGATTGTGTGAATAGACTGCCTTAAACAGGGTGTTTCTTTGTCTTTCTGTGATGCATTCTGCAACTGGGCTGCAAGTTATAATTTTAAGTAAATCAGTCCCACTCACTCCCTATCCCGTCAGCCATTATCTGCAGTCTATGGACTGTGCAATGAATAGCCAGGGCCTAAATAATAATAATACTACAATTAAGCCAAAATGTAATACACCTTATTTCAGCACATTCATTTTTTCTTTTAAAAAATGTAATTAGTAATTCAAAGAGTATTTTTTTTTACAAAAGCAGCAAAAGATGCCTTAAACCAGAAGTCTTGCAAGCTTTTTGTATAAATTGAAACGGGCAAATTGGTTCTCTCTTTGAAAAAAAATAAATGATACTTTATAGAACTCCTGTGGCTGAATGGGGTATGAGAAGTTTAAAGCTAGATCTGTTTCTATTTAGTAGCCCTTAGAAACTTCAGGGGAGCAAGGTTTCTATTAGAAATGCTAATTGACCCTGAATCACTGCAGCACAGTCAGCTTCACTTATTCATCGGTAATAATATTTCAGTGTACTCTAGCTTTTTTGAAGCTATAATTCAGTGGGTTTTAAATTATAGATTGGTCCATTCTTCAGAGTGGGGGAAGGACTGTGCATTAGAAGAAGGCATAAAATATAAAAGCATGGAGAACAAGGGAGGATCCAATGCTGTACAAATGGCTTCTTGAAGCATGGTCAAGAATCCCTTAGGGTTCTCACTTTGTTTTCCCAGTTCGGCAACCTGTCTTGGATGATTATTTACAAAGGAGGCCCCAAAAGAGGAGGTAGGTGCTTGAGTAAAACTGAGCAATGTCCTGGTTAATTTGTCTTAGTTAACTATGGAGTAAATTGTGAAACCAAAAGCATCAAGCAGGTAGAGGCAGAAGACAAATCTCCGGGATCAAATCTAATGAATTATACAATGACGGAAGGTACAAGTGCTGTAGGTTTTGAACAGATCTCAGAAAAACAACTTGTTTGAACACTATCCTAAGCTGAATAGAGCCTTTTAGAATGGTCACGGTCTCTTAAACGTCAAGCAAACCTAATCCCTTCTCAGTAAGGATAGATACAAATGGGTAGCCGTGTTGGTCTGAAGTAGCACAATACAATCAGAGTCCAATAGCACTTTTAAGACCAACAAAGATTTATTCAAGGCGTGAGCTTCCTCAGGAAGAGTGCTTGCACTCGAAAAGCTTCTCAGTAAGAACTAGATTTCTAAAAGAGGCTATGCTCAAGACTGGAACTGAACCGGGTGTTGGCATTCTATATGCTCCTGATGGAGTTGTTGCAGTAGAAAGATGACTGTGTCCTGGGCCTTGATCACCAGTGAAGTGTTCCTAAGAACGTTCAGGCAGGCTATTCTTACTTGCTGTTCTTCAAAAAATGTTTTTGGGTCATCCATTGTCACCTGCCACCCCCTTGAATCTTCACAGAATCAGCCTCTCCGTCAGATGGCTATCCAGCCTCTGTTTAAAAATTTCCAAAGATGGAGAACCCGCCACCTCCTAAGGAAGCCTGTTCCAGTGAGTGAGTCCCAAAGCATCTTCATCGTTTGATGGTTTTTAAGCTGTCTTCTCATGTATGAGTTTACATTCTTTCTGTCTGAATTGATTATTTTATCTTCATGATATCAACATGTATCCCTATATGAACCCTGATTGACTCGATTCACCTGTTTGACTGTTTGGCTTGAGTCCATCCTGTGACTGATAGCAGCAGAAAATGGGGGAGGGACACTGAGATGGAGCTGCAGAAACTAAGGGGGCCAAAGTATTGGGACAATACTTAATTAAAATTAAATTAAAAGATTTGTTATGAAAAAGATTCATACCCAGAAATTGAAATGATTTTTCAAAAAAACCCACAACATACAGAGAAGTACTGGGCAGGGAGCTAATCCAGCATTCAGAAGGTGAATTGTCTTGACAAGGTGTTTGTATTTCTTTGGGCACAATTGTATTTTATTTATTTTGGTGTCAAGAACAAACCAGCCTGATCATAATAATAGCAAAGGTCTTTGGGGCTTTATACTACTTTAGCTCACATTTCACGGCAGTTTTGCCAATGTGTTAGTCTTCCTAACAAAAGGAAGATAAATGAGTGCAACTTCACAGGCTGTGTTCCTTGCTCTCTAAGCAACAGTTTTAGACTGGAGCTCCCTTGTTTGAACAGACCCTGGTGACAAATCACAGCCAATATGTTTACATTTCGAAAGGAAAGAGAGCAGAAATTTATTTGGAAGACTGCCTCCTGGCACATAATTGGCTGGTATTTTTAATGCCATGCCAGTTGATACCACTTTCAGTGATAAGCAATTTATCTCTTTTGTCTTTGGGTATTTCAAGATTTTTTCTTTAAAAGTAAAACGTAAACAGGAAAACCTAATGAGATTTACACCTTGATGAAACCTGCCAGAGCTTTGTAAAAAGAGCAGCTGGAGAACAGTGTTCCCAACTAACCAGACAAAAGAACTGTTTTTTATACCCTGCTTTTCACTACCCAAAGAAGTCCTGAAGTGGCTTTTGAATACCTTTCCCTTCCTCTCCCCATAACAGACACCCATAGGTGGGGCTGAGAGAGTTCTAAGAGAACATTTCAGTGGGAAAAGCCCTAACAGTACTGTGACTGGCCCCAGGTTACCCAGCTAGCTGCATTAACAATGCTTTATGAAATGTGGATGACAAGCTATGCCCTTAAGCACAAATTACACATAAGGTAGCCCACTGGTTACCATCATTTGGACAAGTTCACCCTGGCTCTAAACTTAACCAGTGCTACTAAAGAGGCAGAACTTCCCTGATGCAAATGGTTACTTCATAGGGTCTATTCTATTATACCATATTGAATTTGTCTTCTCTCCCAAATCCTATTAGCAAGCCCCACCCCCAAAATTTCCAGAAATTTTCCAACCCAGAGTCCCTACCAAATTTGTCAGTATCTGCATTCATATATTACAGTGAACAGACATACATCCTGCCTTTATGTGCATGCATTTGTCAGAAAGAACCAGTACACACTCCATTTAAAAATGAAATCACAGACAATACCTGAATAAATGTGAGAACTGGCATTGCATGTTCAGATGTACATCATTCAACAAAATATGAAAATTACTTGAAACATACTAAAAAAAACCCCAAGTGTATACAGTACATGGATAATATGTGCGTTCACTGGAGTGTGTGAAAAAGTCTAGTGATATACCATGCATAATTTGAAACATAGGGGATGGACCAGTAAAATCCATAAATGAATTTTCTTTTAATCATGGAACTAGAACTGCAGAAACAGGATGATGCATGCATGCCATTCAGGAATCCATCCTTGAGCAACTTACCTGCTTTCCTAAGTCCTACACTTGACATCAGATGTTCAGGCAGATACAAAGCAAGTTGCATCTTGCAGTGCTACTGCTCAGTTTGGCTGTGTGTTGAGTTGAATGACAAGCTACAGTATTGTCTGTTTGTTTAGATCATGTTGATGCCACCTTTCCAGGAAGCCTACTCATAGTGGAAAGAAAAGTACAAGAATAACACTGGCAGATAATAATACAGTGGCAGAAAGCAAAGCATTAACACAGCATAAAATATCTAATAGCTTTAAAAGTGGATCATTGATGGGACTAAAGCAGACTGTAAACCTTTGTAAGATCAAGCTAAAATCCTAAGTAAAAATGGGATGATTTAGCCGTAAAGAGATCATTAGATCACTTAACACCAGGTAAGCCTCAAGAGGAAGAGCATCCAATAGATGAGAAGCCACTGCTAACAAAACCTTGTCTCTGGTTTTCACCTAAGCCACCTCTGCAGGCAGGGCAAAAAGATCATGGATAGTGAGGTAAAGGTAAAGGTAAAGGTAAAGGGATCCCCTGTGCAAGCACCGAGTCATGTCTGACCCTTGGGGTGACGCCCTCTAGCGTTTTCATGGCAGACTCAATACGGGGTGGTTTGCCAGTGCCTTCCCCAGTCATGACCGTTTACCCCCCAGCAAGCTGGGTACTCATTTTACCGACCTCAGAAGGATGGAAGGCTGAGTCAACCTTGAGCCGGCTGCTGGGATTGAACTCCCAGCCTTATGGGCAAAGCTTTCAGACGGCTGCCTTACCACTCTGCGCCACAAGAGGCTCATCATCGATAGTGAGAAGGATCTTAAACAGCAGTTGGGATAATATTGGAGGAGCATGATTGTACCTTATCCAACCAGGCACTCAACTGATATTCTGAGCAAACGGTAGAACATAAATCTAGAAGGAATTTTAAGAACTTAACAAAATACTGATGAATCTATCATAAATTTATGATTATGTGAGTTGGGAAGAAGAACAAGCAAACTCCTTTGCTGAGATTTAAGCAAAGCAGAAGTTCAATTAAATATGAAAATGCAATATTTAATAATTGTAAAGTCCCGTTTGAGAGAGAGTAACTGCTCAAGATCTTTCTTCTTCTATAAAATTTGTTTGCAAGAGTAAAGATTTCCAGCTATTCTAGGCCATTGATCCAGCTGATTATGGCTGAAGATGTTGGGTAAACAAAATTGCATAGCATGCCACACTGACAAGAGACTATGCTAGCTTGTAATCAAGACTATAATGAGGGATTTATTTGTTTCCTTCTCCCTGGGCTTGCCCATCATTACATGTTCATTAAGAAATAATTGTCATTGATGGACAGCCCTGCATATGGATGTGGTAGGAGAAATGGGGCTATTAGACCTTCACCATCTCAAACTAGTGCATGCCACAACCAATAAGGTAGATTAATGAGAAGAATTAAGCTAAAGGAGAGTTACATTATGGACCATTTTTCTGTTTTATTTATGATTATTATCAACTCTGCAGCATTGCTGAGACCTTCAAAAGTGAAAATAAAGCTAAGTGAAATATATCCAAGACCTCAGGCTATGTTACTTGAATGTTTGAATCCTCTGTAGATGATGGTCATAATTTTTAATGTGGTAGACATAATTGTGCTAGGAGATTTGAGATCACAATGATGCAATTAGTTTTATGACCTTTTCGTTTGTGTCCTCAAATGCTACATCCTCCAACAATATTTGTGCTGTCCAGTTTTTCAAAATGTCCCACCACTCAGGATCTAAAACTTTATCGATTGCACAAACACACTTTAGCAAATCCATTTAGCAAATCCATTGAAACGTTGGGGCAAATAAATGATTATGTCTCAAAGAAGTAGTGGTTTATTAATTGGATCAACGAGCTCCTTGTTATTAATTTCTATACTTTGCATTTAATAGATTTCATTCACAAGATTCCAGGGTGTAACTACAATGATACTGAGTCCCACTTCCCAAGGAAACTTGGTAAATCGAGCTCTTCTCTAATGCCCAAGTCACAAGATCATTTGAGGGATATTAAAAGTGATATAAAACTGATATAATTTTGTAGAATCTGGGAAATATGGTAGCAATTTTTAATAGCAATATTTTAAAGCATGATTGTATGGAACTCTAGGTATTTTATTTATTTATTTATTTATTTAGATTTATATATCGCCCTCCCCGAAGGCTCAGGAAGTTCTATATAGGAAGTTATAGGGAAGACATTCCAGAAAATGTTATGCTCACTTAAACTCAGGTGGAAAAGCTGTTTTAAGAAAAGAGAGGAAAGATGGTATGAGCCAATTTATTGGGAAATCCTAAGGTGTACTGAACATGATGTTCTCAGACATGGAGTTCTTGGCAAAAGTGCTATCTACTTACGTTGCTTAATGATTTCAGAAAATCATAACAAGAAACCCATATATCTGTATGAGCACAGTTGCCTTTTATCTAGGGAAAAAATTCAACAAATTATTTTCATAGGACAACTACAATTGTTGTTGCCTGTTAGCCAAATTACAGAGGCCATGTTGGTCTGCAGTAGTTCAGCTAGATATGAGTCCTGTAGCAAATTAGATATTTTGGGGGTATAACCTTTCAAGAGTCAAAGTTCCATTAATCAGACCTTCAAAAGCTTATATCCCCAGAATCTTGTTGGTCTCTAAGGTGCTACTGGATTCAAATATGATTCTTCTGTTAGTCACCTTACAAGTGAAGTATTCAGGTGGGGGGGGGGGAATCAGGAAGCACTGCATACTGTTGCACTTGGAGGCACTGTAGAAGCCAATACAAAGCTTGAAGGTCTGATTCTTGGCTATTAAATGCTTGATTGGGAAATCTCCCAATCTCCCAAGAAAAGCACACCCATGCCCACAGACTCCCCTGTGTTGCTCTCAGAAATGCCTCCCTCACCTCAGTCAGGGGCTGTCAGAGGCTCCTTCACAGCACGTCTGAAGGGAGGCGGGAGGGAGCACACTCACCAACCACCTGCTAGCTCTTTCTGAGGCATAGTGAGGGAAGTTGTTGGAGGTGACAGTTAGGACAGCCCTGAGGTTAAAAGGGTGCAGCCTGTCCAAGCCACCATTTTCACCCCCCCCCATCAGCAGCCCTACTGACCTCCTCTCCCTGCAGTGGTCAGGGGCAGACTGGCAGCAGTGTTTCCAGATTGCCCCTGGCCAGGCTGGGGGGCAGGCTGTGTCACCTCTTTATTGGTCCCAAGTCTGGGGTATGGGGCCAATTGGATCTTTGGACCAATCAGAAGGCCCCGCCCACTCTCTGCCCACCTAGGCCTTAGCTTTTTGATTTTATACAGTGAAGCTTTTCCAGATTAGCTGAAAATATACAAGTCCCTGGACAGAGGCATCTCTTCAATAACAGCTGGGTTCATTGACAGATCCACAAAGGCATATAGAGATCACCAAGTATTGAGTTTTCATTCAAAAATCCTAACTGGAATTGTTTAGGTTTTTCTTTTCTACATGTAGTATAAAATCTGGAGGCAGCAGTAGCAAATACTGGTGAGGAATGGCAGCTGCAAGAAAGCAGTTTAATCAAGGAAACTGAATACATCTGAATTTGTTCAGCTGTACCCAAAGAACTTGCCAGATAATCATCTCCTGGTGTAGGAGTCATAATTCAAACCAGCAGATGCTTGAGCATGCCTAGTTAAAACAAACAAACAAACTTCTTGCTATCTTTATGGAGAACAGGTGAGAAATTGTTTCTAGCACTTTCTAGAGCTCCGACTTGGACTTTATATGGTAAGGAAATATTTTAAAAACAGAAGCAGTGGTACTGCCATAAGCCACTGATTTTAAAAACCCTGCCAGTGCTTTCTTAATTGCTTTCTTTCTATTCCATAACTACAGATTAAGTTTTTCTCTGTATTTAACATGAATGTGTGAAGCTTCCCCTGAGAGTTTGCTTACCATATAGAAACCTGCACAGCATTCCTTTACATTTCTTAGAATTTATTCTGGTTTAGACAAAGTGACATGCAGTTGTCCAAGAAATCCTAAATCTCCCCACAAGGATGATTGTTTGGTTGTATAAAAGTGATGGCTTCAAATTTCTCATCCTTGTTGTTTTGAATTTGCTACAAATTAAAACTGTGAATCCTTATTTTCATATCTTTTCTATTTTGTGGGTCAATTTTTTTTAATGATAAGTATTTTCAACATTGTCTTTGCATCAGTAAATCAGCATTGTTTATGATATGTACATTAGCCAAAAAAACAAATTGTTTTGCAAAATGCCATGTACATGAGAATCCCCCCTCCCCCATCCCAGGCAGACCAGCTGAGGCCTGGAGAGACCTCATTGGGCATTTTGGGGGCGAGGAAGCTGAGTAAGCACTGGTGGGGACTCTGTGACTCCCTCTGCAAACCTGAAATGGATTGTGGAAGTCTCCGCAGATCTTGGTGGGAGTTCTTGGGGTAGTGGCGGAAAACTCCGACTGGGACTCTGTGACTCCCTCTGCCACCCTGAAAAGTCTCATCAATGCCTCCTCAGGCCTCTGCAGGCATTCTCAGGGCAGTGGCAGGAAGCACCAGCAGGGACTCCATGCCTCATTCCACCACCACAAAAGGGTTGCCGAAGCCTGGGCTCCCCTACCTGCACCCAATGGTAGGTGGGCTGTGTAGGGTACTGCCTCCCTCTCAGCTCCTGGCTGCTAGCTGGCCAGCCTCCTTGCAGGAGGGCAGCCCCTGCCTGGGCCATTCCTGTGTAGCTTGGATTTGGGCTAGGGGTGCAGGTGGACATGCATGCAGTAGGGATGGCAGCCCATGTGGCCACCCCAGGCTCCCCAGGCTCCCCAGGCTCCCCCCTCCTGACTCCCCACAAAAGTCAAAGCACCTCAGCCCCCACCCAGCCACACCAGGCTCCCCCATCTCCCCACAGTAGCAGGGCTTGCTTGCGGTGGTGAGGCTGCTGTTCACATCCCCCCCAGCCTCTGGCCACCAGCTTTCCTAAATGTAGTCTAACACCTGGCTGGACAAGGTGGGCAGCCAAGAGTGTGGCTCATAGGTGGCCTGGGGCCATGTGCAGGTGGTCCAGCAGGCAGGCGGCAGGGACGGGGGGCTGTGCAGCCACTGAAGCCCCCCCCCCATAACTTTTTGTATTACTGATGTACTCACTCAGATTTTTTTGTGTGCCAAATAGATATTATTTTATGGTTTTTAAACATTTGAGCTCTTATAATAAACTGTTTATATTTTTCTAAAACTGATTTTTATCCCTAACCATTTTGGTTCCCGCCTGTATTTCATGTTGGGTTTTTGTTTCTCCTTACATTACTTGAGGATGTTAACTCCGTATCCTTTAATTTTTATTGAGGAGATTAAAATAATTAAGTGCTTATTAGGCTGGGGTTGACCTTTTCTAACGAGCCTGCTTGCTAAATCGGCATGCTGCCACTTCCCCTTTTCTGCTATTCTGCTTATGTGCTCTAAAGGGAAATAAAATGGCCTTTGCTTTAGTCATACAGGGAACAAGTCTTATTGACCTAACTGTCGACACAGCAAAGCTAAACAGCCTCTTATGACTAATCCTCCATCATAAACAACAGCTAATGAATTAACTTGTGAAAGAAAGGCCAAGAGATACACAGTTGAATGTAGGGCAGTGTCCTCTTTACCCTTCAGTTTGACCTTGCCAATTAATAACATAATTAACTACTTGAAATGCTCCTTCTCTACCCATGCATGTCCCTCCCCTGTGCAAAATTTAAACTGTCATATTATTATTATTTATTTATTTATTTACGGTAATTTAGACCAAAATTTTAGAAGCACTGCTATACGATAGCAGTTTGTAAAAGGGAGGGTAATACATTAAAAGGTTAAAAATGCATCAATAAAACTTAAAACTTCTCCACAATAAAAGCCAACATTTAGAAGCATTAACTGCCGTTGACTATTTTACACGGATAAAATGAGCCATAAAAGCAATAAAACTAATAAAGCTGTTAAAATATAAAACAAAAGACAAGATTAAGAGGCGTGCGATACATCTACTAACCAAAAAACATAAGAAGTTCTGTGGACCTATTATGGCTACACATGAGTGACCCATTCTTTCCTAATTCTTAAAGCTAGCCACGCAAATTTTGCTACTTTGCTAGTTAACAAATTATCTGTATCTGATAGCAGTATTTGCAGGCGATGCTTTATCAAGTCGTGAGGGCATTCTATAAGCATTGGTACTAATGCACCTGTGCAAATATGATTATACAGCTTGCACTCAAATAAGATGTGTTCTGTGTTCTCTACTTGACCCTCATTCCAGATACAGAGTCGATCCTGTCATATTTCTGTCAATGCTCCCATTTCCTTGCTTAAAACCAACAGTCATTTTTCATGTGATTCTTGTACTCAGTAGGCATGTCACCAAATTGTTGTGACCACTCTGGTTCAATTCATTCATGCCAATTGCTTTTATGAGATGAAACTCTGTCTATTCTTTTTTCCAAGTATATGAATGCCGAATGGTAGCAATAGTGAACTTGAATCTAGTATACTGTTACTATACTGTGTATAGACATGAAAACATAAACTATTTTGGCATTAAAATAGAGTTTTAAGACTTTCTCTGTATTTAAGAGCATGAGCTGAAGCATTATTCTGTGTAGGCTGAGTGGTTACCAAGGACACCTTATTCTGCTTTGAGGCCCGTATTATGGAATGATGTCCCATAACATATTTGCTAAGGTTTCCATAAAATGACCCAGGAATAAAATACATAACAGACCAAAATCAACAACCTGAACAGGATCAGTATTTATAATAACAACCAATAATGGCAACAAATTCATAACAGAAAAATAAAATAAGAATGAATTGGTTTGTGTTTTTGTTTATTACAGTATGGTATATGTATTTTGATTTATTAGACAGGTACATAGCTAACTAGATATAAATATTAATGATATTTTTTTTAATTCACAATCTAAAATGTGCAGTCTCTATCAAGTAACTTACAGGGAAAAATTGCAAAGATCTTATGAATACGAAGAGCTGCCAACTAATCTGTTAATTTTCACACATTATGTTTTCATGTGCTAATTTATTACTTGTGTGCTGTTATGCAGTAGTAATAAAGGGAAGCAATGTGTGGGTTTAATTCAATCTATTTATGTACCCCATCTCCAGGTAGATCAAACAATGAGATGACTTCAAAGGAATAATGATTAGAGCTGAGTTAAACCATGGAGTTTTTCATAAACAATTTAAGAAATGTCACAAAAATTACCACTCCTTTTTGGCACTTTTCAGCTTTCCTTGAAAAAATGGCTCTGCTGTTACTTACATGGCCATCAGTTCTCCTCACTTCCATTTTATCTTTCTTGCTCTTATTAGAACCAGTTGCACATTAGGCTTTCTAGGATATAAGCCAGGCTTTCTCAGCCAGGGTTACATGAAATCCTAGGGTTTCTTGAAATCCGTGGAAGGGTTTCCTGAATGGGTGGTAGTTAATTAATTATTTAAAATGTCTGGCAGCCAGCACCACAGCAGGGGGGAGGAGAGGTGGGGCATCGGTGCACCAGCGGGTGCACACACATAGGCACAGAGCTCTGTGCCTCCGTGTGTGCACCAGCTAGTGCTGGTGCCTCCCCCCGCGCGCCATGGCACTGGCTGCTTCAGGCACAAATGGACACTTCGGACACCGAAGCACCCAACCCTACCCCTTGGTGGGCATTGTCCACAGCTATGCTTCCAAACCATATTCTGCATGATTGCACCATTTCAGGGGGTTCTCAAAGCTGGAAGAACCTTTCACGGGTTTCTCAATGTTGAAACATTTGAGAAAGCCTGATATAAGCTTTTATAAGTAAAAGCATAATATCATCCAGTATCTGAGGAGGTGAGCTGTTTTGTTGGCTTTGAAGGTGCAATGGACATGAATTTTGTTCTTCTACAGCAGATTAACACACCTATCCACTTTTATTTACCCATATTAGTAATATATATTCTCATGTGACTTCATCATCTAGCTTATCCGCACTGGATGTGTAGAAAGTCATCCTGTTCATGGTCTAATTCTCAATTAGGTAACATCACTCTTAAACCAAACAGAGAATTAGCTGGTGAGGGGAATATTACCCAGAGTACAGCAGTCTTGGGAAATAATTTATTGAATAATAATGTAACATGGAAATGTTTTCATAACCTGTAGGAGGAAAATGATGCTCCATTGATATTGCTGATTTTAAGCTGCAAAACTATGGGCTGTATATTACAGCATTGGTGTAAGGGACAAATTCCTCCTGAGTTTTACAGCTACCTGAACAAAAACTTACAATATGTTGATGAAGTCAAATTTTACACTGACTAGAGGCCATTTTTCTTTCTCTTGCCCTCTTCTTTGGATAGGCACATGCATCATTAAATTATTTTAATTCTGCACATGCACTGTCTGAGAATTCAGTCATTGATTGAATGATCTTTTCCTTACCAGGAATCCAGCTTGGCACAGCGCTCATCCAGTCACAGGGCTAATTTCCACTTCCAGATGACTAGTGCCCTTCTCAGGTGGTCCCAGGCCTGGCACAGTGTAGGCCATCATTTTCCCTGTGGCAAGGGAATGACCAGCACCAACGTCATCTGGAAGCACTCATTCGCCCTGTGACCGGATGAGCACTGGGCCGGGCAAGGCTCCTGGTGCAGAAAAGGTCAGTGTGTTTCATCTGCTGATAAAATGCCAAACTTCAGAAGTCCAATGATATTTCATAGAAGCCTTAGACTAGCATTCAAAAGGGGGAGGTTTAACAATTATATTTCTCATCTCTTGCTTTCAGCTTGTCAGCTGGCTCATATTCATAGTGCCAAGCAGATAATTGCAACCATTCTGTTCAATGAAGATACTCTTTTCATTCAAATTTCTCCCAGGATTCTAGATTTCCAAATTGCCTTCTCTTTTTCAAAGCTGACTGATCTATTAGAAATATTCTATATCTTGTTTTTCCCCAAAGTTTAGCACAGATCACCATACCATTTCCTTCTGCTCACTCATCTTTCACTTCTTAATCACAGTCTCTCCTATTTTACTGAAGTACGTATGTGCACTAATAATAGAATAATATGATAGAATAATCGACAGAGAATGAGGTGGCTGGATAGAGTCACTGAAGCAGTAGGTGCTAACTTAAATGGACTCCGGGGAATGGTAGAGGACAGGAAGGCCTGGAGGATCATTGTCCATGGGGTCGCGATGGGTCGGACACAACTTTGCACATAACAACAACAACATGATAGAATAATAGAGTTGGAAGTTACCTCCTGGGTCATCTAATCCAACCCCCTGCACTATGCAGGACACTCACAAACCTATCACTCATCCACTGTAACCTGACACCCCCTTGAACCTTCACAGAATCAGCCTCTCCATCAGATAGCTATCCAGCCTCTGTTTAAAAATTTCCAAAGATGGAGAACCCACCACCTCCCAAGGAAGACTGTTCCACTGAAAAACCACTCTAAATGTCAGGAACGTCTTCCTAATGTTTAGATAGAATTTCTTTTGCATTAATTTCATCCCATTGGTTCTGGCCTGTCCCTCTGGGGCAAGAGAGAACAACTCTGCTCCATCTTCTACATGGCAGCCTTTTAAATACTTAAAGATGGTTATCAGACCCCCTCTCAGTTGTCTCCTCTCTAGGCTAAACAGACCAAGCTCCCCCAACCTTTCCTCATATGTCTTGGTTTCCAGACCCCTCACCATCTTTGTGGTCCTCCTCTAGAAACAGTCCAGTTTGTCTACATACCTTTTTAACATGCCCAAAACTGAAAAAAAACAATCTCTGTTCAACTGTGGTGCCCAAAACTAAACAAAACTGAACAAAGTGAGGCCAAACCAGAAGAAAGTGGTACCATCACCTCCTGTGATCTGGACATGATACAACCCATCTGTACATCTGATACAGCCCAAAATCCCATTTGCCTTTTTAGCCACTATAAATAAAACACACTAAACCCATAGCCATACCATATTATCATGAGGTGTTTTCCCATATAACTGTACTGAAGATTACTTTGTATATTATTTCCCCTTTATATACAGCATGTGTCCATCAGTAAAAAAAAAAAACTCACATAAAGAATGTTATGATTTTATTCCTAACCTGATCATATGCTTTCTTGCAATGTTTTTGGTATATCTGCAGTGTCTGTAATGAAGATATGGAGGTATATATAGAGGGGGAATTAAAGGTGGATCAAATTATGTATGATGCAATTCTGGAGCTGATTTCAGTAATTCTGGGAGCTTAATGGAATTAATGAGAAGTGCAAAGAGAAATTCTGGAATATCGATGGGAAAAAAATGGAGAAATTTGCTTATGCCTACAAGTCAGCTGTGAGAATAGCTTCTGTGGCAGATAGGTCCTACTTACTTGACAGGGTTGTTATGAAAATAGGTAAGGAAGAACTTAGTAGAAGGGTGGGACAGAAAAGTCCTACACAGGCAAGAAATTGCATGTGCAGCACATCATCCTGAACTGAGCCCCTAGTTTATAGGTTTTGGGTACTACTTTATGCCAGTCACAATTTTAAGTAAGGCATTTGGTAAACCAGTTCCTGCCTCATGTGGACTGATTATGCACAGGCTGGAATGCCCGTGATGGCAGCAACAGGGCCTCGGGGAAAATCCCCGATTATGCATGATGTCTCCACCATTTGAGCCCTGGCCAGATCTAGGCCCTTGGAGGACCCGCATTAAGGAAACATGGATTCTTCCGTGGACCGGGATCCACTACAGGCACAGGTGAGGGCTAGGTTGTGCTAGCCCTGTGCATAATTGGAGAAGCTGCTGGAGTAGCACATGAGGGATGATGCTTAACACTTCTTAGCACTGTTTTAAGTGCAGATAAAGATCAATGAAGCTTGTGTTAATATACTGGCTACATTAGGAGCTGGATCCAAATTCTGGTAGCTGTGGTAGGCTGTTTATTAGCACCAACTCATACTAATGCAAGGGTGTTTATCTGATGTAGATCCATGTAGCTTCACTGGCCATTCCCACTTATGACACTTCTCATAAAAGATCAGGGTATTTTTCTCTGCACTTGTTGAGTAACATTAATCCTGGACTGACAACATTAACATGCTGGAGAATTTGGAACATAATGCACGTGACAAATCTGAGTTTTATCCCTAGGATGTGACAGGGAGTTGCTGCCATTCCTGTTTTCTTGAGAAGTGTGCCTACTTCCACTGTGCCATTCACAGATTTCATTGAGCACTGAGGAAGGAAACTTGAGTGAATCTTGTAAATGATATCAAGAAAAAACAAAGATGGTGGGATCCAACCAAAGGCTTAGCCCACTCTTGCCCAATTCTCCTTCTTACTACAGCCACATGGCTTCTGCCAATACATAGCCCATATTCATTTGAATACCTGGGGTGGGGCCCTTTTTCACTATCTGCAAAAGGTGACTGAATCCAAACCATGGATGGAATCTTTCTCAAGCCACTGGGAATATGAAGCCTATCTTGAAAGTACTGTTGTTTTACCATATTGTTTGTAGACATATTTGGGGACATTTCTTGATACTTAAACATGTGCTGACATGTTAGACATGATCTTATTCTGCACACGGATTTGTGTCTGCACACACTTCTTCCAGCTGGACTGTTTTGAACTATGAGACTGCAAACTAATAAAACGTTACGGAAATATTATTAAGATTCCACATACTCTGTGGAAACTTCAAAGGAATATAAGTATATTTTTTCACATAGAGAGCTAGTATCTCTTCTTTCATATGCAAAAGAGACAAAGTGGGATGTTTTTTTTTTTAATATATTTCTGAAGGATGAACCGGTGCTCCATAATTCACTTAGATCACTTGATCTTCAGGGCTGCTCAGCCAATTTTGTATCAGAGTTTTATGTTCTGTGTGCAGTGAAACTGTAACTAACATATTTTGAAATAGCTGTAGCATTTTTTTTTTTTTTTACAATCAGATTTTTAAAAACTCAAGACAAAGGACTGGAAACTATTATCTGTTTCATGTGTATAATCAACAAAGAGTTATTTCTCTTGCTGAGAACTCCAGAGAGTAAAGTAAGATGCACCATGTGGAGGGTTTATTTAGACCTTTCTACAGACTAAGGATAAAATCAGGAAGAACTTCATGAACAAGGAATGTTCCTCACTGAATATTGTCAGATTCTAGATCTGAGACAAAGTTTTAGGGAGGAAATGGATTTAATATCCTCCATTTTTAATTGATGGGTACAAGATGTTACTTTCCCAGATCATATCATCATTTGATTAAACAGTGGACAGGAAGGCACTTGCATAGAATCATAGAATCATAGAGCTGATCCAACCCCCTAGTCCAACCCCCTGCTCAACACAGGATCAGCCCAAAGCATCCTAAAGCATAGATAATGAGTGTCCTGCATAGTGCAGGGGGTTGGACTAGAACTAACTTCGTACGGAACTAACATCTGACCTCTCTCTGAACAAGCGGGGAGAGTCACAGAATAGGATGCCATCTTTTAATTGTAATAATGGGTACTTATGGAGTTTTATGTGATTTACTGTGATTTTATATTTTATTGTGGACCGCCATGAGAATTTTTGGCGAACAGCGGTATATAAATCCAACTATAAATAAATAAATATATAACCCATGAGGTCCCTTCCAACTGTATTACTTGATGATTATATGATTCTATGAAAGCTGAAAAACCAGGCTCTACAGACAATGAATATATCTCAGTGCATTCAGAGGAATTTCCAGGTATGTATACAATGTGCATTTTGATTTATCTGATCCAAACACATACCTCCCCCCCAAAAAATTTTTTTTCTTTTTTCTAGACCAATTCTGGTCTATAAAAATATCTGGAATATCTGGGGATTCCAGGAAATTGAACCTGAAAAAATCCAGAAAAAAGTCAGCAGTAACCAGAAATATCAGGAGCCACAGGTTAAGGACTGTTTTTTTTTAATTTCCTGTGTATCTGTGACTTCCTAGGGCTTGTTATCAACTTGCCATGTTTATTCTGGCTTTGATTCTGATTTTTTGAAATTGGTTTTGTTGACCTCGCAACATTGCATTGTTTATGTGAGTTGGTTTATGTTGAGTTTGCAGTGGATTCTTGGGTTCAATGTTGCCTTCAATGCCAGGGTTGTTCATTGATTTAGATTTTCTGGTTTTACATTTGTTGCTTATGCAAAAGCATTCCTTTTCCCTTGGGCTTGAAAACTTATCTGGTTTGCCACTTGATCGGATTCTCAGGTTATACATTTTTGTGTGTGTTAGGCTTTCCTCATTGTCTTGTGTTTCTGTTAGGATTCCCTGGTTTTGCATTAGTTCTTCGGGCTTGTTGGTTCTGTCTGATTTGAGAATCTTTTAGAGCTGTAGAAAGGTGGCAAGCCATTTTCCATGAATGCCAGCAGGAATACTGATGCTTGTTTTTTATTCCCTGATATCTCGATTGAAAAAACAATGCTCATTTTTCAAGTGCTCTTCCCTAAAATCAAAGAAAAATGAAAAATTGTGAAAATTCAGTGCTTTAGAATGGCTGTATTTCTGAGAGCTTTAGTTAGCTAGCTTGGTGTAGTGGTTAGGAGTGTGAACTTCTAATCTGGTGAGCCAGGTTTGATTCCGTGCTCCCCCACATGCGATCAGCTGGGTGAGCTTGGGCTTGCCACAGCACTGATAAAGCTGTTCTGACTGAGCAGTAATATCAGGGCTCTCTCAGCCTCACCTACCTCACAGAAAAGCAGCATAAAAGAACCAACTCTTCTTCTTTTTCAAAAAAAGGAATGGAACTACTGATCATTCTCAAGGTCCTGAACACAATCTTAGAGGCGGATGCAGTAGTGTTTCCAGTGTGACCGCTTCATTATTCCTTGCAGTCCCCCAGCTTGTTATAAGCTCAGGGGGCGGAATATGCCAGTCATTAAACTAGAAAAATCAGGTCACTCACAGAGGCAGGAGTTTCTGCATTCTCAGAGGACTCCCCAAGCATTAAAAAAAGCCTTTGTACATTTGAAACAAAGAGGAAGAAAACCCAAAATCTCCTGGAAAGGATTGTGCATGCTCGATGCCCAAAGAATTTTGTGAGTCGTTGAAGAAAAATGTAAGACATGGGAAGAGTGCATGTAACACAGTCTAAGCCATAAAGATCTGAATTGGGAAAATTTTAGTTCAGATATGGCCTCTGCCAAAAACTGACTTAATTGACCTTAGGCAGGCTTCTGTATCTCAACCTGAATGCCAGCTCTTTCCCATTTGCAACAAGACTTGGATAGCAAAAAGCTGGCCTACCTCAGAAAGTTATTGGTAGGATTAATTACAGAATGTACCTGAAGTTCTCAATTGACGCAGAAAGACAAAGTGCAGAGGGTATTTAAACTGTTGCTTCTATGCTGATGCCTGCTCTCTGTGTGTGTTCACATGTCCTTTCATGGATGTTTATTTAGTTACTAGCTGTTAAGCCCACTTTAAAAGTGGGCTACAGTCTTGTAGCCCCCCCCCCCCATGTGAGTAGTCATGGCACTCTGCACCTCTCATGCCCCCATGAAGGGGGGGCAGCTGGTGGCAGCTAGCCTGGTTTTAAAGTGGGCACCACCACACTGCTATCTGTCCTTCTCTCAACGTGCTGGGGATGGGAGGTAGGGAGGCAGAAGCAAATCCTGCACCCCTCTTTGTTTGCTCTCCGAGTGGGAAGCCTGGAGGTGACTGGGTGCTGCTGGCAGCAGCTGTGAACACAGGGGGCTGGGAGACAGCACCATCACTGCTGTAATGCCAGAATCATTCTGTGCTTCACAGCAGTTGCCAGAGAGGCTTCTGGCAGCAAGTGAACATTAGGGCCCCTGCCACCTGCACCCATGGTCTGGAGGGACATGTGGTTGGTGAGGCCAGGAAGTAATGGATGCAGCCTCCCAGCAGCTGCTGTAGAGATAAGTGGGGCAGGAAGCATGTGGGGACAGATAATGCAGGTTGCTTCGTATTGCCTGCCTTTGAAGGCAGGAGTACTATGGGGGCAATGTAGACATGGAGAAGGCAGGAGGTGCTTGTAATATCACATAGAGGCTGGGAGGGCAGGGAGGAGATGGCGGTGGTACAGTGCTGGCTGCAGTAGGCATGAGTGGGCAGGCAGAGGAGGCCTGTGGAATTACCAGACTCCAGTAGCAATGAGGGGACAGGCTGATGGGGCACAAAGAGGCCTCCACAGGCTGGGCACTTAGGGGAAGCAAGCAACCTTTCACAGCCTTCTAGCCCCCACCCCCAGTATGGTGGGCAGGTAGTGGTCGAGGCCACACTAAACTTCTTGGACCCAGGCTGCATCCCAGGCTCTCCCTTCCCTCCACCCCCTGCTCTCTGGTTGGTTTACGTTCCAGAGGTAGATGAGTAGAGAGGCTGGCTGTTCTTCTGGTTGGAAGAAGGAGGATGGGGAGGGGGTTTGGGGGGCATCCTTCACCTGATTGGCCCTTTGACTTGAGTGATGCCCCAGAGGATCAAGTAGGAGCTGGTCAGGGGTTGGGCATCCCCAATCTCTTTGGTCCTCTGGGGCAAGTGATGCCCAGAGGTCCAAGGAGGAGGAGGTGGTCAGAGACACGAGATTCCCTACCTGATTGGTCCTCCAGGGCAAGTGATACCCTTGAGAACCAATCAGGTAGGCTGTGTGTCATCCTTTTTATATTTGATTTTGTCTTTATATTGTTTTATGATCATATGGCATGGTTGTATAGCCAGGAGATCCAAGGATTATATGGCAGACAGACAAAAAACATTTGGTGGTGTTATGCCATAGCCTGCCTCAACGTCATGACCTTTAGTGTTCCTTGGAGAAACCTTGGAAGTCTCCCATCCAAATAATAGCCAGGGTAAGCTCTGATTAGCTCCTGAGATCTGACAGGATCAGGCTTCTTTTGGTTATCCAGGTCAGGGCCTCCCTTATGTATGAAGCAACTATAAAATCAGTCTCATCAGGATTATAGATACGGATGAAGATGGGGGAATGGGAGGAATAATTAGTCATGAATGCTAAAGTGCATTTTCCATCTGAAATCTTGATTCATGCTGCAGTTCCACCTCAGTCTGATACTGTCGCTTCTGAAAAGGGCAAGGACTGAATCAGCAATGAGATAAAATGTCTATCACATGAAGCTCAGGTGGCCATTTAAGATTAAGAGAGACGATGCAGCCGCCTGACAGCGGGAGGAAAGCTTGTGCCATGTGCCGTGCCTGTACGGCAATGATTGAGGCGACGGGGAGCTGAGAGTGATTTGTGCACGCATGCTTTGAGAGGTATCGGCTTAATCGAAACCCAGACTTGTCCATGCTGTGGAAACAAAGGCCGTCTGTTCTGTGCATGATTTTGCTAATCCTCCTAACTACATGCCATCAGCACTCCTGGCTGTCGCAATTAAGATGTAGGAAAATTCTTCCCTGTCATTTTCTGCTAACTGCTGGATTTCAGTTAATAAACAGAATGAAATTTCCAAGCTGGCGATGGCAAAAAGCTTTATTCAGAATGAGTAAAGAACAGGAAAGAGGTCAACGATTGGAGGGCTGTCCCCCATATCCCGGCATTGGCAAGGCAATCAGCTAATTTTGGTATTACATTTATTTGGATGGTAGCCATCTGCGCTGACAATGAGAAGTTCATTTTTGACTATCTTACTAAATCTTCTTGCTCTTTTTCCAAACTATTTTATAGTTGCTTCCATGAGACATCTTAAATATTTATCTCAATACAATCTTAAATACCTTACTTTATACAGATTTATCTCACAACCAGTTCTGTCGCTCATCTCCTTTAATGCTTGATCAGATGTTGCCATCATTAAAATCTGTTTTGGATTCATTGATTTTTTAATTGGAAACTACCCCAGAGTCTCTTAAACAATCTAAAAAATGTGTCCTGACAGTCTGAGTCTCAAAGGCTATGTGGGACACACATACCTGTTCTGGAGCAACTTTGTCAGGGACCCCTCCCTCCCTTGCAAACACACAAACAGACATACAGAGATTTCTCCCCCTCCCCCCAAGTTTCTCCCTTACCTGTTGGGTTTCCCAACCATATTCCTGCTTCCTCTCCCCTCCCTCACTTCCAAACACACACAGAGATCCTCTCCCCTTCCCCTTTCCCCTTCACGTTTTCCCCTTTACCTATTGGTTTCCCAATCTCCCTCCCTCCAAGCAAGCAAGCATGCACACACACACCCACTCCCTCCCTCCCTCCTGCTTACCTATTCCTCTGCTTTGTTATGTTTATATTTTCTTGAGATACCATCCCATTTAGCAAAACCTTTGCTTCTTGTTTTGAATAGATCCTTTGTATTCATGCTAGAAAGTTACTTCCTAATTTGTTAAAATCTTAATGTTGGGTATGTTGTCAATTTGACAGAATTCTTGAATTCTTCAATGACATTTGTCCAGACTGTCTTCTAATATATAATTATTCATTCTACATCTTCTTAGACCCATTCTTCTGTAATTCAGCACCACTTCAAGTGGGTTGTGGTCTGCTTATGTACTGGGTAAATTTTCTGCCTCAACCACCATCAACAAGAGACTTTCTGATAACCAACATTGGTCAGTTTTTGAATTGGATTCGTGCTGCTCAAGAAATATGGTATATTTTCATCTTTTAGGATTTAGCTCTTTCCAAACATTTTCTAAGGTGAATTGTTTAAAATTTAACAATGCAGCCTTTGGCATATCTTACATTCCACTGCACGGCCTGTCACTCTCCAAGCTCCGTCACCAACGGATTGGCCTGGCTGAGTCTGTGTACTTTTCTGAAATGGACATTCAATTTTTATTAGTGGACAAACTTCCTATTATAACAGAGAAAGTTGATAATTTTGGTTCACAGTTCTTCAAGACAAAACTTGTATTTCTAAGGAATATCCTCAGAAAGGAGTTTATAGTATTATCTCCTTTTTAGCTAGCCTTAGTAGTGATTAACTTTAAATTCCTGTTTTTGTCAGTATAAATTTAGTTAGTATAAATTTAGTTAGACTTATTGATCTAAGCCTGTACTCCATTATTATTATTCTAAAGATCTGTTTATTTTATGTAGGCTGGATATACCTGACTACTATATCTAGATGACTGTTAATGATATTATGCCATTAAATATCTGAAATTTAAAATCTGAATTTTACAAGCCTGCTAAATTTATGCCTAGAGTATAATATTTTTGTGTCGATTTGTTTATCCTTAGTAGTTGTGCATTGCAAAGGATTTTGGGGCATAATTGGATACACATATACAGGTCTTTGACAAGCTTCCATGAAGAAAGAGACATTCACATAGTATAGTGGATTAAGTGTTGGGGGAGAATCTGTAAGATTTAGCTTCAGACATCTGCTGTGCACAAAGCCCACTGACTAACCTCTTCCTTTCAGTTAAACGTAGTTTACATAGTTGCTGTAAAGCCAAAAGGAGGAAAAGAGAACTGTGGATGCCACCCTAAACTGTTCAGTGGAAGTACACAATTAAAAATTCTCAGGAAACATCTAAGCACACTGCTGCTCCTGGATGTGAGAGGAAGACTGTCCTGTCCACCATTTCTGATTTCATTCTCATTTTGGAGCCTTCACTAAACTTTGGGGAAAATATCTTTGGAAACTAATTGCTTGGAGATTATCACAGTTCTCATTTGGGATTTGAAATGGAGAACAACTGTGGTGCTAATGCAGCAAACAGTACCCACTGCTGGCACAAACTGGTGGAAGATCAGCATACAACCTGACAATTGGCTGTCTCTTCTTTCTAGGAAGCTGCAACTTTCCTTTTTATAGATTCCCCTGCTGTATAGATCCACATGGAAAGCATCTTTTCTTCACACTGAACTTTTTGTGAAAGGTAGAAGCAAAACAATTTTTGGTCTAATTCAAATGGAATGGCAGTGAAATTGAGACAATTTTTTAAATGAGTTCCATAAAGTCATGGTTTCAGTGACATGGGGCAATTTAAATCTATAAAATAAATGGCAAAAGTATTTTTTAATGGGGGGGGGGGATATTTCCCACTGCTGGTTTTTCAATCCTTTACAGTCATTTTATTAGCTTGTAAGACATTACTGCCACAGTAGTACCAGATGGGTCTGAAAATATGATAGCTTTTTAACAATATTCTGTCATCTCTGACTGCTCCTCTAAGTGTTCTTCCCTTAATTCAAAAGTTAAATGGACTCTCAAAGCATGAACAAGAATAAATATGTAATATTTGTTACAAGAACATTAACAAGGGAGAAAAGGATAACAATCAAACATATTCCCCTATTCAATACGAGTGTGAGATGTTTCTTTAAACACTTATAGGGCTACAAGAATACTGAAAGTTTTCTCCCTTTCAATGTATTTGTCATTGGGCAGCGGAGACTTACCTTGGCTGCTTTTTGGCTGGGTGGAGGGAGGGCAGGGAAAGCGCAGCACGAGCGACTGGTGACGGAGTTCGCCGGGCATGCTGCTGCATCGGTGTGCATGGCGTGCAGGAGGTGGGGCTCATTGGCTCTGATATAAGGAGCACCATGTGCTGGGCCCCAGCCTCTTCGCCTGCGTGCCGGACATCGGACGGCCGCCAAGGGGTTGCAGAGAGTCGGCAATGGCGTTAGGCAGAGGCCTGTATAGAAAAAAAAATGGAGCGACTTGCTTTGCTGGGGCCTTTGTCTTGCGCGGCCGCTTCCTCAGGGGAATTTTTTGCCTTCCTATTCTTCCGTCTCAGAGGAGGCATTGGGGGAGTAGACCGTTGCTGGTTCCAACTTGTGGGTGGCAATTTTCAGCGCCTGTAGTGAGGCAGTGCTGGAGCGGTTTTATTTACTAAAAAAAAAAAAAACCTCAGTCGGGATATGATGGCGGCAAGGCGTGCAAAGGCCAAAAAGGGGGCGGCAAGGGCAAAAGGCTCAGAAAAAGGGAAGGGTGAGTGAACCACCTCGCCAGTCAGGGCTGGTTGTTGGGCCAGTGCATCTAAAGCGCAGGAAGCTTGGGCCTCTGCAGTCCCTGCTGCGAGGCAAGTGAAGAGTAGAGCCAGCAGAGGGCGCATGCCTGGTCTGAACACCCACAGCAAGTCAGCAAAAAAAGGCACAGGCACACCTTGCAGCAGGAGACAGCCTTCACCTAGCTTGTCTCAGGGGGGGGAGGCAATGAACGTGCAGCCACAAGACAAGGGAGAGCCAGAACAAGGAGACCAGTTGCCAAAGTTACAGTGGCTGATGGGTGGAGTGTCTCCCCCAGGGCGGCCCGGCCCTCGGGAAATAAAAACGGAGGGTTAGGGAATGCTGGAACTTCAAGTACATCAAAACCTGTTTAAGGCGATTCTGGCAGTCCTTCTTTCAGTGGCTCCTACTCCGGTACATCTTGAGGTGATTACTAACATGTTACAACATTATCCCAACAGGAAAGCAGCTGAGTATCTACTGAAGGGCTTCAGGGAAGGTTTCCGGATCCCTTATACGGGAGAGCGTATAGCCACCAATTGTGCTAACTTGAAATCTGCCATTGAAATGCCGGGGGTTGTGGCCAGGAAGGTTCAGAAAGAATGCCAGGAAGGATTGCTGGAACATTTGAGGGCCTGCCAATTCATCACCTGAGGGTCTCTCCATTAGGGGTAGTTAAAAAAAAACAGGAGAATTCCGGCTAATCCACCACCTATCTTATCCAAAGGGTGATTCTGTAAATGACCACATTGCCCATGAATTATGCACAGTGCGGTATGCACCTTTTGATCAGGCGGTGGCCATCATAAGAGCTTGTGGCAAGGGAGCTCGGATGGCCAAGTGCGACATTCAATCAGCCTTCCAGCTCTTGCCTGTGCATCCAGATGATTTTGGTTTGCTGGGATTTCGTTTTCAAAAAGGGTGGTATGTTGATAAAGCGATGCCCATGGGCTTCGCTGTTGCGTGTGCAGCCTTTGAGACATCTAGCTCATTCTTGGAATGGGCCATAAGGCATCGGGGTCAATTTCACAATGTCACACACTTCTTGGATGATTTTTCCTTGCCGGTCGCCGGGGATCGCCAGACTGTAAGAACCGCCTTTCCATGTTTCAGGCTTTGTTGTCAGAACTGGGTATTCCCCTGGCGACTGAGAAAACCAAAGGGCCAACAACTTGCCTGTCCTATCTAGGAATTGAATTAGATTCAATTCAAAGGACCTCTAGGTTACCGGAAAACAAATTGATTACTTTAAAAGGGTTGTTGGCCGACATGTCGAGCAGACGAAAATGCACTCTAAAAGAGATGCAATGCATGTTGGGGCATTTAAATTTTGCTTGCAAGGTGGTAGCACCAGGCCGGGCTTTTTGCACAAGGATGGCTCACTCCACGGCAGGGATTTCAAAACACCATTTTCGCATCCGAGTCAACAAAGGTATAAAAGCAGATATAGTGGTATGGCAAGAATTTTTGGCTCAATTTAATGGGGTAGCTATCTGGCAAACACCCATGGCCCTTGGGGATTGTTTGCAGGTCCATTTGGATGCTGCAGGTGGTGTGGGTTTTGGAGTTTATTACGGGTCTCACTGGTGTGCTGGTCGTTGGCCCAATGACTGGTCAGAAGTTCGGAGAGACCTTACTTTTTTGGAATTTTTTCCTATTTTGGTGGCAGCAGTCATTTGGGGTCCCTTGTTTGTGAACAAGTGGGTTACCTTCTGGTGTGATAACCAGTCGGTGGTGCGCATTGTGAATAAACGATCCACAAAATCAATTAGGGTTATGAGATTAGTTCGCAAGTTTGTGTTAACTTGTTTGAAATTCAATGTGTCAATTGTATCAAAACATGTGCCAGGGGTCCACAACGCAGTGGCCGATGCCCTCTCTCGTTTCCAGGGCGACAGATTTTGCAATCTGGCTCCGAAGGCAAATCCAGATCCTGATGTGTTCCCAGAGAAACTATGGACGCTTGGCAGCGAGTGATCCTGCAGGGCATGATAGGTTCCATGGCGCCTTCAACACGTAGAGCATATCAGGCAGCTGCGGAACGTTTTCTGGTTTTTGCCTCTGAACTTGGCATCAATGCCCCTTGGCTGATGAAGGAAAGCCTTTTATTGCGGTTTTTAGCCCACTTAAAAGGGGAAGTCATCTCTCCGAGAACTATGAGCGTTATTTTGTCAGGCTTGTCCTTCCACAGTAATTTACGGGGAGGTTGGGACCCACGTTCATCATTCTTGGCTCATCGTATTTTGGGCTGGACACTATGCAGTTAATTCCGGTTGGGACTGCAATCTTGGAATGGAAAGCTTCTTGCAGTTTGAATGGCTTGGTCATCGCAGCATGAGATGGGCATCCCTCCTAGATGTAGCCGCTGAGGCAGTTTTCTGATGGGGTCTACCAACAACTGTCATTATCCAGCTAGGAGAAAATGACTTACTTGCAATATCCAGGCGATGCTTGATTAATTTGATGGTTGATGATTTGAAAGTTTTAAATACAACGTTTACCTGGTTCAATGTTATTTTGGTCAGAAATGTTAAGTCGACGTTGCTGGAGGAGTAGGGTGGGCACGGCTATTCTGAATTGGGCAAAAAGTTAAGTCAATCATGCTGTTTCAAAGGTTATTTTATAGCTGGGTGGCTGAATTATTTGGCACCCAGACATTGACAATCAATTGCCCGCTTTGTATCATGCAGATGGAGTACATTTATCTGAATGGGGGCAAGACATTTGGTTACAGGACGCACGATGGACCTTACTTAACTGGTGCAGGGAGGTCGGGGTTGGTGGAAACGAAGCGATGCTCCGTTCTTATGGTGGATTGTAACATGAATAGAGCCTGTTTTGATTGTGAGCCGGTGTGCGATCGGATTCACAGGGGAATGGGGCCCTCTTAAGAGGGTGGTGTTTGAGCAAGAGGCCCACCCAGCAGGGGGGGGCATACTTGCTCATGGCGACCAGATGGCTTTAGGTGGGGCAGCCAAGGAGGTTTGAACCCTTTGGGCCCTACCATATGGGCCATCTCCCACAGTATAGAGTCCAAGAACTCAGGATGACGTGTTTCCCAGTGGGGAAGGGTGATGGATCCTGAAGGGTCTTGGACTCGGGTTGCAGCCAGTGGGCTGTGTAGGCCAGGCTCCATTTCATGTTATGCCAATCCCATGTGTTGGGAGGTTTGTTAAAATAAAGCTGTGGCCATATTTTAAGCCAATATAAGTGTCGCGTTTTCACTGCCAATACGGGAATCCTACCTGCCAAATCTTGAAAATGACACCTTGTGATTTGGGGTCAACATTCAAAATTCACATTTTTTCCACAACAAAACAAATAATAGCATCCATTGTTTTAATGTACAGCAAAGCTATTCTACACAAGTGGGTGAAAGCCATGTACATCAGAGATGTTTCCAAGATTCTACCTATGTATTTTTATCTTCTGGATTTTTGAGGGGGTTGATTGAATTCTAAAGGAGAGTCAATTCATTCATTATTCATTTTTCTGGTTGTTTATTGTAAGGTTTTGTACTATACATGGTGTATGTAGTTTGTAGCAACTTTAGATTCAGTTGCATGTTCTGTCCTTCATGTGTACATTGACAGAACACCACATTGTGCAATTTTACATATATTAGCATCAAGATTACATTTGCAGGACAATTTTTTTAGTGAGTACAGGAATACATACTGATTAGTGATCAGTAAAACATCACTCTTAAATAATCGTGATGCAGCCATAGACATGATAGAATATAATTTGCTCTTTTGTAATTGTTTTGATAATATAGAGGAGGCTAAAAGCACAGATGTATTGGAGGAACTTACCATATATACTTGCATATAAACTGGCCCACGTATAAGCCGAGGTGCTTAATTTTACCACAAAATCTGGGCAAACTTATTGACTCACACATAAGCCGAGAGTGGGAAATGCAGCAGGCTACTGGTAAATTTACAGGGTGGCCTAAGTGCTTAATCCATGCTCAATCATCACAGGTTTTCCCATCCAGCCTCCCTCCCAACAAATACAGAAAAGTCAAGAGGATGAATAGCTGCTGGTTTTTGTACCCCATTTTTCACTATCCAAAGGAGTCTCAAAGTGGCTTACAATTGCCTTCCCTTCCTCTCTTGATGCCAGACACCCTAAGAGACCACTGACGGAACTGCTCTGTGAGAACAACTCTGACAGAAGAACCAAATAGTGCTCCCCAGGCCATCAAACCAGAGCAGAACAATAATACCCAAAGTTGGCAACCTACTACAACAAGTACAACAACTACCAAACTGGGGGCTACAGTGCCCCCCAAAATAAAACACTGAAAGAAAGAACTGTAAAAATCAACTTTTAAAAGAAACACAACCCCAAGAAGAAAAGGCAAACAATGCTGCCCCTCAGATAAAAGAATAAACACTGAAAAAACAGTAAATCCCAAAGCACCCCCCAAACCCATCCCACCCCACCCCCAGAAACCAAAAGAATAGTTTGGAAGAAATGATTAGGAAAAGAAGGGGGGAAAATATCAGAATCCATCAGTCAAACCATTGATGTCCAAGCTGCCAGAGTAAACTTTCAAGATATTTGCAGAAGGCAATGGTTAGCTGGAAGCAGTTAGTTCACTTGCAAAGAGCTTAGTTTTTAAGATGTTTGCAGAAGGCAATGGTTAGCGAGAGGCAATTAGCTCACTTGCAAAGAGCTTCCTTTTTAAGATCTTTGCAGAAGGGCAAAGGTTAACTGGAGGCCACTATCTCACTTGCAAAGAGCTCAGGTTGCAGGTGCAATGCTGTGATTGGCTGGCTGGGGGCAGGCTGTTAATCAATGACCCGCATATAAGCCGAGGAGGTCTTTAAAGCGCTAAAAACAGTGCTGGGAAACTCAGCTTATATGTGAGTATTAATGGTAAGTTTGTGGTTAGAAATGTGCTGCAAACTGTGTTTGAAAATGGTGCCCAGGGACATACTAGAATGTTTTCTAGAGTGTGAATGAAGGAATGCCAAGGGAGGCAATGACAGACCTTTTCCCTATACAACCAAACTCTAGCACTGAAATGTTGAAACTCTGGCATGCGAATTCTGAAACAATTACTCTCACTCTTTCTGGGTTTTCGTGGGTGGGTTTCAGCAGCCATTACTGATACAAAAAGCAGTCTCTGGATTCTGAGGAAGAAGCTTTCTTGAGCATATGTTTTGCTATGGGGTATAAAGAATGGGATCAATCTCTTTTAAAAGGAACAGGGAAGAATTTGGACTGCACTGGGATGTATATGAAGTTGTCTGAACACAAGGAAAAATATGGCAACACCAGGTAATGCCGACTTGAAAAATGCCAAAGACTGCATGCACCAATACCACAATTAGACATTCTGTCAGTTAAACATGAATTCAGAAGGAGAGGAAGTTGTAGAAATGCCCCTCTCAGTTTCTACTTCAGAGTTTCTCAAATTTGGCTTTAGTCCTATTGGGTTTTGGCACTACCACAGCAGTCCTTGTTCTGCTGGGCACATTGCACTGGTTCTGCTGCTGGCTTGCAAAATTGCTCCCTCCCTCCATACACACTACACTTTCTACTGCAGAGATGTTCTGGGACATTCTGCTGGGCTTGTATTGCTTTGCTGTTTCTCCTCTTTGGAAACAATAGATAGATGATGGGACTCTTCCTTTGGGCACACATAGTATTGGATCCCTTGGTCCAATTATTCTGAATCTTGAGTTATTTTGGGGAGAGGCTCCAGCAGCTATGCAGCAGGTTTAGTGACTCTACTTCAACCTCCAAATACTGAATATATCCCAGGATAGATTTACCATTCACTTTAATGGCCCCCATAAAGTGTAATGGGCTTGAAAAAAAATTGAAATTCCTGAATTATTACTGAATCTGAATACCATATCAATATGGGAATTCAGGAATTGCAGAAAATATCAATATTTTTCAGGTCTAATAGACAGAATTTTTAAAAAAATTCTTGCACACCTCTACTTGTAGGCTTTAATGATTTTGTGAACTGATTTGATCAGTGTGACCATATTTCTGTTGCTGTTTTGTCTGGGGTTATATTGTAGCATGTTATTCTTGGCTTTGTCAGTTAGTGTCCTGTCTTTATCAGGTGAGTGTTATAACTCCCAACAAAAAAAATCTGTTGTAGATATTTCAGGTGAGAATTTCGGTCAAAGGAATTAGATGAGATTGTAGCACAGAGCTTGGTTGTAGACAATGCATAATTATGTGTTTAAGATGGTAAATATGCTTGTTGAATAATAATAATAATAATAATAATATATATATATACACACCACTTGCATTTATATACCGCTATTCCCAACAGGTCTCACGACAGTTTACAACAATAAAAGAATAAAAGTACAATAAAACTAGTCGCTTGCATCGCTGTACCCAATACACTTCCTTATCTTGTCTGGCAGCACATTGAAAATCTGCACATAGCCTTGTGAATTCGTCTCTCTTGCCATCAGCTTTTGCTGCTCTTCGTTTTTCAGCAATTTTGATGGTGTCAGATGTTAACCGATTGCATCTTCTTTCCAGCTTTTTGTATGGTATATGTTCCAAAGCAGCTTCCATGACACTAGACTGAAATTCTTGCCACAATTCCTCAGGTAGCTTCTCAGTAGTATCAAACAGTTCAAATTCGTTCTTCACTTCTATGTTGGCAGAATCTTGGTGACATCAAACTCCTTTGGAGGTACATTTTTCTTGATTTTACATAATCTGACTTTCAACTTGGCCACCAACAGTTCATGATCAGAACCACAATCTGATCCCGGAAATGCTTTTACTGCTAGAACAGAGCTCTGCCATCTCTGACTGCAAAGGATAAAATCGATCTGATTGCGGTGTATGCCATCTGGAAATGTCCAGGCGTATAAATGGCATTTTTTCTTTTTTTTGGTCCCTTTTTTCTTACAGGATATCACATCCCCTCTCCAAAGCTTTAAAGTACCAATACCTGACCTGCTTCTATCAGTATAAAAACCACCGTGTTCATTTTCTCCAACTATAGAAAGGGTGCTCACTGTGCCTTTTTCCCTCTGTCACTCATTCCCATGTCACTTCTGTCACTTAACTACAATGATTCATCACCTTTCATAGGAAATTTGCAGAGCTTTTCTTTCATGTGATCCTACTCATCTGCCAGAAAAAGAACTTTGTGAAGTTGATTTTGAAACTTCTTGGTTGTTACAGTGCAAGCCTGGCTACCAAGAAGGTCCATTATCACTGCAGGTGATGACTGCACGGCTATTTTAATTATTTGTGCCACTTTTTTTGTTCCCGCTAGCCCCATTCATCTCCTCCTGGGCTGCTGCATTTGGAGATAGGCGGCCTCTGAATAAAGGCTTTGTTGCAGTGTCAATTGCACACTCTTTGAACAGCAGAAACCAGACACAATAATTTGAAACATTCCCAATGACCAAACTGCTGCTGTACAATGCTGTGCAATCTGCCATTTCCTAAAGGTTCAGGATGTGCTCACAATATATTTTAAAATATAGCATGTAAAATATGTCAGTTGACAAGATCTCAAAACACCTCTAGAGCAGTGGTCCCCAACCTTTTTATCACCGGGGACAGGTCAAAGTTTGACAATTTTACTGAGGCCGGGGTGGGGGGTAGTCTTTTGCCAAGGGATGTCTCTGCCACTGCCTGATCCCCTGTTCCACTTGCTTTCCTGATAGTGCCCCTGACTTCCCACCACCCGCTGGAGGGCGCACTGCTGTCCACTGCCACACAGAGGGGGAGCCCCAGCCATGGCGGCCGCTGGAGAGCACCAAAGGTGAGTTGGTGGCAGAGTGGCAGGACAGCTCCCAAGGCAGCAGCCAGGGAGGATGGCGAGGAGGAGCCACGGCCCGGTACCAACTGATCCACAGACTGGTAACGGTCCCCGGACCAGGGGTTGGGGACCACTGCTCTAGAACATTTGTGGTAATTGATCATATATTAACTGGGATGACTGTTGGCTAGGAAGAGATTAGTTAGGAAAGACTGCTTCTTTTTTTTTTTTTTTTTATAGAAAGTTTTTATTTTATTTTCCAGAATTGAAGAGTTGAAGACAGTAAGATACATGCAATCTACATTGTTAATACAGAAAAGGAGAGCTATACTCTTCATTTGATACACTTGGTTCCCCATTTTTAATCCCTTTTGTAAATAGTTCAGGTAAGGGCCCCATTGTTCTTGAAAGACCTCTTAGTGTCAGTTTGACTATCTTGGTAAGATCAGCTAGTTTATTCACCCAGTCTTCTGTCGAGGGTAGTTCTTACGTTTTCCATTTCTTGGCCAATTCTAGTTTTTCTGCCGTCGTCGCATAGAAGAAGAAGCTCTGTATGTGGGTTAGGAAGCACTGTGGAAAAACATTTTGGTTCCCTGTTTCAATCTTAAAAACCCTCTTCTCTCCATTTAAGATTATAAACTGGCTACAATATTATGGACTTTTACCCAAAGCTTATAGACTTTTTATAGACTTTTTCACGTTTGCACCACATTTAAAAAGAGAAGTCTACCTTGTTACCATCATTTCAACATTTGTTTGCATAGTTTCTGATAGTTTTAACAATCATAAACAGTTTATACTTAACGTAGTCCTAGAGCCCTCCACATTTTCACTAGAAAAAGGGAAAAAGGAAAAAAAAGAATAAGCCTGCTTAATTGTACAGAAAGAAGAGAAACAAATATGTATAAGTATACATTGTTAATACCAGAAATAATAAAATGGAGTCTTCATTAATTAATAGAATAAATTTTTCGTTAGTTATATTTACACCTCCTCAGTTAAAAACCTTCTTTTAGTTATGCATTAAATTTAGGCTGAAAGTCACTACAGAGATATGCTAGATAATTCAAATTCAGCTATCATAGGAAATCTAAAACCCCACACTATAATATAAGCCCATTCCATTAGGTGTCTCCTTTTAGTTATGCTTTGATTTTGAGCTAGTAGGCAGTGCGAAATTAGGTTTAATAATACAGATTCAGCTTACTTAAAAGATCTTAGACCCCAGATTAACTTCTTAACTAGTTATATTGCCTATATGGCTACATACAGGAGGTAAAAGAGGAAAGGAATTTCGACCACTGTGTTGCATTTCCATTCCCCAAGCTTCTTAAGGAGGTCTCATTTCGAGGCTTATTACGTCTTGTAGCTCCCGTTGACTAATGTTCTGTCCTATTGGTCTTTGGCTGGGAAAGTACAGTTGTAGTCTTTCCCTCGAAGTATACATCGATAAATCTTGAAGCAGTTGTACCTCCTGGACTCCAATATCAGTACAGATGTTTTTCCATGAAGCTCCTTTCAATCGATTGCTTTCACCGCAGATCCATATGTCTTTCTTGTGTATTGTTGCTTTGGAGTGGCTATATATCTTCTCAGGTAGGGTGTCCTTATCTGAGCTGCAAGACTCTGACATCCCCTTTTCCATCTCCATAATTTCAGATTCCTCTTCTGCTGGTAATTTTCCATCTTGTTTAAAGCTATCATCAGCCACTACCATTGGTTCATCATTCCTGTTAGAGACTTCTTCCTTAATGCCTTTAAACTCCATGAGCATATTTTTAAGTGAACCATTTAGAGATTCTTTCAGGTCTTGTGTTTGTTTATCTAGAAGATATGCAAATTTTTTAAACGAAAACATGTTCCAGGTTTGGAATTTTGTTAATCAATTATGCATATGTTGTTTCCAAAATATATTTGCAATTTTGCAGATAGCCAGTAGAGGTCCTACAGAGTCCTAACGAAAGCAACAGTCTGTTTTGAATTAAAGGAATGTTTCTAGAGCTTAGTTCTCGCGAGATTCCATGGCTCTAATCTCTCTTATCTTCGAAGACCAAAAACAGATATAATACTTATTAGTTTGAGTTGATTTAAGTCCTTCTTCGCTTAGAAAAGAAAATTAGCCTGCCTCATGATGAGGTGGCATCAAGCAGAGCCAGAAACGGGGGGGAAAGTAAAGACGGAGAAGCGGAAAAGCACTTGCATCTCTGCGTTGATTAATGACTCAATATCTTGGAATTTGGCTGCTTCACCCCCTCAGTGGTAATAAATCCTGTCACTCTGGCTTGTTTGGATTAGCGAGAGCAACTCTCCACGCCGAGAGTTCATTCCAGGGAAGAAGGTGCCGAGGGAAACCCCACTCACTGTTTGTAGGCTCGATCTGATGTCTGCCAGATGTTTTCGCTCCGGAGTTGTGGTGAGTTGAAGGTCTTGCTGGGAGGTGTCCAATTATCTTGGAAGATTAAAATAAGCTTTGTAGATTGCAGAGTTGAAAAAAGAAGAAAAGGAAAAAAGATTTTAAGATGGCGGACGGCGCTTGCTGGACCCTGTGCACACTGAGCTTACGTTCCAGTGGGAGATTAATTTCCCTGCGGAACAGAGAGGCCCCAGAGATTCACAAGGAATTCCTGAGAAGATTTATGGTTGGGTTAGCGTACCCAAAACCCGATTCTGTCAATCACAGCAGTGATTGACCCTCAGTGGAACAGGAGCTCGAAGTAATCGAGCTATCCAAGTGCCATGGCTCCGCCTCCAAAAAAGGAAAGACTGCTTCTGAGCTTGTGAAGTGGAACCTTGCTTTATTATTGAGTTAGGGACCATATTGACCTCTGGACATCTTGGGCTAGGGGACACCATTTTTTTCAAAGCATTTCTCCTGTTTGAAGCCATTGCCTGTAGTGACTTAATGGCATGGAAATGAAGACATCCAGGAGGTATTAGTGACGGTCATGGCCACAGCTAATTCACAGAAAGAGCAGAATTCAATATCAGTGGCAGAGACTTGAACAAATGAAGCTGCCAAGACAGATTACTGGTTTATCATGTGAAGTACTGTCTACTCCAATTGGCAGCAGCTCCCAAAGGATCTCAGTCTATTTTTTTTTTTTTTACGTTACCTATAACTTGGTCCTTTTGACTTGAGATGCCAGGCAATGAACCTGGGACCTTCTGCATATGAAGCAGATGCTCTGCCATGGTGCTGTGGCCTCACCTTGGCCTGCAGGCAATGAGCTTTGTGGCAATAGTAAGGGACGTCTGGTTCTAGTCCTGCTTCCCTAGAGAAGACCTGCCAGTCTAATAAGGATGTTTTTTTGTTTGTTTTTTTAAAGGAAGAAAACATTTCAAGAGGGCAAGAATGCCTTCTCAGGTGTAGGCACAGGAGTTCAAGATAAGTCTGTAGATGGTTCTAGGATGAATGAGAGTTTGAGGATTACAACCTCAGGAAAGGTGGAGGAGATGCCCCAAATCCTAGGGTTCTTCTTATTTTTTTGCTAGAAATACCTTTTGATAGCTTTCTTGGTTGATTTCTGAATCTAGGTCTCCTCATCAACTTTGGAGTCTTCATCTGATATGAAGGCCAAAGAAAAGCTTTCTGATTTGCTGACTTGCTTGCTTTCATGCAAAAACTGGTTGGGGTGCCCTCTTTAGTACTGAATTCAGAAATATTCTGGCCAAAATCATCCCCTGTCCAGCAAGTAATCTGACTCACAATTCCTACTTCACTGTACAGCCCTCCTCAGCTTGAGAGGTTTTCTTTTAGTTTTGGTTTTAATGTGAAAATCTCAACCAGTTCTTAGTATGTTATGGCTATTCTTCTTCAGTCCATTCTTCTCCATTCTCCCCCAAAATACATATGTACAAGAATGGGAATACCTTATGTTAATTAATAATGCATTCTTGTACCCAAATCAATCCATTTGGTCTCCAAAATACATCCATCTATATTTGGGGCTTCAAGGCATTGTGGTTTGACCATGGAATGATGTTATTCACCATCAAATCTACTTTTATGCCCATGCCAAAGATCAAATCCATGGTAAGGGAAGCCTGATGGGTGGGACCAGCAACAATTTGAAACAACCCCACAGTTGCCTTGGCAATGAGATCCAGCCCAAATCCTGGGGACTGTACATCTGTACGGACATTGAAGTCCCCCAAAATTAAAAGTTTGGGGCACTGCAACACCCAAGTGGCCTCCTCCTTCAGCAGGGCTGGCAGGGAATCTGAGGAGAAGATGTAGTAGAATCTACTAATATTTCCTCTTTACATCCTGAACTATCACTATGGGTATGCTTCACTTTAGAATGGTGATCATAGGATACTTGGTTTACATCAGAGTGTGGTTTTTGTATTGATTTTATTTATGTATTTAATAGTGATCTCTATGTAGCTTTTCCTGAAAAGCTCAAAGCAGCTTCCAGGCAAAAATAGAAACTCATATGTGATAAATAATTAAAATACTGTCAGAGACAAAGAAACAGTCTAAAACGAACATGCTGCTAAAGGCTGCTCTTGAATGCCCTGCCTTCTGCAGTATCCTAAACTGGACAAGTTTGGAAGCCAATTCTAAAGTGATGGAACTGCCACAGGAAAAGACCTTGCCCAGACTGAGCATGTTTCCACCTCTCAGGGAGAACCCAAAGCCGGTCGTGGTAAGAAGTGTGTAGGTCAACCTGGGCTTAGCTTAGGAGGAGAAGAAGTGATATTAATTGATCTCCAGCGCTATGAAAATAGCTTCCACGGATGTAAATATCAGAAGAGAAGCCTTGTGGGAATGCCATGAATTATTCATGACATAGGCTAATCTGTAAAGCAAACACACAATGCAGCCGAAGAGGTGACATGGGAGTAGGATGGAACTGGCTCTGTGAAGTCCACATGGTTTTGCATGTCATAGCTCTTATTAACATTGCTAAGAACTTCTTAGATGAACATCAAGCTAGATCTTAAGTGTTTCCTTATGATTGATTGATGTGATTTTTGACTGTTTGAGAGCATAGGGCAGCATCCAAGACAATAAGACACCAATTCCCCTGCTACTGGAAGGTGTGTGTGTGTGTGTGTGTGTTTTGGGGGTGTTTGAATCAGTTATTGCTGCTGCTATTATTATTATTAATGGTGGTGGTGATTATATTTATTTATATTCCACCATTCCACCACTCTCATTAGTATTATGCAACTTAATGTTCTTTTCACAATCTCTGACTTTCCAGATTTTTTAAAAGAAAGTTTCCAGCCCTTTCCCTTGCAAGTCTGCAGAATTCTACCCTTAGAACTGTACTGCATAGTATAAAGCAAACAACTGTCTATGTGGGACAAAAGTGTGGTGCATTTGAATGCTGGCAATTTATCTTCATTACGTGGTTCTATTTTTCTTCCTGCTATGATGATGGAGATAGATTCAGTCCTCAAGAAGATGTGGATTCAGTGTCTCAGCAACTTGCTCAATTAAGTGCAATTTGCATCACCAGTCGTGTTCTGCTCATTGCAAGGTCACAAGTCAGTTTGGACCTCCTGATGTTCTCCAGTTCTCTCCAGATGTGTCAAGAAACTTGAGTCTTCTCTCTGAAAGGGAGGAAAAGATCAAAGAACTTCTGTGGGTTTGTTTTGAAGTTTTAAATAGCTAATACTTTCCTAGCAAATTTATAGCGGTGCTGGAGCCATGTAATTTGGATAGAGTCATTAGGAACTTTATTAGTAGCAAGTCATTATTGTGACTTCAGACTATAAGAAGAGCTATTAAGAATGAATGACCACCCAGGATGGGAAGCAATCTAATAAGTGTAAAATTTCTGATTACGTTATTCCCCACTGACAAAAATTGGTATTTTCTCAATGGCTCACAACAGGTTTAATGGGTACAGAGGAAAGACAGTTAGTGGGCAATAAAGTGTGAAGCAAAACATGAGCTGAAAATAAATAGCAGAATTTCTCCTTCCGTTGTAATAGTCTTAGGTTTTTAAGCAGCCAAGAATTCTATGCCTTGAATGTCATAAGAGCAAAAGGTGCAATCTAACCCTAGGTTGGAAAATGAAGTTTTTCTTCCCCAAACAAGTTATTTAAGTAGCAGAAACGGTATTTCCCCCAAAATATTGGCATTTTGCTTCCGAGACAATTTATTTAAAAAGCAGCTGAGATCTGAGGGCCTCCATAAGGTATCCCATCTGCTTCTTGGAGACAAGAAAGAAGTGCAGCTGCAAAAGAGAATCCACAAATCTGGGGGGAGGCAAAGTCTCATAATGTACAATAATGAGAGAGAGAGAGAGAGAGAGAGAGAGAGAGAGAGAGATGCAATTCAAATATTCCAATAGGCAGAATGATTGCCTAAACATGAAACAGAAGCAATGACTAGAAAATGTATTTTAATGATTTATGTTTTATTTCAATAGAAGTGAAGATTACAGGGGGGGAAAGCATAGTACGGGGGGGGGGAAACTTTCCAGTTTTTACAAACATTTTAAGAATTCACCCCAGTGTCTTTGACATTCTTCAATTGGCCTTTGATTTACCATGTTCATTAACTTGGCCATCACAGCCAGCTCTCTAAGTTTATCACACCATGAGTCCATCTGAGGTTCGTGCTACTGTTTTCATCTGGAGGCAATACTGAGTTTCGTCACTGTTGCTGTGTGAAAAAAAAATTCTGCTCCTTCTCTGGGTACACCTGCTGGGAAAACAGTCAGTAACATGTTCTTTGACATGAGTGGGAATTTACAATTGAAAACCATTTCTAGTTTGTCGTGAACTTTTATCCAAAATTTTTAGATTCATTTATAATTCTACCACATGTGGGAAAAAGAACCAACAGACTCATGACATTTCCAGCATTTATCTTCAGCTTGATTTGACATTTTACTTATTGGGTGTTAAACACTATCTAAAGCAGGGGTAGTCAACCTGCGGTCCTCCAGATGTTCATAGCCTACAATTCCTGCCAGCGATTGCTGGGAGGGGCTCATGGGAATTGTAGTCCATGAACATCTGGAGGACCACAGGTTGACTACCCCTGATCTAAAGGACACATTATACCAATTTTTACATAAGAGCCTCTTGTGGCGCAGGGTGGTAAGGCAGCAGAAATGCTGACTGAAGCTGTCTGCCCAGGAGGCTGGGAGTTCAATCCCAGCAGCCGGCTCAAGGTCGGTAAAATGAGTAACCAGCTTGCTGGGGGGTAAGCAGTAATGACTGGGGAAGGCACTGGCAAACCACCCCGTATTGAGTCTGCCATAAAAATGCTAGAGGGCGTCACCCCAAGGGTCAGGCATGACCTGGTGCTTGCACAGGGGATACCTTTACCTTTATTGTTTTACACCATAAGTGTACCCAGTCCTACATCGTAATTGATAGACCAAAATTCTGCATCTACTTCACAATACATTTTTAACCTGTTCAGTCTCAGTTTCAAAAGCAAGAAAAGCTTATAAATTCTACTCAGCAGGTGTGGTTTGTCTTGCACAATTAGTTTTTTTTTTAATTCAGTATGTTCTCTTAATTTTCCTTCAAGATTTTTCATCACCCCTTTGACCATGGATGCTAATTGCATATATGTAAACCAACTCAATATTTTTTCCTTCTTCTTGACGTGTTTTCCATTCCCCATTGATGAATTCTTGTAGACATGTATGATCAGCATATGTAACCTTACTTTCATTAATTATTGATTACTTTCATTAATTACTTTTATTATTTATTTTTAAATGTGAAGTATTAGAACTGATTCTTTATACCTCACAGGTTGTCTGTTGTGGGGAGTGGAAAGGAAAAGGTGCTTGTAAACCATTTTGAGACTCCTTAGGGTAGTAAACAACAGGGTACAAAAATCCAGCTCTTCTTCTAAGGAGCAACTGTGAAAGAAGCATGTGGGCACAAAACATTTTATCAACAGTAAAAAAAAAATGGAGACAAAAGGAGCAGGGCAGAAACCTGTGCACTGTGACTACCTGACATAGATTAGGGCACTGAGACATTTCAGTGTTTGTGGCCTAATTTGCACAACAAGGGAAATGACCTTGAATGCAGAACTGACAGAATTAGTTACCATGTAATCTCCCACGAAGAAAAGTTTCCTGTCTGATTTTCCCTTCACATATCTGAAGACAAGTCTTTGGAAAGCTCATCTGTAATCACTATACCACAGTTCCCAAGGGTTAGTCCTCTCCCACATTCAACAAACATTCCAAACCACAGGTTCTTGACACCCATCTCTCCACACCCATGCCCTCATTTTTCACCATGCCACCACAACCTCCCACACAACACACACATTCAACCCCATGATTTACAGATTGGACATCTCCTCCCCTTCTCCTTCCCACCACCAAGCTCTAGCACCCGTTGTATTCCTGGTTACAACGGACTTTGCCCCTAGTACATTATATATATGTACATGTCATTTATAGATCCATGAATCCTTTCTGTTATGTGGGCTGCCACCCCACCACAGACTAGCACAGCCACGCCAATCCTCCCTGACATTGTTGCGCAGACCATGGCACCAGAGAAAAAGCCAGGTCAAGCCTTGCAAAGCATAATGGGAGAGCAACTAAGATCCACCTCTTGCTCTCAAGCAGGACTCTCAAGCAGGATTCCCCAGCACACTTGCATGCGAACAAAAGAGGAGTTTATCACTACACCTAGCAGGAATAGAAAGACAAAGGAGCCCCACCCAAAACACACCTCCACCCGACCAAGCACATTGTCTTGTAAAGGGAATTGGCCACCCTCTTTCAATACCAAATCTAATCCAAATCTAATCCAAATTTGGTCTTTGTCCTTTACCTTATAATTATCTCTGGGCACAAGCAGTCGTCCAGGATTTGCCAGAACTGGGCCATCAGCCCTTCTAGATAGGAAATGTGTCTTCATATTTCCAGCCACTAGTTTCTTTGTCTCAGCAACTCATTTCTTTGTTGGCCCAATTGTTACCAGCCATCAAACTCTTTGTCCAACCTCTGGAGGAGGCAGGATCAGCCCCCTCGGGTCACAAATTTTATTTAAATATAAGGCTCTTGCAGCCTACAAGGTGCAGTCAGTTTCCAGGCTACAGAAATGCTGTTCGATGTTCATCTTGCTCCCTCGTCCATTGCCTCAAATCACTTCCCCAGACCTCTGGAACTCTGCTCCACCCAGAGGATAGGTAAATGTCACCCTTAAATCAACCCTTAGTATAGAATATTTTTCTATCCCCGTAAGCCTTTTCCTTGTGTGCTAGTGGCTAAGAATGCAGATTTCTATGCTAGAGTGTTCATGTGCTGTCTTTGTCTAATTAGTGTGTGTCAATAAAATCCTTCCATGTTTAGATCTCTGCTGTTGTTCATCTCAGCATCTAATGTTCAAAGGCACTACTGTTACATATGGCAGGACCCCTCCCTTACAGACTGGCATACTATCTTCTACATCCAGTGACACCCCTCAATAGTCTAGGCTTAAGCCAAGACACTGCTAAAGTCTGCCAAGCCAGGCCAGACTCCATCTCAGAGAGCTTGCTCTCTGCCACAGGTTCAGAAGAACAGCCTCTGCCTGACATAGGTACCCTGTGACTCAAATCATGCTCTCCTCCTAAATCCCTGCCACAACATTGTATTGCTGATCAAGTGGACTGGCTCAAACCTGTTTGCCCAGGGGCTCCTTTGCAAAACTCTTTGTCTTGCATATAACTCATGCTTGGCCCCTCTGCCAGGGGAAATCTCTTTCCTAAACCCAGCAGCTAGACCAATTTTGACATGATGGCACCCTTTTCTTAGACCCATAAATGCCTTTGCCTAAGTCTATCAACGGCCATCTCAGACCTGGCCAGGACATTGTCCAACATCATAACCCATGGAAAATTCCATCATTTGCTCAACTTGAACACATCACATTGTCCCCTCCCACAAAACCTATATAAACCATGGCTGTACACAGCTTCTCTGAGACCAATTATGCACACGGCAGGAACCCCGGGATAGTGGCAGCAGGGCAGTCCCAATTATGTAAGATGCTGCTGTCATTCCAGCCCTGGCCTGGCATAGTGCCCTGGAAAACCTGTGGCAAGGGAATGTGGAATTTCCCACGGTCCCTGGGATGCTGTGGGCACGAGTGGGGGCTGGGTTGGGCCAGTGCCATTCATAATCGGCAACCTATGGTAGTGTGCATGCTATGTCGGAGCAGCTTTGTACTCCGGGGAATTCCCTCTCCTGTGAGTATACAGGAAGTGTCAGGTCACACTGCCCTGACACAACGCCAGCAGCCCAGCATAGCTATTGCTGTGAATAATGGGTCTGAGTGTTTTCCAGCTCAGGACCCATTGGAACCTCCCTTCACGCTGGCTCATGTCACTGATCTCTGACTTTCCTCTCCAAGAATGGTAATTATACTGAACCATCTCTTTTCCCACCCTGATTTTTCTCCATATGACTGCTTGCTAGATACATTATATTTATGCGTTTATTATTTTCTGCCTAATAAAGACCGTGGCTATTTTTACAATTTACCAACTTGTCTGCCTTGAGTTGTTAAGGGTGCAATTTACCTCATAAACACTGGCATTCAATCCATTAACACTACGTTACCTTCCTCTCACTTAGGTAGCTCCCCATGGCTTAATATATGTGTAAAAGGACATGTAAAACCATGATTTTTGGTAACACTATCTCTGCATGTGTACGTTTCATTTACCTAATATTTGTTTTCTTTTTGAGATGCTCATTGTTTTATGCTCCAACTTCCCCCCTTTTCCTTCCTTCCTTCCTTCCTTCCTTCCTTGTATAGTTTAATTTGTCAGCTGCCACGGGCAGATTCCCTAGACAGGTAGAATAGATCCCCCCCCACACTGAATAAATAAAAAATAAATAATAGAAGAGACCAAGAAGATTGGCAGCATAGGTGTTGTACCACAATATGTTTTTCTAACATGTTTTCATAGCAAGCTTGGCATATTGGCGGAAGCCCTGATCCTAGAAGCATTCTCATCATCACATCTCCAGAAGCAGAGTCTGGGAAAGAGGAGCACCATGCTGATTGTTCAACCTTTTTGGAATGGTTTCTGTCTGCATTCATTACTGTTCTCATTTCTGGGCACCACAGAATGATCCATGTGGGAATTCCTAGAACCCAGAAGAAGATCAGGCTTGGAGCAATGAATATTTATTGGCATCCTTGATTTTGGCAAGTCTCAAAGGCAGAATATCCTCACTTTGAGTTACATAATTCCCACTGTGGGGTACAAATCCTCTTAGCTCCAGTACACATTGTAGTGTGCTGTGGGCAAGGAAGTTCCATCAGATTCCATTCATTAAGCTTCTGGCAGCCAAAGGGGACGGAAACAGATCAAACTATGAGCTGTCTGATGCACACAGACCGTTGTCTCTTCCTCTTTTCAAGCTGGCTCTTGGAACATCTGGCTGACCCCCCAAACTTGACAAAAATCATTTACAGCCCTGGTCTGTGCACTCTGCAGAGGTCAGGTTAACAAAAGAGAAGTTTTCTGAGTTGCACAGACTTTGTCAATCAAAGCCAAAGTAGCTTCAAGTGCAATAAGGTAAATTGGCAATCTTTTCCTGACCAGAATAACCTCCTGGAAAGTGATCTCATTTTGCTTCATTACAACACCTGCTTGTAATAAGACGGGATCTTATCTATTTCTGTAATAAAACGCTATGGTAGAACTGTGTTCTTAATTATCCTACTAAATAATGGGATACCTTTAAAGCGTTTCCACTCCATCTCCTACTGCTAATTAGTGTCCTTTATGACTTATTGGTCTGAATAGTATTGCAGTTTTGTTTTGTTTAAAAAATAAAACAGGTTCAACTGCAAATTTGTTATGGCATAGGTAGAAAACAAACATAATGAATGGTTTTGTTTCAGACATTTTAATAGCCTGGAAATGTGCAAAGTGCTTCACATACTAGTCTGATAACAAGTCATCTAAATATCTCAGTTTGGACAGAGTTTATCTTTTGGGCATGGGCAGAGGGGATGCTATCTCAGGATCAATACCAGTGTAGTCCTTGAAAAATAGTTAAAGCAAAATCTGTTTAAAGCAACATGTTTATTTGCAAGTGTCTCCTTGACTGCAGTGGGATTTACATCTAAGTAAGCAGGCTTTGAATCATAGATTTGGAGGCTTTGACTGACGGAGTTCCTGGATATAACCACCACCTGATAGATTGATGGGAAAGGAAATCTTTTTTTAAACATATATCCGAAGTTCCATGAAGGGTTGATGCATATTTGGGGCTTCATATGAAAGGGGATTCTGTGTGAATATTTTATTTCTTTCTTTCTTTCTTTCTGTGCTGAGGAATTTTCTACGATTTGGTGATCATCAGTCCTTCACATGGAATACGTAGACCATCCCTTTTTATCTAGTGATAGCAAATGTAAAAAACAAAAAAAAGTTGATTATTTGCTCATTCCCTTTATTCTGATTAATCCAGCAGCCTCCACAGAAGAGCAAACAAAAGGAAGAAACAAAAAGAACCTATAATTAAAACCTCAAAGAGCCATATACAAGGCTTTGTGTCAAACAGGCAGGATTTTTAAGTACAAAATGCCCCAGCTTAAGCAATAAAGTGAATTTTGCAATTCTAATGATTGCATTTCTTTCGTGTAGATTTAATATGCATATGGTATATGCATATCAAGGAAACGCACGCAGTGCCACATGTTACTGAAGCCTTGACGCAAAAAAGAGACATAAACTATGCTTTTAATTTCAAGAGGGCTATATTATGGATAAACAAAAGAACAAGAATGAGGCTATAAAATAAAAGGGGAATCCAGTCCCTGAAGGAAATGTACAAAAGGCTTGCAACAGAAAATCATCCAGAGTAAGAGCCAGTTTCAAATGTTTGCTAAATCCTTGCTAACTGAACCCATGACTCTACAATTATTTCTTTTGGAGGATCCCCTAGTATCCAAAAGACTTAGCAACATGTGTGGTTGTATAGCTTCTTTTTGTCTAATGTGTATTGGTGATAGGTTGGATTGGATTCTGGGACCAAAGATGGGCTTTCTAGAAGAAGGTCTGCTAGCACAGAGTGGGGTTCACTTATTCAAGTTGAGGAAGAATGTGTTTGGTAGGTACCCGGAGAGATGCATCTGGAGACCTTTAAACAAAGGGAAGGTGACATCCAATGTAGGGATTTTAATGTTGGAGACCAAATAGCCGTGGCCCACCTAGGAAGAATAGGTCAAATAAAACCAAAGTCTAATTCATGGGCAATAAAAAGGAAGAGCTGAAGCTTTTCATGTAGATACAGAGAAATAATTTAGTAGGCATTACAAAGACTGGTAGAATGATTCCCATGACTAGAATGCAGTAGTGGAAGGAAAATAATTGTTAAAACAACAGAAAAGATCAAAGAGGAGGTTGAGTGGTGCTGTATGTGAGGGGAGGGCTTGTCTATCATGAAATACTAGAGATCAGGAGTGGCATTCTGGTGGAAAGTATCTGGGTGAAGATAGGGGGAGTCAAACTCAAAGTTAGACATCTAAGACAAACAATGGCACTTCTAGATTTTTTCTGAGGCATTGCATTGGGGAGGGTGGCTGGAAAATGGGGTGGAGTGGAGGGGCTGTTATTTTTTGCCACCAGAATTTGGTTGTAAAGGGGGTGGGTGATAATGTTTTTAATATTTATGTGGGATTTTACCTTTTATGGAACCCACCATGAGACGGCTCACCGATACCGGCGGGGAAGAAATCCATTGGTAGATAGATAGATAGATAGATAGATAGATAGATAGATAGATAGATAGATAGATAGATAGATAGAACTTCCTTCAATTTTAGATAAAGATGATCAAAAAGCACTGAATAATAAAAAAGACTCATTTAGGAAATGGAAAAAGGAACTTATAACCAAGGAGGAATATAAGCAATAATTAATGCTTGTAGGGAGTGTTAGAAAAGCTAAAGCTCATCATGAGATTAGGCTAGCAAGAAATGCTAAAAAGAAGAAGAAAGGGTCCTTTAGTTATATTCAAAACACAGTCCTTGACTGGGTGCAAAGAGGTATATTTATTTCTGGATCCAGAAAGATTACACAGACAGGAGAATTGTCAGTACTGAATTTATCAGTGCAGGTACAGTACTTATAATCCTTTTGCTCATCCCCCTCATGGGATCCAATTAACATGGGAAGCCTCAAAGGAAAACATTTCAGGCACCTGACAACTGTCTGTAAACCTGAGGACAGAAACCATGTGTAGGAAGGTGAGAATGTAGGAGGCAGAGAACCATAAATTCCCTGGAGTCAGTTGACCCCCATAAGCCATAACAAACTGAACAACACATGCATGCAGATGAAAGAGAAACAACATTCCATTCAGCTACTAGAACTTGTCCAGACCCAGGGATCTCCAAGTGAGAACTGGAGATTCCACAGCTTTTACAAAACAATGCTACAATAAATGCCAACATGATTTACAATACAAAAGCAGTTCCCCAGCTGGGTAATTTATACATCAAAGCCCCATAGTGGCAACCATGCACAGGATGAGGGGGAATGATGGAAACCCGTGCATTAGGATGGCGGCCATTTGACAGTACCAACCTGGTTATGACATGAAGGAGTAGAAGGGGTGCTTATTAAATTTGCAGATGATACTAAAAAGAGAGGGGTAGCAAACACACCAAAAGACAGAATCAGGATACAGGATAATCTTAACAGGCTTGAAAACTGGGCAAAAATGAATAAAATGAATTTTAATAGTGAAAAATATGGTTCTGCATTTAGATACAAAAAAATCAAATGCATCACTATAGGATGGGTGAAACTTGTCTTGACATGAATGTGTGAAAAGGATCTGGGGGTCTCAGAAGAACATACACTGAACAATAATCAGCACTGTGACTCAGTAGTTAAAAAGGCAAATAGGATTTGGGGCTGTATTAAAAGAAGTGTAGCATCCAGGCCATGGAAGGTGATGTTTCCACTTTACTCCATTCTGGTTAGAGTACTCTGTGCAATATTGGGCAACACAACTGGAGAAAGATGTAGAGAAACTTGGGTCTGTCCAGAGGATGGCTACAAAGATGGTGAGAGGTTTGGAGACCAAGTCATATGAAGAAAGGTTGAGGGAGCTTGGTCTGTTTAGCCTGGTGAGAAGGCAACTAAGAGGTGATATGATAACCATCTTCAAATACTTGAGGGGCTGTCATATAGAAGATGGAGCAGAGTTGTTTTTTGTTGCCCTAGAGGGTTGGACCAGAACCAAGGGGTTTAAATTAAATTTTAAAAATTTCAGCTAAACATCTGGAAGATGTTCCTGACAGAGCGGTTCCCCAGGCTTCCTCGGTAGGTGGGTTCTTCTTCCTTGGAAGTATTTAAGCAGAGGCTAGATAGTAATCTCACAAAAATGCCGATTTTATGAACTTAGGCAGATTGTGGGTGGGTGTGCAGGATGGGATGTGCCAGTGTTTATCTCTTGTGGCCCTTTTTTGCATACACAGGGAATTGCTAATTGCTGCTGTGGGATGGTAGGTGAATTTTCTCCAGGCCAGGCTGGATTCTGGAGATTTTTGGTGGAGGGATCATTAGGGAATGAAATTGGAGTCACTGTGGATGGGCAGGTAGTTGTGAGTTCCTGCATTGTGCGGGGAATTGGAATAGATGACCATGTAGGTCCCTTCCAACTCTATGATTCTATGATCTGACCACTTAAACCGACATCCAATATGATTTCTTGGAAGAATCTAAATAGGGTGTTCAAGAAAACAACAATAACAGGGGAGACAAATATCAGAAGGAGTAGAAAATGGTCCCTGTCTAGATGAGTGAGAACCTGAAACCCTCTAATTTTGCTGAGAGAAGTTCTGTCGAGTAACATAGAAGCAATTGTGCTAGTTTTTGAACCAGCCATAAATATGAATTCAGTAGGGTAATCATCATTTACAGCTCCATTTAATATAGACATACTTAGTTTGTAGGCTATGGATGCCAAGCAGGCACTTGCAAAGTCAGAACATTGATCTTTAGATGGGGGGGGGGAAGTAAACTATATGCACCCTCCACAGTATGACCATAAGTTATCAAGTTGTACTTGGAGAAGAGTGTATCATTATCTGGCCCTATTCGAGCATTAAAATCCCACACTACCCAAACTTTGGCACCAGGGTTTTGCTGTCTAGTAATCTGGATATAATGCTTCAATACCTGGTAGTAAGCTATAGAGTCAGCTAACTTGCATTACTGGGGAAAGTATACTTTAAAAAGCAATACATTCCCTAAATCCCAGCAAATCAAAATAGCCATAGCTAAATGAGAAAGGGGATCTAGTGCAGTACATTCTTTCCTCAGTCTGGGCTAACCTGGTGGCCTGGGCCTCCATAGAAAATGAGGCATCCAGGATCACCCCCAAATTCCTGGCTTGGGGCACAGATGATAGCTGTACCCCACCCAGGCAGAGAAGACATCCTTTCTGCTTCTGCTCTTTTGACCCAACCAAAGGACCTCTGTCTTGGAGGGGTTGAATTTCAGGTGACTCTTCCTGATCCATCCAGCCACTGCTTCCAAACAACTGGCAAATGTTTCTGGGGGGAGATCTGGCTGGCCATCAATCAAGAGACAGAGATGGGTGTCATCAACATACTGATGATACCCAAGCCCATAGTCCTGAACCAACTGGGCCAGAGGGCACATATAGATGTTTAATAAAGTTGGGAAGAGCACCACTCCCTGTGGCATCCCACAAGAGATGGAGACGGAGACGGAGACGGAGACGGAGACGGAGACGGAGAGTTGGTTCTTATATGCCGCTTTTCTCTACCCGAAGGAGGCTCAAAACGGTTTACAGTCACCTTCCCTTTCCTCTCCCTACAACAGACACTGTGAGGTAAGTGAGGCTCAGAGAGCCCTGATATCACTCCTCGGTCAGAACAGTTTTATTAGTGCTGTGGCAAGCCCAAGGTCACCCAGCTGGCTGCATGTGGGGGAGTGCAGAATCGAACCTGGCATGCCAGATTAAAAGTCTGGTCACGACAGAAGCCAGACTGGTATGGATCTAGGTCCGAATTTTCCTCCAAAAATGCTAGTCCACGGCGGCCCTCTCAACTACCTTGCCCAGGAACGCAAGATGTGATACCAGGCAGTAGCTGGTGGAGTCCCATGGGTCCAGTAATGTTTTTTTTCAGTATGCATTGACATATACAATCACCTGGCCCTTTGGATTTCTCTAATTGTCCATGTGATCCAGTTTCCAACAGCAACTAGCCAGATGCTTCCAAGAGGTTAACCATCAGGGTATCAAGGTAACAAAGAGAAGTAAAATGGCATATTTATATATTCCAAGTAAAAAGACGGGTTTTGTATCCTAAACTGATTTCCTTTCTCATTTCAGATACTTACAGAGAAGGCAGTTCACTCATGATAAAGCATAGCTATTGAACTGGGGAGGGACAGTTGAAGCAAAACTATTGGGGTGAAAGATACTTGAGAAATTCTCTCCCAGGTGCTGGAGTATGGAGCCTATTCAAAATGCAGTCCTCCCACCCACACAAACTTGTGAAATAAAATTAGCCTCCAGTATTACAATGCAAAACATTTGAATATATTTTCTTCATTATATTAGTAAACCACTACAAACCCTTTCTTTTATGAAGACAACATACTGCAGATCTTGATAGATGTGTTTACGTATCTGAAAACCAGCTTTCTACTGCTGCACAGGTCATGTAGAGCCATGGTGGGCAAGGCAGACAGATTGTGGAACGCATGGAAACCTTCTCTGTTCAGAGTGAATGAGGCTCATTGCTACGTTAATTACAAGCCGTGAGAATGATTCACGATGTACCATGACCTCCACCCTCTTGTTCTCTGTTACAGTACACACTGTAAAGCATTGCCAGTGTGCTCACTTTCTATCAAGGTTCATTGGGAAGGTTTTTATAACCTTGCGCTTACAATGCTTTGCTACTCAGGAAACACTCAAAGTAAGCATGGCACACCGGCACGCTGGCAGCCATTCAAACATATGGCATGGCATTAGCTTCAGAGAGCTGCCGAAAGCAACTTGATCCTGCAGGAACTGCAGAAACCAGGATTCATCAACCTACTCTCCAAAGTGACTTAGGGGGTAAGAAATTGGAACAAGAACTGGAACTTTGGGACAGTTTCAAGACTCTGCGAAACAGATGTCTCATTTGGTTGCCGCACAAAATGACATTGTGTCTTTCAGGGAACAGATTTATATAACTCGCCATGCCTTCCCCAGTAAAAGTTTCAATACGCTGGATCAGTTTCTTCTTTTTCCAGTAGCAACAATGAATATCAAAACAGCCTTTCAAAACAGATTAAGAAACAATTCCACTTCATAGCATTAGTGGGGATGAAATGGGATAATTTTGATTTAATTACATTGCTAAAATTTTCCTCCACTGTTCTAATTTCATTTTAATCCTGTTAAGATTAGTTTGCAAGGTTTCTTTTCTCCTCTAAGTGGCTTCTAGCCCCCCCCCCCCCTCATCCTTCCACTAAGTTTTAGGAAGAAAAGTTGTTCAGTAACTGGACAGACATTTAATTGCAAAGTGTAAAATCTGACAAACTCTTTTTGGCCTTACCCTATGGCCGTGTACTGATGTTGATAATAGTGTCTCAGAAAGATGTGGGAGGAATGAGGGCAGAATTGTACAGTTATGTATCTCATGGAGATAGATGAGCCAAATGGTTTTTCCTTTTCCATTGGGGTCTCCTATTTGGTCAGAGATGTTACTGAGAATAGAAAAACAATGAAATGTGTGAACAAACATGAAGTAACACCGAGTCTTTGGAAAACACTGAGACATATACAATTACCTTATACCAAGTCATATGACTGAATCATTTTGCTCAGTTCTGTTGATCTGATTGACACACTTCTCTGATGTCTCTGCAACCCAAGATGCTTTCAACTAGAGACAACAGGGATTTAAAGACCTGAGAACCTTAGCCCTTCTCTAGTGCTCTACAACTGCCATATTGTTCTTCTCCACTTGGTTTCACATTTCTGAGGCATGAACCATGTGAGATTATGAAGGGCAAAGACCACGTAACAGAACATCTACATTGCTTGCCAAGTTAAAACAAGATATGTTCTGGCCCCTGCCACTTATCTGTCTCAGCTGGTAATAAGTAAACAAAGAAGGGCAAGATGCTCCGTCTTGCCTTCAGCTCTTGTAGAGGGTCGCTATAAGAACATTCCCCTTACACTGAGACAATGTTTTTGTGGGAGTGGCAAAATTGATACAAGAGAGCATATATTGTTCCACTGCCCTGCTTATGTAGACATTTGTAGCAACTTGATTGAACCACTCCGTAAAACGTTGCCTGAACAACATGATGTAGATCGAGCAAAGAGGCTGCTAAGTGATGGGTCCCCCCAGGTGACAAGTCAGCTGGCTAAGTTTTGTGCCGCCGCCATAAAAATCCGATGCTCTAAAGTAGCATAATTTTAGGTTCTATTTTATGATCTGTTTTAAATTGTATTATATTAAATGACCATATTCTTTTGGTCTTTTGTGTATTAACTCCATATAACTTGGTCTGAACGACTGTAATAAAGTTTGACTGACTGACTGACATTGCTTGCCAAAGGTCCCAGATTCAATTCCTGCCATATCCTGTTGAAAAAACCAGACTGTAAGATGTCAAGATATATCAAGATCTATTGAATGTAATTTAGCCCAAATCTTCCTCGGAGACAAATCAGCCCAAGGCAGTCCAAGGCAGCGAGACAGATCTGAGGCTGCTGTTCCAAGGCGCACTTTGCACACTCAGATCCAAGGAAAGGTGGTCCAGGGACTACCTTCCCTCACTCCCTCCCCCCTAGAGGAGGACTAAGTGGGAATCTTCTCAGTCCTATCTGACACAACACATAGGGTTCTGTTACCTTAATTTGAGTCGACACACACAGTATGACCCTTTTAATATACATTTTATCCATATTGTACATTGTTTATGTATTTATTTATTTATTTGATTTTTAGACCACCACTCTCACGAAGGCTCGTGGCAGGTTACAGCAGCTAAAAACCCCAGATAAAATACCCCTAAAAACATACAATTCAAAATATCCTACTAATACTGTAGTACCCCCCACAATCCATCTGAAAAAAAATGGAAATGGCCCCAAAACAATTCTGCTTAACGACATAGCCAAAATGGTGTTGTTTGGAGCAAATTCTTACGAATGGAGAATTCAAAATTATTTCTGCAGCTTGGTGGATAGAAGGCAGAAGTTACATCATGCCAAGATTATCTGGAAAGTGAGTATCTACACCAAATTAATCCTCATCTAGGGATGCCAGTTCTGGGTTAGGAAACACCTTGCGACTTTGAGGGTGGAGTGAGGAGTGAATAAAATTTGGGGCAGGGAAGACATCAATGAGGTATAATGAGAGTCCACCCTCCAAAGCAGCCATTTTATACAGGGGAACTGATCTCTTTAGTTTGGAGATGAGCTATAATTCCAGCAAAACCCAAGGTCCCACCTGGTCACTGGCATCCCTATATCTCATCCCAGACCCTGTAGGAAGAGCTGCACACTAAAAATGATGTGTGGTCTTGGTGCTGAGAGGACATTTGCCAGATGAGTTCACAAATGGTCCAAAAATAGGCCTAGATATTCAACATTTTCTTGGAAACACAGGATGAGACAGAGACATCATAATTTATACCCATATAGAATGTTGACTGCCATAAGCATACTAAGGAACACTTTGTAAGCAAAGGAATGTGACATACATTATAGATACAGAAAATGACAAAATCCAAGCACTCATTTTTAAACTTGTCTCTTGTAGCAAAATGCCTGATTTACAGACAACCTCATTACTTCAGTATGACAAAATAGCACAGATCAAACACTTCAAAGCATTCAAGAAACACATAGAGAATAGTTGCTTGCCTTTGGTCTCCTAGAAATAACTTTTTTTGGGGGGAACCACCCCTGCTCCTTTAAGGTGCTCTATATCATGTAGCATCAAACTAAGTACAGTGGTTTTTGCCTCACTTTCCTCACATTCACACAGCAGCTGTGGGAAAGGGCATTTTCAATGTGGCCATGCATTCAATAGGGTTTTGGATGATGATATAAAAGGAGTGGCTGCTCAGGGAGAATGGGGCCATTTTTTCTGAACTAAAATGGCAAAGGGGGATAAAATTGCTCATATTTGGAGATTCACATGCAGACCATTGATTTGGAATTGTTGACACCTGTTGCTCTCTGAAAAGAAAGATGGCAGGTGTGCAGGGAAATGTTCTTGAGTTTCTTAACCAGTTTACTTACTTTTTTATCTAGTTCTAAATTTACAACCCCATTGAAATCACCAATTAAACACCAACTTTCATATTCCAAAAATGAATTTTTAAAATTAAATCATAGTAAAATTTCTGTTTTCTCTCATTTGACACATATACTGCTAACATCATAATCTTCTTGCCTAGCCCTAATTTCCACCCCTCGATACATCAAAATGTCATTCTTTTTAACATTATTTGAAGCTATAAATTCATTACCTAACCATTTATTAATTAACAAGTTATATTATTTTTCTTAATATGTGTTTCTAACAAACAAGCTACATCTAACTTTTGGTTCTTTAAATAATGAAACCCTTTTTTCTTTTCTGTGGTATATTTAAACCATTAATGTTCCAATACCAAATTTTATAACTCATCATTCAATATTTAAGATGACAATAGTACAAGTTTTGAGTCTTGATTCTTGATTTTCCTCTTCTATCTTTTCTTCCTCTCCTTCCTCAGTTGAAGTCTCCTTCAAATTTCTGCCAAAATTCTCTTGCCTCTTGTAACATTGTCAATCTATATATTTTTGTCTTCCATTTGAAGGAGACTCCTTTTATTTCGTCCCATTTGAAAGTTATTCCATTCTTTTTCAAAGTTTCTATTATGAAACTATATTCTCTCCCTTTTAAAATAATAAGAGGGATTTCTTTCATAAGTATTTTGTTTGCTTCATAAACAAGTTTTTTTGTAAAATGCAATTTTAGCACATGGTGTCTACTTTTCTTCCAAAGAACACCAAAACATCTCACAATATTTTTCGAGAGTATCTTGAGTTCCCTCTAAAAACTCTATTTCACTTCCAAAGCTTCCTCTGTTATATTAATACATTCAGCCAGTATTTTAATAATTTTCTCCCTAATATCTTCAGCCTCTTCCTCCTGAATTCCTCGAAATCTCAAAATCCCTTCTCTCTGTTGAAGTTCCAGACGTGCCTGTTCCGTCATCAATTTCTCATGAACTTTAACAATATTTTTCTGTTCCTCCTTTAAGCCCTCCATTTGGTCATTCATTTTTTTAACCTCTGAATTTAACTTTACAGTAGCAGTTTCTATAGCTTTAAGTTGAGTTATTTTCTCAACTCTCCTAAATCCATATCCATTCTTGACAGCCTTTTGTCCATTAAGCTTATCTTCCATTTTGTTTAACTTGCCATCAATGCCATTTAACCTTGAGGTTACAACAGTTTTAAATTCAGAGAGCATTCCTATTAAATAGTCCAATTTAGTTGAATCAGGACCTGTAGTACTATTTTTTCTTCTGGAGGTGGCCATATTTTCTCAAACTCTCTAAATAATTAACTCAATACAGCCCACTTCACCTCTTGGTTTTTAATCAATAAGTACCATATGATGCATACAACTTTCAACTCCTCTTTTATGTCTGCAGACAGCTTTCTTCAAAAATCTTCTAATATATAAACTAAAAGTCCTTGTTGCTCTCAAGTAATTTGTTACCAACAGTCAATTGTAGCTTGGTATAGCGGCAACTCCTTTTTTACATTTGTCAAGACCATAAATCATCATGTTTCTTTTCCAACCTGGTATGTAGATAGTCTCCTTCTTTAAGTGTATTTATCAATCTTCTTCAAATTGGAGATAACAGCCATTGCCAGCTATAGGAAAACACTATCCACCATGATCTGGGCCCAGGGACCAAGCCCTATGAAGATAGGTTGAGGGACTTGGGAATGTTCAGCCTGGAGAAAAGGAGGTTGAGAGGGGACATGATAGCCCTCTTTAAGTATTTGAATGGTTGTCACTTAGAGGAGGGCAGGATGCTGTTTCCACTGGCTGCAGAGGAAAGGACGTGCAGTAATGGGTTTAAACTACAAGTACAATGATATAGGCTAGATATCAACTTTGCTTTTCACTATGGGAAGGACTTTCAAAGCAGCTTACAATCGCCTTCCCTTCCTTTCCCTACAAGAGACTCCCTGTGAGGTAGGCAAGTCTGAGACAGCTCTGTCAGAAATGCTCAATGAGAAAATCACTAAAGTAATAGCTGTAAAGTAACTAAGTCAATCAATGAATGAAGATGTCTATTTAACAACCATTAGCTCTTTCCAAAGGCTGCCAAAATTTCAACAATGTGTTCTCTTATTAGTACACGAATTGTACTCATTGCATGTGTTGCACTCATGGTTCCAGTTCCAGTCCCCCTTCCCCTTTGTTTTTTGTTTCACCAGATTAGAAGCCATCGCTCTTAACTACTATACCAAGCTGACTCTTAGTATCATTCTGTTCCCTCTTTGAAATGTAAACAATTGGTGTAGAGGCTAGCTATAGCTTGGCCACATGACCTGATAGCTAGATTGATTGGCTCCAAGTTAGATTCAAATGGATAGCCGTGTTGATCTGAAGTAAGGTAAAGGTAAAGGTATCCCCTGTGCAAGCACCGAGTCATGTCTGACCCTTGGGGTGACGCCCTCTAGCGTTTTCATGGCAGACTCAATACGGGGTGGTTTGCCAGTGCCTTCCCCAGTCATTACCATTTACCCCCCAGCAAGCTGGATACTCATTTTACCAACCTCGGAAGGATGGAAGGCTGAGTCAACCTTGAGCCGGCTGCTGGGATTGAACTCCCAGCCTCATGGGCAAAGCTTTCAGACGGCTGCCTTACCACTCTGCGCCACAAGAGGCTCTTGTTGATCTGAAGTAGCACAATAAAATCAGAGTCCAGTAGCACTTTTAAGACCAACAAAGATTTATTCAAGGTGTTAGCTTTCGAGTGCCAGCACTCTTCCTCAGACTATGAACTCCTTACATGACAGGGAATAAATAGCAAAAATCAATTATGTTACATCAACAGACTGTGTCACACAACCAAATACAGCCAATGATATTTTTTTTGTCGAAACAGCCAATCAATCCCCTGGAATTCAGTGTAGCTTACAAAAACACAAGGAGAAACCAAACTGCCTGTATCAATGATCTAAAGCTCTCACTCCTCAGCATCAAATAGTTCCTTCCTGGGAACGAGTTTTCCCACACAGCTTTGGGTCTGAGGGCCCGAGCCTATAACTGTCCTAGCCCCCCTTTGTAACATGTCTTTGACAATCCTTTAATCTTTGTGGTACTTCCATTGATGTTTAGTCCTTAATGTTCCTTCAATTAAAAATATTCGCTTCAGCTATGTTCCAGATGCCTGGACTCTGTTACGTTGGTTCTGAGGGTGAACCTCTGGACTAAATTTCATGGGTCACGACACTAAAAGCACATGGGAAGAGAGAAGAAAGAAAGGATGGAGGGAAGCTGACCATTCAAACTGGCCATTCATTCCTGCTTTAGGCCTTGATGATAAACAAATTGCCCATACAGTTTTCAAGAAAATATTCCTATGCTCACACAACTGAAAGATATATTTCAATTTTTCACCTTGTGTCTTCTTAATAAAATCTCCTGAGAAGTTTACCTGCATCGGTAGCTCTCGATACAGATAAGGAAAGGGAGAGACGTCTATAAAACATGAGACATTCATTATGGCCAGAATCCTGATTTTGTTTTGCTGTTCTTCCCCAAGATCCTGACTTTGTGGTATATATAATTCATCAGCACAAAGGTAAATGTTAAACTTTAATTGACTGAGGCACAGTAATAACATACTCTTGTTAAAACTGTGTTATGCTTTTATCATGTATTGCCTGTATTGCTTGAAATAATGTCAAAATCATATTTTCTGCTTTCGCAATGTATTGCTTATATTGCTTGACCTGAATTGCTCAGGACTGTTCTGATTTCATACCCATATTTTATAAGTTTACCTTGTATTGCTTGACCTGCCTTGCCCACCGTGGTCTTTGATCCATTGTTGATAGATTAGCATAGGTGTGAATGTAACTAGCCTGCCCAGGGTTTTAGGGAGGAGCCCCATGTTTGAAGCTGTGGGAATGACCACCTTTCCCACAGTCATTGGGACCTTGCTGGCACCTCCATCTATCCCAGCTATTTGGTCAGGAAAATGTCTTCATATCAAAACAGTTGTGTGGAGGGCAGCATTTTTTTTCTTAGCAGAAACCACATGATGATCAGTTCACTATTCTTTCAGAGATCTTGCTTCAATTAAGCCTGTTCATTGGGAATAATTGACAGAATCTCACAACTCTGAGGCTCGAGAGAGAGAGAGAGAGAGAGAGAGAGAGAGAGAGATGGTGAGAACCACACAGCGGCAGTGCAGATACATACATATTATTTTTGAGAGGCTGAAATGTATCATGGAAACGTTTTTCAGATGTTGGTATAAAGACTACCTCAACATGTGGTGGGCAGATATGCAGCCAGTTGCTTCTAGGTATAGCTTCATGAAATTGATTTTCCACAGGGTGATACTTAGAGTTATTCCAGACTCCCTCCCCGGTTATCTGCTACACAAATCTTGCAGCTTGTGCAGGTGGATGACATTGCTTTGGGCTAAGGGGCAGCTTGTGGCTATCCAAGAACTGCTGACTTGGGAAACAGCCTGTGGCATCATTGCATAGCCTCTTGGGCAATGACTCATAGGCTGTTTTCAATGAATGTTAGGAGTCTGAAAATTGGGTCTGCCCCCCCTTCTTCCCAATGAGCTTAAGGCTCATTGGCCAAAGTATTTGTTACAGCTGAGGTCCTACTAATCTAGACATCCCCCTCTTTTGCCATATGTGGGTGTTTGGATTCAGTATTTTCTGGAAGGAAGGAAGGAAGGAAGGAAGGAAGGAAGGAAGGAAGGAAGGAAGGAAGGAAGGAAGGAAGGAAGGAAGGAAGGAAGGAAGGAGCAGAGAAGTAGACAACAGGAAAACCCCTAGCAAGGTCTACTGGCACCATATTAGGGATCACTGTACTAATTGAGATTGCAGTTGTTTTGAGACAAGCATGCTTCTATAGCAAAGTAAAAAATAAACAAGATTTCTTCAGACTTATCAGGAGTAGAAAATCCAATAGATTAATTTAAGTTGCCAAAGGAATGAAGAGACTGCTTAAAGAAGATGGCAGAGGAAGTGAATGAAAAGTGTCTTCTTTATAACTTGGTACTCCATATGGAATGATTTTGAATTTTGCATCTCTGCTGCTTCAGTTCCCTCTTCCAAAACTGTAGTTTTGATGTTACTTCTTTATGCTAACCAAATCCATGATTCCATAGATTGTCATGGGTTGCCAACTTCCAGGTGGGGTTCAGGAAGTGTTCAGGAAGATGAAAGAGAGAAAGACAGCATGAAAGAGAGAGAAAGATTCAGAGAAAGGAAGAGAGAAAGAAAGAGAAGGGAGAGAAGGGAGGAGAGACGGAGCTCTTCCACCAGGCGTATGGATGAGGCCAGGGCAGAGTCCCAGCATTCCAACTAGGATCCCTCCATGGTCTATTAGGTTGACCCCCACTCTCACTGAGAAAGAACTCAGCCGTTGTGCTGAACAAGGTGGGGTAGATAGGGATTAAGAGAATGTGTCCACTGCCGCCTTTGTTGGTTCTTGTTGTTGTTGTTGTACTTAAATTTGGGGAGTTTTTATTGGGGTTTTATGTATTTTAATATTTTATGATGTAAACCTCCACGAGACTGTCCAGGGAGTGGCAGTATATGAATGAATGAACGAACAAATGAACAAACAGAAGGGAGGCATCTGTCATCCAGGAGAAAACAGCTGCTTTGGAGGGTCACTGGCCCTCCTACCTCCTCCTACATACAACAGTGTTTGCACAGGTCACCACTCTCCCCACCTTCCCAAACAAATCTACATCTTCCAAAGGCCAGAGTGGGCAGGCCATGTAGGGGTGGGCTGCCATCTTCCTGTCCCCTACATCTTCCAAAGTCTGGGCAAGGAAGACCATGGGGGGATCTGCCTCCTTCCTCCCTCCCAATGTTACCCAAAGGCTCAGCCAAACCTGGAAGGCATAGGATGGCTGCCTCCTTTGTGCTCCTTCCTCCACAACTCCCAATGGTCAGGCTATGTGGGAAGGCCATGGGGAAGCTGCCTCTTTCCCATCCACCTCCATATTTCCCAAAGACCAGGCTGCTTGGGGAAGGCCATGGGAGATAAAAGACTGACATTTAGTGAAATAATTACACCAATATAATTTAAAGATGTATTTGTCCACATTCCCAATATAACAATTCTAGTAACTCAAGAAAATTATAGAAAAGGAAGGTACTATAGGTCTGATGTTCTTCTGATGTTTAAAAATATGATAAGTGTGCATGTTTTACTATCTCATCTGTGTTGGACAAATGAGACTCTAAGGAGATACCTAGTTTGGATTGTCTTGGTGCTTGTATATGTCTTTCCATCATTCCACCACACTGCATATATTAGCTGACATCTCAGAATGTCCCAGATGTTTTGCCTGAGGATGAACCTCAAAATTTGCTTTGAATTTCACATTAGGAAAAATTTGCTGACAACCCAGTGATGTGCAGAATTCCCCAGAGAAATGTTGCTAGCCCTGCTAGCAACACTTTTAGTGGTATGCGTGTGTGTTACTGTATATTGTTTCAAGCACTTTTAGTTGACAATGTGGTACAGAAGTCTATTCAGCAATAATATATACACATTGTTTGAGTTTCCTTGAAATACCCCTGAAGTTCTTCCCAAAGTTGAACTTCAAGATTCATTTCAGAGTACAACCAGCTGAAAATTGCTGGATCCAATCGTCTTGGGAAAAGATCCCACTGACCCAGTGCAGATCCCTTCTGCCTCACTGAATACAGTCATTCCCCTTCTCGGTTATATCTCCTTCCTGTTGCTATTCCCTTCTTCCTTTCCTCCCAGCCATCCTGAAGGGTCATGTGGCCTCTGGTCATGTGGAGAATGTTGAAAACCTTGAGTGCTGATAGCAATTGAGGTATAATTTATGGATTCATTCATTTATTTATTTAGATTTTTATACTGCCCTTCCATACAGCTCTGGGTGGTTTACATAGAACGTCACAGGGTAATTACATGGAACACTGTAACAAATATAACAAGTATAATCATAATGTAACATGTAAACAATGTTTTAATAGGAACAGTAACATTGATAAGACCTGGGTAGGTTGGATTGTTTGGTCATGGAAGGGAGTGTCTGAGGAGGGACCAGCAGATGTTTTTGGGTTGGTTGGCCTCAAGCAAATACCTGGTGGAGGAGCTCCCTTTTACAAGCCCTGGAAAATTCTGAGAGTTCGAGCAGGGTCCTGATCTCTTCAGGAGCTTGTTCCACCAGGTTGAGGTCTGACGTGATTCTCTGGGGCAAGGGATCCATAGCCAGTTGGTGGTGGCAGAGAATAAGGCTCTTTTGGGGGTATAGGCAGGGAGGTGGTCTCTCAGGTACACTGGGCCCAGATTGTATATGGCCTTGAAGGTGATTGCCAAAGCCTTAAACTTAATCCAGAATTCAACTGGGAGCCAGTCAAGCTGTTGGAGTACAGGCCAGATGTGGGATCTCCATGATGTATTTGTGAGAATCCTAGCTGCAGTGTTCTGCACCAGTTGCAGTTTCCAGATCAAGGATAAGGGTAGGCCTGTGTAGAGCAAGTTGCATAAGTTCAGTCTAGAGGTGACCGTAGCATGGATCGCTGTTGCTTGGCGTTCCGGGGCCAAATAGGTCGCTCATCTTAGCTGATTTAGCTGATCTTAGCAGCAATCTTCTCCTTAAATAACAATTTGAATACTCATGAACTCTTAGGCACCTGCCTTATTCTGGTATGCAAACCACCCGAGACACTTGCAAATGTAACAGTGTTTGGTAATTTTATTAGCCTTACTGATTCTTATTCAAGTAGCCAGACCCATGATCATGCCTCTGCAATTAGCCTATTCACCCCTTCGCCACGTCAAGAAATGCATTGTTGTTTGACCTATTAAAGTAGCCCGGATTGGGGTGTACCTGCCTATCGCCTCTCTGCAGATGCTGTTTCTTTTTATACCCCTCACATTGCCGTGAGCATAAATTTCACTTGTGCTCAACTGTACCCATCTATGTCATCATTTAGGCCCCCAGTTGATGAATTGTACAACTTATCAAAAAATCAGCTATGGTTATGGCCATGTCCCCTTACCTAAGGGTTGCTCCTTTTCATGTGGTCAGAGAACTTTAATTATATCCCAGCTAATCTTGCCATTGGTACGGTTTGTTGTTTACGTCAATTGTCAGCTATTTTACTCAACCGTTCATCCATTGTAGCCACCCCAATCTGCCAGAAGAGGGAGCGACAAACTCTTACAAATCCATGTAATTCCCATACCGCTCTTTTAAATCAGGCAGAGTATGTTTCTTTGGCTATATTGTTGGTTGGGCTTCCAGGCCTTGCAGTAGGTAACACAAAGAATGCAATTGCTTGCCTCTTAGCTAAGACAATCAATGCTACCTCTCACATATTAGCTTTATTTTAGAAAAGCAATATATCTTGTGAGAAGCAAATGGGTAGCCATGTTGGTCTGAAGTAGCCCCTTTAAGACCAACAAAGATTTATTCAAGGCGGGAGCTTTCGAGTGCAAGCACTCTTCCTCAGACTGTGAACTACCATCATGACAGTGGGAATATAAAGCAAAAGTTAATTCTGTTACATTAGTAAACTGTGTCACACATCCAAATACAGCCATATGATAATTCCTTGCCAAAACGGCCAGTCAGTCCCCTCTAATTCAGTTGTAGTTCACAAAAACACATGAGAAAACTGTCTATGTCAGTGATCAATGACTCCCACCCCACCATTTGCTGCTGGCCCCATCTGTCTCCATCCAAGTGTGAAACATTCCTGCAAGTGAAATGCTGTGCTGGCAGCTATCTCATCTCAGGACCAGAGAGTTAAACTCAAAATTCCATTACATGTCACTACCATCACCTTATAGTCACATAATCCAAAACAAAATAAATTGTGAGGAATGTAGATACACGAGTTAAACAAGGTTAGCATGCATAAAAAGGTAAAGGTAAAGGTATCCCCTGTGCAAGCACCGAGTCATGTCTGACCCTTGGGGTGACGCCCTCCAGCGTTTTCATGGCAGACTCAATACGGGGTGGTTTGCCAATGCCTTCCCCAGTCATTACCGTTTACCCTCCAGCAAGCTGGGTACTCATTTTACCGACCTCGGAAGGATGGAAGGTTGAGTCAATCCTGAGCCGGCTGCTGGGATTGAACTCCCAGCCTCATGGGCAAAGCTTTCAGACGGCTGCCTTACCACTCTGCGCCACAAGAAGCATGCATAGTGAGATAAAACACCTATGTCCTTGTTGAGTCCAGGATATATCATAGTTTTGAGTGTTGTAATAACTTGCATTTCTGCAGTCTCCCTTTCTAGCCTGTTCTTGAAGTGCCTTTGTAAAAGAACAGCTACTTTCAGGCCCCTTACTGAACGTCCTGGAAAGTTGAAGTGTTCCCCTGCATGTTTTTGAGTTACAAATGATCTTCCAGCTTTCCCCAACCCCCGGTCTTGGGACCAGGACTGGTCCATGGATTAGTCAGTACCGGGCCGTGGATCCTCCTAGTCCTCCTCCCTGGCTGCTGCCTCAGGGGCCATCCTGCCACTCTTCCGCCGGCTCACCTTTAGTGCTCTCTGGCAGCTGCCATGGCTGTGGCTCCCCCTTGGCATGGCACTGTGCAGCTGCTGCTGGCAGTGGCCCCCAGTGGGCAGCAGGAAGTCAGGGATGCCGGTGGGAAAGCAAGCAGAGCAGGGGCTCAGGCAGCGGCAGCAATGTCCCTCGGCAAAAGACTACCCCTCCCCCAGGCCTCAGTAAAATTGTCAAGTGTTGACTGGTCCTCGGTGATAAAATGGTTGGGGACCACTGATCTTGGCAATGGCAGCTGAAAGACAGGTTGAGTACTAAGTCAAGACAACAATGTGTATAAATAGTATTGTTAATGATTTAGCATCCTCTTGGAGAAGAGTGACAAGTGGAGTTCCCCACGGATCTGTCCTGGGGCCTGTGTTGTTCAACATATTTATAAATTATTTGGATGCGGGTTTAGAGGGGATATTTATTAAATTTGCAGACGATACTAAACTAGCAAACACCACCAAAGACAGAATCAGAATACAGGATGATCTTAATAGGCTCAAGAAAAGGGCTAAGCTGAATAAAACAAAGTTCAATAGGGACAAACTGTAAAGTTCTGCATTTAGGTAGGAAAAACCAAATACACCAATATAGGATGGGGGAGACTTGTCTTGACAGTAACAAAGGATGACAGTGCAAAAGGATCTAGGTGTCTTAGTAGACCATAAATTGAACATGAGTCAACAGTGTGACATGGTGGCTAAGAAGGCAAATGGGATTTTGGGCTGTATCAAATGGAGTATTGTGTCCAGATCATGGGAGGTAATGGTACCACTGTACTCTACTCTGGTTCGGCCTCACTTGGAGTACTGTGTTCAGTTTTGGGCACCCCAGTTGAAGAGGGATGTAGAAAAACTGGAGCATGGCCAGAGGAGGGCAACAAAAATGGTGAGGGGTTTGGAGACCAAGACGTATGAAGAAAGGTTGGGGGAGCTTGGTCTGTTTAGCCTGGAGAGCAGACGACTGAGAGGGGATCTGATAGCCATCTTCAAGTATTTAAAAGGCTGCCATAAAGAGGATGAAGCAGAGTTGTTCTCTCTTGCCCCGGAGGGATGGACCAGAACCAGTGGGATGAAATTAATTCAAAAGAAATTCCATCTAATATCAGGAAGCAGTTCCTGACAGAGTGGTTTCTCAGTGGAACAGGCTTCCTTGGGAGGTGGTGGTTTCTCCATCTTTGGAAATTTTGAAACAGAGGCTGGATAGCCATCTGACAGAGAGGCTTGTTCTGTGAACGCTTAAGGGAGTGGCAGGTTACAGTGGATGAGCGTTAGGTTTGTGAGTGTCCTGCATAGTGCAGGGGGTTGGACTAGATGACCCATGAGGTACCCTCCAACTCTATTATTCTATGATTCTAGTAGGAGATATTCACCTTTACCAGTATAATTAGTTAGAAATTTGGGAGTAAAATAAGAAGATGGTGGAAGAGATAGAGTGAGCAAGTCCTGAGCTGTTCTTTTTTTCCACTTGTCATTGAGCAGACTGTAATGATAGGACCCCAAATTCCTTGAGCTGTCACAGCCCTTGGGCTATTCACATTCTGAAGAACAATTACATTGCCAAGCTAGAGACAGATGACAGGTATTTACAGGCTGTTGAGGAACAAACAACAATTTCGCAGCACCTTGAAGCAAAATAGATTTATTGTGGCATATGCTTCTGTGCATTGGATCTAGAGTTTCCAGCCTCCAGGTATAACCTGGGGATTCCCTGGAATTATAATTCATCTCTGGACTACATATCTTCCCTTGAAGAAAACTGATGCTTTGGAGGGTAGACTCTGTGGCATTGTAGCCCCCTGAGATCCTTGTCCTCCCCAGGCTCCATTCCCAAATCTAGAGGAATTTCCCAACCTGGATCTGAGAACCTTACCCCCATCGATTGTTTGGGATGAGCTGGTGATCTTAACTGGTGCCCACTTCATCAGATGAAATGCATAGACCCCTAGCTGGTAGACAGATTATTTACACACAATCACACCCACACCCACACAGGCTACATAGAAACAAATTTAAGCAGAAAGGCCAAAAGACCATGAAATGCCAGAAGTACAGGGTGCAATTATGTGACTCTGTATGAATTATCAAAGAATCTGATTGCATTTCCCAAACCTTGAATAAATTTCTTATCATGACAGATATTAATCAGTTTAGCAAATCAGGGAGACTCTATTATCACCAATTACTGTCATTGTGAATGGACTTATCTTGAATACATATGGATTTTATCTAAAAATATCACATCCTACACTGCTTGAAACTGAGTCTTTTAGCCCTGTTTTTGTTATTTTCTGTATTTTATGTGTGTGTGTTTCTGTCTGCCAACTGAAGATCTGCTTCATGTGTCTGATGAACTGGGTTCTAGTCCATATGAAAACGTCTGCAGTAAATTTTGTAACTTGGGGGTCAGCCAGCCTGATTGCTGAGATGAGGTCTGAAAAAAGATAAATTGGAAACATTTTTTTTTTAAGTTGCAGTTTGTTTGCACAATTTTTCACCCTCAGTCTTCTGGGGAGTTTGGTAAATAAGTCATTCTTCGTGAGGCACAGAAGTGTTAGAAAACAGAATATGGCAGGAAAATAAAGCCTCTATTTGCACAAAGAAGTAGTAAAATTGAAGCAGGGATGTTCATGTTGAAACAACAAAGGAACAAAAAACCCTATAATTTGAGGCTCTGTTGTACAGCAAGCCAAGGCTTAGGAAGATTGGGAGGAAGAACTTTTTTGTTTTAATACCTTTTTTTTTTTACTTGCATGAGGGCATTTAGGCTGGATTAAGATGCGGCACAACAATGTTGGGTATAAACAAGGCCACAACTTTATTACTTCCCCACGGGAGGGTTGGTGCAGCATGGAAAGGGGAGCCTGACCTAGCAGTCAGCAGACTGCACCAAAAACCCGCAGAGTCCAGAGGTGCCCTGGGGATGTGCACCATTCCCAGCTGGGAGAGCAGATCCCCTTGCCTTCTGAAATCTGCCCTACAGGAAGCAACTTATTTGGGGGAGCCAATGGACACCCACCTCATTTGGCTATCCCCAGCTGCCTGGCAAATGAGCACCTGGCCGCCCAGCAGGGTGAGCTACACTCGTTTACATGCCACCTCATAGGGAAGCCTGAACCTCGGGGAGTCCGATTGTTCAAGGCTCCATCCCATGCAAACCCACCACAAAATGGGGCAATAGGCCCTGCTCCCACCAACCCTCCAAACTACAGCAAGGCCAGCAGGCAAGCCTAAATCCTGTGTGAAAGCAGGTTGCACCTCTGTCTGGCTACCAATCCCTTCCTTCTGAGATGATAGACACCCTCCTTGGGGTGGTCACAGTACCATGAACCCACTGATTCCTGTCCAGTAATCAATTGGGCCCCAACACTTCCTTCATCTTGGGGAGATTTTTTGCCACCATACCCACAGGTCCTCCCACCTTAACTCGAATGGCTGCAAGCTGAGCATCACCAATCAGGCATTCACACCCAGATGCTGCCAAGTGCCCTATGGGCACACACCTGGTGAGCATCCTGCACGAAGTGCCAAGAGCCTGGGACCCCCGCACACATCAGGATGCACCATTCCCATCACATGGGCATTCCTGAGACCCCAGTTAATGCCCGCTGTCCGCCTTGTAGTGAGATGATGCCCCCCCAAAAAAATACCCAGAAAGGGATGCCAATCTGGCCTGGAGGATATTCAGCTCCTACCCCAAAGTGGTGATTGGCATTTCCCTGGGCATGCAAGAAAGGGCCACAAGTGCCAAGCATGGACACAATCCCTTTTGCCCAGCCACTTACTATCTGCCTAAGTTCACAGAATCAGCATTTCTACCAGATGTCCATCTAGCCTCTGCTTAAAAACTTCCAAGGAAGGAGAACCCACCACCTCCCAAGGAAGCCTGTTCCACTGAGGAACCGCGCTCTCAGGAACTCCTTCTGAATGTTTAGTCACAAATTCTTTTGTATTAATTTCATCCCATTAGCTCTGGGGCAACAGAAAATAACCGTGTCAACACTGCTCTCTCCATATATATTCACTACTGTCTCTCTACTATCTCTGAGTTGGAAAGGCTTGCTAAACCAGCTTGCTGAACCTTCTTCAGTACTTCCTATCTATTGTTATTTTAAAACCAACCTTGTTGTCTGATAAGAGCCCCTTCCATGGCAGCAAAGAAATGGCGCTGTTCTACACCTGAACAGGTTGGCTGAACGAATGGGAAGCAGCTGAAATTGAACCATTGCCTCAATGAGAATGGTAACGATTTAGATACTATTACAGTTCCGTCACCCCCTAGAGCAAGAGTCCTCCCTCTTAGAAGATGGACAGGAAGGAAGGGAGGAAGGAGAAAAACAAAGGTACTCTGCAGAAAAAACAAATGGACTCTGTGGGAGGGATTTCTGAGTTGGGCCTGCAGAGATTTCCAAGAAAGACAAATAAGCAGGAGCTGCTTTCTAAACAAAACCCCTCTCATAGCTGAAACAGTAATTAGTCTCTATGTGAAAATTGATCAAAGAAATCTGAAGCTAAATGAACTAAATGAAGTATTCAGTATGTTTTCTGAGATAGTCCAGGAATTTTTGAGAGAATGGGTTAATAAGATAGTTAGCCCAGAGAATATGCTGAAAGGCCCTAGTTTGGGTCCTGATCAAAAAGAACCAAAAGACATAATCAAATCATATAGTTTACAAAATAAGCTGCTGGCCCTCTTAACAGGGGAACTCAGTGAGAATTATAAGTGATGGTCTAATAAGTAGATGGTTTCCCCTGAGCCAAATATTGCAATGAAATTTATCATCTGCAGATATTGATGGGATCTTTTGGCTACCAGGTATGCATTTTCATAAAGAGCTGGTCATTACTTTTAGGCAAAAAGTTATGCCATCTCTGCTATTTAAAAAAATGGGATTTTCTTGCCAGATACCAGATAAATATAACAAGAATATATAAAGATAACGAGTGCTCCCCCTTATGTTTAGCAAAGGCTACACAACCCCTGAAGAAATATTCAGCTGTTACCATCAAAGGCAATGTGGCAGGTATGAAAAGGAAGAAAACTCCTATTCAATCAGAGAGCACCACCAAATCTTAGAAAGAGAGCAGAAATTCTTCAAGTCAAGGAGGATAAGAGACAGAGAAGAAATCCCAAAGATTTCAGATAAAAGAAGACTGAATATTTGGCTTCAAGTGCACCCCCTATGAGGCAACCTGAAAATATTATAAGACAATCCAAGACTGTGAAACTTTCAACAATCATGAGATATCAAGGCCCTGATCTAGAATGTTACATCTTTGATTCTTTTGACTCTATGCCTTCCCTACAGTCATTGCATTTCTCCATCATGGAAGAATATTAAGAAGACTCAGAAGCTTCAGCTAAGATGAATCTGGTTAAGAGATAATTCAAGAAGAACATTATGAGGTTCTGTGACTCTGAATAAGCAAACTTGTTTTGAAACAAATTTTCTTAATTAGAAGTGAAAGGATCTACATAGATGCATAGTCAGATCAGAGATACAAAGCAGGGAACAAGCAATATAGGGGTTTGTTTTCCCCCTCCCCTGGGAATTCGAACCAGGCACAGTTCAAAGAAGTCTAAACAGCGATATAACCATTTGGCCATTCAGGATATCAGATCTGGGAACTATGGGAGACTAACACCAGGGAGAAGGAATGTGGAGGGAGGATGGGGAGTCATAAAACATAGCAGCAGGAAACAATCTTGGGGTGTCAACCAGAGCATCTGTGTTACATTAGGGCAAGACAGGTCAGAGTAACACCTTAACGGTCAGCAAGATCTAATAACTGAAACAGAATAAAATCATGGCAGAAAACCTGAGGATTCCGACAAACATCTAACTCCTTAATTCCATGTCCATAACAATTGCAATAAAGATGCAAAATAATTAATGTCACAAATAAGAGGGTTTTGAAATAGATTCGTGTGCAATCCATAATGCATATCAAAGCAACAGTCTGAAATATATGAACCGACAAAACTTCTTGGCAATGAAACTACAGGAGTGCAGGGGTCAGGACATTTTTTTCTCAAACCCCAGTCACTATGCAATCTCTTCTGGAAGATGACACTGCCAACCAGAAGCTGTAGAGGATCCTTACTCCTGCCCCAGCAAGTCATGGAATGACAACTGGAACATTCAGTTTCCAAAGCCTGCCCAAACTATTGGAAATTCTGTCCTGGAACATGGCTGGTTGGACATGGGTCCAATCTGGCAACTCTGAGATTCTTTTTCTCCAACTGTCCTATAGTATTATAGCATTGAAAGAGACTTGGACTAGGGCTCACCAAGACTTTGACAGTTTTTGTTCATTTAAACTAGAGGTCTTGGTTCTGGAAGAATAAATGGAGGTCTGGGCATTTTGGTTTCCACCCAATTGAGAGCTGTATGTATTGCACTAGATCCGCTTTTACATTTAGCTATGGCTATTCTGATTTGCCAGAATTAGGTAAAATATTGCTTTTCAATGCATACCTTCCACTGCTGTGTAAAGCAGCTGACTCCACAGTCTACTATCAGTACTAGAGTAGTATATATCCAGATGACTAGCCAAAATTTGATAGTGGGTGATTTTAACATCCAGATAGGACCAGATAATGATACACTCTGTGTCAAGTATAATTTATCAGCCTATAGTCATTCTGAGGAGGGTGCCCATAGCTTACTTCCTTGCCTATCCAAAGATCAATGCTCTAACTTTGCAGGTGCTTGCTTGGCATTGATGGTCTACAAACTTAGTCTATCTATACTAAATGGATCACTAAATGATGATTACCCAGGTGAGTTCACATTTATGGCTGATACAAGAGCTAGTACAATGACTATATGTTGCTTGAGGAAGCTCGAGGGTTTCCTCTTGTTTTGCAGAAATGCCCCCATAACTGTTGTTTCCTTGAAGAACTCTGTATTCAGATTATTTCAATAAATCATATTGATTGTCAGATTAAATGGTCTAAAACTTGATCTAAAACAAAAGGAAATTTTGGTCCAATAATCTTGAAACTTGGGAGGGTCAGAGAAGAGGGTCCCAAAGCTATACTGAAAGTTTGGCACCTCTAACTCAAACCTCTATCCCCCCCCCCCCCGTACTACCAGGAATCTGAGAAGACAGAAACCTGAACATTCTAATTAAAGTCTATGGCACAATTGAATTTAATGGCACCATTGACTTTAATGGCCAAATAGGAGATGTTCTAATCAATTCAGCCAAAATTGGATCCAAGTCAGCTGATTTGGATGTTTGAATCGGGTTTCTCCAAACCTGAAATGGCCCAATTTTGGGGGTGAGTGGGTGGGGGAGGTGTACATCTCTAAGTGTATTGATAGATGAGGAACTTCCTGGTATTTTTCAAATAATCTCCTCCTATGTCCTGATTGGCTCAATAGAAGAAGTCCTCCCACTTCCTTGATTGCCTTCTGATGAAAAAGAACAATTAGGACTCTCTCTTTTCTTTCTTATAAAGTTGTTTCTCATCATAATAAAACTATTTTATTCTTTAAGCAACCCACTTTGCATATTTAAACTCTGCTGATATATTTCACATAAGTAAGATAAGAGAGAATGAACCAGATACTTGTGACAGATGTAAATGTGGTTTTCTCTCCAGGTTTATTCTAGACAGAACTAGATGTTAAAAGCATCACACTGTAGCTAATTAAAAGCCACAGTGCTATATGATATCCACATATTCCTTCTGAAATATTTTAAGATATCTTTAACCCTCCCCCCCCCGCTCCGGAGGAGCGGGAGGAATAAAGGAGTAAGGGCAAGTGGGGAGGAGTTAGGGCGGGCCCTGTCCGGGATAAAAACTCGGAGGGCCCAATCAGGAGCCGCAAAGCGGCTCCTGATTGGGCCCTCCGAGTGTCACTCGAGGGCCAAGCAGCCAATGGGGAGCCGCGCAAAGCGCGGCTCCCCATTGGCTGGTTGGCCCAGCCTCGCCTGAGCCGGCCGGGGAGTTGCCGCTCAGAGGAAGAAGCCTTCCCCAGCGGTAAGTCCTCCGGCCGGCTTCCCCTCGCCCAGGGAGCCTTCTGCCGGGCCCTGGGGCAGGCTCACCTGCCCTTGGGCCCGCCAGAAGGCCACAAAGCCCACTCCCAAAGTCCCGAGCCTTCTGCCGGGCCCTGGGGCAGCCAAGCCTGCCCCTAGGCCGGGCAGTAGGCCGCAAAGCCCGCCGCCCCCGTCCCGAGCCTTCTGCCGGGCCCTGGGGCAGCCGAGCCTGCCCCTGGGCCCGGCAGTAGGCCGCAAAGCCCGCCGCCCCCGTCCCGAGCCTTCTGCCGGGCCCTGGGGCAGCCGAGCCTGCTCCTAGGCCGGGCAGTAGGCCGCAAAGCCCGCCGCCCCCGTCCCGAGCCTTCTGCCGGGCCCTGGGGCAGCCGAGCCTGCTCCTAGGCCGGGCAGTAGGCCGCAAAGCCCGCCGCCCCCGTCCCGAGCCTTCTGCCGGGCCCTGGGGCAGCAGAGCCTGCCCCTGGGCCCGGCAGTAGGCCGCAAAGCCCGCCGCCCCCGTCCCGAGCCTTCTGCCGGGCCCTGGGGCAGCCGAGCCTGCCCCTGGGCCCGGCAGTAGGCCGCAAAGCCTGCCGCCCCCGTCCCGAGCCTTCTGCCGGGCCCTGGGGCAGCCCTAACCCTAGCCCCTGGGCCCGGCAGTAGGCCGCAAAGCCTGCCGCCCCCGTCCCGAGCCTTCTGCCGGGCCCTGGGGCAGCAGAGCCTGCCCCTGGGCCCGGCAGTAGGCCGCAAAGCCTGCCGCCCCCGTCCCGAGCCTTCTGCCGGGCCCTGGGGCAGCCAAGCCTGCCCCTGGGCCCAGCAGAAGGTCCCAAGGCCACCTACCTTCCTCTGTTCCTCCCTTCCTCCCAGCATTCCCTTTCTCCTTCCCTTCCTCCCAGCATTCCCTTTCTCCTTCCCTTCCTCCCAGCATTCCCTTTCTCCTTCCCTTCCTCCCAGCATTCCTTTTGTTTTTCCCTTTCTCCCTTCTTCCCTCTCTTCCATCTGCCTCTTTCTGGCTACCTGTTTCTCTCCCTCTTCTTCTCTCTCTATCTTCCTCCCTTTCTTTCTGTCTTTCTGTCTCTCTTTCTCCTTTTCCTCCTTCCTTCACCCCATCCCTCCACCCATCCATCATGCTAGGGCCCGCTGTATTTTGCCCACAGCGGGCTTAATATCTAGTATCATTATAAGTCCCAGTCTATTCCATAGAACACATTAAAGGAGAGGTGGGAAATATTGTGTTAATATGGGATATGAAATAAGATCTATGGTAAAGGAAAACTTTACAGAGACCATTTTTAAGGCAGCGCTGAGGTTTTTATAATGTCCAGTCCTTCTTTTGGCACTTTTGGACTTTACAGTGGTCACTGATGTAGGCAGCACAGACTGCTTGACTTATCATATGAAGCAAGCTGAAACTACAAGAGCCCAGAGGACATTTGACTATCTCGTTGGTTTGCTATCTCTATGAGCATTTTAATCTTGCAAGACTGGAAAGATTTCTATTTGTACAAACTCCTTTCCCTTGATGCTATCAGTGAGATGGTTAAGGTTTCTTGAACCCACTTCCCCCAACTTCACATGTAATGCTTTTACTGAAAGGGAATTACATACTCTGTGTGTGTGTGTTTATAAAGTTGCAAAGATAACAAAGTTTGCATCATGGGGCTTGTGTGTGTTTGAACTGGCATTAGTTAACAAGGGTGTAAAATGCTACAGTTTATAAAACTAAACAAATTAGACAGTTCACATCAATAATTGAGCAACTTTTCTATTCCAGGAGGAATAATTTTGCTTTCTTGCTATGCTGCTATAAAATGCAAACTAATGAATTTATTAAAAAGAGAGAGAGAGAGAAAGGAATGTAATTCTTTTATCTTTAGTGCAGCCACAGCAAAACAGTAGATCTGATATAATGTTCCAATATATAAAGAGATATTAGATAGCCAAGCACAAAATGTTGCCATCCTGTTCTTCTTTAAAACAACCACAAAAAAATTACCATGGCAAATTAAATGACCACTCTTTCTCCCCCTCGATCATTTTAATAAGCCATTGTTCAGAACAAAATGCTGTATTCATAATGGATGATATTTGGTTTTGATCAATACTCATGCAAGATTTAACATCTGATTTAAAGATGGTTACAAAGCTCAGGAATAAATAATATATAGATCAGATACTCCCTACATGACTCAGAGGAGAAAGGAAGAAAACATTTTCCTTTCTGTATGAACCCTCTCCACTACTGAAGGCCTTTAATACTTTCCCAAGATTGTGATTTTGTTTACAGATGCCGGTAACTTTTTTACTTTTCTTCCTTTGCATTACAACCTTCAAGGTAAAAACTTGACACTATAAAAGTCTATGCAAGGAAGGTTTTTTTAAAAAAAATCAGAACTCTGGTTGCAAAAGGTCCATCCAGTCATGTATCCTTTTCATCAAATAGTCAACAAGGTGCCCCAATTGTGATGTTTCAGAATTATTCCCAAGGAGGACTTCCCCAAGGGAAATGCAATTCCTATTCAAGATGACCCCAAGAGCAGCAATCCTGTGTAGATCTACTTGATTGGAATTCCTTCCAAGAAACTGTTCTTAGGATTTTATAGCACATCACAGAATGAAACAACATGCATTTGCTTCATTTAATGTTGATGTGCCCCAGAAATTTTATTTGAGAAGAGTACACATGGAAACCACAACTGGATAAGCACTACCATTATGAATTGTGCAGGAGAATATGGAATTGAATATGTATATGCATGTATAAAATTATATATAAAATAGTTATAAAATACCAATTTCAATATATATTTTGAGTACATGGATAGAAAAAAGTAGAAAGAAATTCACAATAGATTACTGAAAATATAAGGAATATATCTTAATGCAAATATTCTCTTTCTTTCTTTCTTTCTTTCTTTCTTTCTTTCTTTCTTTCTTTCTTTCTGTCTTTCTTTCTTTCTTTCTGTCTTTCTGTCTTTCTGTCTTTCTGTCTGTCTTTCTGTCTTTCTGTCTTTCTGTCTTTCTGTCTTTCTTTCTTTTACCCCTCCCCACAATAGATCAATATAATGGCCAGCATTTTTGGTTTATATTTAGTAAGCCATCGTTTGGCAGGGAGGGATAGTTCCCAGGCATACAAACAATACAGACACAAAATATGACTAATTCTTTCTTGAAAAGGCCACAGCTTTATTGATAAGTATAGGAGCATAGGTGCAGGTGTGGATGGATCCCAAAACAAACCCTCCCCTTTTTCACAACTGGCTGACGTCAGGAATGAGGGGAGAACCTGTCAGCAGGCCTGCACATGGGGACCAAGTGACATCCCAATCAAACTCCCCTTATCCATCAGGCCTGGTAACTAGGGAAGGTGATGCACAGGAGAAGCCCCATAGACATCAGACTCAATTGGAGCTCCCCCCAGTCACCCACCATGTAATACAGCCATCCACCTGGTTGGGAAGACTGCTGTTTTGCATGTACCCAGATTCTTATGGAGGCCCCCAAACCTGGCAAAGCCTGGCATGCAAGTGTGGTCTTTGCCCCATGCTTTATGCCCATACTCATTAGTCAATATAGCCAAGTAAAGTAAAACAAATGTAAGAAAGCCTAACATCCAAACTCCATTCAGATAGCTCCATGCTGTTGCTATCAAACAAAGCCACTTGCCAGAAGATGATATCTGGTTGCAATTTCTTGCAACCAGCAGATCCACATGACTTTGTCACCACCCTACACACCTTGAGCCTGGACAAGTCCGCGTTCTTAGTGGCCACCGTATTCCACCATGAGAACGGCTACAGTAACTCAGACCACATAACAAGCATCATAAGACATAGATGTTGAATCAACAGCAGATTCCTCATAATATCAGTGAACAAATTCAGACCACAGACTGCTGGCAAGTTGTTTCCCCCAGCTGAATCATAAAAATCAACCATTTCCAAAGGTATCCTCCATCATTTGAATTGTGCCCACGAGTACAGAACAATACATGTCTCTGATCCCATGCCAACAGATGAAAAACTCACTTCAAAGCCTCAAATCACTCCCCCATCCAGATGCTGCTATGTATCTCAAGGCCCCCCAAAATACTGTGACCAATGATGAACACTTTTATCTGATGGCCAACAAAACCTGTAATACATGCAATCACAAGACAAGGTTAGGATGAACATATGACCAGTAAACATTGGACCACGAGCATCCAACCACCTTAATGTGCTCATATGGAAGCCCATCAACAGATGCCTACATGGCCACACCAAACAGCTGGTAACTGAACATATCCAGAGGCAAACCCAAACCCTTCAAGCACAAGCATAAAATGTCCATGAATTGAAATTAAGATAAGCTTGTGCCATCCATATGGATCAAAAATGTGCCGAATGCATTAGTCAGGACTTTAAATAGGCAGTTATGCATCGTACTGGGCAAGACTGAATGAACCAAAGTGATACTTACCCCCTGCCCCATTTGGTCAGTTTTAGACATAGCCAGCTGAATGTGGACTACTGTATCAGACAGCCAAATATCCTGTGAATGAATGGCTTGAGACGTGGTGTAATTCTGAGAAGGCACCAAAAACTGACAGCTGCACAAAGCCCCAAAATAAGCAAGGGCAAATGCTGCCTGTAATAAGAGGACCTCAAAGTCCAAGCAATAGGTGTGAGTAAATTAACCCATTAAGCTGCCCAGCAAACCTATTGAAATTGGATACCTGGCAGCAGAACTCCATGGAGCCAAATGCTTTCAGCCCTCAAGGGTCTTTTGAATAACATAAGAGGAGCCAGGGTCCAATCACTCACGAAGCTTAAATAGCAAGTGATGCCAGCCAAATGTAAATTGAACATTTTTAATGCCAAATCCTGAAAATGTATCTGCAGCAGATAATGTAGAATGGATCCTCTGACCATGGCATTGGAGGTCAACCGCCTCAGATCTGGACACATGCAAAGTATTTAGCGACTGCCAACTCATAGGAACAACATGTTGCAGGGGCCAGAAAACTGTTCAAACCATCCTCCATGTGCAACATTCAAGGTTTCACGGTTCCTCTAGAAATGGCTCTGGGACCAAGTTTGCTGCTGGTGCCTCAACCTGTTTTTCCTGAAATGGGGATATAGCATCATCAATGTAATGGTCCACGCCTGTAATATTATTAAACTCAAGGTATAACAACACAAGCTTGCAGACAAGGGGCATAACTCACTCACTGCACAAAGACTGTCTTTTAACTCTGCATACCACCACCTGGCTGTCACACCAGAAAACAACTTTCTTTTCCTGGAACAAGTCCCAGCAAAAGACAATGACTGTTATAATGGGGAATACCAAGAAGGTTTCATTCCTGAGCACACCAGCAGAAACCCAGTTTTCCAGTCAGCCCTGTGTACACCAATGATTCTCATAACCCACACTCCAAAACCCAAGCCCCCTGAGGTGTCAGAATGAAACAGAAATGCCTCAAGCAGAGATTGCCATAGGGTCATCCCATTGAAATTCCTAAGAAAAACCTGACAGACCTCAAATTCCTCTTTTAGTATTTGAGTAAGCTTGATATGATGATGCTGGGGGGAAAACACCAGCAGTGAATCTAGCCAACCTGGCACAAAATGCCCTTCTTGGCACCACCACCCTACATACAAAACTGAGATGTTCAAGTAAGACCTGCATCTCTTTCAAAGTGCATTTATGCTTTGAAAGCAGAACTGCAAGCTGTTCAGATAAGGCAGTAAATATATCCACAGGCAACCATGAGCAGCCAGCTACCGAATGGATATTGATACATAAATAAGTCAGACAGGCAGCAGGGCCCTCAATTTTCTCATATGCCAGTGGACCCACCCATTTCCTCAGACAATGAATAGAACAGCTTTAACCTATTCACGCAGTCACTGGTGCTCACAAGACTAACCAGCAAAATATCATCTAAATAATGTGTGAAGGGGAGACAATCTACTCTCTCTTTGACCACCCAATCCCAAAAAGTGCTGAAGGCCTCAAACTCTCCACAAGATATAGAGCACTCCATAGGCATAGTCTGATCTATGAACCAGCCATCTTCAAACTTAAAATCCTAACGGTCAACTTAGCCAGCAAAGGATTCCTCTTCTTTTGGATGCAAATGGGGGGGGGATTCTTTTCTGAGGCCATTGGCTCTTTGTAAATAGCCCTGCTACAGCCCCCATTCCTTTACATGTCAATCTTTGTTAGCCGTGGGAACACACAGATACTAGAAAAAGGTAAAGTATTGTTCTCCTTATTCTTTCTGGGCTTTCTCTTGGAGCATCTATTCCAAATTCTTGCTTTCAACATGAAATTGTCATTCCCTACCTGGACTCCCACACTTGAAGTCCCCCTGTCTTGAGACTGGTTTGCCAAATGTTTGAGCCTTAAGGATGTTTTAAGCTTCCAGGTCTTCTCCTGAATGAGTATCTCTTCTATCATGTTATCAGTGCAAGAGCATGTACTCTTTACTGTTCTTCTTGTTGCATCAATAAGGACTCTGTGTGTATGGATGTTTTCTGTACTATCAGGAATAGTTCCTATCCCAATGCTTCTTCATTTGTGCTGAAGTCTGGAAGGCTTCCAGATGCTGAAGTCTGTAAGGCTTTCTCAACAGGACTTGGCACCACCACTCAGTGCCAGTTGGCAATTGTTTCTGCAGCTCCTTGGAATATTGTGGACCCTCTGAAAATTGTCCCAGTTGTGGGTCCTTATGAGGGTCACCAAGAAGTTGATCACATTATGGTTCACTTCATTGATCCCTCCAGAACCAAGTTTAATCATTCCATCACAGACTGGCAGCAAAGTGGGCTTTGACTGGAAAGTACTTGCTCCACTCCAATCCTCCTGATTGGGTCATTTTCAAGCCACATTCACCTTGCAATGCTGATTCTTCAGTCATTCCCTTTAAGTTTCTTAGAAGGCTTATCTTGGAGGTTCCCTATCAGAATGGGACTTACCATCTCTTCATAGGTTTTGAATGCACTGCACAATTGCAGTTTGATCCTTTGATTAGGGACCCTGAAGTTCTTAGGAATACCACATATCCTGTGGTGGGAACTCATGCAGTAAAAAGGGACATTACTGAGACCATGATCTTGAACCCCCAGCTTTCTCTGAAGGATATATTTTTGCCCATTTTATTATTTTCCTTCCAATAAAGATTATTATTTTCACTATAAAACTGTTGTCTGCCTTTCATTCTTAAGGGTGTAATCACCTGTTAAACTTTGGCAAACAATCAATTTCGCTATGTTACCACCTCTCAGTAAACAAATTTCCCACTGCTGAATATACACAAAGGAGACATGTGTAAGTGTGTTTCTAGTTTTTAGTTATGTTTTGTAATGGCCTTTGGCTAAACACAATAAATGTTATCGTATCGTAGTAACAGGATCAAGTTTGAAGTTTTGGCTTTCATCTTCAAGGCCTTTCATGCTCTGGGCCCAAGGGACCACTTATCTCTCTATGTTCCCTGCAGTGTCCTTCGCTCTGTGGATACTAATATACTTGTGATACCTGGCCTGCGTGAAGTATGCCTGGCTTCAACCAGGGTCACAGCCTTTCCGGTCCTGGCCCCTACCTGGTGAAATGAGCTCCCAGAAGAGCTGATGGTCCTGTTGGAGCTATCATAGTTCCACAGGGTCTGCAAGAAGGAGCTCTTCCACCAGACATTTGGTTGATGCTAGGGCAGGAAGATCTTGGGTCCCATCCTCCTGTTGTCTGGACATCTTAGATATTGTATATCTCCCATCCACTCATTTGAAGCACAGGGTCAGCTGATTAGGAGGCTGCAGAGCCAGGGCCTGCTGCTGGGAAAGAGAATGACCAAGGTTTAAATTTCTGCTGTTACATAGTATAGTATATTTTTAATTATTGTGTTTTATGATGGTATTTTAGAATTGTGATTTATTGTATCAGCTGCCATGAACTGGCCCTCAGCTGAGAGTGGCAAATAACAAATTGAAACATAAATAAACATTGAAAATGTGTGGTTGCTTTGCCTTTGCAACAGTATTTTGTATCCAACTTTAAAAACTGGCCATATCTGCTTTGCTGGCAATTTTTATTATTACCAGATCTATTTCTTCTCAACTTCAACACAAAGAAGTGAACATAGAACAGAATACTACTAGCCATTAAAGAAACGTCTGTAACCTAAGTTTATTGGCATGTTCGTCTTCCCTTGATATTCTACAATAGGATTCCTACTGGAGGGAAAGGAAACACAAGTAGGGTAGGAATTACTGTAATAATGCTCAGGGAGGTAGAACTACTGAGCTACTGTTTTACAGAACATCCTTGGAAACTAAGGACACTTCTTGATAAATTGGATATTGGCTTTCAGGGTAGCACTTCCAGTCTCCCCATGGAGAGTAAAGAGAGGAAATGATAGGCACAGAGGGGGAAGTGCATGTATTCCTTCAGGCTTGTTCGTGGAGCAGCTTTGTTGCTATTAAATCTCTGAGACCTAAACTTAAAAAATTGATTATGACTATCAGTTGGTCTTTGTAACAAAAGCAACCACCTACCACCCACAGGCCTACAAGCAAATTCTCCTGTTCTCTCCATAGAGGATCTCAGGATCAATGAAAGAGTTCCAAAGCCCTACAGGTAATGGCTGCCAATCACTAGCATCCAAGCATCTTTACTGTGGACCAGTCAGAGCTTGAAAGTAGGAAGGGTTTTGATCTTTTATGAGTAAGGCTTTTGAAAATCAGATCTAACTTGCATACAATACCTGTTTCTTCTTGAGAATGGTACCAATACAAAAGCTCACCTTACAACAAGCAGTAGTTTAGGTATTTTTTATACCAGGGAAGTTGATAGCATTCAGTAGAGCAACAGACCAGGAACCTATGGTTGGTGCATACTCACAACTTGGCTGGATTGCATGTGCACCAGAGTCATAGGATTAACAACTCCAGATGGAGAGATTTCTAGAGATTTTGCAGGTGGGTAGGTTTGGGGAAAGGAAAGACCTCAGCAGGGTATAATATCATAGAATCCTTCTTCCAAAGATATCCAGTTTTTCCAGGAAGAAAACCAATGATCAGTTGTAATTTCGGGAGAACTCCAGACCCTACTTGGAGGATGGCCACCTTAGTAAGGTATCATTATAAGATGCTGCATTTCCTATGTACCAACACAGTGGATTATGTTAATCAGTGACTGACATTTATCATGGTGGTTCCTTCTCAGAATATACAGGGTCAAACAACAGTGGTTTGCTTTTGTGGGGCTCTAACGGATTATGCGTGGCAACAGCTGTGCCAGAACACCACCAATTTCTTGCAGTGGGGCAGCATGCTCTGTTGTTTCCACGCATGGGCCTGGCCCAACTGGACCTCTGATCACTGCCACAAAAAGAAAGGGAATGGATAAAAATTAGCATGCCTTTGCCATGGGCCATCAGAGGCCCTAAAGTGGGCCAGGGCTGGGAGGAAGCCTGGACAGTGCTGGCATCGTGCACATGCAGGATTAGCCCCTGCTGTCATGCAGGTGGGTATAATCAGTATGCATAATCAGTCTCTGTTTAACAATCTGGATTTCCGTGGTAGTCTCCTAGCCAAGTACTAACCTGGGCAACCATGCTTAGCTTCCAAAATCTAATGGGATCAGGCTACCTTCAGCCATCTAAGTCTGGCCATGATGTAAGCTATGGTGATGTAAACAATAATCGCACCACAGCTGCTAAAGAAGGGTCTGATATGAAGAAATGGGCTCAGGTTCCCTGTATAATAGTTCTATTTGATTGCATTCTAACTGGTTTCAAGTTCACATGTCTTATTGCTTTCAGGATTCAAAATACATACACAATTATATAGTACATGCCCAACAACAATTAATGTGTTTTAAGGCATATTCATGGATAACCCAACCTCTTTTTTCTTGCTTCTAAACATATTTTATTCAGCAGATGAAGCTTGCATAATTATTTCAACTTGAAATTTAGAGCGGACACATCACCTTTCTATGGAATGCAACTTAAATATTCTCTTTATTAAAAATTCACCATCAAGCTCCTTGCTACCATCATCTTACACAAAAAGCAATCAGTAGTATGACGAGCTGTGCTCTTTGAAAGGCCATTACAACGATTGCAACGGAAGACAAGAGATCAGTGGACAGTCTGAAAAATCCTTGGTTCAAAGAAGCAAAGTGTGTGCAAACCAATTAGATAAAAATCAAATCAACTCCCATCTTCAAATTCTGGAGGATTTCTATTAAAAATAATGCCCATTTAATGTTTTGGCACTGATTAACACACATGTCTACAGTTCAAAAGGTTCTTTGCACGCTTTTGAGTTCTTCGTTGGCAGCCTATGGAAGATAGGGAGTCTATCATTTAGGGGAAGGGCTTTACACTCTTTGTGTCCCAGTTTCCTTAAAGAATCATAGGTAGCAGGGAAAGACCTTAATCTACCTGTGAACTTAGAGAGCTGCTGCCAGAGTACATGGACTCAATTTGTGATTCACCTGGCTGTTTGTTGAATTTTTTTTCAACCTAGCCTCATTCCACACACATTGGATAATGCACTTCTATTTATTTATTTATTAGTTAAATTTATCAGACTGCCCCTCTGGGCCCAGCCATCTTGGGGAGTTGTACAAACATTAAAATGCTGTACATTATCCAATGTTTGTAGAATGAGCCCTTGTCCAGATGTTATGGAGAGCCAGTTTGTTGTAGTGGTTAGGAGTGTGGACTTCTAATCTGGCATGCCAGGTTCGATTCTGCACTCCACCACATGCAACCAGCTGGGTGACCTTGGGCTCGCCACAGCACTGATAAAACTGTTCTGACCGAGCAGTGATATCAGCGCTCTCTCAGCCTCACCCACCCCACAGGGTGTCTGTTGTGGGGAAAGGAATGGTAAGGCGACTGTAAGCCGCTTTGAGCCTCCTTCGGGTAGGGAAAAGTGGCATATAAGAACCAACTCTTCTTCTTCTTCTTCTTCTTCTTCTTCTTCTTCTCCTTCTTCTTCTTCTTCTTCTTCTTCTTCTTCTACACAAGTTGGATATGGTGTTCCTAAGCTACATCGGTCATAACACAATCCCATCTATGTGGCAGGTTCTGTTAGCAGAAATGCAAATGTGTCTAAGACATGTGTCTATGAGCAATACAGAATTGTTTTGTAAGAGATTGGTAATGTAACATTAAGGATTTTTAGCCAATGTTTATGAGGTGTTTGCACCCTCCAGGACTCAAGGCAGACAACAGGTAGATATAATAAAATAACAAGTACCCTATATACTCGCGTACAAGCCTAGTTTTTCAGCACCTTTTTTCACACTGAAAAAGCCCTTCTTGGCTTATACATAGGTATATAAGGTAATTGAAATAAAAGCCTGCTCCAGCCAGCCAATCGTTGCATTGCCTTTTGCAAATGTGTACTGCAACCTGAACCGTTTGACTGACGGAAACTGATATTTTTTTCCCCTTTTGCCTTCCCTTCTTCCTCTTCTTAATAACTTCTTCCAAACTATTATTTTGTCTCTGTGGGTGAGGTGGGGTGGGTTTTGGGGGTGCTTTGGGATTGACTGTTTCTTTCTCCTAGTGTTTCTTCTTTTATCTGAGGGGCAGCATTTTTTGCCTTTTCTTCTTGGGGTTGTGTTTCTTTTAAAAGTTGATTTTTACAGTTCTTCCTTTCAGTGTTCAGTTTTATAGTTCATTATTTCAATGTTTTGTTCTGGGGGGGCACTGCAGTTGTAGTTAGAATTGTGCATTCTCCCAGTTTGGTACTTGTTATAGTAGCTTGCCAACTTCGGGTACTGTTGTTCTGCTCTGGTTTGCTGGCCTGGGGGGCACTGTTTGGTTCTCCTACAAGAGCTGTTCTTACAGAACAGTTCTGCCAGAGCTCACTCAGGGTGTCTGGAATCAAGAGAAGAAGGGAAGGCAATTGTTATCCATTTGGAGACTTCTTTGGTTAGTGAAAAGCGGGGTATAAAAACCAGCAGAGGGAGAGCCTGTGATGATGGAGCATTTCCCACCCTCGCCTTATATGCGAGTCAGTAAGTTTGCCCAGATTTAGATGCCTTGGTTTATATGTGGGTCGGCATATATGCAAGTATAAACAGTCTACGGTGGCCTGTCAGGGACTCAGTAAAACATCTGATTGTGCTGCCAGCCAGGACCTGCAAAGCAACAACCAAAATTAACAATAAACACAGAGTGATTCCCATGCTTGATGGCCACAGTATATAGCTGGCTGTTGTTTTCAGCACTGTGGCTTTCCTTGCTTAGGAAAATGGACCTATTTACTGAAGTACAGGAATTCCATAATACTGTACCATAATCTAATTTTTTTGTTTCTGAAGCACAGTTCTCACAAGCTAATATTAAGGACAAACCTTTCAAGAAAAGAAATCACATCCTCCAATGAGTTGGCAGGAGGATGATTAATTTATACAATATATGCAGTTTATGTCAACATGCCCTTGTTTCAAAACAACCAGAGATCCATTTGCAAAGCTGCAAATGAGGACTTACCCATGCATTTATAATGAATGTCTCGGCAGCCTAATGAGCAGGTTTTTAATTCAGAAGAATCATTGTGGGTTCTTTAAAATGGTAAGACAATTCATAAATGAAACCCAGGCTTTGAATTACAGCATAGAGCTTGAATGGAAGAATACATGCTTTGCATGCCAAAGGTCCCTTGCTCAGCCCCTGTCTTCTGCACTTTAAAAACCACACAGAACAAGTGTTGGCAAAGATTCCCCTCTGTCTGAGTCCCTGAACAGCTACTGTTAATCAGATTAGATTATCCCAAGATATATGAAGCAATCATCAGATTCTGCAAAACTGAGACTATGAAGCAAAGCAACTACTCTGATTCTTCCCCTAACGGGTTAATAGATATTGTAAGTAAATGGTTCCATCGGTGTTGCTAGTTGGATTCCACAGCCTACAGGCCTCTTATCATCTTCATGGCCAGAGTGTGAAATGGGCTAATTGGCTCTGCATGAGAAACGGAGCAATGATGGGAGGTGGAAAAGCCAACAGTGGTGTGGTAATCTTATATAGGCTTCTAGTCAGTGTGTATTCTGATTGGTTCATTGTCATCACTGATCCAGGTGGGGCAAAAACAATAACTGGCCTAGGAATCTGGAATCAAGCCAACTAGCTCGGATTTTGGTGAGGCAAGGCCCCAAGTATGATCCTCCTGTTTGCAAATGGACAATATTGTCGAGCCTGCTTAAATTGAGGCCTAAGACTACTTGAGCATAAGAATATGCCATCCAATGCAACCTTTCATTGTGTTAAACTGATACATCCACCATTAGGGAGTTCAGATTCATTTTAACCCATTGTGGGGAGAGATTAAAAAAAATCTACCATGCCAGAGAATTCTTTATGAAATACCATTTTAATTGCTGTAGCACTAAAAGGCTGCAGCACTGTGTCATATTTAGCTTACAGTCCACAAGTACTCTAATATCATGTTCACACATACTGCAACCCAGAATTGTATCTCCAATCCTATAGGCATACTTCTGATTTTTGGGTCCCTGGAGTTAGTAGTATGCACTTCTGCTTACTCAATTGCATCTTGTTCTGATTTTTCACCATGTTCAGATATTATTGAACTCTATCTTTATCCTTTGGGGTGTTCACTACTCCCCGAATTTGGCGTCATCCACAAATTTAATGAGCAGTCCCCCTACCCCCTTATCCTGATCATTGATAAAAATGTTGAAAAGTACTGGACCCAGTACTGAGCCCTGTGGTATTAAGCTGCTCAAACCCTCCACTCTGACAACCACTTTTTGAGTGTGGTTTTTTAGCAAGTTTCCTGTCCACCTAAATACTTTAAAATCAAGACTACAGTCTTCCAGTTTACCCATCAGAACATCTGGGGGAACTCTGCCAAAAGCCTAACTGAAATCCAGGTAAAATCCAGGTTTTGCAGGCAAAACTTTCTCATTCAAATTCAAACTAAAATTAACATTTGTTGGTATGACCAACGGGCACTGTTACCTGGGGTTGCTACCTTGTCAGATCTCATAAGCCAAGAGTGAGACAGGTCAAGTCTTGGCTGGAAGACTTCCAGGGGAAACTCAGTGTTGGAGGAAGCTATATGGTTGATTCATTAGATGTCATTTTCCTCTTGGAATCTATATTTGAGTTAGTGTACCAGCCTGGCATTAGGGAGTCTTTTTTTTCCAGCAAAGTGCCTCCTCTTCGATGAAATGAATAGTCAAGGTCTTGACCAGCTGTCATTAAAAGTCCGGTGACATTTTTTTATAAGAGCAAAGATGCTAACCTGATGTCATAGCCGACTTTCAATCTCATTACAGTCAGAAAGTCTGTGCTTCCTCCTCTTGAATCAATAAAAAAGTAATTGTCCCCAGTCTAGTACATTATTTAACAGCTGTGTTCAGCACTGGCATGACTTGTCAGGCCCTTTATTACACCAGTTTAAGGCTATTTATTAAACTAATATCGCATTTTATATTATATCACATGCTACCATCCATCTGGATGAGTTCTGACTCTATGTTTTTTTCACAGGATTCCAAATGTTATGATTTTTTAAAGTGAACTTTTAACTGGTTTGAATTATTAAGCTTCTATGATGACAAGGTTTTATTTTATTTTATTTTATTAGCTTTTTTGGGGGGGGGGTTATACTATAGTAGAATGATGGACTAGATAGACCACAGCTTTGTTCCACGTGGATTTTTCTGATATTCTTATAATTGAATACAAGGGTGAAAAACATTGTTAGATCAATCTCTGAGAAGCTGCCCTATGATATTGGGCAAGGTGTAGGTTTATGTGAAAGGTCACATTGCACAATACTGACTTTGATAGTCCAATTGATCAGTTTTGAAAGTCCAACGATCAGCTTCAAACTCAAAAGAATTTGTTTAACATCAGGAAGAAGCTCCTGGCAGAGCGGTTCCTCAGTGGAACAGGCTTCCCCAGGAGGAGGTGGGTTCTCCTTATTTGGAAATTTTTAAGCACAGGCTAGATAGCCACCTCACAGAAATGCTGATTCTGTGAACTAAGGTAGAATGCAAGTGGATGAGCAGAAGGCATTGTGTCTGATCTTGGCTCATGAAGCCCTTTGCTTCATGTGCAGGGAAATGCTGATCACCACTTTGGGGTCCAAAGGTGAATTTCCTCCAGACCAGACTGGCCAGGGATTCTGGAGAGTTTTTTTTTTTTAGGTGAGCATCATCTGGACATGGAATTGGAGTCACTGTGGGTGGGCAGGTAGTTGTGACTGTCAGGTTTCTTCTTCACCAGAAAAACACTGTCGATGAGGTGCAAAGGGGTATGTTTATTTCTGGATCAAGAAAGATTACACAGACAGGACCATTGTTAGCACTGAATTTCTCAGTGCAGGTATACCACTTAGAATCCTTTTTCTCAACCCCCCTCATGGGGTCCAATTAATGCAGGAAAACTCAAAGGAAAACATTATAGGCACCTAAGAATTCTCTGTACACCCAAGGACAAAAACCATGCTTAGGGAGGTGAGAATGTAGAAGAACCTCCCCCTTTTCAATGAGGCCTGGGTTTATTGAGGTACAAGGCATGTTACCTTCCAACCAATTTGGGGGTGGTAACATCATCAGCATCTATCCATTCATTTGTGGACTCAGGAACCCCTTCCAAACCACAAAATACTGCAGGTGTCCCCAAGAGATGCTAGAGTCTAACACGTTGGACAATTTATAATATGTATCCTCACCTACTATCATGGGAAGGGGCGGAGGAGTGGAGGGATGCCATTTATCTGGGGCTGAGGCCAGCTTTAAGAGACTAATGGGAAACACTTGGTGGACTTTACAAAAAGAGAGGGGCAACACCACTTTGGCCACCACCTCATCAACCATTTCCAGTATTTTAAATGGCCCCATGTACCGGTAGTTGTTTCTTACATCGATTCTTCAAATGCTTAGTGGAGATTAACACCATATCTCCCACTCTGTAGTCTGGCTCTGGAACATGTCCCTTGTCTGACCATTTCTTATAATCAGCTTTGGTCCTATTCAGACCCCCCCCCCCAAATGTCCTGGACTTGCGCTGCCCATTCTTACACTCTGGGAGGTGTCTTGGCAAGATCATCAGGAGGTGGCTCAAGAGTGGGGAATGGCTGGGGAGCATAACAATAACCACTTCGAAGGGGGACACCCCAGTACTCTGATGGGGGGCATTGTTATACTTATACTCTGCTAAGGGCAACAATGAGACCCAATCATCCTGGTGATAGTTAAGGAAGCAGCCAAGATATTGTTCTAGTATCTGATTCACCCTTTTCATTTGCCCATTTTCAACAGGGTGATAGGCAGAGCCGAGAGCCTTATCCACCCCCATCTGTCTGGGAAGGGCCCCACAGAAATTAGCAATGAACTGGCTCCCGTGCTCAATGACTATTTTGTTTGGGAACAAGTGAAGCCTTAAAACATGCTGTACAAACAACTCAGCAAGTTGCTGGGTGTTCGGGGGAGAAGTATATATATGCTTAAAAGCTTTTCTTTGTGTTCTCCTTTTTCCTTCCAACCCAGATTTACCAGGTTTTATCTGATTTCAGTAGCATAATCGTATTGATACTGACTTCCCCCTTCTTGTAACAATAATCCTATAAATATTTCATATATTCCTTTCTTCTTTCTCAACATAAATGCCTTCAATTTTTCCCCTCCAGGATCACAATTTGATCTGAGTGCAAATAACTCCAACAGCAGGGAGTCAGAGCGAAGAGATATACTATGCTTAAGCGACCAACAACTATAGAAAAGAAACTGTAAACCAGCTTGTTCCTATTTGGCTGAAGATAGAAAGGGACATTAGAAGGTTGTCAGTGTGCATACACAGATGTACATACAAAATAAATAAAATTTATTTTTGTTGATTAAGGCTATTTTGAATGAAATGGTTTTAGTTTTTTTTTTGTTTTTTTTAAACCCTTGTGCCTTCTTTGAATACGTACTCAAAATGGGAAAATTTAGTGGTGAAAAGATTGTATTTGTATCTGAAAATATCTACCCTGCTCATTGGTGCCACTTTTTTATTTCTCTTACCAATTTTTCCGGCATATATTCTCCTGCATAATTTGGCAGCAATAAATCAGAAGGCAGCTAACAATAGTGTACATATAAATGGCAAATGCTGTGTGTAAGTAGCATATAGATTGTATATAGGAACTGAACTGCATGTCTGAACAGTACAAATGAATTGACAAAAACAGCAACAAAAAAAAAACAGAATCAAAACTGCTGATCAAAATGCAAGCAATGGAAGCACAAACTTCAGCCTTCCCCATGTGGGTTTATGTTCCCCTGCAAGAAGCATGGGGCATACCCTAAGTATTTGTTGTATTAAAAATCAGTGGTTTCCTTTGAACTCCTGTAATTCATTTGCTGTCTCCATGTATCTCATTACTGTCTGTGAAAAATAATCATTATAAATCTGTGAAATCGATTATTGTTTTTTAGGTTTGGAATCATTGTCAATACTTTACTGGAACATATAATACAGGAGATAGAGAACAGTTCCCCTGGATGCTTTTGAGTGGGGACTCTCTATAAGTGCACTCTACTGAGGTAACTCTCTGCACCAAATCCCACTCACTCCTGACTCCACCTGCAAAGTCTCCAGACTTTCCCATCCCACAGCTGGCAATTATCTCTGCCTGATCTACCAATGATGAAGACACAGGGCCCTTGGTAAGCAACCAAGAACAGGCCATACTGAGCAGGAGAAGAGAAATTTTACCATGCAAGAATTATTCAGTAGGAGGCATATGTAACAAATTGCCCAAACAACTTTTCCATCTCCCCTGAAAAATTGTATTGATTGGTGTTTAAATTCTATGGCAGTGGCAAGCTAGAAATCTGTAAATAAGTAAATGCTTCCAGAGGGCAGTCTTCCCAACGCCACTTGGGACAAGAGGGCAAATGATGGTGTCTATAGTTATTCAAGGAAGACCCTGATGAGGCAGTCAAACTTGGGTAGATTTCTAACTATGCCATGCCATGATGCCAATGCTTTTCATGAGTCTTTGAGTAGCAATAAGGCAATGTTGTATTCTCCTCCATTTTCTTTCTTCCCATTCTGCCACTCTTATAGCTATTCTAATGTAAGAAAAAAAAAGAATGTGGGGTTATTCTTCTGAAGTCTATCAAAACTTGGAGATGGAAATTCTAAAAAGGCAAGTAGCCTCTCTCATTGCCTTTGACACATGCTGTGTCTTTGTAAGGAGAGATATGTTAGTAAATTCATTTAAAATAATGAACTTCATAGCCCATTCCTCCTTTTCCTTCCATTCAATTCTCTTGGTCTTTCTAATATCAAATAAAAATATGTCCTTTGAAGTTAAAGTTAACATTTGCTTTGAATTTTTTTTAACCTTTAACCTTTAACGACTTTTTAATTCAGCTGTTTAATTTCTGATCGCTAACCCTGATAATAGGCTCCGTTAAAAAAAAAAGAAAAGAAAAATGTTATATCATGTAAATGTTCTCCAAAATTACAATAGTTTCTTCAAAGGACTGTAGCGTATGCTTGAAGGAGACCAGTTAACTCCGTACTTTTTACCTTTTACAAAAAAGGGGGGAGGAAATCTAGCACCACACAGTGGCTGTTGATCAAGCTGTGCATTTCTAAGAGATTTGCTCTTGAAGTTTCAAAATATCTTCTAAGGTTCCTCTGATGACTGGTGTCAAACAGATAAAGTTGTAACCACAGGCAGACAGTTGGGCTGAGAATACAGAATGAATGTACAGGGGGAAGGTTGCCAGAAAGAGGAAGACTCATGTGTGTATGTATGTGTGTCTATGTGCGTGTGGAAGAAGAAAGCCCTTCTACTGGTGTCCATCTTAAGTCTACTTGGTTTGTGATTGAAGGACCCTCTGTTGTGGATAATACAGCCAATGTTGATGGCATGCTTTCAGAGGGAGAAAGGATTCTCAAGCTTCTAAACACAAAGTAGCACTCACTGAAATTTGTGGCTTTTATAGAAAAATCTCATCCAGGTGATACTTCGTAAATACACCATTTGCTTCAGAGAGTCCAATCAGTGCCTTGTGATAACCTATTCTAACTCAGGAGAGAAAACAGCTCTTTTATTGCATTTCCGGAATAGCTGAAGGAACAATCATTGCCCTTAAAAAGGCAAGCCCTCATAAAGCCTTCCAAGCTCCTGACAAATAACATTTTCACCTAGAAACAAAAGAAATGCAATTTGACCAAGGGCACATTGACACTTCAGGCACTAAACTAATTTGGTTGACATTATAACTGGCATCTAAAAGTTTTCCATGCAAACTGTGGAAGCAAATTATTTTCTATTGATGTGTTCAAGTGGGTAGCTGTGTTGGTCTGAAGCACAACAACAAAACAGAATCCAAGTCCAGTGGCACCTTTAAGACCAATAAATAAATCTTAAAGGTGGTCTTAAAGTTGCCACTGCACTCTGATTTTGTTCTATTGATGTGTGTTAGGTCAAAGGCAGTTTTCAAGTTAATACTGGAAGGTCAGTCTACATGTCCTTGTGGTTAACTGTTTTCTGCCTCTTTAAGATCAGTCACTAAAGAGTTGTCCTGAACTCTCAAATAAAAATCTGAGACCGAAACAAGTCTTGGGCTTAGAGTGAGGAGGCCCGAGTTTAATCCCCCATTAACTATGAAACTCACTTATATACTTTGCAGGTTGTCTTTTCCCAGCCAAGCTTAACACACAAGGTTGTTGTGAGGATAAAATGAGAGAGAAAGGAATGATTTGTGCTACTCTCAGTTTTGCAAAAGAAGAGAGGACTTAAAATATAATGGAAAAGAGGGTGCAATTAAATGGGTAATGCAGAATTTCCAATGAGATTACAGATCATTCCCCACCCAGTAAATAATCATGTTATCTGGCCTTGGAGTGCACAAAATTGACTATAGGTCCATCGTGTTCTGAATATATCTTCTTTTTATATAAAGGAGCTAACTGGATATAACAATTATTGTATTTATTGTATATTTTATGTATGCTGGTTTTATTTGATGCCTGACCATTGATAAAGGCAGTAACAACAAAATGCATCTGGTCAGAGGAGGCATTCGTATGTATGAATGTATGTACTGATTTTATTGAGGCTATGCTAAAAGCCTTGGGGTTTAACTTGATTAATAGATAATGGTACTTTTTTTTTTTTGAAATTGTGTCCCATCCTGTATAGGCTTAAGTTCATTTCCCTTCTGTTGACCTTTTGAATTTTCTTGATTTTTGTTTGGGTCAGGATGTTTTCTCCTGTGCAACACCGACTAGACATTCCTCTTTCTCTTGTCTCCATGCCAGGCAGCTGGTTGGCAACAAGGGCAGGTCCTGGTAGTGGGGGACTTCTGCATCCATGGAGGAGGGGGTTGCAACCCTATTTAAACATTTTGTAATGAGGCATTTATCAGGCTCCAGGCCAAGGAAACAACTTAGGGACCTTATGGCTACATCCTTTATAAACATTGCTTTGCAGCTGTTTTCTCTCTTGGAAAATAATGTCTATTTAGTATGTAGATAATTTCAAGCAAGGGACACAATAGTGTTCACCTGTAAATCAAATTATGAAAAATATAAGTGAGCTTTCTTGGGAGAGAGTGGCCTGACACCAGTGGTGGTTTTAAAATAAAAGGGTGCAACCAAAGCAGAGATCATTTATATTCTTTGCCAGCCTTGTTTTTCTCTCTGTTTAGGCTACACATAACTGTTTGATGTCACAGATGAAAATGAGTCAATTAAGTCTATCCTTCTTTGCTGCCCCATGCATCTTGTATATTTCCTGAGCTCCATCTAATGTAGGATTGTCAAAACTGGAGAGGAAATGGATGGGAAATTGTCTCAGGCCCCAGTGGTTCTGGTATATGATTATGTTACAGGCTAGCAATCATAGAAATTGCCTCGGAAAGCCATATACAACTCACCCAATCAGTAGGCAGCCCGTGGAAGCCTGGGGAATTGGTGTGCTCTGGCAAGGTGGATGTTATACAGGAGCTATTTATAAGAAATTCTTGCAGATGAATCTCATTTCTATAACTCCTCCACATGGATTATAGCTTTTGAGGACAAAGAGAAAGAGTTATATTTAACAGTTCGGTAAGTCATTAGCCATCCCTGACATGTCATACATTTTACTATGGGGAGCAGCTGCTGTTGGTAAGCCATTCTTCCCAGGCAAAAGACATTGTCATTTGCAATGACAATATTATCATCAAGGCATAATTAGTAAGGATACATTTCTAACTCTATTTTTATGCTTTAGAAGTTTAACAATGGAAAGGTGGGGAAACAGGCTGCTCTTCTTTATGCCTCTGAATATACTGAGGAAGACCTGAAAATTAAAACCGAGACTATTCACAGTGCAGTGGGGCGTTTCATTGCCAATTACCCCTGGAGGAAAGTGGTGCCAACCAAGATGGCAGAAATGGACAAGGGAAAGACTGTGGTTGCCCCCACTGTGCTTATGATTTGTTCTATCAAAAAAGGGGGGAGGGAATCAAGCCTAAGACAAGGCTGGTTCTAGCCAGGAGCTCCCCAAACAAAAGGGAGGTAAAGAATGTTTGGGGAGGATGGTATGCATAAAATCAACCTTGAGGTGTCAAGCTTAAGATATCTGGGTTACATCAGGACACAAAAGCCAGGCTAACTAAATACTCTGACATACAGCAGATTTTAATCATGGCAGAAATACGTGAGCCTTCGGGGAGGGCGGTATATAAAAGTGAAAAATAAATATAAATAAATAAATTCCACACAACCCCAGGGCCTTCCCTTAAACTAACCTCCCTCTGGTGATAAAGGGGCCAGCATCTGTGGATAAGTCTCATGGAACTCACGCACAAGTTGGGGGCCTGTATGTGTTCAGCCTCCACCCACTCTTTGTCCCCTATGGGAAACTCTTGCAAATCAACAAGGTATTGAAGCTTTCCTTGGTGCAGTCTAGAGTCCAGAATTTGATGCACTTCATAATGGGTGTTCTCATCCACAAACGTAGGGATGGCGGACCCCAGCCCCAGGGCACTTACATGTATCGTGGGGGATGTCAAGGGGCAAACTGCTGGCAATGCTGGCAGAGAGCCCCTGGCCAGCTGGGTGGGCAGAGAGTGGGCATGGCCTGTCCAAGGCAGGGCCCAATCGGGACACCTTGGATAGGCCACACCCACTCTCCACCCACTTAGCCCTTTGTATGTTATTTTAACAGCAAATCTGCTTTTAAAGAGTGTCTTAACTCAAAAGAGCAAACAATGTGAAACGTTAGTTTAATAGTACCTAATTTGATGGTTTACTGAAGTATAATAGATGTCTTAGATAAAACTCTGAATTAAGGAATTTATCTGTATCTATCAGGCCTATTTTATGTTGCACGTACTCTTCTCTAAAATAATTAAAATATTTTTAAGAGTTAGTTTATTTATTTTTTATTTTATTTATTTCTTGGATTTATATACCGCCATTACCAACTGGGCTCAGGGTGGTTAACAGAGATAAAAGAATAAAATACAATAAAACCCCGTAAATTCCCCTTAATAATAAATATTATAATAAATTAATATTAATAGCAAGCAGCTTGGATATTTGACTCATAGATAATGACAGCTACCAAACATGGTAAGCTTCACTATTAGTTTACAACAATATTCATGGAATCTCTAACCGGCTGTCCCTGATGAACAAAAGGCACACCATACGAGGTAGGGATCTCTACTTACTTGTGGGGGACTGCACTAATATGCCTCACCAAACAACCTTGTTAATTCATTTAAGTAATTACAAAAGAAGGAAAACCCCTCATTATATGACCTGACGGTTGAAAATGCTTCAAAACGGGGCAGGAAATTCAGGGGCAGTGGGGTTACTTAGGGCCATGGCTTGGATTCTTCCTTAGTTACATTAGAGAGGCTTGCATGGCAGGAGCTCCATATAGAATCATAGAATCATAGAGTTGGAAGGGGCCATACAGGCCATCTAGTCCAACCCCCTGCTCAACGCAGGATCAGCCCTAAGCATCCTAAAGCATCCAAGAAAAGTGTGTATCCAACCTTTGCTTGAAGATATGACAAAGCTTTGCTTGAAGATATGACAAAGCTTGAGAATTCCTGTTGTGAGACCCTGGAGGCAGTCACAGCTCAGTGAGGGCACACATGCATCTCAAGGACAAATTCCTCATGTGTCCAGTTAAAAGCATCATAAACATGTCGATATTTCAGGAAAGGCTTTTTTCTGCCTGAAGACCGGAAAGCCCTTGCCTGTCAGAGCAGGTTTCATTAGACTAAATCAGCCTTTTCCAACCTTTTGACCATGGAGAAGCTCCTGAAATAATTTTTTCAGACTTCAGGGAGCCCCAAACATGTCAGCTGGCCACAGCCCCTACCATGCTCCCAGAAGTGACATCGCAACTCACACTTAGTCCTGCTTTTGCTCCCTCCCATCACCTTTACTACTACTGTAGCAGTTCTGCCTCATAAAGTTTGGAAAAAATAGTAGGATCTGAGAATACAGTTCAACTCCCCCCCCATACCATGCCACTTCAAAGCGCCTGCAGACCCCCCTCCGAACTCCCATGAACCCTCAACCACGGTTGGGAATGCCTGAGCTAGATGGGGTTCGGGTGGCATACTAGCCAAAAACTTGAACTTTTGTTTGGGAAGTTGTTCATTTGATTTTCACCTGAGCCACAAGTTCATTAGATGGTGTTTGCATGAACAACATCAGGATTGTAATATCATCTGTTGTAAAGGTGACTTTTCTATTATGGGAAGCTTGGGATGCTAACAGTGCTGCACAAATATTACATAGGATGATTATTAGTTGGACTTATCAATTCAATATGTCTTCAGACTTAATGAGCATCAAATACATTGAACCCAACCCAGATAACACCTGCAAGGTCTTATCTACCTGCCTGGCCAATTAGAGGATACTCAGATATAAAATTCAACATTTCTTTGCTGCAACAGTCTGCAAAATGGTTCTGTTTACATGTCTGTTATTCTTGCTAGGCATTCATGCATAATACATGACATTTTTGCATGCTCCATGTGCATTCGTTCTGTTATTTTCTTCCTCGCTTTCTGTGTATATATTAACATGCTTATGCATTGCTTGAAATGTAGTCTGGAGTTACTACTGCTGCATTCTTTGTTATTAGATGGGTTTTTTTATCGTGTTTTTATTGGGTGGTGGTGGGAGTTATATTGTACCCTGCCATGATTCTCCAGAGAGTGGTGGGATAAAAATCTAATAAAGAAACAAACAAACAAATAAAAGGCTTAGGGCAGTTCACATGGAATGAAAGCAAGAACAACACATCAAACTCAGTGACTACATCAAAGGAAAGTCAGCAGTGATAATAATAACAATAAACAGAGAAAATAACATTCCAACAGAGTAAACAGTCTGACAGACCCATGGTTGGTCAGTTCCATCATGTGGGTTCAAGGGAGGGTGGTTCGGAGGCCCAGGAGTAATTTTTTTAGCTTCGTTTCCTGGTGACATGTCAATTTCAGGGAGCATGGCAGGGAGGCATGGCCAGCTGACATAACTTTGGAGCTCCTCAAAATCAGATCAAAAAGGTTGAGAAAGGTTGGCCAAAAGGTTGCCAAAGGCTGCTCTAAGAAGTAGGCACATATCAACTGTGTAGTTCTCAGACCCGGCCCAGATCCATTTGCAATTTGGATTTGTAGCACATTTTCTTCCCCACCGTGGATGACAAATTGATCACAACATTGTTCTCCCCTTCTGTGCTTCATTTTCCTAGCTGCAATTCTGTGAGGTAATGTCATGCTGAGAGAAAGTAACTGGCAAATCCTATGGCAGGTGACATTACTAAGGAAATATTTGCCCTGGATTGTTCAATGATTCCTCTTTAAAATGTTGCTGAGGGACTACTCAGGTTGCTCTTTCTGTTGGACCAAAATCAGATGTTCCCAGATTGCCTATTGTCTGTATTCTGCAGAGGCAGTGACATTTTAAACTCCCATCAGTTTACTGTATCTCTGGCAAAAAAACCCCTGAATTTTGGTTCCTCCACACAGCATTCCCAGGTCCCTGGATTCATGCTCCATCTTTTCCTTCTTCCACTCCCCATATTTTAGTAAAAAAAATGCCAGTGTTGTGGTCATCCATATCCCATGGACTTCTGGCAGTGGTAGCATTGGGTCCAATGATATATGGCCTCAACATGTCATTGGTGTATTCCCTGAGCCTATTATGCTGTTATATATAATCAGAGATCCATCTCAGCCAAGACAGATTATAATTATATATCATTAGAGCAATGGCAAGATGGAACAGGAGTCCCAAAACAGGATTCTAAAAGTTTTATAAGGAGAGGGAGAGAGAGAGAGAGCCTTTACTGGCATAATAAAAATAAAGAATAAAATAGTAGCACCATAAGTGTACAAATAAGAAGAAAATCTATCATTTTAGAGGTGATATGAAAATGATTTTAATATAATGGATGAGTCTAGTACTTAATCTCTGCTGAGAGAGTGACATCAATATTATCGTAGCTTATAATTACCTGGGACGGCAGAAAGGTACTACTACTACTACTACTACTACTACTACTACTACTACTACTACTACTACTACTACTACTACTACTACTACTACTACTACTTTGATTTATTACCTGCCACTCCCAAATGGCTCGTGGTGGGTTACAATAGTCTAAATAAAATCCCAGTAAAAACCCCCATTAAAACCCCCAGACATTAAAAAAGAACAAAAAACGTAACACTGATCCAACCAATCACAATAACAAAAAAGAATATACGGCAGAAATAAACTAACTCAACATACTATCATTCCCCAAATAACAATCTCATAGAGAGGGGTGGGAAGAGGGGTACAGATGGAACCTGCAAGCTGCCACTCACACTGCTGTATCCTAGGAGTGGGGCCATACAGATCTTCCTTACTGTGCAGGGCTCAACCATAGTCCTGGTGGAACAGCTCCATTTTTCAGGCTCTTCAGAACGCTGGATGCTCCCTCTGAGAGTTTGTTCCACTAGGTAGGGGCCAGGACCAAAAAGGGCCAGGGCCATTTTTGGTCCTGGCCCCTGACCTGGTGGAATGGGCCCCCGGATGAGCTGTGGGCACTGCAGGAGCTGTTGGTATTCCGCAGGGCCTGCAAAACTGAGCTCTTCCACCAGGTCTGCGGTTAAGGCCAGGGGCAGTGAGGAAGATTGACAGGGCCCCACGGGTGTTAAACAACAATTATTGTGATCTTGACCTTTTCCTTCCCTCCAGAGGCAGGAATGGGGGGGGGGGGAAGTTGGAGGTATTTCACCATGTATTCTGTTACTGTGCTTTTGTGGTCCATTTCAATGGGGTTTTAATGGGATGTTTGTCAGACATTGTAACCTGCCATGAGCTGGCTTTGGAAGTGGCGGGAAATTAAAAATAAATTAAATTAAAATAAAATAATACTAAGACTGCACATCATTCTCCTGTCCTCCGTTTTATCTTCATGTGTGGGAGGTTCAGTTGAGTGTGTGGGACTGGCCCAAGGTCACCCAGCAAAGCGGCACTTTGGGAATCTGAACCTGGACTCCCCAGAGCCAATCTTTCACTCTAACCACTATACCAGACTGGTGCTTCAAATTACATGTTGTATATAAACATGAATGGACAGTGCAAGTAAACTCATAAAATCAACATAAATGTGAATTAACATAAAACTCGGGAATATTTCCTAATATCAGGAATATTACTAATAACATAACCACCGCAAGTGCCATTAGACTAGTGCGTTTGAGCTCCACATTGTTGCTTGTTTGCTGTCACTTCAGAATTTTGGAGTAGATTCATGTCTGAATGTGTCACTATGAATCTTATCCGAATGACTCTGCCATGCTCAAAGGCATGTTAACTGTCTAGTGAAGATGAAGCCCAGTAATAAAGCCCAGTCAATTAATCTATGTAAAAGACTTGATGATCGGTGCAATGAAAATGCAAATTATCATTAGAGGCTGTTTACTGCCTGTGTTGTACACATGGAAAATTGATGCATAATGAAAGCCAAGTCAATAGGAACAAGAACATGGGAAATTATTGTATGTTTTGACTGTGCCTAAATGAAGAATTGGTGATAAGCAAGAGTCTAGCATCCATTTTTATAACCATGTGTTAATGTAACCATTTATAACCATGTGTTAATGTCACATTTAACCATTTATTTCTGTTCCATGTGACTGTTGAGGTACACTTGGTCATGCTGAAAACATTTCCAGAATTCAAGTGACACCATCTGGTGGCCAGGTTGTAGGCTCCATTTCCTTCCTTCCTTCCTTCCTTCCTTCCTTCCTTCCTTCCTTCCTTCCTTCCTTCCTTCCTTCCTTCCTTCCTTCCTTCCTTCCTTCCTTCCTTCCTTCCTTCCTTCCTTCCTGATATATCAGCTTTGAGTGCCTCCTAAAACATACAACTTTTCCTCATTTCTGCAGATTGTAATCAAGAGTCTCTGTGGCAAGACAAATATTTTACTACAAAATGTTCTAATGAAGAACCAAAGCAGCAGAGCAAACACAAGGATGCCTGACTTTGTCCTATTTCTTTCTCAAAATATGAAATGGGGCATACAGTGAGACGGTCCGCTTGGCTATGCATCTTTGATTCATGATACATAGATTTTTGGGCCAACCTAGAGGCTACCAGGGAGATTACCCAGTCAATCTTCTGCTGTTTCCTTCATAAAGAAATTCAGTTTCAGGAGCCCTTAAATTGTTTGATCCAATTGTACTGGTTGGGGACAGTGGGGAGCTGTTTCATTGCCTCCTGCCATTCCAGTTCCAAAACCACCACCACTCACTACAATATTTTTCACCTCTTGTGATGTTTTCTTTTCAAGGGAAAAATACAGAATGATTTTGATTGAGGAAGTTGAGCTCGGGAAATGTTAAGCCCCTACTGGGATAGCATTGGGAGAGGTAAATTTTGCACAGAACTGCAAAATTTCTTTGCTCTTCTCTCTTGAAATTCTACTTGAGGGGGAGCCTTCAAATTAGAGTCAGTGTTCCATGGAGTAACGAGTCTGGCTGAAGTCCATTGTCAAGTTCTGAAACCATCCATCTGAGCCAACCTCTCCCTTTTCCAGCAAAGGATTCTTCAAACATATTTCTTCTTTACTTACTTTTATTTTCTGAAGATAATGGATTGACATCTAAAACTTTCAAAGACAGCCATAAAAAAATCCCCTTTTCATCTTTTCTAGGTGGGAGGGGGTTTCCCATTTGATTCTATATCAGCCTTTTAAAAATTAATTTTGTTTTGGTGTGACTCCAAAAGTATGTATTGTTCAGGATTTGCTGTCACTTGATGACAGCCACTCTTGATCTAATGCATAACTTGAGACAGTGCTGATAAACTGTAAAACTTTTGGCATCCCTTAAAAAATGGATAGTGAAGGTAACAAAACCTAGCAAAATGGGGAAAAATGATGGAAATTAGGCCAGGGCATTATCTCTTCACCTAATCACTTCCTAGACACCCAGAAGATATATGCAGTTTTGTACATTGGATATACTTTATATACTTCCTTGAATTTGTATGTATATGCTTGTATGTATATGCTTTCAGTACTTCCATACATTACAGGGGCTCACTCTAGATTATTATTGCTCCCCCCCACTCCTGCCTTTCCAGTTTCTTGTGGCAGCTATAAAACAATGCATGCCATTGACTTTTAAGTGGGTTTAAACTGGTAAAGTTCTATTTCATCTAGGGAGCTGGAGACAAAGTGCAGTTTTAACCTTTGTCTACTGGTGAGCTGCATGGAGTTCTGCCACATGGTTGTTTGCATTATCTCAAATGTGGTGTAAAAATATAGAATGCTGAACATTCTACTAAGTGGTACAAGTTGATAGCTTTGGCAAGTGGTAATCCATCTCCATATTTCTAGTATCCTTGGACAGACAGCTTTATAGTAGTCTGTGACTGATAGTGTCAGGATTTGGTAGGATGTGTCCCTTTCAGAGAATAATAATAATAACATCAGCTAGTTTTATGTACCATGCTTTTTATTACCCAAGGGGGTCTTGAAGTGCTTATAATCAACTACCATTCTTCTTATCACAATAGAAACCCTCAAGATAGGAGCTCTAAGAGAGCTCTTAGAGAATGGTAAGTGGCCTAAAGTCACCCAGCTGGCTGCATCTGGAGGGTAATCTAGAGAATTAAACCCAGTTTTCCAGATTAGAGACTGTTGCCCTGAAAAACTACACCAAGCTGATGATGGTGCTATTGTAGTTAACCCCATGAAGGTTGAATGTCTAGCAGACCCTGGGGTTCCTAGGATGGGATGAACACACAAACAAATGAAGCTACCTTATACTGAACTAGATGGTACCTTATACCTTTAGATGGTCAGGCCCTGACTGGCCCTTAACTAACCCCACAGATGGGGCCATACGTGTTAGTCATTCTGAATGTTCATTCTCAAGCACTGTTTTACACAGTGTCTCTGTTAGCACTGTTTTGCCTGCATAGCCTGCATACAGAAAGAGAAAGAGAAAGAGAAAGAGAAAGAGAAAGAGAAAGAGAAAGAGAAAGAGAAAGAGAAAGAGAAAGAGGGGGGGAGGAAGGAAGGAAGGAAGGAAGGAAGGAAGGAAGGAAGGAAGGAAGGAAGGAAGGAAGGAAGGAAGGAAGGAAGGAAGGAAGGAAGGAAGGAAAACTTGCTTCTGTCCCCACAGTTGGGGAGAGCACAGAGGGTACTTAAACTATGAAACACACTCCTCCTCCAAGGCCTAACCATGAATTTATAGTGGAACAGATATTCCTTTCCCCCAAAAAACTTCAAGCTGTTTCTTTTTATCTTTTCTGCTTGAACTTGTATTTTCATATTTTAATTAACTTCTTTACACTGTATTAAAAATCCCAAACAGAACCGACTTCTTCTATTGCCATAAGAAAAGTTGAAATCTCTGAAAAAAATATTGGATTAATATGTTAGTCTTGGTCTAACATGCCTCTTGTGTGATGTTTATAAGGATAAAATTGCTTGTAAGGATACAATTAAAGAGGAGAGTACTATATATGTCACCCTAAACTCCTTTGTAGAACAATGTGAAAAACCCAACACATAAATAATAAAGTTGATTTCCTAATTACAACCTTATTAGCTTAATGTAACATTTATTTTTATTTAGAAAATTTATCTGCTACTTTTCCAGAAACCGGTTGAGATGCATCACAAAGTACAAATAAATACAAATAATAATGCATTGTTTATTACATTTATGACATTTAAAAGTATAAAGCCTTACAACATCAGCCTGTGCATGTTTACTCAGAAGTAAATCCCACTGGTCTCAATGGGATTTACTCCCAGTAAAGTATGCATAGAAATGTATGTTTTCTAATAGCAAAATGGTTAAAATGATAACAAACTGCTATAGCCTTTACTATTTTAACATGCATGTCTTAAGTTTTTGCCACTTGCGACACATTTTTAAAGAAAATACTAAGCATAAATTTGAACAGAAACAGTTTCATATATTCGCAGGTCTAGCAGTAGCATTATATTTGGATATAAAAAAATATATATAACATTAAGCACATTTAACTCTTTAATGCTTTCCCTGTCAATGATCTTTTTCTTCAGTAATTCCAAATCCCTAAATTCCAATCAATAAATTTTCACTTTTGTAAAAAAAAAAAAAAACTTTAAATATATAAGTGACGATGGAATTTGTATACTAATGGAGGGGGAAGAACAACTAACATTCTGCTAATATGGATCCCTGAGAGTAAATAAGTTAACAAGACTTTTAATGCTTCCCCTTTCAATATCCCCCCCCCCAGCAATCTAAGGTTAGCAATAAACTCACAAATAGGCACATCCTGCTTGCAAACACGCCTTCTCCCCTCTACAATAGTAGAGCTTGTACACTGATGAATTGGGGAGAACCACTAGCATTCTGCTAAGACGGCTATCTGAAAGTAAATACAGCTTGAAGAATCTCTAGCTACTATTCCAAAAAAATATCCCCAGTGCAAAACTGGCCAATATGGAGAGACCAACCACACCACACAAAAGTTGAAATTTTGGTGCTGAAATATTATCCATTTTTTCTTATTGGCATGCGGAATATATACTCTGTGATTCCCAAGAGAATAATTTGAGGAGAGGAAAAATTTGGAGTGCAAGAACAGCATTCAAAACAAATTCCTACTGACTGGATATGCATAATAGGCCCCAATCACCAATGGCTGAGCATAGACTTGAACTGAATCTGCTTACAAATTCCTCTCCATTAGGGATTTTCCTAGGAATGTGTTTTTCTGATGCAAGTTGTCCATATAAGCTATAGATCGCACACAGCTATTAGAGGGGAAGAATATCACCACCATAGAAGTATGGCTATGGATGTATTGAATAAAATTGTAATATGTATCAAAGACATACCAACCATGTACAAAGAAAATCTCAGACAATGCATCATATAAACATTCACACAAATGAAGTTCAAAGAAAATGGCACTGGATGGTCAGAAGGATGAAGAATAGAACATCTGAAACAGGAAGATTCCAGAACTCATAGGAAGTTGAATGGGTGAGCTGTATCCAATTGAAATTTAAACTCCCCTGTCCAAGTCTAGCACTGTTAATAATACCCCTTTTGCTTTTCTCCTGTCATCTCATTTGTTCTTTCCATGTGCAGCCTTAAGACTGCAATATATGACATCTGTAATAGGTGGTATAATGGCCATTGGGAACAAGTTGGAAGCATAAAGCTGAAAAAAACATAAGACATAAATAAGCCCTTAATCACATTATTGAGATGAGATCTAAATAGAATTTCAAAAGCAAGAATGTTTCTCAGAAAGATTCAAATGATAACTGGCATCATTCTGCTATTCCTGCAATTTCTAATACGGTTATCTTTATTTGCAGTAGTCATTGCTAAGAAGGTTAACTTTTCTAATCCTTTGTCTGACTCTAATCAGTGATTGTATCTTCTCTGAGCCAAGCTATCTTTATCTAGCAATCCCAGTGCCTGCCATCTTTGCCTTTAGTGGATTTCTCAAGCAATTTAACATGACAGACCACCCATTCTGGAATGACAAGAGCTCATGAAAGCTACTTGTTCTCTTAATTTTTCCTTGTCACAGAAGTGAGGGGGTGATCCTAAAAGGAGAAAGGCAGCCATGATTTATCTAACTCTAAAAGTGGGAGTTGAGATATTCCAGTTATATGGCATATACAGTTGGGTTACAGCAGGTATCCCAATGCATGTTGGTCTCTGTTGGCTTCTGTAAGCACACGTTATGTCACATAAGAAAGCTGTCCCTCTAAAACTTTTGCTTAGGACAAATTGTTGTGTATCATTGTGTTGGTTCTAATAAAAGGTATTACATGCAGTATCTTCATCGGTATGTGAAATTAGTTTTTTGGATCAACATGGTCTTCTAGAAAAGCCATGTCAAACTGTACCAGGTACAGAGCAGAGTATCTCTGCTCCCTATGGGTGCATCCCAAAGCCCATAATATCCCTGCCCTGTTGGGTAGGCCAATCTGAAAAGGGTGTGAATGTGTGCACTGGCTCAAGCAACTTCCCTGTGTCCTATTGTCCCATATATGCCTGCTGGGTCAATGGCATGCTCCCTCTTGCTGAGGTGTGGGCATATAGGGTGGAAATAGCTGCAATATTTCCTCCCAGGTCATAGACAGGGGTGACACTAGGGAAGATAATCTCACAGCATCTTGCCCTTATGTATGAAGTTCTGTAGGGAGCTGTTCTCTCCCCAGTGTTGTTTAGCATCTATATGCATCCCCCTCACCCATTGATCCAGAGTTTTGGGCATGTTATGAAATCCCCAGATGATTATGAGCATTTTGCCACTGTGATACTATAACTACTACAATGACAGTATATTGGAAGAGCAACCACTGACGAAGATAAAACAGAAAGCGGGTCACTTAACCTAGGATCATATGTTTGACCATTTAGACTTTATGTTATAACCTTTTCACTTATAAACATAGAGAAGACTACGATATCATTGTGCGTCGTGATTTCCTTTTTTCTTCTGTTTTTGTTATTCAGCATCGGAAATCACTCCACTCTCCACGAAATTATGACAGAGACTCACATTCTAGCTGTACTCACATTCTAGCTGTATATGAGGAAGTGAGGAGTTAAGGTAATTCCTAAAAGCTCATACCCTACCACATATTGTAATGTTCTTTAAGTTTATACTGGATTCTTGACCTTTTCTAATGAACCATCTTGTTTCCAGTTTAATTTTGGAAATTCATCTTTCTTTGCATGTTCTGCCTCTTAGGCATGGATGGCCCTGCTCCCACCAGCCAAAAGGGAGAGAGTACAATAATGTGGCGGTGTCTATTGCGGTAGGTGACGAAAACTGTAAACATAACCAGACAAGTGCATCACTGCGCATCATGTGACTCCTTACATTTCAAGCAGAAAGCATCCCTAGTCTATAAGCTATTAACATTCTCACAGACTGGAATACGCAGTGCAAAGATAGGCTCACTTTTGCTTACATTTTGAGGAACATCAAAACTCAATGGAATTTCTGTTGTTTTACAAGAAAGGCTTTTGTCAAAATCTATCAGCTTGAATTGAGCCATTTGAGCTGTATCGATTTGTCAGAAGGAGAGCAAAAAGATCCCAGTTATTAATGGATACCACATGCTATGGAAAGTTCCCCCCATATCTTTATCAATGTAAAAAGGTAAAGGTAAAGCAAGCATGTCTGACCCTTGGGGTGACGCCCTCTAGCGTTTTCATGGCAGACTCAATATGGGGTGGTTTGCCAGTGCCTTCCCCAGTCATTACCGTTTACCCTCCAGCAAGCTGGGTACTCATTTTACCGACCTCAGAAGGATGGAAGGCTGAATCAACCTTGAGCCGGCTGCTGGGATCGAACTCTCAGCCTCATGGACAGACAGCTTCAGACAGCATGTCGCTGCCTTACCACTCTATCAATGTATTTTATTTTATTTCTTAGCATCTGCATTTATCTTAAGTTTTTTTTCCTTTTTTTTTTTTTTTGCTACAGAGCTTAAATTGGTGTCATGTTAAATACCTCAGAGGATTATTCCTTGTAGTATGTATGACAGCTATGCAGCACATATGGTCTGCAGATTTATTAGTTACATGGGTGGTTGAAAGGAAAGGGGGACAATGACAACTAGCAATGGACTGACAGTTGAACACCTGGCACTCACCTAAGAGTGCTGAAACCTTTATTTTAAGATCCATTTTAATCCATGTTTTGTAGCTTACAAACTGGAAGAAACTGGAGATGGAAGAGTTTTGGTGGTCTTGAAACAACTAGGAGGGGATATACCCAGAACCTATCCAGCAGCAAACTTTGCCCCTGGAGCATGTGAAAGATTAAAGAATGAGCACCATAATTTTAAAGCAGAGCAAAGCAGACATGGAGCATCCTGAGGCTATAAACCCCAAATTATTGTAGTGAATAGTTGCTCCATTTTGAATGTTAGGGTATACTGTGCCTGAACTGATATTCCAAATGAATCCAAAGGATTTCCCTATGCTGGGGTATCACATGGCAGACTTTCCAGGGTATTTATATTCAAGATGAATGAAGTTTGACACTGTCTAAGATGAAAGTACTTGAAACAAACAAACAGAGCCATAGGGAATCTATAGAAATCTAAATAAATAAATAAAATCCTTGGACTACTGAAATGTTCTTGAGCTCTTGACTAATTTGAAATCTCAGCAAGAAGCAGCTTAGTGATATCATAGCTACATTTACCGCTACATATACATATATATACATATACATTTACCGCTACATATACCGCTACACTCCGCCTTCTTAAATGTTGGTCTGTGCAGGCTCCATCCCACAAATCTCCATGTATTTCCCAATCCAGAGTTCACATCCCTAAGAAAATACCTAATCTTCTTCCATAGGGCATGCAGAAATGGTTTTTCAAAACTATAAAGCAATCTTTTGTTTTTATCCTCTTTTCGAAGGCATGTGTACTAACTGACAGAAATGGTTTAGTAATTTTTGCAAAAAGAGTAGAGTAAATAAGTACATAAATACAATTACAAAGTTCCAAAGTGCCTACAAAATGGCACTCTTCCACTGAGCATTTGGGTGAGGCTAGTCCTCTACCATCTGCTCCCCCCACCCACCCTGAGCAAGGAAGGACAGTAGAACATCTTTAATTTGTGTGGGTTTTTTTGTTTTGTTTTCCTGTGTGGGGTCTAAGTCCAGTGGTTTGTATAAGGTGGTATTTGAGAGTTGTCTTTGAGCCTCCTGGATGTAGTCTGATATATTCATGGTGACAACAGCTCCTCCTTTGTCTGTTTCTTTAATTATTATATTCATATTGTTCCTGAGGTTCTCTCCTTTCAGCATATCATCTTGTTTTCTGTCAGACAAGCTTTGTCATGCCTGCCTGATATCATTTTGGTCTTTCCAATCAATCCTGTGAGCAATGGTTCTGAATGTTCTCTTTGTGACTAACAGATTGTTCAGGGATGCTTCTCAATTCACACTGACAGACCCCATTTTGTTCCATGACACAAATAAAGAAGGCAGACAACATACCACTGAAATCACTGTTTTTCTTTTCCAGAGGGTAACTTTCACTGGCTTGGAAAGCATTACAAATGCTGGATATGCCTTTAACCAAAAAACTTTTGTTCAGCTGCTGCCAACAAGCTGAACAGGCAACAGTCAAGTCTTATGTTTTATATTTGGAGCAGCAGGTGGCTTTGTTCCTGGAAATAAAGCAAGTGTGAGGATTGTACCAAGAACGACAAACAGTTTAACTGATTCATGGATTCAAATGAATTCAGCAAGTAATGCCCTCTGATTATATAGTACATCTGTTGTTGCAATGCAAGTGAGAAGGGTGGACAGACGTTGGTTGTTGGAGACCCAAACACAGCAGACTTCATTTGAATGAAAAGTGCCACATCCCAAATATAGCCAAGGTGGTGCTGAATAAGGAGAGGAACAGAAATAACATCTCTAACACACAAAGGTCCTGGTATGTATATTTCTAGTCCAGGTGTAAGTTAGGGTTGCCAACTCTGGGTTGGGCGGGGTCACCAGTTATGGATAGGGAAATACCTGGAGATAGAGCCTGGTGAAGGCAGAGTGTGGGAAGGGGAGGGGCCTGAGCAGGAGCAGTCATTTACTCCAGGTAAAGTGACCTCTGTTGGCCTGGTAATACAGGGGGATTTCCAGGCTCCATAGAGGTCAGCAACAATAGGATTAGGAAATTCTTGGAGGTTGGGGGTTGAACCTGGGGTGAGGTCAGGAATTGGGAAGGGTGCATTGGCATAAAACAGTATAGAGTCTACCCTCCAAATCAGGGCACCTGATCTCACTTGTCTAGGCTTCAATTGTAATTCTTAGAGATCTCCAGATTCTCCCAAGATGTTGACAGCCCTCTGTAAGATGAGGGTTGCCAGTTTTCACTTGGACTCCATAACTTTGCTTTTTTAAAGTGGCATGAAACATTGATTTCTGCACCATGAGCTGTTGCAGATGTAGTAGCATATTGGGCCTCCTGGTTTTCCATACTAGAAACTGTAGGAACAAGACCATTTTAACTTTCCATTTGCAGTTAAATTTCAGGGCCATTCCGCACGACTTAAATGTAGCAGAAGCCTTACCTTTGGTAAACGCTCTTAATAAAACGTTCCGCATGACGTCATACACAATCTGCAACACTCCCGCAAAAATCGCTTTGCTGTAGCGCTTTTCAGGAAATCCAGAAAAGTGGCATACCTCTTTAAAAAACCCTGCAACAGATCCAAAAAAGACACGTGCGTTCTCAATGTAGTGGTAGAAAGAATGTCCCGCCCTCGCTCTCGCCCCCGAGCTTCCGGAGACACGATTGCCATTTTTTTTTCCCTTAGACCGTCAAAAGTAACGAACAAGCAAGGCTTCTCTGGCTAAAGTCCCTCCACATAAGTGTTTAACAGTAAAACAAAGCTCCCTACTGCAAGTGTCTTTAAAATTCCCAAGCACAATACAGCCCCCTGTTCAAGACTGCCCGTAATTTCGGCCACAAATCGCGCCCATGGGGGGGGATTATTTTTTTACTTGAAGAGCATGTAAACGATTAAGCGCCAGCTCCTACACCAGCAAAAAAGGTCTTTCTGAGACAATTAATGAACAAATATTCGTTGCGAGTGGTTTATTTGGGTTTTTAAAAAACAGTTTTTAAAGGGAAAGGGGCTTTTCGGGAGCACAAACACAACAGTTCATTGGCTGTTCTGTTGGACTGACAGTCGGGGGCGGGAAGAAGTGTGGAAAAATATCGCTTCCTTTGTTGCGATTCCAGTGAGACAGGAAACATGTGGGGAATGAATAGACCGCTACTGGAACTTCAATATTCCACTAGAATTAAAGGTATGTGTAATGATGAAATTTCACTATTAAATATAGCATTTCTGCATACTGAAAACATTCAGCAAAAATGGTCCTTGTGCGGAAAGCCCCTCACTCTTCTTAGCAACTAGTTTCAGGCCAAGATTTCTCTTTCTGGTTAAAATAAAGGTCTGCTTGCACTCGAAAGCTCATGCCTTGAATAAATCTTTGTTGGTCTTAAAGGTGCTACTGTACTCTGATTTTATTGTGCTACTTCAGACCAACACGGCTACTCATTTGAGTCTGGTTACATATTATTGTTGTTGTTATTGTTGTTGTTGTTATTAGATTTCTAGCCCGCAGCTCCCCTGAGGGTCGCAGCGGGTAACAACATGTAAAACCCTCATAAAACCCCTAGTATATAAAACACCTAAAACAATGCCCAACCCACCCAACCCATCCTACCTGATGGCGGCGGAACTATCCGAAAAACCAGGGGTCACTGCTGATGTAGATGTAAAGGGGGGGCCGATCTAAAAAAGGGGGGGGTGCCGGCCTCAACCATAGGCCTGGTTGGAAGAGCTCCATTTTGCAGGCCCTGCGGAAGCTCCTATGAGCCTTCTAGAGGGTAAAATCCGGAATGACATGGCACAGCCTGGAACAGGCATTAAACAAAGAAGAATACCACAAAAACTAGTAGCATGCATTATAGTCACTTGAGAACAATATTTTAAAAATTAAAATGAGGAAATACCATACCATTATTGACCTCAACCAGCCAAACTAAGGGGCTGAGTCAGGTCAAGTCCAGGACCATCCTTGGTCAGCAGTGACAACATGCAGAAGCAGGGTTTGATCCCTCAATTAGACAAGCAGTGAGCCGGGCTGAATTCCAGGGGCAGAAAAGGTCCTGGACTCTTCTTTGAGACAATGTTTCCTATGGTCAACTCAATCTTGGGCTGAAGAAAGTTGGTTATGTTCAGGCACTGAAGCAGCAACTATAGTAAAAAGAAAATGTAATCAGAGTGCTTATAAGGGTTTCTCCTTGTTTGTGGGGCTTTGCTGGGCAATCAAAAAAACCTTTCTAGATACAGAAAGTGCACTGGAGTCTAATTGAAAATTGGATAAAGGAATCCATAGGCAGCGATCAAAGAATCTCATCGCTATCATAAGGCCAGCAATTGTATAGCGCCTCATGCCAATGCTTTGATCTACAGCATTGGAAAATTGGGAAGGCAAGCCAATGACACATCACAAATGATTCTTATCTTGAACCACAAGGTAGGAGCGCAAAGATCGCTCTGGTTCCTTTCAAGACTGTTCTGTTTTTCCCTTTAGTGCATTTGAAGCAGTGTGCTGATGTCTACGCTAGCTGCCTCCTCATAATGAATGTGTAAATTCTGCCACACAAGTCAGTGAAAAGCGGCCTCATGACACCGCCTTTCAAGGTGACAGGGTTGTTTCTGGCTCTTTAACATGTAACATTGTTTAGTTGCTTTCAGAAATTCCATTCCCTTTTTTTTTTAGATAATGCTTTTTAAGCAGTTGAGATAATGCTTTTTAAGCAGTTAAGCAGTTTCTTTTCTCATCTGCTTATTCTTGCATATTCTCAGACTTCTGACTGTATGATCTAATGCTGCATAACATGTATGCTTTTATTGGGTGTTTACCAGCTTATTTTTGACCACTAGTCCCTAGGTAAAGGTAAAGGTATCCACCTGTGCAAGCACCGGGTCATGTCTGACCCTTGGGGTGCCGCCCTCTAGCGTTTTCATGGCAGACTCAATATGGGGTGGTCTTGCCAGTGCCTTCCCCAGTCATTACCGTTTACCCCCCAGCAAGCTTTTTTTTTTTTTTTTTACCGACCTCGGAAGGATGGAAGGCTGAGTCTACCTTGAGCCGGCTGCTGGGATCAAACTCCCAGCCTCATGAGCAGAGCTTCAGATAGCATGTCCGCTGCCTTACCACTCTTTGCCACAAGAGGCTCCTCTTTTCCCTACAGATATCTTAAAAGAAGGTGGGATGAAAATGTTTCTGCCGCTTCCTCCCCTGCACATAATGCCAGGGAGAGAACCCACTATTGAGAGAAACAGTTATGTCTGGGCTGCAGAGGATCTGGGCATTTCCTGAGTGCCCCTCCTGTAAGGAAAAGAAACTGGTTGTGAGAACTGCAATTTCTAAATAAGTAACCTCATAGAATGAAAGTTTCTTTATTTAAGAAAATTAAAGCATCTATTTTAAATGCATAGTCAGAACAAAGGGAAAAAGCAGGGGAAAAGCAATATAGGGGTTAGCTTTCCCCTCCCCTAGGAATTCGAACCAGGCCAAGTTCAAAGAAGTCTAAACAGCGAGATAACCATTTACCCATCCAGGATAACAGGTCTGGGAACTATTGGGAACTACCACAAGTGAGGAGAAGGAATGTAGAAGGAGAAAGGGAAGTAATAAAACATAGTGGCAGAAAACGACCGTTGCAATGCTTCCATCTTCCTTTCTCTTCCTTCAAACTCCCCTCTTGTCTTTAGTTCATCCAGCATATCTGCTCTATCCTGCTTGTTGTGATGATGTTACGCCTTATTAAGTCTTTCCGATTTTGGCTCCTGTTTTGTTCTCTGCAAATCCAAAATTGCATTCTCCATCCCCTGATTGTGCCCTTTCTCTCTTGCCGATCCCTTCCACTGTAACATTTTATCCAGCTTGGTATAGCAGCTAAAAGTGGCGGCTTCTAATCTGGCAAGCCGGGTTTGATTCCCTGCTTCTCCACAGGAAGCCAGGTGGGTGACCTTGGGCTCGCCATAGCCCTTATAGTGCTGTTCTGACCAAGCCGTAATATCACAGCTCTCAGCCTCACCTACACTCACAGGGTGTCTGTTGTGGGGAGAGGAAAGGGAAGGTGTCTGTAAGCTGTTTGGGATTCCTTCTAGCCGAGAACATGGCATATAAAAACCAACTTATCCTCTTCCTCTTCTTCTTCTATCTCCTGGGCATCTGCCTGGCTCTTTTCCAGTTGTGTGCTTATGGCTATGTTCACATAGCAAGGATGCTCCATGTTACATTCATTGGCACTGCAGATCTAGAGTTGTTCACACTAGCGATGGACCATCTACATGGCAGTTTTTTACACACTTTCCTCTTGCACATATTGTCCTTGCATTTCCATTTGGGGTGGGCGGGGACAGTGGATTTGTCAAGTTTTTATCTGCTTTTCAGGCAAAGGAGGGACTATTTTCTAAAGGGGAATGACTCTATGTGCTAGTGGCCACCTGAGAAGAGCTGCTCATGATTTGAAGCCTGCAGAGCACTTTGGGTTTGTGAAAAAGCTTACATTTTGTGCACAGACATTACTGGTGGCAATCCCTGGACAATGATGTAGAGATATGTGAAGGGATGTTCTACATGCCTCCCTTTGTTCTGGCCCCATATTAAGCCAAATATTTTAATGGAGAAACTTTCCAAAGCTCTTTCCGTGACCTTAGAAGGAAGGTGCACACCTGGAGGTGCATCAGTATAATAATCATTATCCTGATTTCCTCCCAGATTTCCTCCCACTTTCCAGGTGCACAATCACTGCCCTGCCACCATAACCCATAACCTTTGCCTCCCAGCTAATAAAGGTGAAGGAGGGGGTTCCACTGCAATGCAGGCACAAGCCTCTCACCAACATTCCCAATGGAGCCTCAACCACTGCCTCCTTAATGCTCCAGCCTACACCCAACCATGATTGAACAGCATGCTGTCCAACAAGGTCTGCAGCAGAGAGGCTGGGCAGCTGCATGTGGCTCCTTATAAAGGCTCCCCAAGTCCACCCCTGCCGCCACCGTGCGCACTGATGCATGTACACATGCAGACAGGCACTGCAAGCTGCTTCATAATGGCCCTGCCATCTGCAGTGTCAATGGCGGCCCCATCATTTGAGGCCATGTTTTGACTATTTAGTTTATATATATCCTGCCTATTATATGAGAGATACATGGATCCTTTTCTCTGAAATCCTTCTTGAAAAATAAGTTCTTAAGATGCCAATGGAAAAATGATTTGAATGTCTTTTTCTGTAGTGTTATCAGGTTCAGGTGTTTGTTTTTGCATAAACTTCATTCTTTTCATCGAATAAAATTATCTGTTTCAGAATGATACTTCTTATCAGGCTCATACCGGTAGCTGAAATTTGAAAATAAATAACTTAGGAGCTGTGTTTGCATTGTTTAAGATATGACGTCTTCAGCACAGCTTCTCATCAGCCTCTTCTTTTAGTGAACTAAAATTCTCCTGTGAGACCTTGATATGCATTTTGTGTACAGATCTATGTGCATCTCCTCACTTCAATTTCCAAAGAACCAGCTGTATTAAAAGCAAAAACAAAACATGTCCTGTTACAGTGTAAAGTTGCAGTTTCTTTGTTTCTAGTTTTGTATACTAGCATATGTTGAAACATGGGAGATAAGCCTTGGTTGGTCAGGTGATGTGCATATGAGTTTAAACAACAGCAACAAAAATAAATCAGTAAAATTTGGATAGGCTGGAGTGGTATAGCAGCTGAGACCCTGAAAGTGCTATGCAGAGTTAAAAGGCTGGAAACAACCACTGGATACCAAATTTTACAAAAAAAAAATAGTACCTTGGAATGTTCTAGAATCATTAATTAAATTGATATATGTTGTACACGATGGATTGGGTCAAAACTTTATTTCTAAACAGGAAACAGATTAGTTAATTGACACCCAGTCATACCACATTTCTACATGTTACAAAAAATCCATAAAAGTTGAGTTAAGACCCCGGGCCGATCTATAATTGCAAAAATAGGTTCTGCTTTCAAAATTTATCGACTTTCATATTAAAAACCGTATTCCATCCACATCTGTCATTTTGAAAGACTCTACACACTTTATCATACCCATAGAGAATCTTAAGGTGAAACAACAGGCTTTCTTGGTCATCTGTGTTATTAAGTCTTTACATACCAACATCCCAGTTGATGAAGTGAAGGAGGTTACCAGTAAATATTTGGATTTGAGGGAGATTTAAAAAATGGGCTCAGCCCTTTCCTCACCCTTGGCAACACTGTTTATGTGTGAATTTGAAACTAAGTGGCTCAAAAATGAAGCATTAATCCATATTTCATGAATATAATATTTTACACTAGATTTTTGGATACTAATTTTGTTTTATTTATAATAATTCAGCTACATAACTTGAGTTTATTGCATGGGCCAACTCAATACATGAAATCATAAAATTTGAATGTAATTTTCATTTAACTAAGATCTCCTTTTAGGACATGCATGTACATAAAAATCATGACAATTTATTATATATTTCTACTTGCAAGAAACCTACAGACTGTGATACTTGATTAGAATTCAACTCTAACCACCCCAGACCTCCCCATCGGACAGTTTTTAAGACACCACTGTAAAAATACTTCTGATGGTGACTTTCATACAGCGGCTCAGAAACTCCGTGCCTCCTTAAGTGAGCAAAATTACCCTTTGTCAACTATTACCAGAGCTAAATATAGAGTGAGATCCATAAGCAGACACACTTTGTTAACTTATAAAGAATGCTCACCTCTTAACAAGATGGTTTGCGTGTTTGATTTTTCAGCTGATTCACATAAAATTAAGAACAACATGTTAAGACATTGGCATATGATTTCTCATATTAAAGGATGTGAATCTAGTCCCATTTTTGCATGGAAGTGAGGGAGGAACATTAGAGGTTTTTTTCAGATCATATCATCTCCAAATAAAACTCCAAATAAAAGCTGGTTGCTTTAAATGTGGGACATGTCAAGCCTGCAAGTTCCTGGAGGAAGCTAAAAGTCCTAATTTATGGGTTAGAAATTGTAACATCATTAATAACCAGTTCATAAATAATACATCTGGTGTAGTGTATTTAATTAGGTGTTCTTGTCCTAAGATTTATATTGGTACTAGAATTAAAGTCCGTTGTAGGTGATACAATTGGCGTTAGCAGGGGGGAGGGGGAAATAACAAAGAGAGAGGGAGGTAGAAAGGAAGAGAGTGATTAAGATAGAGGCATTCCGTATCTTCAAGGTTCTGGAGCTGCTCAAGGTAGACAGGAGACTCTGAGCTTGTACAGAGGGGCTGGGGGGAGGCAGGGCACCATGTGGGGAGAAGCAGATCCAGTGGGGGAACTTTTGGAGAGGAACTGGGGAGGACAGGGGATTCGGGGGGGGGGAATTCCATACAGTCTCTCTCCCCTTCAAAGCAGAGAAAAAGTATCCAAAAGCCTCACTGGCTGATTTTATTGAGTTGGGATGACCTGGGCTTTCCACAACTCTAGGGAAAATCACCACAAACCTGAGGGTGCCAGCTAAATTTATCTGGTTGAGAATGCCTGTGCTCTCCATAACACAGGAAAAATTACCAAAACCTAACACTCATGCTTTGTCCCACTCTTGACACATTAGCCCAGAGTCGCAGCTGCAGGAAGGTTAGGGCTAAAGAGAGCTACTCTGTTTGCACTGAAAGAAGTGGTAGGGGGATTTTCCGGTCCTATCTACAGCTGTGATTGATTTCCTATGTTGTCCAATGTCAGGGAGTCCCTAGAGTGTTGGGTGTGTATGAAACATCAGCCTGCCCTCTAAGTCTAGGAATCCTTTCAACTCGGTGTTCCTAGCCTTGTAAACAAATCTCCAAAAGGAGCTAAAAAGGAAAAGAGTGAAAGAAAACAGCCCACCCTTTAGAAAGAACACCTCCAACAGCACAGTCCCACAGTCTCAGAAAGTTAAGGGAGTCTATGTTTTGAATATTTTTTCTGTTCACAAGCATGGCCAACAGTGATGCAGAGGTGAATAGTGCCATTTGAAGCTCTTTTGCCCATGTCACACCTTTTCTGCTGCAGCATTGCCATGCTGGGCTGCTGTCAGGAGTTTGTGATAAGGCAGGTTGCCCCACCGTTTTCTGTATTCCCATGTGGGACCATTCTTGCTGGCACACCGCATCCATCCTAGATTTCTGCCTCTGTGGTGGTGTGGGACATTTATTTTGATTTTTAAGATAGTGGGATTGCATTACAATGCAATAAAAATTTGCAAAATGCCCCAGTCAGCTGCACAGCACAGTGCAGTTTCACAGAGCCAATTGGGGCATTTTTGTCCCTTCTAGAATGTCATGGTCAGGGGAGGAGCTGGGTCTGGACAGCCCAACACTTCCCTCTTCAAAAAAGGGCTGCCCTGACCCAGGCCCAGTTGGTACTTGGGGAGATATTCACATTCCCTTGTCATGGGGCACTGGCAGGCTTGAATCGGGCCAGACCCAGGACAGGCCTGGACCAGTGCGGACGGCAGCTTGAAGTGGGAATTAGCCTCGCAATCAGGTGAGCACCAGCACGGGCCTAATTCCCTGTGCAGAAAAGGTCTCACTGTTGACCTTCTCCTACCGAATGAATACATAACTACTTACAGAGAGCCAGTTTGGTGTAGTTGTTAGGAGTGCGGATTTCTAATCTGGTGAGCCGGGTTTGATTCTGTGCTCCCCTATGGGCAGCCAGCTGGGCGACCTTGGGCTCACCACTGAAAAAGCTGTTCTGACCGAGCAGTGATATCAGAGATCACTCAGCCTCACCCACCCCACAGGGTGTCTGTTGTGGGGAGAGGAAAGGGAAGGTGACTGTAAGCCGTTTTGAGATCCATTCGGGTAGAGAAAAGCGGCATATAAGAACCAACTCTTCTTCTTCCCCACCTCCAGAAGCATTTTGTTAGCTGACTAAAGGAATCTTCAACAGCTATATTCTGCTTGCTGTTAGTGAAGTTTCTGCCCACCCCTGCAGTTACTGATGTATTTTTACGTCTTGTAAACTGCTGTTCTTACAGTTTGAGATTATTTATTTGTTTTAATTTGTATGACTCTTGGGCACAGTTTATGGTGCCGAATGCATCTAATAAATTTTTAAATAAATCAAGTGTTAATTACAGTACAGAAAAGCTGATTCCTAGTTTTTGTTAAGCCCTCTCAAAGAAATCTTGAAGCAAATCTCTGCCCATTTTCTAATCATAAACAAAACTGGAGAAAGGGAATGACATTCTTTTTTTCCCCAGGTTCCCTGCAAATTGAGTGCAATATTGTTGATTCTGGAGGCTGCCTGATTCAGCTCATATTCCCAGTGCCCTTTAGATACCAGGATATGACAAGAGGTCAAGTTTTTGACCTGAAGTGGACTTAATTATTTTGCAATCTCCCATTCTAGGTCTCAAAGTAGCCAAACAGAGTTAAATCCAAAAAAGAAACAACAAAACACACAACCATCAATTGCAAATCTACTTACAGGGATGCCAGCCTCCATGTTTGACCTGGAGATTTCCTGGAATGTCAGCTCCTATGCAGACTACAGGGATCTCTTCCCCTGGATAAAATGTTTGCTGTGGAGAGAGGACTCTATGGCATTGTACTCCACCAATGTCCTGACTTTACCAGGCTCCATCCCCCAACTTGAATGGCACCCTCCTCCCCATCCCCTGTTTATGGCCAGGGGACCTGGCCATCCTAGCCTAGTAAGATATTCTAAAGATCTCCAGTGGGCAGTTGAGTAGCAATTAGAGTATTTATTTATTCCAACTATGTATACTTTGTCTTACATTTACAAATGCAAGGCAGCTAACAAAAACATGGATAAAAGGCAATATACACTTTAAAACAGGGTTAGTCAACCTGTGGTCCTCCAGATGTCCATGGACTACAATCCCCATGAGCCCCTGCCAGCATTTGCTGGCAGGGGCTCATGGGAATTGTAGTCCATGAACATCTGGAGGACCACAGGTTGACTACCCCTGCTTTAAAACACAAATGCCCCCCATAACAGGCCACTTTTACATAACTACCTGAGTGTGGCAAATAAAAGCACTCATTGCAATAATTCTGATAGGTAATTCCTGTTGTGTATAGCTCAATAGACTGGCATACTGTCTCCAGCAAACTGAGGCACCCCTCAGCCGTCCAGGCTAGGCACTGCTAAAGTCTGCCAAGACCCAGCTGGGCCAGACTCCATCTTCTCTCCTAGCTTGCTCCACGCCACAGGTCCAACATGAAAGCTGCAGCCTGAGATACATCTTGCCTTCCTCCCACCCCACCACATTGTATTGCTGACTGAGTGGCTGGCAGAGTCATCTCTTTTGTCTCTCACCTCTGAGTCAATTTAAGCCAATCTGCCAAGGTTAAATTGCTCCCCCACCACAACAACTAGACCTATTGAGACATGATGGTTCCTTTTCTTTGAGTTCATCAGCACACAACTCCAGACCCAGCCAGTCCATTTCCCAACTTTTCACCCATGGAAAATTCCATTTGCTACATTACTAACCTCTTACAAAGCAATTCCACACTGCCCATAAGCTGAGGTGGAGGGAGATAGCCTGCCAAGAAGCTGATAAGTTTGATAATTTCAAAGTCAAGAAATGTGAAATCTTCTTAACTATGATTATATTCTATCCAAAGTTGGTCAGTCGGGGCATCCAGTATCCGGTTGTGAACTCGGGACCTATGTTCCATAATTTGTACTTTTAAAGGTCTTGTGGACATTCCAATGCATCCCAAACCACACCTACACTTTGTCATGTAAATTACATGTTTAGATTCACTCGTAACAACATTTCTAATAAACACTGAGAATTGGTTGGAATGAATATACTGATCTATTTCCAACATGTATCTACAAATGTTACATTTCCCACAGTGAGGATTCACCAAAGGTAATGTATTCTTAATTTTTACTCTAGATGCCAATGTCTAAAAATAGTATTTTTAATCTAATGGGAGAGAATTCATAGGAACTAGTTCTTTTGAATTCTCTGACTTCTTCCATGAGATTAAAAATAAAATTGTATTATTGTATTATTCATGATAACATAAGGGGTGGCATTCAAAAGCACTATGATTCTATGATACTATGCATGATCATTGCAATGGAGAAGTACGATTTGAAAAAAAATTAGCGGGCATCGCAGGACGTTTAAACTTTGTCAGATTTTGGAGGAAGGGAATTGATTGACAAGGGGAAGCACGATATGTATAAGGTGTGTTGCTCTCTTCCACCTCTTCCAGCAGCAGGTGAGGAGGGTAAGATGCACAAAAAGAAGGCAGACAAAGGTGAGACAGCAAACAGATGCGGAGGGATGGGTGGGGTGCGATATAAAGTTGTGCTTTGCCATTCTGCAGGCATGATGCTATTTTTACTAATGTGTGGAAATGCCCTGAATGCTGCAATCACAGAAAGTGTTAAAGACTCTTACTAAGTTCATAGAATCATAGAATCATAGAATAATAGAGTTGGAATGGACCTCATGGGTCATTTAGTCCAACCCCCTGCACTATGCAGGACACTCACATCACTATCACTCATCTACTGTAACCTGCCACCCCTTTGCCTTCACGGAATCAGCCTCTCCATCAGATGGCTATCTAGCCTCTGTTTAAAAATGTCCAAAGATGGAGAAGCCACCACCTCCCGAGGAAGCCTGTTCCACTGAGAAACTGCTATAAATGTCAGGAACTTCTTCCAGAAGTTTAGATGGAATTTCTTTTGAATTAATTTTATCCCATTCATTCTGGTCTGTCCCTCTGGGGCAAGAGAGAATAATTCTGCTCCATCCTCCATATGGCACCCTTTTAAATACTTGAAGATGGTTATCAGATCCCCTTTCAGTCATCTCCTCTCTAGGCTAAACAGACCAAGCTCCCCCAACCTTTCTTCATATGTCTTGGTCTCCAAACCGCTCACCATCTTTGTTGCCCTCCTCTGGACACGTTCCAGTTTGTCAACATCCCTCTTCAACTGGGGTGCCCAAAACTGAACACAGTACTCCAAGTGAGGCCGAAACAGAGCCGAGTACAGCGGTAGCATCACCTCCCGTTATCTGGAAACGATACTTCGTTTGATACAGCCCAAAATCCCATTTGCCTTCTTAGTCACTGAGTCACACTGCAGATTCATGTTCAATGTATGGTCTACTAAGACTCCTAGATCCTTTTTGCACATGCTACTGCCAAGACAAGTTTTCCCCATCCTATATTGGTGTATTTGGTTTTTCCTGCCTAAATGCAGATCTTTACAGTTGTCCCCATTTTATTCAGTTTAGCCCACTTCTCCAGCCTATCAAGATCATCCTGTATTCTGTTGCTGTCTTCAGTTGTGTTTGCTACCCCTCCCAGTTTAGTATCATCTGCAAATTTAATAAGTATCCCCTCTAATCCCTCATCCAAATCATTTATAAATATGTTGAACAACACAGGGCCCAGGACAGATCCTTGGGGTACTCCACTTGTCACTCTTTTCCAAGAAGATGCTGAACCATTAACAAGTACCCTCTGGGTACAATTTGTGAACCAGTTATTGATCCACCTGACAGAATTAGGATCCATACCGCATTTTACCAACTTGTGAACAAGAATATCATGTGGAACCATATCAAAAGCTTTACTGAAATCCAGATAAACTATGTCCATGGCATTCCCCTGATCCAGCAAGGTAGTCACTTTCTCAAAAAAAGAGATAAGGTTGGTCTGACATGACTTGTTCTTGCGAAACCCGTGCTGAGTCTTAGAAATCAGCTCTCAGTTCCAGCTGCTCAAGGACTGAGTATTTATTCCAAAATTTTGCCAGCTACAGATGTCAAGCAGACAGGTCAATAATTATCTCGATGATCCAGGACAATAGTCCTGTGATTGACTAGCCACAGCTGAGTGGGAGTTGTGATATAGGCTGTACACTGGAGGAAAGCTTCTGCAGTCAGCGTTCAGTCTGAGACTGGTCAGAGGGATATCTGGTTCAAAATCTTAGGTGAAAAACTCCTCTGAAAGTACTGAGTTTTTGATAGAGAGCTAATCCATACAATATCTGGCAACTAAAGCAGTCATTTTGCAGAGAGAATTTTGAGTGTCAAGTGAATACTCACAAATTAGGCCAAGCCGTGAGGTGAAATGCTTTAGGGAAGGTTAGTTGTAAGGGGAAATCAGGGGTATATTTCCCAAAGTAGGTGTTCTATTTACCTCAGGAAGGGAGAAAGGTATCATTCAGGAAGGAAGGATGTTGAGGCACAAACTCAGTGTGCCCACATCTAAGAACCACGGGGTAGTTCAGTGGAATTTATCAAGGTCAAAGAAAAAACCATTTGGAATAACCCCAATAGAGAAACCTCTTAACTCAAAAATAACTAACATATGAAAGAAAAGTCTGTGATTAAGATTTAAAAGCAGTGAAACACCTGATTTATGAAAAATAAAGTGATTCCTCAATCCCAACATCCCTCATCTTTTTGAAAATAAAATGTTTTATTTGTTGGCTTATAAAAAATGTCTCAATGCTATTCTCACTGTTCCCAGGACTGAACAAAGCCACATAACAGTGAATGTATGGGATAGACCTATTATTCATGGTGGCTCCTTCACCGGGCGGCCGCCGTGCCGTTAGATCAAGGCAGGATGCCCCGCCATTCCCCATGTATGCACAGGGGCGGGGCTCTCCTGTGTATGGTGTGCCCCGGGGCCGGGAAGATGCTGCTGGGCAGTGTAAATGGCAGCTTCCGGGGGGAGTGGGGAGGGGCCGGGCCCCCACCGCATGCTGCTACGGGTAGGATGCCCCTGCCGGCTCCGCAGCTCTGCAGAGCTCACAGGGGTGTGCGGTGTCCCTACAGGGACACCGTAGGTAGGAGCCGGGCAGGCTGAAAGGCCTGGCACTGTCAATTATGTACAGCGCCGGCCAGCCCCAGCCCCTGCTGGCACCCATGGTATCCCGGGGTCCGTGGAAGTTTCAGGTTCAAGAGGGAACCTTGAGGAACCCCTTATACCAAAGGCCAAGAAGCAGGACAACAGTCCCCCAGCATAACATTTTGAATCCTTCCACTACAGAACAGTAACTCTGTTAGTGGCTCTCAGTGCCATTCTATGCAGGTCTACTGGGAATCCTACTCCATGGGGTTTACTCTCAAGAAAGTCACCTTAGAATCGCAGTGTGTGTGAAAGGAGGTGCAGAAATAAATGAACCTTTGGTCTCACATAGCATGGATGATCTTAATTTTGCCTGAGTCTTCAGAGCTCTTGGATGTGTGAATATGGGAGTGCCATTTGACAATTATTGCTATAAAATCTTCCCCTTTTAAAAAATACTTTAGAAACACTTACTTTCATTGTTCTTGATATACCTGCTACAATTTTGTCAAAATATACATTTCTTTCACTTAACCCTGTAAGTAGGGGGTCTTTCTAAAGGAGTGCATTAAGCTACAGGCTAGGGCACAGGTAACCTCTCCCCCTCCCCACAGAAATACACACACTCCAGCTATCTAGGTGGTACAGCAATAAATAACAGCTAAAGATATCTCAAAATTTTATGTTAATCAGCACCACGAAATAGAAAAAAAAGAGCTCAGAAATAAATTAGTTTGAGGAAGCAATAAAGGTTGGGTAGCTCAATATAGTATAGAAGACCTTTTAGAAATTCAGTGTCTTGCAATTAGTCTACTAATCAAAGCATATTTCACATTCATTAAGCTTATTCTTTCTTGAGTCTGAGCAATTATACTCTCAACATGAAAAGTACACACTAGCCCCACTGTGTTCCCTTGCTTCCAGCTAGTCAAATGCACACAATGAATGCAATGCAGTGCCACAGATAATATTATAAGGGACATAGCAATGAGGATTCTGAAACTATCCTCAGCTGAATTTCTTCCCAGAAAGAAAGGGCCTTTTTTCCAAAGTGTAACTGATAAATTAGGAATTCTGTACTGTTTTTTTTTTAATGTTCTGAATTTTGTGCAGACTGCTGCATAGTCATTCATTTCTTTCTCTTTACCTCTTTCTCCACTTTGGTGATCCTGATGTGATATGCATCCGTAAAGGGGATTATATTAAGTGTCATTATTGGAAATGATTGGAAGAAGTTTGTTGTGTGACTTAGAATCATAGATTCATAGGGTTGGAAGGGGCCATACAGGCCATCTAGTCCAACCTCCCGCTCAATGCAGGATCAGACCAAAGCATCCTAAAGCATCCAAGAAAAGTGTGTATCCAACCTTTGCTTGAAGACTGCCAGTGAGGGGGAGCTCACCACCTCCTTAGGCAGCCCATTTCACTGCTGAACTACTCTGACTGTGAAAATTTGTTTCCTGATATCTAGCCTATATCGTTGTACTTGAAGTTTAAACCCATTACTGCGTGTCTTCTCCTCTGCAGCCAACGGAAACAGCATCCTGCCCTCCTCCAAGTGACAACCTTTCAAATACTTAAAGAGGGCTATCATGTCCCCTCTCAACCTCCTTTTCTCCAGGCTGAACATTCCCCTCAACCTATCTTCATAGGGCTTGGTCCCTTGGCCCCAGATCATCCTCGTCACTCTCCTCTGTACCCTTTCAATTTTATCCACGTCCTTCTTGAAGTGAGTCCTCCAGAACTGCACACAGTACTCCAGGTGTGGTTTGACCAGTGCCGTATACAATGGGACTATGACATCTTGTGGGTACTTGGGTGGTTTCCAATGAAAAATGGGATCTTGTGACTTCCCTGTTCCTGATGTGGCTGCAGACAAAGTGTAGCAGCAATATGGCAGTTTTCCTCACCACTTCCCTGCTCCATTCTCCCAGAAGAGGCCATGCTCGCTTCCTAGGCTGCCAAGGTCTCCCCCCCAATTTTATGTAAAAATAAGCACTAGAATATTATTATAACAGGAAGTATGGCAGGTTCTTCAAATTCCCAGTATCCATTTTTTTTTAATTGCATTGCAAGGATATGCCTTTCCCTTATATTTCCACAAGCCAATGGGCTACAGACTGACTTTAAAAGTGGGGGAGCAGCCCCCAGATCTCCCAGAGAAATAGCATCCAGGAAAATGTCTGCCATGTGGGTCATAAAATGTAAATTTTCCATCCACATAGCAGCTGTCTAGTCTTTACTATGATTTCCCCCCAAATGTTGCAGCAAAGCAGATTAGAGAAAGATTGGAGAAAAACCACACACACACCTTTTTGAAGGTATATGACAATATGAGTACATGACAATACTGTGGAGAAGCAGGAAGGGGAAGAGACACTCTGAAAAGCATTGAATAGAATATCAACATGATTTGGCAGTTGTACAGACCTGTTGTTTAAATGAGGCAAAAAACCAGGACTCAAATGTGATCATGGTATTGCCCAGCAAACCATTTCCTGTCTGTCAAAGAAATTTGAGTGTCGTACTTTCTGGGAGGTTGTGACACAATTCTTTGAACTTTTCCCAGCTGTGATTGAGTGAATTGAAAATCTGAATATTAGTATTTAGGGGGACTGCCCATTTGGTCTCCTCACCCATTAATTAGTTATGTATTTTATATTATTATATTCTTCCTGTGTGTAACTCCGCCATATTGAAAGTAAGTAATAATGCTAGGGCATTCTACCCAGCAGAGGTCTTTGTCCAGGCTCCACCCCCAAAATTCTAGGAATCTCCCAATCTGAAATTGGCAATGCTGTCCAAAAGCCTGGGAGATCCCACTGTCCAACTGACTTTATTCAACAAGACCTTTAGGGAAACAGATGCTGCTCATGGGATTCTGGAAATGATAGTTGCTGCCTGGATAAAATGCGCTTATAAATATGTTTTTCATCTGCTTAAATCAAAGCTCATAATGCAAACTCTGAAGCTCAAGGATATCCTGTGGATTTTGTGACATTTCCTAGAGGAATTGCAAGCCATAAACCAGCAAAAGGATAGGTACAATGAAAACTATTGTAATTGCTGAAGTTTCATCTGTGACAGATAAAAACAGTCTCTCCTTTTGATTTTGTCATTTTTGTTTAAGAGAAAATATACATGATTTTGCAGGTTCTGTCACTTTTGTTTGTTTGCTTTTTTATTTCCCAATGGATCTGAAAGGGAATATATTTACAATGGGACACTTGAACATTTTTCTTTTAAATGTTACATTTTGTGTTGTAAAGGTCTTATTTACATCTGCCACAAAATTTGACAACTACGTTTCAGCATACATTATCATTGTACAAAACTGGAGAGCTATAAGGCAAGAAGAGAAATGTAAATAATCCGATCCTACTCCATTTCTTCATTGTTTTTCTCAGCTGTGGTTGATTAACAACAAATCCTCCACTCTGGAAACATATTTGGCAGAGCATGCAGTAGACCTGTCTTGAATGACTGATGCCTAGGCTAAGGAGGGTAAATTTGTTGCCTTAAAAATCTTGTCCCTCCAGATTTTTCTGTCGTTCATCAATTATGGACCTTGAGCTCCAGGAGGAGTAGGTGACTCATACACGGCACTCTCTGCAGCAAATATTCCAGGAATTGAGTGTGTTGGTCTTGGGTGGAATTTGAGTGGGATCTTGGCCATCTGACTGCTGTACCGCCTGCCTTCTGTAATGGTAGATTCCCTTTCAGGCCTGCTCGAGGTGGCAGCTGCCTGGGCAGCACTGCAAATTTATTATCTTGGGGGACTTCAATATCCATGTGGCTAAGTCTGCCTCAGGGCATGTCCCAGACCTGGTGCTAGCCATGGCAACATTGGGGCTCTCACAGATTGTTACCAGCCTGACCCACCAAGCAGGCCATACCATGAATTTATTCTTTGCTGCAAAGATGGGAATGGATTTGGTTGTGATTAATGCCATACCATAGTCAGACTACTATGTCCTGAAAGCCCGAAACAGGATTCCACCTCTCCCCTGTATAGGCAGGGGTTGCATTAATGCCCACCTGCAGAGAATTATGGATCCAGATGGATTCCTGGATGCTCTGTGGGAGTCAAACCCTCCTAGATCATTGGATGATCTACTCAAGAACTAGAATAGAGATTGCCCCCCAACATCCTATTTGCTCCCACCTCAAGCCTCTGGTTCATTGGAGAGCTGTGTGAGAAAAAGTAGGAGCTGCGGGTCTCAGGTCACACTCTTTCCTTTCTGCCATCCTTGGGTTGGTGGGGAGAGGCTTGGGACTGCTGGAATGGCATGCAGCCACTCCTTACAAGGGACTCCCCCAGAAGAGGACTGCTTTCCTTTGGGGTGCTATTTCCCTCCCACTGGGTGGGATGGCAGTGCTTGGCAGGCTTTGCTGTGAAATTTCTCTGGCCCCTGTGCCTGCTTCTGCAGCCAAGGCCCAGTGTCCATGTTGAGCTCACTGTGGCTTGGGGTTGATTGCTGCCTCATTGGGCCTCAATGGGGCAAGCGGGGGCATGAGGCAGCCCTTCTCAGGTGACCAGTAAGTGTTTGTGAGGTCAGGCTCTGCTTTCCAACTGGGACCGCCTTGGGGCTTCCCAGGCCAGTTGGGGGAAGTCTGGGTTGGTTGGGAGAGGACCTTCCCCTGGCACTCTGGCCCTCAGCAGAATCACATTGAAGACCCAGGACATATAATTGGCATTGGTGTGGGCTACCACAGGTCAGTGTTACATAGTGAACATAAAGGGAAGCAAAGACAAGTACCACTTTAGTACCCAAGGATTGTGGTTTTTCTTCCAGGACATCCATAATAGGGATGCATGGTATATTACCATGGTAAAGGGGTTATTGGCTAGGTAGTACTCCAGCACACCAATGGCCTACTTGACAACCAAGGTCTCCTTCTCTAGACATATTTCTGCTCTGCCGGTTACAGCTTCCAACTTAGGAAGAGGATGGAATGTTTGGCCTCCACCACCCTTGGGGTGAGAACTGCTCCCAGGCCAGACCCTTAGGTATCAGTCTGCAAGAGAAGCCTGGGTTGTGTAGCACATGCTGATGTGTTAGATTCTACCAAGACCACTTGAAGGCCCATAGTTGCTCAGGGTCCCATTGCAGCTGGTTGGATTGGCCCTTCCTCAGATTGTTGGTTAGGGAGCTGGCTATGGTAATGTGTGCCAGGATGAACCAGCTATAAAAGCCAACCAATCCCAGGATCTGTCAGAGTTGTCACTTGGTGGTGGAACAGGGAAACTCCTGCATGGAGGTTATCTTCTCTGGCATGGACCTCAGCTGGCCCAGGCCTACTATAAACTCCAGACATTTTAGTTCTTGGAACCCTAGATGGCTTTTTTTTTGAGTTGGCTCATAAACTGGCTTAGCTGATGGTGTGGAGAACCTGGTCCAGGTACTGAAGGTGTGTCTGACAGTTTAGGCTATAGATAATTATAATGGTGATGTAGGCCACCATGAAGAAGTAACATTGTGGGATTCCTCAGTATTCATTTTTTGAGAATATTGACACGTAGGCATCATCAGCTATGGCCTGGCAATAAATGGCCCCTGCCATGGATTGCTCTGGTGAGGGGTTAGGGCTTCCTGGCTGACTAGGTCTTTGTCCCCTGTCTGGAAGGCCTTTTCCTCCATGCCCGAGTCATAATAACACTACTGCACTTGCAGCACCTTTTCCAGGTTGGCTTGGATGCTGGCATGGGCAGTCTCGAGGCATTCTGGATCCTGGCCTATGTATTCTCCATGTTTGAGTACTGACTGTGGGGTTCATGGGGCCCACTGATTGTCAACAGCTCTAATATCTCCTTGGGTAATCTTCTGTAAAGTGGTTTTAACAGCATAAAACCCATAGAGGCCTGGGGTGCTTCTCAGATGGTGAGAAGGGGGTCTATGTACAGCTGCTAGGTCTAGAGATGGCTGTGAGCAGCTTCCCCATCATGAACTTGATGACTAAGTTCATGCACTCCACAAGCCTGTTCATCTGAGATGATGGATTGAAGTGAAGATCTGTTCAGTGTGCAAGGCACAGCAAACCTGCTTCATCAGGTAAGAGATTAAGGGCAACCCTTAGTCTGTCAGTATCTCCTGTGGGTTCCAGTGAAGACATGTATAGTCTCTTTCCTCAGAATAAGATAAAACTAAACTAATGCTAATCACATAGATATCTATATATTGATAGTAACATGAGACACAGCCTTATTGGGCGGGAGATGCAGCTTGAATGGGCTGCTTGGGCTGTTGGGGGCAGGTGCCAGTGGGGCCAGGCAAATTAGGACATGTGCAGGGCCCGGATAAGGCTGGACAGGGCTCTGACAGTCTTTGCCCAAGAGGGCTTTTCACAATTATATAATAGAGCAAAGTGTTAAAGATGTTGTTGTAATTCTTGTTTAATTTGCTGTCACTTTCTTAAACAATAGAAATGACTCCAATTCCTTCCAGGAGCTAGAGCTAATGTGTAAAGGTTAGCTGTTATATTGACAGCTAGTTTTGTATTCAATTAACTTTGATTTCTTATGAGACTGGATCAAAGTGGCCATGAAATTTAAATTAGAGTCATCTAAATAATACAACCCTAAATCTGGGAAATTGGAAAAAAGAAAAAAAATACACAGGTGACCTCTAGGAAACCAGCCCTAACCAGAAAGCCTCCAAGCAACCCTATATTAATGATTTGCTGTCACATCATAATAAAAACCAAAAGCCTCGCACCATTACTCTCTCCAATTAGAATTTACATGCAGAACAATTCTGCAGGTGAACTAATATTTTTCTTCCCTGTTGAATGCTCTCTCCAGGGGAGAGACATATCTATAAGACCAAGGTCTCATGAGTCATCTCCACCATTATGCCCTCCTAAAATTTTACAATCAGGCCTACTCACTCAGTCTATAGGCACATATAAAGGAGAATCTGGATTTAACTACCCTATTGAATTGTGGGAGACAACTTACTCATCTAAATAAGCAGGATTCCGAGGAGACCATACTTTCAAAACAGTAGCCTTTACTAACCAATTTGACACTAATAATTGGAGAAACAATGAAGATCATATTTTCCCAACTAAATATGATGCTGCTACATTTAGATGATCTGAAATATCAGGCTGACATCTCAAACACCAATCCCAAGAAAGCCCTTGCAAAGTGGGATGGAAGTGAGGCCTCTGGGAATAATAAAAGTCAACCTACCAATATGTAAAAGTAAATTAGCTCTTAGAATTGATAACTTTCACTGGAATAGAAGGAAATGGGATAACAGAGATCCAGTTGTCATGCCAATTAGTCACCCACAGGGCCAGGATTGATTTAAACGAGATTGAATACCTTCACAGGGATCACAGGACATTGCAATTGCTACTGATGTTTCACAAACCACAAATCCCTGATGCTCTTCATGCATGAACTTACTTTCTATCAACTTTTAATATTTACATTCAAAGAGTTTTTACAGACAGTATTAAAAACTTAGGACACTAACTTAAAATAAACTCAAAGGTAAACAAGGCTGAGATAACTCCTCGGATTAACATGAGTATGCTACCCAATAGTTCATACTACTCATCTAATAACACAAAAGAGTAATACTAAGAAAACTTGTATAAACTGTGCTGCACCACTTATTTCTTCTCATCAGTCAATCCATTCAGAGAGCTGTCCCTTTTCTGTTTCATGGTCTAAGCTGGTGAAAGACCAACATTCATCTGCAGTTGCTCTCCCAAACACTGAAACAAAACACATTCCATGTTTTAAAGTAATTTAATTCAAAGAGTGAATAATTTTTGTTTGATAAGATAATAATCTCTTTCAGTGCTATCTTCACTCTATTTGCTAGAATTCATGCAAAAATTTTATAATCCACATTTAATAGTGATATTGATCTAAAAATAAGAACTTCCCTTATTTTCTTCTCTCCTTTGCAATAAATTCTTCATTCCAGGAATCTGGTAGTGATTCAGATTCTAAAATCTTATTTACCAATTTCTGGAAATGTGTTAAAAGGTCTTCTCTACACAATTAAAACAACAGATTTGATAAACTGTCTACTGGAGTTTTGCCCTGTTTCAAATTCTAAAATGCACCTGACACTTTCTTAATATCCCAATTCTTTTTCAAAAATTCCTCTGATTTAGTATCGTCTACATGCTCTATCTTATATAAGCAAAAATATACACAAAGTATTTTGTATTTTCTTTGCATTTGTAATTATTTGTGTTATATTTTTTCTTATTATTATTATTATTATTATTTAATTTTTAGACCGCCCTTCTCCCAATAGGTCTCAGGGGGGTTTACAACATAAATAGTTAAAACACAATAAAATCCCCATAAAAACCCCAATTAAAAGTTACATATAACATATCACATAACATATAGCGGCGGTGGTCATAATTCTGATCTTAGTTCAGCCTGGTGGAGAGAATAATGTTCAGAAGAGGGTGGCACCAATACAATACATCTAACCATGATCTCGGTGTTAGAGATCTCAATATTGGAGGGGATCCTCTGATGGATTAGTGGGAGAGCTGCCGTGGCCTCAACCATATGCCTGGCGGAAGAGCTCCGTCTTATTTCTTCTCTTAATATTCATGCTAACTATTTACCAGATTTTGTTTGCCCATTCAAAGAAATCTCAATTTTGTAAATTTTATTTTTGTTTTTAAGCTTTCATATAATATTAAGAGTTGTTTAATCAGAACTTTTAACTTATTTAACAATTCCTTATTATCTAAATCCTTATTTATCCATTCCCCTGATTTCTTCATGCATTTTTTCTGTCTTTTTCTTTAATAATAAAAGTGGTATCTCTTAGACATCATGAACTATGCCAAGCACTACCCCAAGAATGTTCCACTAGGGAATATGTGAAGCTCCAGTGTTGAGATGTGGAGCTCCAATGTGGAGAATCAGAATCCTGATCTGATTATTTGGTCATGTGGGACTACCATGGGATATACTCAAATTCAAATTCAATACCTTTATCAGCATAGTTAAAACATGAAAACTAGGCCATAAATCAAAGTAAATCAGATCACAAATTCAAACTTGTACAGTCAATAGGATTTATCATGATGTTTGAGTAGGAAGAAATCTGAGGGTAATCATCTTGAAGAAAAAATAGTTATCTTCTTGGTTTCAAGAGAGTCTTCTCTTCTCATTGATGGCAACAAGAGTCATTCTTTATGGAGGTTGTCAGTTGCAGTAAAAGAAGACATGCTCAATAGATTCAGGATGTTAGCAGAGCAAGTACAGATTCTCTCTAGGGAAGGGACTTTTAGATACTGGCCTTTAGTTAACACTTTTTGATTGTGAGTCTAAATGTACCAACATAAAACTTCTTCAGTTGGGATAGACATAGCTGCCCATAGTGGCCTCCCGGTGCCAACCTATAGTGGCCTCCCGATGCCCGCCCACCTCATTCTACATACCATCCAATATTGCGCGGTATCCAGCGTGGCCGCGGCAGGTCATCGGCATGGCTGTGGCAAGCATCAGCAGTGAGATAGGGGTGCCAGCCTTTTCGGTGTGACCAGCCCGTTCTACTCAGCAGGAAGCAGCAGCACTCCGGCCCGCCCCTTGTCTACGCAGAACTTGCACTTGCGCACTTGCACACTAGTGCTGGTCACAGGGAGATGCAGGGTCGGGCTCAAGTGTTGAGATGTGGAGCTCCAATGTGTGCTGCAACCATACAATGGTGACAATGACAGGTACTGTAATGTAATGTAACAAACTATATTTTGAGTGGAAATGTTGGGCAGTCGTCTTATACGCCCAGTCGTCTTATACGCCGGCAAATACGGTATATCAATGGTTATCGGGGAGCTGTTTTTGTATGCTCCAACAACGATAGTTTGATAGTTTATGCCAAGGATTTACTGCTTGATGATATTATAATCCTGTCACTCATCCAAAATTTTAAATTGACCCAATGAGATCCCAATTCATTTTACTTTAAAGTTCTCATTTAACATCAGGTAGATTAAACTTCCTGCTGTGGCTCTATAGTGGCTCTATAACTAAAGAACCCTTTTTTGATATGTTTAGCATTTCTTGATAACCTAAGCTCATATTGAGCTTTAGCTTTTATAACACTCTCCCTACAATTATTGGTTATTTGTTTATACTCATCCTTGGTAATAAGACCTTCCTTCCATTTCCTAAATGACATCATCCAGTTGGCCAAACTCTCCACCATGCTTCACCCTACTCCAACACATTCCACCCCAGGGATCAATGGTGCCAGGAGAGTCCTGTAGAAGAAAGCCCCCCAGATAAGAATTGCCACACACACACCCCCACACACACACCATTAAGCAGGGACTGGTGAAGGACCACAAACCCAGGTGGAGGCAGATATTTTAGGATGACTGTTTTACTCTCTCTCTTCCAGGTTTCGGTCACACATGCCAGATCTACCACGTGCCCTGTGAAATAAGCTCAAAGGGTGGAGAAATTGTTGTTGATTGACCTGACATTGCACAACATCAGTGTCATCTCCACCCTAACCTCCACCCTTACATGCCTTGGAATGGGACAGTAGTTAGAAGACCAGTGATAATGTCCAGGTCCCAAGCTGTGAAATTTCTATCAGACCTATATATGTCTCTGCCCTTCTTTTGTCCAACCTCCTCCCCACATCATACCTCCCTTGGCCTATAATTATTGGGATCCCTGACCTATTCTGGCCCCTCCTCCAAGCTCTCCTCCTCTAGATGATCCCCCACAAGGAAAGCAGCCATCTCTATCTACCTACTAGCCCATACCTGCTATCTGCACTAAAAAAAACCCCCGCAAACTTCTCCACCCACAATCACCCCTACCCTAACCAATATAGATTTAATAAAAAAAGTTCTGGCTTCCAAGGAAGCAAGAACCAAATGTCCCCTCACAAGATCTCTGTGGGTCCACCATCCACCAAGGCCACCCTAGAGCTACCTAAAAACCTTCTGTTGCTTCCTCAAAATTTTCAAGGTAATCAGCACCACTTCACTCCAGCAGCTTGCACTACCAGGCTGCCACCACCAGATATCAGAAGAGTCCACTCTGCAGCCATCCTCTATCCCTCAGCCTCTGGCAGCTCAGCATCAGTGCCTCTGTGGGAAGGATTATCTTATCCCTGGGCCAAACCACCAGCGGGGTTCTTTTCCATCCCGGTCCCACACAATTATATTTTTGGCAGGCTATGGGATCCTTAAGTTTCCATGCATGTTTTTCTTTCCACCTTTCTGTGCTGTACAATGCAAATGCATAAAACCCCTGCCCAGATAAATTGATGCATGATTGTCTTCTTGACAAGCTGTCATGGTCAAACTTTCTGTCTTTTATAATGTTGCCCCCTCCTGGAAGCTAACTGAGGGGGGGCGGATTTCTCACTGGTTGATAGCTGACCTTGATGGAAGGAAAAGAATTGTTTGAACATGTGAAAAAGATAAGTATCTCTCATATTTTTGCAAACTACAGGTGTATATTTTGTATCAGAGTGGTATGACAAGCCTGTATGTTAAGAAATATATCTTGCATGCTTTGCAAATGAATTAGGAGTAAACTTTCCAAATGTCACAGGGTAGACTCTTATCAATATGTATCAGCATCCTCAAGCTACTTCTTCGCAGTAAATGTCAGTTGAAAATTTTATGGCTTTTACTGCTTCTGTACAATTTGTAATAGGCTTTGTGCATGACCCATTATTTTATGCATGGGAATAACTGCCAAATGAATGCATTTGTAATGTCAGGAGTTCCATTACAACATGACTGGGGGCTAAAGGCTAAGGTCTATCCTGCCACAAGGTTTATAACTTTTTGACTGCACTTCAGTGGAAAAAGACAAGGGGGATGGGTTTGTATCGCCCAACTTCCATTATCTTTTTTTGGGTTACCTTTTAAAAATTAATAATTGAACTTACATTTCATACAGCCTCATTACTACTTCGCTATTTCATTAACTAATCATTATGGCATCACAGTTTATAGCTTTTCTCCGGCACAGGAACCCGAAGCCTTAACTGATAGTTTTGAGATACATGGTTGCAACTCTGATTTGCAAGTTGTGCCTGCAGCAATGTAGATGTTATCTTATTAAAAAATCTTTATCTCTCTTTGGAGAGAATTTGGAAAAAATAATCTTCCATTTCTTATGTATTTTTCCTATTAGGCAATGAAGCTATATATTAAGCTCAAATACATAAATAATTCCTATAATTCCTGGGGAGGAAGTAAGTGAACTAATTAGCACCAGAATATTTCAATATGAATGGTATTCTGTCAAAAGTTTTAGAAGGGGACATTAATACAAATTAAAGTCTTAAGAGCCATTCTTTTAAAATACTTAATCCTTACTTTATGTGTCTCCAACACAAGGTTGTCCATGCACAAAATGAATTGTCTGGGTGTGTGTGTAAGAGAAAATTAAATATTAAAAGGACAATTTTTAGGTTCTGCATATATTTTATATTTTTGACTGTTGAATGAGATGGAAGGGATTTGTGTAACTTGCTGATCTCTGTAGAAATTTCTCAAGAAGGATGAAACCCAGGAAGGTTTATTTTATATTTACCTCTATACATGCTTTCCCAGAAGAACCTCTTGTGGTACAGGGTGGTAAGGCAGCCAACATGCTGTCTGAAGCTCTGACCATGAGGCTGGGAGTTTGATTCCAGAAGCCGGCCCAAGGTTGACTCAGCCATCTTTCTGAGGTCGGTAAAATGAGTACTCAGCTTGCTGGGGGGTAAAACAGTAATGACTGGGGAAGGGAATGACAAACCACTCTGCCAAGAAAATGCTAGAGGGCGTCACCCCAAGGGTCAGACATGACTCGGTGCTTGCACAGGGGATACCTTTACCTTTACCTTTTAAGCTTTCCCTAGAGTGTGGATAAAAAATAGGGGGGGGGGATACTTCTAAGGAAATGGTTTGTAAAAAACACAAAAAAAATCTAGAAAGTGAACAAGGACAAAGCTTTTTCTTTCTTTAATAATATTCTGAAATCCACAGGAAAATAATGTACACCTCCCGAAGACATCATAGTGAGGGGCAATATACAAACTGAATGAATAAATAAAATAAATAAAATGATCTCATGTTGACTTGTTGCAAAACTTCAGCTACCATTTTGGTAATTGTTCAGTAATCACCAAGATGCATTGATGGAAGGAAAGGGGGGGGGGGAGAAGAAGGCAGGCTGGGAGTACTGGGAGGAATGCTACTAGTAAGAAAAGCTCAGATGGTAGTGCTGCTTGTAGCAGCATGATAATATTCCACTAGCTCATGCTTCTAGTGGGGATTTTAAGGGTCTAGTTCTGCTGGTCTCTGTTTGGGGGGGGGGGGCTTGGGGAGAATGAGGAAACTGGGGAACATGGAGCAGCCTCAGAAAAAGAAGGAAGTGAGATGCTTAGAGTGAGTGTGGAGGAAGTCTTGTGACAAAGTTCCAAGAACACATGCTTATGAGGGTTTATGAGATGGTGGTTAGGTCAGCTAAACGTGAGTATTATGCTGCCTCTATCACATCTGCAACCTCTCACCTGGCCCAATTGTTTAGGGCAGTTCTTTTTTCCACACTCTTTCACAGCTTTATGCACTCTCTGGTGCAGTTTGTCTGGATTTATGGGCTGGGTTGTCACCAATATTTAGATGATAACTTGCTCAATCTCCTCATGGATGGCCTGTCATGCCAACATCCTCTCCGCATAACTCAGCACTATTGGAAACCAGAGGCATGGATTGTTTTCCAAGTGAGTTTTCATCAGTGGTTTAGTCTTTCGACTGAACTTCCCCGTACCTGTGAGCCAAAGGCCATATATATATTATTTAAATTCTGCCAAGAAGAATTGATTCTACTGAAGGATTTTACTAGCAAACATTTAGTTGAAAAACAACCACTGATGAAAACTCACTTGAAAACGGTTATAATCTGGAGGCCATTTTGGTCGTTCTATTAAAAGAAGAGATAAGACGTTTTTAGTTACATTTATTGTGAAATTGTTTATTATAGCTATTGAGTACTGGCACTGGTTTCCCAGTGCAGGCATTACAGGCACCCCTAAAATCAGTTGAAAATGTTGAGGGAGTGGAAGATGAATTTTCCAGGAAGTATACTCAGGCCATCTGGGTTCTTTCCCAATCCAAGCTTCACCAGTGCTCACCCTTTGGCCACCTTTCTCTTCTGGTAGAGGGAAGAGAGTTATTGGAAAGAGACTGCAGAGGTCTTGGGACAGGTAGAATAGTGGCAGAATTGGTGGGGACCAGCAGGGAATTTCATCTGCACATTTCTTGTGGTACCCTACTTCTCTTTGAACTATAGTCTATTCATTTGCTTTTTTATTTTTAAGTTTGTCTGCTGCAAATTGCTTCCCCCCACCCTGAATTTGGAAAGTCTTGTTTCAAAACTGGCCACCAGGATTCCTCAGAAAAAACAGACCATAATTTAAAGGCTGGCAGCTGGGTTGGATTAGAGTGGTAGCTCTCCATGGCAATCAGGGAGAGGGAAAAGAGCTGAGTATTCTGTAGCCAGCATTTGTTAGTCTCACCCTTTTTATTACCTGAATAGGGTTTATGACACTGCCAAGATTAAGAGTTCTGTGCCTTCCCTTCTGCTGTCTAAATACCTTGGGCAGCTATCTGTTCTGGTCTTATCCTGGTCCAGGCTTCTGCTAATCCCCACACCCCATTCTTCTTTGTTTTGAGAAAAGTCTGTAAGGGTTCTAGAGGTAGAGGAAACCCAATGGAGAGTTCTTGGTTCTCCATCTCTGCGGCGTCCTGGACTGAGTCACCTGTCATGTGTTGGGTATGAGACTTATCTATTTTGAAATACTCAGAGCCTTAGGCGTGAAAGAGACAGGGGTTGCTGCTCCAGGGGTTGCTGCTCCTCTGAGTAGACTCCATCCTACTCCAATAATGACCTGTGGTAGGTTGTCACAAATCGTTGCACATCCAATAAAGCAGGTTGGTCAGCCCCTTTGCCAATGTATGTAGAATCACAATAATAGAAGGGTGCAGCAGAGCTTGGGACTGCGGCCTGAATAGGGAAATTACAAAGGAGAGAACACATTCTCAACTATGAAATTAAGAAATGTGTCATCGGTTTCTTTTCTTTCCCCAGTCTTGCATTTTAATAATCTGTTAATGTCATCTATGGCATTAGCAAAGTCAAATAGAGCCACAGGACATAGATTGTGTAGAATCAAACAGCCCAGCAGGAACTGTGTATGGCAAAATTACTCAAGATAAGACATAACAAGGCTATTTTTTTTCAAAGAACATTGTTGTCAAATAGTTTCAGAACAGTAACCAACCATGGCTGAAGTATACAATAATCAAAGTTATAAATAATTATAGTTATGGCTGAAAATCCACCAGTTAGAGCTTGTTTTTTGACTGAATGCCTTTTTCAAAGGATCATTTACTGAAATCAGAGCAGGTCGGAGGTCACACTAACTGCAAAGGCTCAAAGCTGGCTCCAAGATACAGCAAGGCAGCCAAACGCAGGCTGCTAATATATGACTGCTTTCTTGCATGGTCAGTATTCTGAAACTATTTGACCACAATTTTGTTTGTATTTTTTAAAAAATCCTTGTTATGTCGTATCTATACCTTAGAACACGGGCAGTCAAACTGCAGCCCTCCAGATGTCCATGGACTACAATTCCCAGGAGCCTCCTGCCAGCATTTGCTGAACCATTCCTTGTATTCACCTGTCTGCTCACCTGTACCACTCTGCCTGTACCACCTGTACCACTCTGCATTCGCTGGCAGGGGGCTCCTGGGAATTGTAGTCCATGGACATCTGGAGGGCCACAGTTTGACTACCCCTGCCTTAGAACATCATATCTACCATTTTGAGATAGAAGCAAGAAGGAGGGAATGAGAGAAGTCACCCCAAAGTAGGAAATTTAGAGGGTGGAGCCTGGGGAGGGCAGGGACTTCTATATAATGACATAAAGACCATCCTCCAAAGCAATCATTTTCTCAAGAGGAAACAATCTTTATAATCGAGAGATCCATTGCAACTTGGAGAGATTTCCAGGCCTCACCTTCCAGGCCTCACCTGGAGGTTGGGAATACAAAGAGAAACTAAAGGAGCCACACCATCAATTCATCTAGTCACTCTGTTCTCTTTGTTACTTAGCTCTACGAACTCAGATGAGAGGCATTGTGGGCAAATGATGAGGAATGTCTTCAAAACAAGTTTTGGAAGATTGGTATTAACATCACCTTATCTGCAATGACCGCTTCTTTGACATGGTAAATGAGTGACTAGATGTAACCACAAGGCCTTTGGAAACAGAACATCTGGAGTTATCAACAACCTTTGGTGCCTTTGTGCTTGCTTCTCTGGTAGTTAATGAGTACCTCAGCCATTTCATTTCTTTGGTCCATCTGGTACAGCCTTTCAGTAGGCAGAGTGGTACAGGTGAGCAGACAGGTGAATACAAGAAATGGTTCAACTGATGAGAACTATCCACCTTAATTAGCAACCATCCCCATCCCTCTAAGACAGCCGTACTGTTGGAATAGTTTTGCCAGCTATTGAAATTATTTGTACAGTTCAGTGCATTTGTAATTTTAAATCTGACAGCTTCAGAGATGAGGTTGAGCAGGGTAACCAAGCTAATGTGGAGAAATTAGCTATTATACGTAGGGTCATGGAAAACCGTACAAATTAACCCCCCATAACTGCTGCATAGCATTGCATTAGATTAGATTAACTGGTGCTAGTAAGAGGTTTGTGTTTGAATGACAGGGGGAAATCACATATTGATGTGCAAAACCCATATGTATTATTTCTGTATTACTCCTGGGGAAAGTTTGAGAGTATTATGTTGCTTTGTCAGAAGAAGGAAAGTTAAGAGGAATTTAAAGTATTCTCAGATGTGTTTTTTCATCCCAAGCGAAGATTTTCATTACAATAAAATGGTTTCTCTGTGGCTTTCTCAGGGCTCTTGTAAAACCCTTTGTGCTCTGTTAATGTGCAGAGGCTCAGAATATCTTGGCATCACCTGGCACACTTGAGTAACAGACCTTCCCCCTCCCCCAGGCCCTAAGTGTAGATAAATTACAACCATAAAGTACTTTTAAATGAGAGCTGTAGCATATGGAGGGAGGGAGAAATTTGTACTTGCTTGCAAAATTTGTATTCTGCCTAATTGTCCTCCCCTTTCCAAGCAATTCTAATTGTGGATTTCATGCATTTAGTAATATTTAGAAATCACTTTCTGAATTACCAAAGTACTTCAACAATTAAAGATTTATGTAAACCCAACTTTTCTATATTTTGTTTTTTAATAAGCTAATACATTTTTTTAAAAATATGGACATGTTTTGTGTGCTGTCATGAATGTGGTTGTCCAAGTTTGTGTGCTGTCATAAATGTGGTTGTCCAAGTTGTCCAACCTTGTGGTTGTCCAAGGGATTCAGATTTGAAGGATTCCTCCATGTCTGTTCCCCCTTCCTGGACACAAGTCTCAACTAGCTTGCTTTGTGGAACAAAAAATATTATTTGAACTTGTTAGGAGCTGCATGTTATTGGACATTCATTATCCTAATCATTTACCTCTTGAATTTTCTTGCATGTAGTGAAAACTCAGGGGCATTCTGCACCAGGATCTATGTTGCAAATTGGTTGCGGGATGAAAAAACACCATTTAAATAGTGGAATTTGTCGTTATGCATACCTGCCTTTGTAGTGGAATCCAGTTGCGTTTCTATCATTTCTATCACTGTCAATCAAATGAGCAGCCAATGGGCGGCCATTACCATGCTCCTGAAAAGCCCCTTTCCCTTTAAGGCAGGTTTAAAAAAAAACACACACGTTGCAACAAATCTGCATTGATTCGTTGCAACGGAGAGACCAATCTAGCTAGCAGGTGGCATGTGAGCTGCCGTTTCATCGTTGCCACGCTCCCCCCAAGTGAAAAAAAATCCACATACACCCCCCCCCACCCGCGCACGGGCGTGATTTTCGGCCGAAAATAAAGGGAAAAATAAAGGGAAAATAAACCAGCAAATGGGGCTGCGTGGTGCTCGGTGACTTAAAACAGCTCTGGGGAGGGGGACTGCAGCCGGGAAAGCCTCGCTGGGTAAACAAAGGCTCGCCAGTTCATTGATCTCCGCTCGCTCCGAGAAAGAAAACTGGCGATGGCTGCTTTGGGGAGTGGACTGTTTGGCATTATAACCCTAGCAACTGGGGGGGGGAGGGCTGGGCTTAGGCCTGTGTCAGCACTGACACAGTGACATTTCGAATGCACATGGGAAATGGCAACCTTAATTCACTGCTGACATCAGGACACTCTGGTAGAAATAATTTTTACTGTTGAATTTTTGCCCAGTTACCAAGTGATCCTTGCATTGCTGGTGATGTGATGACATCATTTCGAGTGTGTACTGGAAGTTATATCACTGCATTACTGGCAATGCAGGACACAGCATAGCTGTCCTACTGGTAAGTCCCCAGCTGATTGGCACTCAGGGGAGGGCCCCAAAGTGGGAGATTCACCTGGCAGGCAGCCCTAATTCTCCCCAAACTCTCCCCTTACCTGACTTAATCCCGATATCTCCAGAATTTCCCAAACCAGAGTTGGAAGCCACAGGCAATGGTAAAAAATTGTGAATAGCTCTTTGTGAATACAAGGTAATTTATACATTTGTATTACAAATTCTTCCTACAACCATTATACAATAGGTCATTAGTACCTCCTCCCCATGGCGCCCAGCCTTAAAAATTTTAAAGATAGTGAACATCTCTGATTTCCATCTTTTCTAGTGCAACCTATAGTCATGTCACTTCAGCCTTAGTTGTTGATCAAAAATTTATAGCAGCAAACAGCAGGGGGGGGGGGTTACCCATTATTTTTGAAGTGTTGCTTAGGGCAACATTGTGCATAGTTCTTGCTTGCCTTTTCAAAAGGATATCAAAAATTTAGTGCTTTCTCTTTGTTCCTAACTTTTGGGTTCTGTGCTTGTTATCATTTTTGTGTGGACAGAATGGTTCAACAGGCCTTTAACTCATTCCAATGACAATACCGATGCTGCTGACAAATTAAGGAATTAAAAGACAATGCAAACAGCAAACTGCCTAAGGCAAGCTATATTATAAACAGCATAGCAAGTAGAATGACAAAGGTTGAAAACAATACAGTAAAAGCTGTAATACCTGAAATAATTATTGCAGTGGTTTTCAGTCCTATTCTGTTGACTTGCAGGAGAGCATTTTGGGCTGGAATAAGATGCAACACACCAATCTTGGGTATAAACAAGGCCACAGCTTTATTACCTACCCATGGAAGGGTTGGCACAGCACGGAAGAGGGAGCCTGAACTAACAGTCAGCAGAGTGCACCAATACCACATGGAGTCCAGAGATGCCCTGGTGATCCACACCATTCCCTGCTGGGAGAGCAGATTCCCTTGCCTATGGGAGTCCTCTGCTAAGGGAAGCAACCTATATTGGGAAGCCAAAGGGGCATCAGTCTCAGTTGGCTGTCCTCCAGGCCACTTAGCAATGAGCCCTTGGCTACCAAGTTGGGTCAGCCACACTCATTTACATGCAACCCCATATGGAGGCCCCAAATCCCATGCAAACCAACCATAGAATGAGGCCATATAACCTCATTCCCACCAACCTCCATACCTAAGCCGATCCAACAGGGCAGCCAAAGACCACTGCAAGCCAGGTTTCACCAAGACCCAATTAATGGACCCCATCCCTTGAGAATGACACTTCTGCAGAAAGTCCAAACACTGTGAAACTGCCATTCACCCCACCAAATTTGTTCTTTTTCAGGGAGACTTTTGCCACCAAAACTCCCCAGGTCTTCTGATATTACCTTAACAAGCTACAAGCTGGGCATCACTGTAATGGCATAATTGCCCGGATAAACTACAGTAGTCTCAGTGATGCTAGTCCATTTAGCATCCTGTACAACAGAGCCAAGAGTCCATCCATCTTGGGCCACAATGTCCCATGAAGGAAATGGAGTCAGTCCCTGAGACACCAGGTGGCACCCCTTTCTGTCTTGCTGCATGACCAGCACTGGCAGCTCATAGAAAATTCACTCTGGAGGCCAAGCACTTCCTCATCAATTAGTCTACAACCACTTGGACCAATGATCTCTGTCCCAGGAGCCTCTCCTGTGAAACAATCAGGGCTGCCAAAAGGAATGTCTGCAGCCAATTGCTGTTGATCCTCATTGGACACCGTCACAGGAAGCCTCTCTCAGAATGGTGACCTGGAATGTGAGCCACTTCTGTCATGACCTCTGGCCAGGCAATCCCAAGGTGGTCTCTGATACTCCAGTGGACATCACAGCCTGTGTTAGCAACATACCCAACTCCTCCAGTACACAATCTCCTGCCCCACAACCTGACCTGGCAACACCATTGACATCCAACCTGAAACAATTTGGAGGTAGGCCAACATCATACTCCCATACTTTCCAAGCCATTGAACACAAACCCTGAACCTCTGTTCTGCTGAAGGAACCATCCTCAAACCACTTCGCTCTCAAAGTTTGCCTGGCTTCCCTCTGCTGGTTAGAGGACCCCAGCAGAATAATCTTACTTCCTCCAATTTCCATAGCAAGTTTTGTTGCTCAGCTTTGCTGTGCATGTGACATAAGATGTTTCCAAATCAATAATTATGGATAGGTTATTCAATGAATGATATGATAGAGAACAATATGTATTTTTTTAAAAAATAGAAAATTGCCATGCTGCCTCTCCAGAGAACCTACTCTGGATGGCTTACCCATCCCTCCAAAATATATGAAATCTTACACCAAATTTTACAAGTTAGCTTCAACTAAATCTCCAGCAATAAAAATCTAGCCAGCAATGAATCCCTAGCCAACATAAAAACAACATTAAATATCTTTAAAAGTCTCATGAAATATGTCTCAGTCTTGAAGCAGACTGGGAAATCAACCCACCATTTAAAAGTGTGGGCAAAGAAAAATATCACTCATTCAAAACTGTGCCTCCTATATCTGCTGTTTACAAGGGATCAGTGCACTGAAGATGGAAAAGTAGAGTTTCCTGGCTCCCTACCAGGGGATCTAAGTCTCACCTTGGAAAGAAATTACTTTTTACAGGTTGAGTAATGTCAATGTTTTGAGCTATAACCAAATGTCCAATGAGTTTTCTCTTGCCTTCAGCTGCTCAAAATCCAACCACTGTTCATTGGGTGGTTTGCAGGGGTAAAAGAATATATATATTTTTAAAGCTGATAAACAGCATGATCTTGGAGAGCTCACGTCACCAGACATCTTCACTTGCTTCACTTAGAAAGGGCAGTTTTTAATCTCACTCACATTATCAGATCAAACAAAGTAGAGTTTGCCAAATTTCGGGAACTTTGGGTATATAATGGTTGAAAGAAGAATAAAAGCGTTGAAAGAACTGTCATTTTTAATGTGTTTATCCTATCTAACTGCCTAAGATTTACTTCTTCCCTTTGTTGGAAGTGTCGCTCAAATGTGTCAATTACTTCCAGCTGATTAAGTTTCATTGAATCATTGGTGTCAGAAGAGAGATAGACACCCAAACGTTTCCATGTGTCCTGGATCCAATTATAGGAAAATTTCTCAGAAACTCATTTAACCTGGATTGGAACATGTATAACTAATTTCTGATTTTTTTTACAATTACTCTTTTAAAACAAATAATGAGCCAAAGTGAACTCTTTTTTCTTTTTTGTTTATATATCCCATGGAGGTGAAGATTTTTTGGAAGCAGTAAATATCATCTATCAGAAGCCCTATTTCTATAGAGAATTGTCTATGTTAACACCTTTAAGTCATGGGCCATACTATGTTCCTTGAGCCACCAAAAGGGCAAAAGAAGTAATCAAAAATGACAACCTTGAGACTTTTTTTACCAATCAATATGAATGTATTTGAAGTTCTCATGTCTATTGTGCTTCTCTCTTGTATAAGTTGAACTCTGTCTTTTTAAAACATTTTGTACCCTTTGTTTTGTCACATGGAGATGGGATCATTCTTGTTGCTCTCCTCTGAACCCTCTTAATTTTGTCCACATCAATTTTGAAGTGAGATCTCCAGAACTATGACATCTTATGATTTTGATGTAAAGCCTCTGTTGATACAGCCCAAGCCTGCATTCGCCTACTTTACTGCCATGTATTTAAAAGGGTGCCATATGGAGGATGGAGCAGAATTGTTCTCTCTTTTTAACCAGTGTTCTTCATGAAACCCCAAAAGTGGCAGGATCATGCAGAATATGGTTGGGAAGTATAGCTGTGTACATACCGAAGCAGTGTCCCTCCCCCTCCCACCACCTCCAGGTCCATCACTGGCCATTTTTTGGAAAGAGACAATGTTCAATATATGGTCTATATATGGTCATATTTATTTATTTATTATTATACTTATTCCCCCCCCTGAAAACTTGGCTCGAGGCAGCTTACAAATAAAAGGCAAAGAGCCTTTACAATAATAAATCCAATAAAAACACTAAAATCAAGATTCCCCCCCTCAATTAAAACATAACTATCAAACCCCATGAATGACAGAGCAAAGCAGATGGCAGACAAAACCCCCCAATAACAACCCCCCAGTTCCCATCACACCACCCGTATCATGCTATTAATGGCATATGATGGGAAAACAGGCAGTCAGAAGTCATAGGGTGGGACACACAGATCAATCAATCAATCAGCCCCAGGATTCTCCCCCCCCCTCCGGCCCAACAAAATGTCTGGCAGAAGAGCTCCATCATATAGGCCCTGCGGAACATTGATATGCCCTCAGCTCTTCTAGGAGCTCATTCCACCATAGCCTGCTGCCATTGGGGGGTGGCTGTCAGAGGGGCTGTGTGCACCCATCCCATAAAGGAAGGTAGCAGCCCCGGGAGGCTGCTGGCTGCCACCCCTGTGGGTAGGAAGGGGCAGACCCATCTGCTGATAGACATTCAGAACTTGCCAGAGCTCACAGGAATGGCAGTGCACCAGGCATGGACAGAGGGGTCAACAAAGTGGGGGCCACAGGCTGTGTCTGCCAACACCCCACCCAAGAGTTCTTCTGGGCAGGCTGGCAGGTCGGTCTCCTGAGTGCCCTCCCTTGCTTCCAGTAAAACAGTGGTGGCAAAAATGGTTGCAGCTGGTAACAAACATTGTTCTTGGCAAAGCTCATGGAAGGAAATCATGAAGTCTTTGGGGCAAATCAGGAACAATCGGCAAACACACCATGTGGGTAATCTGTAGCAGGGAACACAACAGATACCTAGACGCTATGTGACAGCCATTTCTTTTGCATTAATTTCATCCCATTGGTTCTGGTCTGTCCTCCCGGGGAAAGAGAGAACAACTCTGCTCTATCTTCTATATGACAGCCTTTGAAGATGGTTATCAGATTCCCTCTCAGTGGTCTCCTCTCTACTCAAAAGTAGATTCCACAAAATGACCACAAGGATCCCATTCCTTCCTCCAAGGTGTTGACAGGTATTTTCCAAATATCCTCCAATGCAAACCACTTCAATGGAGACATGGATTAGTGGTAGAGCAGCTGTTTTGCAGGCAGAAGGCCTGGGTTGAATAGCGGGCATTCCTCACTGCAAAAACTGATCTCAGGTGCTCAGATTCTGATGATAGAGAGCCACTCCAGTGAAAGGAGACCATTCTAAGCTAAAGGGACCAGTATTCTGATGATACTAAGCAATATACAGCGTTCTATCAAAATTCCATTTTTCTTTCCCGTCTCTTTCTTCCATTGTTCCGGTAACACTTGTTTCATTATGCCCAACTTTGCTTTAATAAAGTTCCAGTGACTACAAGGTAAAGATCAATAATGACATGCCCTGGAAAGCAATAAGATATGTGAAATGCTGCTTCTCTTGCAGAAGAGAGTCTTCTGAACTGCTTCTGTAGAGTGGGTGGGTGGGAAAACAACAGCAGGGCCTTGTTAAAATGTCAGATCACAGTCTCTGAGTTTCATCTATACCACATGCCTTTCCAATAAAACAAATGTGATGATGTGATGCTATGCCATTCTGTCTCTTCAGAGGATCTTTTGCCAAACTCATTAAGTTGCAGAAGGGAAGATTCCTTTCAAGGCAGAAGCTATTTTCGAGCCAACACCTTTAACACTGTTTTCTTCAATGCCAAGACAAATGTTTGGTTTCATTAACAGATGTAAATTTACTGTTCCCACCTAATTAAAACAATTTAATTTCTTAAAACATTTGGATAATTGCTAATGCACTTGCAGATAAACAAAATCAGCTTCAACCTCAGATGAGCTGCAAAAAAAGAAGAAGAGTGCTTATTTTTCTGACATATTTTCCCCCTGAAGTGTCTCAGCTAAAAATACCTTTTTAGCATGTCATGTTGACATTTCTAAATATATTATGGATGGCCTTAATCTCCCTGCCCATCAGTTGCTACCATGACACATCTTTATCTACCACTACTTAATACCACAGCCCTTCAGTCATTGGCACTTTCTTCTGTATGACAGCAGTGCATCCAGAACTGCTCCTGGATCAGTGACCAAGAGATTGATTCTGCCATTACAATGATTCACAGTTTTAGCTTTTTTATCACAGAGAAATATTACACTAAGAGGGTGACTATCCTACTTACTCTAAAGATGGGATGGAAATGTACAAACTTGGTAGACAAGCAGTTTAAATAAGTTTTCAAAGAAAGCAACTTAAGAACCATCTGAAAAACTCTGGGAATTTTAAGAAACATGATTGAACTGCCTCTGCACCCGTTTTGGAAAGGCATCAATCAAACCGCTTGCCACTATAGCCTGTACCTTGAAAGAACAGGGGGTGACACAGAGAGATCTCATCCGAGTCTGCTTATTGGGAGAAATCAACCAGGAACTTCACAAATTGCTAAAACTCCCTTTTTTACTGTTCCTGTTATCTTGTTGTTTGTATCACCATGTCTGAGAATGAGAAAGAGGAGCTGAAGGATTCTTGTGATGAGCAGCAGATGGGGTGAATAAGTGACCAGCAGCCTGACTGTGGGTACCCCATCATGGAAGATGGGATCAGAGGCTATAGCTCCAATGTGGCTATTAAGCAGGTGACCAACCATTGCTACCAAGATGCCTCTGCCTATGATTGCAAGCTCATGGACTGGAATGAGCCAGCCAGTCAGGCCTGTGGCAAAACAGACCAGGAAAGTGAGTTTCTCTACCTGGAGATGGAAGAACTCTGGAACAAACTGCAGGAACTGACCCAGCTGATGTTAGCCTGAGGGGAAGAAGATCCATCCCAAATTCCCCTGCTACAGGGGGATGATGGCAACAAGCCCGCCAAGCCACTGTGTTGGGGACAACCCACCACTCTAGGTGCTTTAGCTGTGCCTGCCTCAGGAGGTTTGATTCTCACTCATCCTGCACATACAATGATCTGGGTGACCTTGGGCCACTCATGGTTCTGTCAGAGCTCTCTCAGCCTCTCTCATAGGGTGTCTTTCATGGGGAGAAAAGGGGTAGGTGGTTGTATGCTGCTTTGAAACTCCTTTGGGTAGAACTGCACCAAAAAGAATTCTCAAAGAGGCTGTTTACAGCCATGGTTTATTTAAGTCTTGGGGCAAGGGTGATGTGATGTGGCATAGGTGAGCACATGATGGAATTTTCTATGGGACACATTGTTGGGCAATTCCCTGGCAAGATCAGTAGATAGTCGCTGATGGGCTTAGACAAAGGCATTAATGGGTCTAACAGGGTTACATTATGGATTCCTGGGAGCTGGGAACCCACAAGGCTGGATGGGAAAATGAGGGACTTCAGAGCCGGTCAGGTGACTTTGGCTCAAGATGAAAAAGGGTAAATGGTGGGTGCTTGAAGATGTTTAACAGAATGAATAACAAAATTGCACCATGAGGAGTGGTGCAATTGATTATCCCCCACCACAATCCTCTATCCATGTCCACAGAATAAGGACTCCAGGCACTATAAGGCTGTCCCACATATCCCCTCATAGGTGAGGTGATGAGTGAGAAGCTCATAATCTACCATATCAAATACTGCTGTGAGATCAAACATCATGAGCAGCACCAACCCACCCTGATCTGACTGGTGCCAACTCTACCCTAAAGCTTGGTCGAAAGCCAGATTGGAATGGATCAAAGGCGGAAGTTTTTCTAGTATGCTATGAGATGAGAAACACAAGATGCGAGATTGGGCAGTAGCTGACAGGGTCCCTGGATACAATGATAACATCTTCAACAGAGCCCAAACATTATTAATTAAAAGTGGGCTCCCAAAGTTGCTCTTGCGAAAGGAAATCTAATACAAATGGCAAAGGTCATTTATTGCCAAAAGAACAGGGGTACTGATGGTGCTTTTTGCTGATACCCCTCTTCCCCACTCCACATGTGTCTTTGGTCCCACAATGTTCCTGAAACTCTCCTATCCCTAAGAAGCAGCTTATTCCTTTCTTTCATGGGAAAAAAGTGACTCATGGTAGCCTCAAACAGTTTTGCATTCAACTCAGTATGTTCTTTTGAAAGAAGTTTATTTGCTGCAGCTGAATCCAGTCATGATGTCTATTTGCTTTCCCTTCTCCATTGGCTATGGTTTCATCAAACGGCAGCTGGTTAATGAAAGGAAGTGAGTTGTCAGCTGGACTTGGATCCAGGTGCAATGGAGGAATGCCTTGTGACTCCTTGCCATACTTCTGATAGCCTTATAGCAGTTGGAAGCCCAATATATTCTGCCGCCCAATATGTTCATCCTATACCTACAGAGATGAACAGATTTCACCTTTTCCATTCCTTTGCTGTCCTGGAATTTGCCTCTGTGCTGCCTTCCAGTTTTCCTGAATATTGGTTAGCTGTCTAAAACTGAAGGTTGAAGCCAGTTTACTGTTTTCTATCAGTGCTTTTCATGTTGATAGTTTCAGGTACACAGTTCAGCCATGTAGGTAGAAAAGCTAGATTTAAGTCCAGGATCACTTTAGAATTCAAAAAGATTTCCAGGGTATGAAATTTTTGAGCATGAGATCTTAGAAAGGCAGCTTTGACTCTCAAAATTTTATGTGCTGGAAATTCTTAAAGTGTTAAATGCACAATTAGTTGATCTAGCAGGTCTCTTCTTATGTTCTTACGTGCATAGAGATTGTCTGTAGATAAATAATTGCAAAGTTCACCCCAAAATCAGGCTTCTTGCTACCTATTGTTTATTGTGGTGATGCTATCTGAGTTTCAAAGCCAATAACTTCATTTTCACATCTCCTCCACACGTGAACATAAGAAGACTTTATATTTTTTTGGAAAGGATCAAGAAAACTGCCTGGGTTTCTTCCCTGGACTCTCATGTACTTTCAGGACAAAGTTTTCATTCTGCATTTAAATTAATCCCAATGTTACAGCGGTAAAAAGAGATTTATGAAAATAAGAGAACTGCAGCTGACAGTTCTATTAATTCAGCGGAAATAAGATTGACATAATCTTCTTAATAAAAGACGACTTTGATTCATAAGCCACAAACAAATTACATAATATTTCTGTAAAACCTCAGTAGGTTTCTTGACTGCTTATTTTGTAATCAAAAGATCTACTTTGTAAACCATTGTAAACTATTGATAAAGTCACATTCATCCACAAAAGGAGAATGTAATTGAGAAAATGAGTGATGGCAGCCTAAACATCTCCCTCCCTGGTTTGATAAAGACTGTTTACAAACAAAAAGAATTTTGAAAAATGCCTTCAAATCCTTCCTTAGCTCTTGATTTCAAGTAGAGCTTCTATATTACCAAGCATGATTTTCACTCATTAGCCAAACATAAAATACCAATTTTCTACCAAAAGCTTTGGGATTCTCTTCAAACTGCGCTTAATTCTGCTGATTGCTGAACCCTCTGGAGAACTATAGCAAATGCATTAGAAATTAGTTACTGCCATTCCTCCTTACAAATAGGTTATTCATTTTTGGGGATGTTTCACTCATCCACTCCAGTGATGCCCCTGCAAAATCCAGCACAGTTTGCTGATTTACCCCAGTGGCATCTAATAGAAACAGATACAGTTATTGAATGGATTAAAATACTGAAGCCCCCAGGTCTGCATGGAATTTCAGCTGAAATCAATTCAAAATGCTGAATGGTGGGCTCCTTTATTATCAGGCCTGTTTATGCAGATCAACCACTCAGGCAAAATAGGTTTTCCATTACTGTCACAACCGTGCTGGTGGCCTTTGGGAAGGCAAAAATACATTGTGTGTACTATGTTGTCACACTTAGATCATGGGACTTCCTAATTGTACTGTTACACAGCAATCCTTTCCATTCTTGGGAAATTTGATTTTCAGGATCAGGTTGAGAGGTAGAAAAGGGAAGGGAATGAAATCAGCTCTGCCTCAGAAGGAACCACTGTGTCAGGAAAAAGAAAACAGGGATGACTCATGATTGTTATACTTCCACTGCTAGTTCTCTGGAACCAACCAACTTAGATCCCACCCATGGGATCCCTATGGCAGGACCATAATATACCTTCATAGCTCCCTGCCCTTCTCTAGTCAAAGGTCCTCCCCACGTGATGTGTCCCTTGGACTAAATTCTTTTGGATCCCCAACCTGAGTGGAACCCCTTTACCGGTTCTCTCTACCCATGGACTGCTGTCCTATGAAGTATGCTAAAAAAACACAACAACCCTGGATCTTAGATCCAAACTCCATGTTATATTTAAAATGAGATTCCAATGGGGACAGGTATCAGGATTCTAGCTTTGAATTCCCTGTGGGGATTCAGTTCTGAAGTGCTTTTGAGGCCTGATTTAGGCTATGGAATGGTGCAGTGGATATCTCCAGCCTCTCTCCTTGGTGCCTTTTTTCCCCAAACTGAAATACCTCAACTGTTATTTCTTATTTAAAGAGGAAGACTGCACTTGGAAACATATATTGCACAGGCAGATTCCCATTGAGGCTGTTTGAATCAGGATAATGGCCTAGGTGGAAGGCTGGAGACCTTCTTTTCACTAATACCACAGTAGTGAACCAAAATGGATCCCCGTGGCTTGTTAGAATTGAGTTCCCATGAGAAATTCATAGCTATGGTGTAGCTGTAAGTCTTCATGGTGATCATGTGTTAAATGAAATGTGCACCGTGGGTTTTAGGGGGGCACAGAACAAAGTATAGAATAAATTTTGGAATGATGAAGCAACAGAACTGGAGGTACTGTGAGTGCAATCCACATTAAATGACAGAAATCTCTCCCCCCCCCTCCCCGTTCTTAGTTTTAAATTCCTCAACTGAGTTCTGCGCACATTGTACACTTGTAGCCCGCACCTTTGAATATCCAATTTAACAGAGAAATGACTGGCTGTCATGTTCTCTATTATACTATCTTTAACATTAGGGTTCTGATCCTACATTTTGCTTTCTTTGAACCTGGAGGCTTTGCCAGCAATAGATTTGCCACCAGAGTAATTGGAATTGCCACACCAACAGATTAGCTGTGATACTGTTCATTGCCATCTAAGGAAAAGGCATCCTTCATTACTTAGTCCACAGTTCCTTTTCTGAGCAATGTCATGGAAACTGCAATTCTCTTTTGATCGGCAGCCTGGCCTTCTACAGTCTTCCTTATCTGCATTAATATTTTAGTGCTATTTCCCCCCTACTGCCAAGTATTTTTCTTTGGCAAGCTAAGATTGCCTTCCCAACCACTGGCAATAGGAGAGAAAAAGTTTCTTTGATTTAATGTCTTGCTTCCCTTCTCTCTCTCTATTTTTCTCCACCTCCTCATAAATTAAAGGCCATGGCTCAGTGGTAGAGCATCTGCTTGGCCAACAGAAAGTTCTAAGTTCAATCTCTGATATCTTTATCTAAAATAATAGGGTCTTAGGTGATGTGTAAGGCCTGTTCCTAAGATTGCTTGGCAGTGGGCCATGTTCTGAGGCATACAAAGGAACACAGACACAAATTTGTTTGCTATGGAATAAGCCACAGCTTTTATTGCTATGCATATGAGTATCAGTTAACCTGGGGCAGATCCTGCATCCTTATGGCCTGCTGACTGCAAAGGAACCCACCAGCAACCCATCCTGTGGGCACCAACTGATGTACCAGTCAAACTCCCCTTAACCAACAGGCCTGCTGGGCAATGGGAGGGTGTTATGTGTTAGGAGCCCTACTTCCCTTGTCCCCTATTTGGGCTCTTTTGCCACCGACGGTATGAGGCAATAGGATCCCAGCTAGCGAGGCACTGTATCTCAGCATGCACCCAGCCTCTTAAGTAGGCCAAGAAGCTGGAAGAATTTGGAATGTAGGAGTTGGCTCTGCTCCAAAGGATCTGCCCACCCTGCATAACCACCATTGAGCAAGAAGGCATGTGGATCCCCTCCAACCAAACCTGCTCCCACCAATATTCATTAACTAATGTAGCCAGGCAGCACAATATGCATATCATTCAGCCAAGAGTCCATGTCCCACTCTGAGAAGTGAATAGCATCATCTCTGAATGAAGCCAATTCCCTGAAGGATATCTCTGGGTACCCGAGAACAGAAAGATCCCCCTGGCAATATAACTTGGTCAAAAACTTGCACAATTTGCGCTGAGCCAGCTCTATCTTCTTAGGAACAACAGCACCCCATTAAAAATGCCACTCCAGCACAGCAGACCAAAAAAAAGAACCCAATAGTGTTCAAAAATACTCTCTTATTATTTGTATAAGTACATAATCACCTCTGTTGACAAGTTAAGACCAGATACTATGAAAGTGATAGTACCTGAATTGGATTAGGAGAATTAAAGGTGGGCCATCCTGCCAAAGTAAGACATTCGGTACATCTAGCAATACAGACAGCATACCCCCTGACTTCCATGCCAGCAAATGTTCATAGATGCCCTGAGTTCCAAGTCATGTTTCCACCTGGAGATGGCAGCATATTTCTCAGCCCAGCAGAAAATGTTATAGCCAATGATGTGAACCTGGAATAAAGACACATTAAGCAATAGTGTCAGAACAGACATATAGCCAGTAGGCATTAGAATGCCAGTGGCCCAGAGACATGATTTATTCAAGTGCTAGGCCATTGATAGCTTTGTGTCTAAAGGCCCCAATCCTAAAAGAATGCAAGCCATAAATTTCAGGTGACAACCCCAAAGCCCAAAACCTGAGACACAGGATGGAAGTAAATGGAAAACAACAAAAAAATGGAGCTGGGAAAAGAAAGAGACTGGGAGCTGGGAGAAGGTGGTAGTGGCATCTCAGGAGCAGACTGCTTGCTCCACCCTCTGCTGAGTTGGCCTTTGTGCTATAAAAGGCTCTTATTGCCAGTGGTGCACACTTTTGGTGTGCACAAAACTACAGAATTCAAGGGACTCTTGGGTTCTGGATTCAGCCGGAAGACTCTGTAAGGAGCCAAATACCAAGAGATAAGGGATGCTTGGCTGTTGGCTCTTTACCAGACAATCAAGCCAAAGGATTCAGGAAGTGCAGGACTGTTTGAGTAGCATTTTGAATGGATCAAAGTGGCATGACATCTGAAAAAGCTAAGGTAGTGACATGTACCTTCTGTGGCATATTTGTCTTCTTACCTGAGGGTGACGGCTTTTACACATGCAGCAAGTGAACGTTGGTGGCTCTGCTGGAGGAGAATGTGCGAGGATTAGAGGCACACTGGAATACAGTACAACATAAAGAGGAGGGCGAAGAGATCTTGGACAGAACTCATGAAGCACTCTTGAGAGAGTGCAAGAAGAGGGAAAGCCATCGAAACTAACATAGGAGCACCTTATAAATAGAGCACCCAACACAGGAGGGTAATGAATGGAGGTCTGTTAAACATAGGAGTAGAAGAATAAGGAGGAGGTCTGCTCCATTGATGCTCAAAAATCGGTTCCAGGATCTGCCTGAAGATGTTGATTCAGGAACACATGAGCATGGGCAATTCCCCAAGCTGCCATGAAGACCAGGAAACAAGTCAAGGCCCTCCACGGGTGAAAGTTTTGCTAGGTCTGCTCCCATCGGTAGAAAAATATTGGCACTGGTAACTGGGGATTCCCTGCTGAGAGGTGTAGAGGCCAAAGTGTGTAGACCAGACTTGTTGTCTTGAGAGGTCTGCCACCTACATGGTATATACATCAAGGATGTCATGAATGACTGGACAGGCTCATCAAGCCCACAGATCATTAACACATCCTTCTCATCCATGTAGGAACAAATGATACTGTCCAGCACAACATGGAACATATTAAGAAAGAATTTTTGTATCTAGAGGAAAATGTAAAGGACCAAGGAGCGCAGGTTGTATTTTCATCAGTTCTTCCTGTAAGTGGCCATGGCTTAGAAAGAGAGAGGAAAATCATGCAAGAAAATGACTAGCTATGTCACTGGTGTTGTCAGGAAAGGTTTGGTTTTCTGGATCATGGTAAACAATGTAAATATGAGGGGCTACTATCAGGAGATGATATGTACCTCACGAGGGATGGAAAAAGAATTCTTGGGAGAACCCTTGCACACCTGGTTAAGTGGTTTTAAATGAAATCCAAAGAGGGATTGAAATGCAAATTCAGAACATAATGTGATGACCCCTTATAAATAGTCTGTTATCTCAGCATTAGGGACCCTATGTTCATTATCCCTGTGGGATAGGGATTCAAATTATCCACATCCAGGCCAGAGATTTCTTCCAAAATATCATTTTAACAGCTGCAGCTAATATAACAGGTGGCATCAGCGTTCTGGTCCCAGATCAAATATCCCCAATGCTCTTTTGCCCAGAATTCTTATATAATCAGAATAACATACCCCAAATTAAGTCATAATCCAATCAGCCAATTAACAATAAGCATTGTTCAGTTAGCTCATGGTATCATGCCGTTCTCTTGTCTCCCATTTCAGGCCCATGAAGTATCTCACTTTGTACTAAGGTTTTGGAATGCTACCAAGACACCTGTACATACCTAACTCTGTGCAGAGATCAGCCTGAAACAAAATGATGCAGTTAGTTCTCTGTAGGGACAGAAAACTAAAGCTAACAGAAAAAAGCATTACAGAGAGAGACCATAAGTGTCACTCCATGAAGTCCAATTAGTCTGTTTGAGTAAAGTTCATCAAGACTTAGTAGCTAAACAAGATCCATCATGGTCCATACTCAGATGGAATGTTCCCAAATAAGAGCTGGTTGCTACATTGAGTAAAGGAATGGTATACCACCTCTGCTCATCTCATGCCTGGAATGCTCCATGGAATGGGCTGCCATGAGTCACTTGTGACTCAACAGGATCTTTTTCTGCTTCTTGGCTCCAAGTAGTGTAATACCTGCTGACCCCTTGGTTTTACTTATGTACAATTTTGGACTTTTGATAAAGAAGTTTGTCTTCTTCTGCTAAAAAAATGTTCTTCTGCTGAATTAATTCTGTGGGTTCACATAGAGTCCATTAACTATGCCCAGACCAGCATGGGTTTCCTGATTCCATGCAGTAAGACATAGGAAAGAGATACAGGGAAGAGATACTGTTCAGACCAAGATGAAGTAGACATGGAATTTCCAGCTACCAGGAGTAGTCTGAAGTAAACCTTGAAAAACCTTTGTAGTCTACTGGTTATTTTTGTATAATTTTACTTGTTCTTATTGCTCGTCAGTTGCCATAATAAAAGATTTTGTTTGAGTCGACTGGGGAGAAAAAGGCTGGAAGGAAAAGGCTTCTCCAAAGTTGAACCTCAGAACTGACAGCCTAACCATTTCCGCTATTAATGAAAGTCCAGGAAGAGTAGCTGTCAGTATGCAAGTATGATCCCCAAGAGATGCCAGAAAGCCTCAAAACAAATCTTGGTGTCTTGGAGTATAGCTGAGTGGAAGACATTTTTTTTACCATTGTGAGGTAGATCTTGGCTGGGTCTTCAGGATTGCTGTGCCATGTAAGAGGTCTGTCTGTCTGTCTGTCTGTCTGTCTCCTATTAGTGAAATAACTTATCATTCTTAGAGCTGTCTCAGCTTATCCCTTGTCAAGCCAGCACTGGTCCTTTACTTGATCTTGGCATCCTGCTTCCAAAAGAACATAGTCTAACTGCAGGACCCCCAGCATGGAGCCAAACTAGGATGATGAGAACAAGTTAACAGTGACTACACATTTTGAAGTAACAAATAAAGCAGGCAGGCCATAGGCTCAAATAAAATTTGTCACATTACAGGGAGCAGAATGACAGTCATTTGAGTTTTAGCCAATCAGGGTATATTGCTCCAGCACATATAGTTTGCTTGAATTTTTTTGAAGCTTGATGGTGAGTTGCAGCATCCATGAATGTTGGACACACACATATGCACACAATTTTAAATACAGATTAAGTAAAATATATCAGTAAGATAATTCCTTGGTGTGTTCACTATCATTCTGCATGAGAACTCTCAAGAGAACTGGAGCTTTTCCTTAGAACAAGTCCCCAAGTGGCTAGATTTATACTTAACCTAAAGAATGATTGAATGTTAATCTTCCTTGGGATGTGGTTCATTCTCAATCCAGGCAGGTAGAAGTATATATCACTGCCAGTGGGAGATATATTCTCCCAAATGGAGAAGGGGCATGCATTGTATAAATGAGGTGCCAAATGAACAAGCATACCTTGTTTCATTTCTTTTCACATTTTTGCCATTCTCAACTTTTCATTATTGGTTCTGTCGATTTGTACTGTGCATGTATGCTTTATGATGTTCTCAAGCTATCTATATGTTCAGTACCATTGAACACACGACCACATCTGTGTGCTCAGTCAATACACAGTGAGGTACAGCAAGCATGTGCTCATTCACCCCTGCATGCACATGGAGCCAGTGTAGACATGTGTGCCCCCTGCCCATGAGCTAGGATGCTGTTTTCCAAATGTTACTGATTACAAGATGGGAACAAAGATGCCCTTATTTTCTCCAAGCAAAGGCACAGGACATCACAGAACATATTGAAGGGCTAGTGCGGGCTTCCTCGAGCAGGTTCATGAAACCCTGGGGTTTCCTGATGGCCCTTTAAGGATTTTCTGAACGGGATGGAGTTAATTAATTTATATATATGTTTAAAAATTGTGAAAACATTTATTGGGTGATATGACCATATATGGTCATGTTGACCCACCCTCTCCTCCCCAAATGGCCAATGAAGGTGGGCATGTCCACAGCTGTGCTTCCCAGTCACATTCTGCACAATCATGTAACTTCCGGTGGTTACTCAAAGCCTGAAGAATGTTTCAAAAGTAAAATAATTGAGAAAGGCTGGGCTAGTGTGTCATTTATATGCATGATTCATAATACAAAAACAGCAATTAAAAGGTGAACAATTTATGGGGGGGGGAATCTGGATATGGAAATAAAAATGAGATAAAATTAAGAAACATGGGGCCATTTCGCACGGCTTCAAAGTAGCAGAATGGTTGCTATTTGGAAACGCTACTAATTTGCCATAACCCACGACGTCGTAGACAATCTGCAACAATCCTGAAACCAATCAGCAAAAAGCGCTTCGTTGTGGCGCTTTCAGGGGAATCCAGAAAAGTGGATTCACCCTCCGGATAGCAATACACTCCTGCAACCAATCTGCAACAGTAGCGCTAAAGACCTGTGCGTTACCATTGTTGCTGGTTCTTCAAAGTCCCTCCCCCTGGCTCTTTCCTCCAAACTTCCGGCGAAGCGATCGCCATTTTTTTTTCTCCGAGCGAGCGGGGATAAACGCACCGGCGAGCCTCTTTCTGTTTAGAGGCTTCCCTGGCTTCAGTCCTTCACCTTTAGTCACTAAGCACAAACCACTGAAAAGCCCGTTTGCTGAAATAAAGTCCCTTTATTTTTTACAAATAAATTCAGCCGAAAATGGGGCCCGTGAGAGGGGGGGGGGATTTTTTTTTATCACTCGAGGCAGCGTGCAAACGATCATACAATCAAACAACAGCTCACATTAGGCAGCTGGATGGGTCTCTCCGTAGCAACGAATCTACCTAGATTCGTTGCTATGGGTCGTTTTTTTTTTTTTAAACCTTTCTTAAAGGGAAAGGGGCTGTTTGGGAGCATGCTAACGGCTGCCCATTGGCTGCTTGACGGCCAGGGGCGGGACGAGCTTGGCAATAGCGCTTCCTTTCTAGCGATTTCTGCCGAGACCGGAAGCCTGTGGGAAACGCTAAAAAATGCAACTGATTCCACTACAAAGGCAGGTATGCATAACGACGAATTCCACTATTTTAAATGGCGATTTTTCATTCCGCAAACAATTTGCAACAAAGATCCCTGTGTGAAAAGGCCCATGGTATTGATGCACCCAAATGAAAGAGCAAAATCAAACCAGGGTTTGGCCCAGCAGCTCTGAGATATTTGAACTTTTCCTTCATGAGACCTCCTGCAGGAAAACATAGCACAGATCCAGTGTCAAGTTTGCATGGCATAATAGTTGTTTGGGACTTTTCAGTGGAAAGGCAAACTAATTTAGCTGTCCTTCCTTTACTAAGCTGAGAAAGCTAGAGCTTTCTACCTCTGATTAAGAACTTTGGCTGTTGGTGTGATACATATATATCAAAACTCACCAAAGAAAGCCATGCATAGTGACATTTGTTTATTTGAATTATTCTAGCCTTGGTATAACGGCATCTCTCTTTGACATGCATATGTTTAGCTCTTGCATTGGAAATACAAGAACATATTGTTTGCCATATTGCTGTAACTAGGGACTGGCCAGTACCAGTTGCTCAAGCCGTTGCAGTATGCTAGAGACAGATTTAGCATGACTTACTAGTCTTCTGTAAAAATATCCACAAATAAGGAGCACACATGTTTGGGGTAAATATTTTGATGACATTTCTCTTGAGTGACTCTTTAAATGACTTGTTCTTAGCCTAATGTGTCAGCAGCAATAAAGGATAGCTCTCAAGTTTACTGACATGCCAATAACCGGTATGGCTAGAGTATATAATAGCATTGATATTACACAAACTGGAAGGTCATGTTTATTGATAGCAATGTAGAATGCTCATGTATTCTCTTTATCTGGCCATAAATTTCCAAAGTAAGATTGGGAATTGCACCTTTATATTCAGGGGGGAGGGGGGTTAACTGAGTTTGGGATGGTCCTACACTGGGGATGTGGGACTAGTTCAGGGGAGGGTGGTATATAAATATAATAAATAAATACATAAATAAATAAAGCATGACCCTTCTTTCCATATTATATTGGCAATAATTTCAGTTCTTCCTTGCACTGTTCTATGTCCAGAAATCTTACAGTTCTTGATGAGTATTTTTTTGGTTTGGCAGATTTGTCCACTGTTATGGGGAGAGTAAAATTTCTTCAAAAAGGATGAGATGACTCAACAAGAATTCTAAGAATAATAAGCTTCACTGATTATTAACGAATTAGAAGAAAAGCCCGGGGTGTTCAGGAATGCACTGGGTGCTGGGTAGGGGCTTGGGGGGAGGACATAAAGGGAGAAGGCACAGAGAGGCCTTTTTCTGAACTCAGCAGAGGCAGGGGAGTTAAAGAGCCAGCCAGTATTTCTCTCCATCGGGAGAGGTGTGGGCTGGCTACCTGGACCCTGTGCCACCCTTGCAGGGTGCAGAGAGGCTTCTGTATTCACCCTGAAGGGGAGGGGGTCTTAAAGAGCTGGCCAACATCTCTCCCCATTGGACAAGTGCTGGCTGGCTCCTTGGTCCAAGTGGCACCCCTAAAGGGTGCAGTGATGCTTTTCTCTGCACACTTCAGGGGGGACTAAAAGAGCCAGGCAGTGCCTCTATCAGGAGAGGTGCTGGTCAGTTCCTTGGTCCCCACACCAACCCTGCAGGGTGAATAAAGTCTTCTCTCTAAACCCTGGGGTGGGAATTAAAGAGCCGGACAGAGTCTCTCCCCATTGGGAGAGGCATTGGCCAGCTCCTTGGCCCCCATGCTGCCTCTGTAGGAGACAGAGAGGGTTCTGTCTGAACCCAGCAATGGAAGGGGACAAAGAGTTGGTCAGCATTTCTCCCCATCAAGAGAGGCCCTGGCCCTGGCAATGCTCCTGTAAGGCCCTGGCAATGCCCATGGAGGGCACAGCTCCTGGAGGTAGGGAAGTGAGCAGTGCCTCTCCCCATTGTGAGAGGTGCTATCCAGATCCTTGGATCTGGATCATCAAACATTTGAAAGGATACTGGCAGGCATGGCTCACTTTGGAGTCTTTTGAATGTTCAGCACATTGTAGGAAGCACCAATCACTCTTTATAAATATAAAGGACAGGAATATGTATGTTTATTCGGTCAATTGACCCATATACATAATACATCTATAAAAACTGCAATCAAAACAATGCATTGTTGGAAACAATTGTAGGTTGGGGGGGGGGAAGGGTTATAACATGTAAAGGAGAAGAAGGAGGAAGAAACCTCAGAGAAGTTAACTGCAGGGACAAGGAATCTTCTTGAACAGTCCATTAACCCAAGTGATAAAATGGCCTATCCATTACCTATCCATTACTTTCGTTCGGACATACTTCTCAATCTAATTCTAGTTGAGATGTAAAGAAATTTGGCTACCATGTTAGAAATAAGTGGGTCTTTGTCCCTTAGGACAGGAATATGTATGTGGGTGGAGAGAGCTATTGTAAAAGGGATGCATAGATTTGTCAGTTTTTATTGTATGGGGTAGTTCATTAGTGCATCAGGATCTTTCCCTCCATAAATTATTTTCATTAATATTTGAATTCTACTGAATTTTAGTTGTCTATCTTCTACACACTTTGTACCTATAACTTTTAGTGTTCAAGATGTTTCCTATGAATTTTAATAGCACCTGATGGTATATTTGATTCTCATTTGTATAATTAATTATTAAATCTTTTTGAAGAAAAGGCATGTCACCATCCCGGTCTGACTGCATAGGCATTTCCTTCAAACCCTCTCAATTTATTTCAAAATGGAAATAAATCCTCTGGCAGAATCCCCCTGGAATTTCTGCCATGTAAATGCTTGTCCTGTGATGCTGCCCAGATGCCTGCTTTTGACATCTCAGGGTTGCATCCTGTTGTTTAGTTTATTACAGCTAGCTTCCCACACCTCCTTTTTTCTTCCTGCCTCTCTCTCATGCACACTTAGACCGTTTACGCACTGGTGGTTTTATGCTGGGCTGCAGGCTGGAGGTTTAGTTATGGCAAATTGCCCCACCTCTTTCTGCACCCACACGGGGGAGCATTTGGCCTGCTGCACCTCATCCGGCCCGGATTTGTGCTCCTGTACGGGAGCTGGGGCAGTGAAGTTTCCAGTGCCTAAATGGTCTTAGTCTCCCCTTTGTAGTTAGGTTACCTGTAGTGTTTTGTCGTCCTTTGAAATGCATTTTGTCACTTTCCCAAGGGAGGGGGGAAGATGAGTTCTCCTGTTTTATATACACAGCCCAGGGGCCAAGAGCCTCAGTTCTGTCTATGCATTTGTACCAGATGTCTTCATTCCTTAATAAAGAAACTTCCTTATACAGAAGTTTGGCTTATTGGGAAATTGAGTAATCTGACATCCTCCACCTTCCAATAGCATTTATTTTCTAATTTACAATCCTTATGATAGAACTTGAGCAATCATTCTGAGTCATCAACACAGCAAAAGCGTGATCAGCATGAAAAGCTATATACACATTAGGGGGGGGGGGGGAACCAAACAAACCACTATTTCAAACCAGCATAGCAGGCATCTATATTAATATCAGTCAAAATTCATCTTTCAGTTCACCGGTTCAAACATCATTATCAAATTAAAGAATGGCTTCTATACCGCCCCCCCCCCCAAATAAATCAGTTGGAAATTTCCCTACTAATCAAAGTTTGCTTTCCTGGGCTACTATATGCTTGTTAGAAGATAGGCTTCTCTGTAGCTCTGTTTTTGTTCCTCTCTGCCTTTAACTGATGCTCCAATGTCTCTACTTTCTTTTTCTCCTAAAGCATTTTTAGGCCTTTTGGAGGGTTCCCAACAGGTATTTAATTTACCAAGTGACATTTTTCTGTATATCAAGGGATCACCCCTCCCCTTGTCTGTGAATAATCATTCAACCATCAAGTCTGGTATCAGATGAAGTGATAATGATTTAGAAGCCTCTGAATACTAGCCATTTGGGGACAGCAGCAAAGGAAGGGTTAAAGCCTTTATGCCCCCCTCTTTGGATGTCCTGAAATCTGTTTGGCCAGTATTTGAACATGAGATGGGACTGAATAGACATTTAGTCAAATCCATCAGGACTCTTATGTTATGCAACACTGATGAATACAAGTTTACAGAATTGACCAGAGCCATGCAATTTAGTTTTCTATCCCTATAATGAATGCCCTCCTTTAAGCACACAACCTGTCTTCTATCTTGTCTTCATCTTCAGGAAGCTGAATCGCCATTTGAGAAACCAGCAGAAATTCTTAAATTACAGTGAAATGTAATTATTTTTGATTGTAAGTGTTTTGAGGCAGCCTAAACAATAATAAACAGTGGACAAAGAAAGGATAATTTTAGACCCAATCATGTTATAAAATAGAAAAGATTGCACAGGAAGTGGAAATGTCCAAAGTGAATGTACCAATCTTTTCATAGCATCAGGTTTCCTATTCTGTTAAAACAGCTACCAGTATTTGCCTTTGGCATCTCACCACCTCCACCTCTCCTGTCATGGGGTGACTTGCAAAGGGAGAAAAAAGTGACATTCTTAGAAATGTGGGGAGGAAAGAACTCTTACTTGATTAAAGTGCATCTGTGGCAAGTATTTGTCTTTCACATTTTCATAATTCTTTTCACTGTTTTACCTAAGCAAATAGATCTGTGAAGTAGGCTAGTCATTGGCTCAGGGTCACCCAATAAAACTGATAGCAGACTGAAGTTCTGAAATTCCTTAGCTCCAGAGAACAATAGTCATCAGGGTTTATTTCCTCCTGCCCTTCCTCCAAGAAGCTCAATGTGGTCACATACTTCTCACAATAACCACATGACAGAGGGTAAACTGAAAGTAACTGGCTCAAGTAATCCCAATGATCTTTTTGGATAGCATCTAACAAGAATGTAAGGATTTGAATCTGGCTTTTTTAAGGAATGTCTAGCACTCTAACCACATCAACATATTGGCTCATCTACCCAAAATAGCTTCCCATTTTTTTCCAGGGCTGTAGCTTATTAGTTAGGATGAATGCATAGCATCCGTATTCTAAAAGTTTCCTTTGCAACATGTTCCAATCTTGATTTAACTAGAATAATTCCTGATATTAATTTTGAACTTTGAATCTGTGCCGTTTGCATGTGCTTTTAATTCATAAAAGCATGAAGTGACCAGCTGCAACATGATGGTGATGTTATCCATTCAGTCATGTCGGACCCTCGGCAATTCTATAGGAAAGTTTTCACCATACATTTCTGTCAATGACTGCTTCTTTTAGTTGGTTCATGGTCATCCCTGTATCGGCTTTGATCGTGTCAAGCCAACGGATCCTTTGGCGACCACGTTTCCTTTTGCCTCTGACCAAGCTGAACATTAATGATTTTTCTAATGAGTTTGATCGCATTATGTGTCCAAAGTAAGTGAGCGTTAGCCATAATATCTTGCCTTCTCATGACATTGTTGGTTTGCTCCTCTCTAAAACTGTCTTGTTGGTAACTTTGGCTATCCAGGGTATTCGCAGCATTCGTCTCCAACACCATAATTTGAAAGCATCTATTTTACTCCTGCCTTCTTTCTTCATGGTCCAACTTTCGTATCTATAGGTTGTTGTGGGGAAGACAACCGGTGCTGTGTATTAAGGCTGATATCTTTGATTTTCCATATTCAGTTCATGCTTAACATTGTGTTCCAGCCCACTGTTATTCACCATTTGCCACTACCACTGCCTGGCCGTCTGTGGGTGGCATAGCTGCTGCCTCTTCTGGCACCACTGACATTGCCTCGGCCTGCACTGGCACCACTGCCACAGCCTACACCAGCACTGCTTCCTTGGCCTCCACCTATACATTGGCTTCCTCCACCATTGTTTCAGCCTACGCTGGTGACATGGCTGCTACCTAAGCCATGGCCTCAGCCTCCACCATTGGCCATCATCATGTTGGCCTCCTCTATGCCTCTTTGAGAGTACTACCTGGGTCTGTACTTTGGACATCATGTCCATACCCATTTCCATCCCAGGGGGTGTGCTAGAATATGTGTTTCCACATCAAAAACATTTGCTGTTTTGAGGTCATGATAACGTTTGCAGGTTAGACTTGCCCTCCTCTCAGTGTCTTGTTTTCTCTCAAGCTCAGCCCCCCCCAAAAAAAAGAATTGACAAAATTAGACAGTGAACTGTCTATGTTCATCGCATTAGTGAATTCTTAGTAGTTAGTATATGTTAGGGAGTTGCTGGGATTAGTAGTTCTCTTGGTATCAAGCAGTATAGTGGAGCAATAAATACTGAACTTATTGTATTGTGTTCAGTTGTGGGGGGACAAGTATTGAGGATAAAGGATACCTAATCATTGCCCTTGCCACAGAGCTGAGGGCAAAATGTTTAATGGGGCCAAAGTAAAGGCTCTGAAGAATTGAGGAAATTCTAAGGCAAAGAGAGCCTGATATGGATGGACCAGGTAAGCCCAAACTTGTCATGTCTTAGAACCTAAGGGGATAGACCACCAAAGAAGTCCAGAGTAACTATGTGAAGTCAGGAAATGGGAAACTACCTCTTAACATCTCCTGCTTTGAAAACCTGATGCTTTGAAAACCTAATTCAGCTGCAACTTAACATCATTTTTCACTATTACCACAGTATAGAGATAGTTTACTGGAATGAACTTTTGGACATGCTTCATTGCTGCTGGACGAATGTTAGCCTGAGCTCTATCCATCTGCAGGGTTGTGTTCCTGATTCCCTCTGCAGGTCAGAACAGCTGGCTCAGACTTAAATCTGCCCCAGAATCACAATTCATGGTCAGTTATTCCTCTGCCTTTGGAAAGGTTATATTGCAAGTTTGAAGGAACAGAAGTAGCAGGGAGGGAGATGGCATTGGCTAAAGTTGGCAGTCTGAGACTGGCAGCCAACAGGAAATTCACCTTGGGGATGTGTGCTCTCCAGCAACATTGAGGCATTTCCTGTGGCAATGCCATTGATCACATTAGAAGTGACCTCTCAGCATGGTTACAATGTCAGTCACCCCCACCCCTCCATTTACCCTGCTTCCCAGAACCAACAGAGGGGCGGGAGACCTCCATCCAGTTTGGTGAGAGAGCCAATTTGGTGTAGTGGTTAGGAGTGCGGACTTCTAATCTGGCATGCCAGGTTCGATTCTGCGCTCCCCCACATGCAGCCAGCTGGGTGACCTTGGGCTCGCCACAGCACTGATAAAACTATTCTGACCAGGCAGTGATATCAGTCCTCCCTCAGCCTCACCCACCCCACAGGGTGTTTGTTGTGGGGAGAGGAACGGGAAGGCGACTGTAAGCCGCTTTGAGCCTCCTTCGGGTAGGGAAAAGCAGCATATAGGAACCAACTCTTCTTCTTCTTCATCATCCACAGTGGAAGACTACCCTTCCTAGCATTGGGGCAATCACTTGTTAGTGTATGTGTGTGCTTCCACGTGCAGGCCCATTTTTGCAAGCATTAAATACTAAGAAATGACTCTCTGGTATTTTCATGTGGTCCATGGACATGCAAAAATATGAGCCACTCAGTGAAAGGACATTGAATGGGCCTAGCCAGTGGCTCCTGTGACCTAGTATATCCATCCAGAATATATTCCCAAATCCTCTGCAATACATAATCAGCTGTTCGACACAGAAAACTATTGCCTGAAAATATAACTTATTTACAGAACTGCTTTTTAGTGACCATATTCCAGGAAAATAAAAATATCTGCTGAAATGCTCTAAGTATGTTAATAAAGCAGGCCAAAATTGATTTGGAGCAGCAGTAAATTACAGAAATGAAAAAGACATGCAGGAAACTTTAAATTGGATTGAGTGCAGAGAGGTGGCCAGGGAAATGAGAGGACAAAGTTGTTAAGGTTTGTCCGGCAATGTCAATGTTTAGCATTACCCTTCAGTTTATGTTTAATTTTACACCATTCAATAAAAAATCTATTCTTCTTGATGGGTGAATAAATACTGTAACTATGTCATTTTTCTTGATTTGCTGGTCTTGCTTTTTCACTCTGTTCTCTTTAATCTTTATTGAGTGGCACATTAAGAGTTTGAGACTCTCACTTTGTCCTTGTGGCCCTTGCAATTTGGTCAGGAAAATCGATATGCTGTAACTAAAGAGACTTTACTAGCTTCTGCTTGCAAAATAAGCCAGCCCAAGCAATGACGATTGCATTTATAATTGGCTACATTATGGAAGTTAACCTGAATGGGCAGTTATTGAAATTCATGTAGAGGAGCCCCTCTGCAAGATTGCAACTAGGGCTACCCCTAGTGCCTGACCTAGCTGGTGTGGGCTGGCTCCCTCTTGTGGAGGATGCCAAATGGGAGGTGAGGAGGGAGTGTCCCAGTCTGAGTCATCATCTTCCTTCTCCCCCTCTTTCACTAGCATGGGGTCGGCCTCCAGTGTGGGACTGAGGTTCAATGCCCACCCTGCTAACCAATGGCTATTTCATCCAATTTAGGATGAAAAGTGGACAAAATAGCATATTATGTCACTTTAGATTGGATGTGATTATAGCTTGATTAATAGGGTCCAATTGTTGAGATTCTATCTGGCTAGGACTAGCTCTCTATGTCTGACCAACATCTTTTCCTGCAAAATAGTCAGAATGTGTAAAGCTCTCTTCCCAAGCCTCTGCATTTCCTGGCTCCATAACTTTTTCCTCCATTGGTCTTCTTCGCTGATGCCTAAGCTGTGCCATGCAAGTGGTCTCAATTTAACTCCTTTGCATTATGGTTTAATCCACAGTTTCAGTTCTCCACTTTTTGCTGTTGATTTTTGCTGGAGATCCGTGCATATTCTTTATGCTTTTTGTTGTAGATCTGTGTGTATTCTTTAGGCAAGCAGTACAGTTTGGAAGCATACAACATCTGTCATTTGTACATTTGTACATTTGTCATTCGTATAGGTACCAGAATGCTGATTTAATGGCACCAAAATATGATTTAGAAGGATAATTCAATCTGAGAAAATGCATCCAGGTCCAGTTTGCACAAGGGAGAAACAACATTGGCATGGAGGCTCTCAGGTAGAAACAGAAGAGAATTGAAAACAAAACCCATTCTCTGCAGGACTGATCTAACATTGGTTCCTAAACTCTGGCCCTTTTCCATTTGGATTTGTATGGCCAACTTCTCTGGGTCCCTGATTGCCCAAGCTCTAGCACTGACAGGTGCCTGAGTGGCTCATTCCCTGACTCTGGATATCTAAACCACACAAACAAGCTGTGCTTTCGTAATAGTAGGGGAAAGGACTTGGAATCGAAGCATGGACAGTTGAACACCTGCTGAGCTGGTAACAAATGGAAGGTTTTGTGTTGGGCAAGTATTTGCAAGGCAGTATATGGCAAAGCAAGCAAGGTAACTTCTTGAGGCTAAAGAAAGAGGGAAGAGCTGCTAGCAACAGTTGCTAATAACTGTATGTTTAGCTTGACTTCTGAAACAGAGATTCTCCCATGGAGCATTCCTGTTGTTCCTACTGTACTGTCTTTGTTTGAAGGTAAAAAGGGATTCGGCACATGCTGTGAATAAAATGGAAGTGGAGGAGTAAGAGCTTCTTGTGAGGGCATTCTTGTCTATCGCAGGGATTGGCTGGCTTAATGTTTTGAGAAGTTGTGAGAGATGCTCCCATTTCAGGTCCTCATTTTGCTTTTCACCACAACACCGCCCAGTTAAGTGAAGGTGAATTGCTCTGGAATCCTTAGCTAAGCACAGAACACCAACCTGTAATAGCCACAGTGGTGGACACTGTTCTGTCTGTAGGCCAGCTGAAGACCGAGCCTGAGGTCCAAAGCAGGATTGTAAGCCTGCAGTGCAATTGAGCAATGTGTGGCAGTGAAACTGACCAATGGCATGCACTGGTAGGAAGAACTACTGTGTAGCTGGTGTATGTAAGTGTATATAAGTTGGGGTTGGTTGTGCCCTTCTAGAGATCATTACATCCTCTGGAAACAAATTCTGCATCTTAATCACTCTTTGTGTAATCACTCTGTTGTCCATCTTGAATCTACTGCCCACCAGCTTCATTGGATTCACTTGAGTTCTAGTCTTTTGAATATGTTCTGCCACTTTGACAGGTGCAATGCAATATTCTTTACTTTTGGCATGATCTGGCTGGCAAGAAATCTGGCAGCTAGAATACTGTACATGAGGAAAGGGAGGGCAATGGACAGGTGTGTCACACCAGGGAAGGAGAATGAGAACATAGATTGTGACTCACAGTGACCCCACCTCCAAACAAAAGCATATCACAAACGTAATGCCATGTTCCATCATTCGTAATGTCATGGATGTACTTGCTAGTATGAAAGCTAGCATGATTTGATGGTTAAGAGTAGTGGACTCTAATCTGGAGAGCCCAGTTTGATTCCCCACTCTTCCTCCACATGAAGCCTGATGGGTGACCCTGGACCAATCACAATTCTCTCAAAGTTCTCTCAGCCCCGCCTACCTCACAATGTGCCTCTTGTGGGAAGGGAAAGGGAAGGGAATTCTAAGCTGCTTTGAGACTCCTTAATTTAAAGCGGGGTATAAAACCACCACAGAAGAGCAAAATTCAGTACGAGTATCTCAACTTCCATTCATGGGAGGGTGGGATCCCAAACATTTCTAGCCCTCAGCACTGCAAAGAACAGCCTAGAAGTGTGTTGGTGACAGTAGCTCATGAAAATAAATAAATCAGAAGCTGTGGGGAGGGGCAGGTGGTGGTTGGGTGCCCTAAATATAACCTTATGCACAAGTCAATACAAGATGTCTGCAGCATTACAGCTTCGCGAAAGGGAGGGAAGATTTTGCTTGTATTGTATTTCAGTGCTATTTATTGAGGAATGGATGAGATACTGTCAGATATGCCAAAGATATTCACACTCAAGGGCTGAAAGCTCGATGGCTTTCTTCACTGAGTTACTTCACAAGCCTGTTTCTGAAAACTGAATGTGATAGTGATGATTGCATTCAGATATTCAGATATATACCAAAAGGGATAATAGTCTGGATAGCAAAACATTTCGGGGTGGGGATATGTCTGACAAGCATAAATGCTTCAGTCTCCCTGAAGCATGTCCATATCTCACACTGACTATCTTGAAAGCAGCTGGCTGATTTAGGGAGCAATCATAACAGCTCCACACAGATATAAGTCCCATTTTATTCAATGGGGTTTTCCCCCCATGAAAGTTTAGGATTGCAGCCTTAGTTACCTTAGAACTGTCCATGGTTCTACAAGCATGTCCTTCTAGCTTAACAGTTAGAATAGTTGAACATACTATGACCTCCTGGAAGCCCAGCTAATAATTGTAGGTTGATGAATTGCAAGTGCAACTTTGAAACTGAGCACAGCTGATCCCCCCCTGAAGATCGATTGGTAGATTGCTCAGCAAGTAATGCTATTCAAATATCTAATTTTTTAAAAAAAAAATTGTGGATCTACTAGGGATTTTATTTTCAAATGAAATGAGAAACATCAGAAATATACTGTATACCTTCTGGATTTCACACTAATTTCTATCCAAAATGAAACAATCCATATTGCTTAATCTAAAGCTAGAAGAAAGCAGATGAGTTCCCATGGAGTTCTCAGAGATTGTTTGGGAGGAAGGGAGCAGTCTCATCTGGTGATTAACCAGTTCCAGAATTCCATCTATTTGTCGGACTTGAGTTGTGTTCACAAAGAAACAGAAGCTGGGATTTTCCTTCTGAAGGAAGGGGAAAGAAAGGTAATACATTAAATGAACAGGTTTTGAATAGCTCTTGAATTGTGAGACTATGGTCTTCACGGTTATGGTTTGAAAAAAAATCTGCTAACAGCCTGACTCTCAGTGGGTATGTGGGACACTTCCCTGTTCTGACACTACTTGGTCAGGACCCCCAGCACCCCCTGCAAACACACATACACACAAACATGACTTTCTTCTCTTCCTCCCACTCCCCCCAACCTCTTGGTTTCCTGACCTCCTCCTTGGTTCCGCCCTCCTCCCTCAGTCACAAATACACACACACAGAAACAAAGAGACTCCCGCCTCCCATTTCCCACCCCTTAACTCTTGGTTTTCCAGTCTCCTCCCCTTCCTCCCCTCTCTCCCTCCCAAGCAAACACACACACAGAGACTCCATTCCCTTTCCCCTTCCCATTTACCTTTTTACCTTGGGGTTGCCCTGACAGCTTCCTCTGCCCCCACTGGTGTTTTAGATGCCAGCTGGGCTCCATGGGGAGTGGGGTGGCCTCTATCTCACAGGTAGCATGGCTGCTTCCTCATTCCCCACTGACATCACAGGGGCTGGCTGGGCCCCCGGGAGACAGTGCGGCCTCTGCCTTGGCCTTTGAGGAGCCATAGTCCCTTGAGCAGGAAGAAGAAGAAGAAGAGTTGGTTCTTATATGCCGCTTTTCCTTACCTGAAGGAGGCTCAAAGCGGCTTACAGTCGTCTTCCCATTCCTCTCCCCACAACAGACACCCTGTGGGGTGGGTGAGGCTGAGCGAGCCCTGATATCACCGCTCGGTCAGAACAGCTTTATCAGAGCTGTGGCGAGCCCAAGGTCACCCAGCTGGTTGCATGTGGGGGAGCGCAGAATCGAACCCGGCATGCCAGATTAGAAGAAGAAGAAGAAGAAGAGTTGGTTCTTATATGCCGCTTTTCCCTACCCGAAGGAGGCTCAAAGCGGCTTACAGTCGCCTTCCCATTCCTCTTCCCACAGCAGACACCCTGTGGGGTGGGTGAGGCTGAGAGAGCGCTGATATCACTGCTCGGTCAGAACAGTTTTATCAGTGCCGTGGCGAGCCCAAGGTCACCCAGCTGGTTGCATGTGGGGGAGCGCAGAATCGAACCCGGCATGCCAGATTAGAAGTCCGCACTCCTAACCACTACACCAAACTGGACTATGGATATCATGTTCATATTCATATCCGTTGGATGAGGCACGCCAGATGATGTGTCCCACATCAATAAAGCTTATGCTCATCACAAAGACCTTCCTCTTTTTTCTTGAGCCAGGTATTTCAGGCATTTGTATTCATGATTCATTCTCAATTGGCAATTATTGTATTTGCATTCGTACAATTGGCAGCATTCATAAGCAACAACCAGTAGCTGTTGTTAGTATATCCTCAGAACTTAAGTGAATCGTGTGTGGTCATTGGGCACTGTAGTTATTATTTTGATACTGTATCCAGCTATAAAATAAATAGAAATAAGACAAAATTATTCTACAGGGAGAGACTGCTGAGTTGAAGAATGAGATCAGCTATGTGACAAATTTTGAAGTTAATCCAGAAAAAGTTAACTGTCTCGGTATATATAGATAGGCGTAGGCAATTGGCTTCAAGATTAAAAGTAGAATTAAAAGTTTCAGGGCATCTTGGGATCTTTTACAAAACAAACCACATCTTATTGGTCAGTGGAAAAAGGAAATCAGGATGACAAAGAGCATGGTAATTGGATGCAGTCAAAATAGACATTGGCCAGTACATTGCACAGCTGAGGGAAGCTGAGAAGGCAAGATGGGATCAAGGACTGTGGCAACAGCTGAGCCATGGGACTGCCAAGAATCAGATAGGACTGAATGTCTGATAACAACAACAACAACCCAAAGACTTGTTTAATCTGGAATCTGAAATAGGACAGACTTTCCTGTATGGTAAAATGGATGCAAACATTTGATATTACTATTTCAAGTGAGGATTGGGAGCATTGATGGTGTAAAACTGTTAAGTTGACAAAATGTCAAATATTGTGGGAGAACTGGTATAAAATATTTTATAGATGATATCTAACACTGAAAGTAATAAGTAAAATGTCTAGTCAATTTGATGACAAATGTTAGATATGTTGTAAGACTACTGGTTCCTTTTTTTTTTTACAAGTGATGGAAATGTAATGTTATTTTAAAATTCTGGATTAAAGTTCATGATAAATTATATCCTTATCCATGGTTCCTCTATATATTTGTGATACAGCCTGGGGGGTGGGACGTGTCTGGCTGTCCAGGTTGGAATAGGGCCAATCAGGGTGCAGCTGGCTACACCCTGATTGGCCCTGCCCCTGCAGCTCCCGCTTTCTGTCCCTGGACTCTAGCCTCTTTGCTCTCAGACACACCTCAGTGCCTTGAGCCAGCAGCAGGTAAGGGGACAGGGCCCAGGGGAAAGGGTCGTGGCGGAAGGCTTGCTAACAAGGGCCTCTTGGCCTGCTAGGCTGGGCCTACTCACGAGGGCCTCCTGGCCTGCTGACTGCCTGCTAAGGAGCTCTGCCTTGGGCCTACTAATGAGCTGGCCAGCCCCCACCTTAAGCTGCCTGGCCAGGGACCAGGGGAGGGGGCCCTTTCAAGGCCCATTCTTAGGAATGGGCTTTGAAGCTAGTACTGTTTATAAATGCAAATTCACTTTGGATCCAAAAATATGTTTCTAAGTGTTTTTCCTACAGCGTTACCAAAACAAGGAAAATAATTCTTTTTGCATGCAACTACAACTGCAAGACTGTAAATTGTTTTATGTTGGAAACAGCAAGAAACCCTATATATGGGTGGGGGAAATCAGAGGACTTATTGTTATGGCTAAAGTGACTAATTTGGTTAATCAGAGATCACCAGAAGAATTTCAAAACTGTAAAGGTAAAGGTATCCCCTGTGCAAGCACCGAGTCATGTCTGACCCTTGGGGTACTCATTTTACCAACCTCAGAAGGATGGAAGGCTGAGTCAACCTTGAGCCGGCTGCTGGGATTGAACTCCCAGCCTCATGGGCAAAGCTTTCAGACAGCTGCCTTACCACTCTGCGCCACAAGAGGCTCTTTTCAAAACTGTTGGGATGGTTATATGAATGTGTTGTAACTTTCTTTTCTTTCTATGCAATTCTTTCTAATGTTTAAAATTAAAAATAAATTTTGTATATAATTTTTTTTTCATTATTGCCTCTTCAGAATCCCACTCACGGTGGTTTACAATTTAAAAATCCAGCCACTGTTGAGAAGGAATGTTTAAACCTGTTAGTGTGCCAAAAATAGAGATACCAGCAGACTGGACTGACAATATATTCTTTTTCTTCAGTTTAGAGGCTGGTCAAGAAACGCACAAAACACTATTGCTTTGCTACATTGTGGACTCAGTTTGGAACTGAAGCCCTTCTGAAGTGTCAAGTTTTTCAGAGAGTGCAGGATATTGCAGTAGAGTTCTGCGAAAACAAGCTTGTAAGCCTCTTGACTGTTTTTTAAACCTCAGGCACAAACTGATACAAGTGTTCTCACTCCTTTACTGGCTTATTATGTCCTTTTCAGTCCTTGAGCACTTCTGAGGAATAGTTTAGGACAGCACAAAAATAAAAGTGAAACAGAGAAAGGAAAAAAAATGCATAGTGACTCTCTGGATCTGCTCTGCTTCCAAGAAAAGCAATGAATATATGGGATGCTATGCAGCTGTACTCCAACAAGGACCTGTGGGCTGAGTGATGGTTGAGGAACGTGGCATGGAGGCTCAGCACTCCCCATGGCTTCCCACCTTGCTGCTGAGTGAGATCAAGCTGAGCCCCAAACACAATACCTGCACTGTAAAGGCTTGCCTTGGATATGTCCAAATAGTGCATAGCTAGGAAGTAAGACTCAGCATAGGCTACATCAATCACCTCCACTCAGGCTTGCCACCATTTCTCTAAGGCTGCCAACTTTCAGGCAGTGTTTGGAGATTTCCTGGGATTACAGCTGATCTCTAGATAACAGAGATCTGATTCCATGGAGAAAATGGCTGCTTTGGATAGTAGACTGTATACCATTATACTCTAGTGATGGCTTTCTTCTCCCCAAACTCTGCCTTCTCTAGGCTCCACTGCCAAATCGACAAGAGTTTTCCAACTTTGTTGGCAACCCTACATTTGGAATTGGGCTGAAATTAGCCAGTTCCTAATTGAGAACAAGCTGATCCCCAGCGGTGACGCCATCACCTTGGTTCACACCAGGCCAGCTGTGGCATGAGTCCAGGTGAAAGCAGCAGCAGGAGCCCAGATTCTGAGACAGCAGCAGCAGTGGTTGGGATTGGGAGCAAAAGGATATGCATTAGTGATGGAGGCAGAAGCAGGAGAAATCAAGGCAACAGAGCACATTAGAAGTGTGAGAAGAGGGACTCCAGAATCTGGTATTGCCTTGAGCAGGGAGTCATCAACATAAATCTGTTCCTTATCAAGCATTATTCTATTTGTTACTGTGTCTAGTCTTCAGGAGTCCAGTAGACCAGATAATTAGTCCCTGAATTTGGGGGGAGAGTCAAGTAACACTGCTATATAGAAAACAATGGAACCCATACAATTTCACTCCTCTGCATTTTTCTTTTAATGGCTCATCATGAGACGGTTGGGATTTCCTTGCTTAATGCCTCTAAATGCTTCCAGATACACGGATGAAAGGTGCTGAATATTGAAAATGCTACAGCAAGCGTAACCGGAAATAGGATTAGTTTCAAGAACTGTATTTCATTTACAAATTGAGTCATTATCTTGCTGTGGAACTGTGCTCCCTTTTTTACCCTCTTTGAGCTGTGAACACGCACACACACATCGAATAGCTCACTTCCCTCAGCAAAGCCACATTTAACCACCAAGTGTGAATATTTTATAGAACTAGAATTCAGGAAAGAAGGCGGAGGCAACTGGGCCTGTGATGTTCGTAGCCTCCAGTGGGTCAGTTGCAGACAGCGATTCTGTCATCATGGTGACCCAAAAAATACCAAGCAATTTTCAGCGGATAAAAAGAAGCCAGGGGTGGGGGCGGGGAGAAGGCTGGGACACCACAAATAAATCTGTTGTTGGGAGGATTGTTCACCTTCAGGGATAATAAGTGCAAGCAGAACAGCAAGAGCACGACATTTGGTGACAGGCCTGTGTCTTCAAATAAAAACTGCCCTGAACAACTGTAAAATAGCAGTGTTTATGGCTAACTGAAAGCACAGCAGGAAAAAGGGAGGTCTGAACATTCACATTGTCTGTTGATTTTCGTCTGCAGCCCTTTCTCCTTCCTCCTCTCCACTTAACTATGCTTCAAGTCCATCATGGATCCCATTTTGGGGAAGGGGACGTACAGTCAAGAGAGACTACTGAAAAGCAAAAAGAGTTCAGTATCCCCTCAAACCCCCCCCCCCTCCTCCTGGAATCATCTGCCATTTCTTTGCTTGATTACCTGGCTTTTTACAGCTCTTGGATGGAGAGTTCCCTTTCCCATATCCTGTACTGCCCTGTTATTGTATCTAAGCTCTGGTGTCTAAAAAGGCCACGAAACATAGAAGAAGAAGAAGAAGAAGAAGAAGAAGAAGAAGAAGAAGAAGAAGAAGAAGAAGAAGAAGAAGAAGAAGAAGAAGAGTTGGTTCTTATATGCCGCTTTTCCCTACCCAAAGGAGGCTCAAATCAGCTTACAATCGCCTTCCCTTTCCTCTCCCCAGAACAGACACCCTGTGAGGTGGGTGAGACTGAGAGAGCCCTGATATCACTGCTCGGTCAGAACAGTTTTATCAGTGCCGTGGCAAGCCCAAGGTCACCCAGCTGGTTGCATGTGGGGGAGTGCAGAATCGAACCCAGCATGCCAGATTGAAGCCCGCTATCCTAACCACTACACCAAACTGGCTCTCATGTAGCATGTTTTTTCCTGGTGCAGCTGTTTCCCCCCCCCCCTTTGACTGCAAATTCTCATGGCTTGTCTGAACAGGGAGTAGTGTTACCAGCCTCCAGGAACAGCTGATCTCCAGCCTTCGTAAAACAGTTATTTATTTTTATCTATATATGTGATTTTTAGGCCGCCCTTCTCCAGACTGGTCTTGGGGTGGCATACAGCAGTATTTCATGCTTAAAATATTTATTCTGCTTCTCCTGAATAAAATGATTGCTTTGGAAGGTGGACTGTATGGCATTTATACCCTACTGAGGTCCTTCCCTTCCCTACATCCCAGTCTCCACCCTCAGATCACCAGGTTTTTCTGAAACTGGAGTTGGTCGCTGCTGGGGATACTCGACTAAATATCATGAAAGGAGGCTCCACAGAAGCAGCACACCAACAGTTCACTTCATTGTGATTGCAAAGATACTTGGGAGGAAACCATGGACTGAAAGTGGGTGTCACTAACACTAACCTGCATTGGACCATGGAAAGTTAGAAATGCTTCTTTCTTTCTTTCTTTCTTTCTTTCTTTCTTTCTTTCTTTCTTTCTTTCTTTCTTTCTTTCTTCCTTCCTTCCTTCCTTCCTTCCTTCCTTCCTTCCTTCCTTCCTTTCTTTCTTTCTTTCTCTCTCTCTCTCTCTCTCTGTTTAAACTTATCATTAATTAAAAATTTCTTGACATCACAGGATAAAATCATCAGTGGCATTTCATTTCTCAGAGCAAGCAAAAGTCTGGCAATAATTTGCGGCTTCTTCGTCTCAATAATAGTAAGTAGTAGACCGAAAAGTGGAGCCATGAAATAGGTAGATGTTATTTAGCTCCCTCTTATAAGCCCTGCAGAAATGTGCTACTTCTGACAGGGATTGGATATGTTCTGGGAGCTCAATGAATTTCAGCAAGCTAAAAGGGCCCAGTGTAATGTGTGCTTACGCGTTAGCGTTCTTGGCACCATGGAGAGCCACAAGGTGATTAGAATAGCATATGCTCCCTTTGTCCCTTGACTTCTGCAGCATGAAATCATGCCAGGCATGGAGACTTCCCATGAAACATATGCCTAAAGAAGTGTTGGAAGAACAATTGCTTTTCAGGCTAAACATCTGAAGGAAGCACAACGTTTTTATTTTAATTTTAAAAAGCCAAAATGTGTAAGAAATGTTTCATAAACCCCCGGTAACGCCTACGGGAAAAGGATATATGACTAGAGTGGGAGAATGGCCCCAGAGATCCTTTTCTGGTCAAAGGCTCATGCAACAACTTTGGGATCAGAGACTATAGACTAGAATTGAACTTTCCTTGTCCCAAAAGCAAAATAATAATAATAATAGAGTTACAATAACATTCTGAATTATTTCAATATAACAAGGCATGGCTGGGACTTACTCAAGACCAACTGTTGACCCAGCAGAAGGCTGGCAGAAGGGTGAATGTGACCACTCCAGTTGCCCCTGAAACCATGGGTGGTGTGTGATGATGGCGAGTTTTGCTGTGGGGGGGGGGTGGTGGTAGGCTGGTCCTGTGGTGCCTATAAATGTGCCAGGTGCAGGGGGGCCCAGACTCTCATCCCTGGAGAGCTGAGCAGACAACATGCTTCACCCTGAAAAGAGGCCAGCAGGCTGGAGGAGGGGAGAGACTGTCAAGGCCCAAGGTACCATGTGGCAGTGGCTAACAGGTGCCCAAGCAGGCAGTATCTTTGCACTCCTCATTAACAGCCCCCACTGGGAGTCAGGGTACAGTAGGTGCTTTGCTGGGGGGAGTGGCCTCGCAGGGACCCTCATTGTCCATCCTCCATTTTTCTGTCCTGTGTCTTGGGAAGCCATGGCACCAAAGTTGTGCACAAAAGGGGCTGGCGGGATGAACCATGAGGATCCAGTGGCTGAGCCACCAGAGGAGCAATGGAGGTGGAAACAACAATGGGAGAGCATTTGGACTCTGATCATCTTGGTGGCTGCTGTCCCCATCATGAAGCAGGGGCCAGCAGGGGCTGTGGCTGATGGGTTTGGGGGAATATGGAGGGACCAAATAATAGGTTAACCTTTTTAGGAATCTTGTTGGATTTGGTCCGGGGTACATCCCAGCTACCTGAGGACAAGCTAAAGTCCTTACAGAACCTCACTGACAGCATGCTGAAGCAAAAACAATGCATGCTGTGAGAACTGTAGTTGCTGCTAGGCTACCTGAATTTTTCCTGTAAAGTGGAGCACCCAGAAAAGATCAATCGAGTGAAGTGAAAAGTTACCAAAGCAGTGGCTAAGGCCATCTTGAAGCTGGGTGAGCAGATCATCACCAGACATTGATTACTGCTTGGAAGCCCTCTTTTGGGAGGATGGGTTCCATCTACCTTATTGGGCATATGACCTGTGGCTGAATGGCATGCAAGACACACTGCTAGGCTGGTTGGAAGGCCATTGAGAGATGGCAGGAATGGGATGGTGGCACAGTTTTGTGACAGGGGTTTTGGCCAAGATGGATCCTGTTGGCAGGGAGTCTGGGCTGCTTTAACATGTGGCATGTAGTGGGCAATGCCAACCCATCTGGGAAGGTATGGGTAGGCTCATCTACCAGGTGATGTAGGAGTAGTCACCCTTTGTCTGAGATAGTAATAGTGAGTAATACAACGTGACAAATATATGTATGTGATTCACACAATCTTTGTTTTCATTATTGCTGCATTGGGCCTTAACATTTTCCATTGGTGACCATACCTAAATTAAATTCCTAAACCCTATTTGAAAAATTGGCAGATGGTGTCCAGTTGGTTAGTTGAAGTTGTAAGCAAGTATCCAGACTGGGTAAAGAGGAAATGATGCATGATTTACTATGGAATGACAAAATATTGTGAGCTGCCTGATACTAATGCTTTTGCATGTCCATGTCACATACACACACCACAAACATGCTTTTATGATGGTAAAATAGAACTGAAATCAAAGTAGAACTTATTCTGTCTGCGCAGTGTAGGTTTATGTTTTTTTACCCTCATGTTGCTATTATTTTCAGTCTTGAGTTCTTCTCTTCCTCCCAGAGTCTCCTAGTTTTGTGATCTAGACAAAGCAAACACATCTTTTTCCAAAAGTAAATATATAAACAGATGCTTTTAGACTTCCTCTTCCATTCTGGGCCTAATGTGAATGTCATTTAGTTCAAGCTGATGTTTTTCTTTCCAAAGAAAAAGAGGGTCTGGTTTCTCGCTATGCTTTTAATTCTCTAACCAGAACTCTCAGCAGTGGCAATTAGCAGTTATATCATGATGTATTAACTTTCTGCAATGTTTGAGTGATTTTTCATGCTTAGGAATCATAGAACAGAAAAAAATAGGTTATTCATTTTGGTCTCCCATTCTTGACCTTAGAGAGCAGTGATATATACTGTTGTGTTTGAAAGAAGGTTGTTCTTGTTGTTGTTTTTGTTGTTAGGTGCAAAGTCGTGTCTGACCCATCGCGACCCCACGGACAATGATCCTCCAGGCCTTCCTGTCCTCTACCATTCCCCGGAGTCCATTTAAGTTTGCAAAAAAGAAGATGCTGTGGATTAATTTGTGTTTTAGTCATAGTAATTGCTGAAGAGTGTTTCTCCTGGGGAGGTGGCTTCAAAGAAAGTAGCAGCCAAGCTGTACAGTCAGCAAAAACATGAAATACAGCTGTCACTGTGGACACAGCCTCTTTCAAACTGTATGGAGGCTGGTTGGTAGGGAGAATAGGTGGTCCCTATGTAGTTATGGAGTATAGCAACATAAGTACTCTGCGTAATCAAGCTTGGCTTTAATCTTGACATACTTGTTTTCTATAACCAGGGAGTCTCTCTCTCTTTTTTTAATGACAATGCATTCAGATAGCTTGTAGTCTGAAAAGTCATAAGGCCAGCCAAATAATTACATATAATCATAGAATCATAGAGTTGGAAGTGGCCATACAGGCCATCTAGTCCAACCCCCTGCTCAGCGCAGGATCAGCCCAAAGCATCCTAAAGCAACCTTTGCTTGAAGACTGCCAGTGAATTCAATTACCATTGAATTGTGGTGACTGTATAACTCAGGTACAAATCTGTAACAATGGAAGAACATTGCAACAAAAATGACTTTTAGGCCTTCATCCTCCCAAGAACAAGCTTGATCTCATCCTCTACAAGAAGCAGAATGAAACAGGAGTTCATATAATATAGTAGCTATTAAATAGTGCGTTCCATGAAGACTCAAAAATGTTATTTTCCAAAACACGGTTATTTTATTGAAAAATAGCAACTGAACACAGAACAACCAACAGCACAAACATATATATTTGAAAGCTCCCACCAAAGCCTGTAATTGTCCAGTGGCGGCTAGAATCTGCATATCAGCAAATTATCTTTCTCTGATACTGGGCTCAACATCTAAGTATACTGCCTCTGAATGTCTGTATACACAACAATAGACTTGTGTGAGAATAACATCAGAGCTGTCCAAAGTGTGTAAAAATAAGGGCAAGATAAAAATCTAGTTAGTTGAACATACTGTAGTATTTCAAAGACCAATGGGATTGTGTCTCCCTGCATTAAACACATGCAGATAGAAAACAGGAATACAATTAAATATGCTGATCCAAGATACTTTCCTCTGATTTACTTGATTTCTTCTTGTTGTGAGAGCCTTCTCCCCATGGGGGAGTGGGGGGCATATGTTCAAAACTGAATTGCTACATTCTACTTGAGCATCTAAAAATGTTGTAATCTCATTCTGCCATAGGTATAGCATGTAGAGCTGACTCGTTTCATAAGAAACTTCAGAATTCTTCCTAGTAGGTCTGTTCTTGATATGCACTGTGCAGGTTGGCTTTGAAGTTCCTATGCCTTCCCATCTCTCCCTGGTTGCCCTCTTGAGCATGCCTTCGCTACAGGTAAATCTACACACAGGTCCTGATGTCTTCCTATTGTTATAAATAACCTATAGCCCATAATACTGTAAAATACAAATGATTAACATGCTGGCAATTTCAGTGAGTGCATGCATGATGTGTAATAAACAATGCATTATGAGAACCACGTAATCTGGGTCAAGTTCCTAATCCTTTCTTGTATTCCTTACTCTCCGATATGCATGTTGAAGCCAAATGTTCCTTTAGTATGATCACCTGCTTACAGAGTTCTGTCCTTACCAGCTATAAAGTGCTAGTTCACATCCATTTCTACCATAACTGAAACATCTAGTGGGTTTTCTATAGTTGGAATTGGCAGAGACAATTCTCTTAAAAATTGTTTAAAGGGATGTCAGTTATGTGCCTGCTCATTACTCTTAACTGTCCACTTCTTCAAGGAATTATTCAACTGATCAATTATGTCTCAGTCAAGTTAAATGCTAAGATGGTTCTGCCTTTAAACCAAGATTGCACCTTGAGTAATTCATTCATGATGGTTTCCCCCCTCCTCTTCCTCCCTCTCTCTGTGCTTCAAGAAATAGCAGTTAATATCCTGCCTGGTATTAGCTTCCATTCCAATTGCATCTCTCTTTTAATTTATTTGTTATTCAAACAAATCAGGTTATTTTATCCTGTTGCGTTGTGTATTGTACCTTATAAGATTTGAGCAGTGGCTGATGATTTGATTACAGTGAACACAAACAAAGATGAATGTTTTAAGAGAGAGCAATGATTTCATACTGGGTGGCTGTGCCTAAGCAGATACAATTCATTTCAAATGTTAATAAACACTGTAGTCCAAATTCATTAAAGTGGTGCTAATGGGGATGAGCTTTGGCACCAGTTTCTGGACTTTGAGTGTAATGTAGTATTGCTATAGATGGGGAGAAACGTGCTGGGAAAAGGAAGGGATTAAGCTGTGAATGAACTGACACTGCACAGAGGGCAGCAATGCCTCCATTCACAAGATGCACTGTGACAATTGCACAATTTATTCCAATCACTGGAAAGATAAATGCCAAAGCTACTGAGATGTCCTAGATTATGAACTAAATATTAGTTTGGAGGATTAAGATCAGGAGCAGAGGAATTTTCTGGTGGTGGAAAGAATCGTTGGAGGACTAAGGCCACCTGAGGATTTGGGAAGCCTTCAGTTCTTGTGATTCTCCACTGACTTGACTTAGGTATTCTGAAAGAACCCTTATCTTCTATACATTTCTGTATGCGCATGCACACACACACACACGCACATACACACACATATTTGAAGTGTTTCAAGCTCCTTAAATCTAGAAATAGATTAGCTGAAAAACTAGTGTGATAGGTAACAATCTCAAGATCTTGGGTTTGATCCTGTCTTGTATGACTTGTTGGCTTCCAGTGTCATGTTACAGCAGCTTTCTAATTTCCAAGAACAACAAGGCCAAAGGGAGTTTCAGAAGTCCAGTATCAATGAGCCAGAGGTCAGTTTTCTAGAAAAATGAAGGCACTGTCAGTAGGATCAGTGGCTGAAGAACAAATTATTTCCATGCCACCAAAAAGCTTCTCTTGGGAGACTTTATAGCCATGAACCAAGATGTCATTGGGCAGCCAGCTTCTCAGGAACAATCCTTAAAAGATTCATCTTCAGTCAGTAGGCAGCTGGCACTGACCAGTAAGGTGTCAACTATGTGCCTAGCCTGTAAATTTGTTCTCTGTCTTCTTCTGTGGCATTCCAAGGGTGCTGGTGTCCCTGGAGAACTGTGTACAGTTGGCTGGCCTTTGCCTGCTGGATTAGAGCTAGAGGGTGGAGGTGATTCTGAACCAACTCTTGACTGCAAGTCAGGGAATGCTTGCACCTCATTTCCCTTCCGGTTGGCTTCTCTTGATCATGGGCTACACAGAGCATCTCTTGTAGTCACACTCCCACCAGGAAGGGCCAAGTCTGCCGACCCGAGCTGTGGGAGCATCTATGAGATGGACAGAATACAATAACAAAACCCAGGAAGTTGAATACTCAAAATTAGGTAAGCTAGCACCACCTCTGAATGGTTCCCTAGCCTCCCAAAACCCAGAGGCAGTTTTGGGGTCTATCAGGGACTTAAACAGGCATCAACTTAATTCAAAACTAAGAGACTACAAAAGACTAAGTGATAGAGTGACACAAGAAAGGCACAAGGTTTTTGGCTAAGCACTTTTATACTCACTTAAGCACAAATGAAATGCAAAGTTCAGAAGTACAAAATTCAAAGTTCAGAGTCTAAAGTTTCCAAATGGTCAGCCCAAACAAGGCAGGCATAATTCAGGTCAGATAACATATGTGTGACAAAAACATTACAAATTGAATTATTTTATGGAAAAATCCCACAGGGGATTCCCAAAACAGAAAGCCAATACTATTCATTTGACAATTAATTAATAAACCAATGGGGTCCCTGATGCTGGGGAAGAATACCTTAGAAAGAACCAATCAAAAGTTTTAGGTTGGAATGCTGATGTCATTAAGATTCAACTAGCATAACAACTTCTCATAACACTAATTGCTTACATCTGTAACTTTTTAGCTTATCTGTTAGAGCTTCAAAAAATCATGGCGCCCAAGGCCACAGATATAATATTTCAGAAAAACTGATAATTATGACCACATACTTTCACAGTGAACAAGATTTTTGTGACCTGTTCTGGGGGAAGCAAGCCTGAGACTAAGTTTGCTTGTTTACATTTATATACCGCTCTCCCTGAAGGCTCAGAACAGAAGCTCAAAGCAAAAAGCTGTTGACTGGCAGGGTGGACTATGGGCAAATCAATATGTGAATCTTTTCTTTGGCAACAAAAAGGTCACCGTTTGAATAACCAACATGAACTGAGGGTTGGCCTGGCATGAGGTATAGAGTAACCCCCATGCAGCCATCTGGCTGCTCACATGGTCTCAAGGGGTGCCCTGGGTCCCCTCCCTCCCATCGAGGAGGAAGGATCCCTTGCCCTTTGATATCCTCCTCCAAGACGAGGCCAGTTAAATTATTGTTGGGCATCCACCTCTTTCTCATGGCTACAAACCCCTGACCTCCCCATGATGGACAGTTGGCTGGCTGCCAGGGCTGGGTGGAGAGAAGCAGCAAAAACTGCACAGATCTTTTCAGTGGGATCCAACTATTTATCTAATAGATCTCAGAAAACAAGAAACACTTGTTTCCTAGATTTCTACAAAGTAGATAAGGAATAATCATGAGTACAGAGAGGTAAACAAGCAACTTTTCAACTATTTTGTGCTACCTTCTTCTTCATAGACTAACTTCTTCTTCATGGAATCATCTTCCATCAGAATTTGAAGAGTTAGTTGTGTAATTCTCCATTGGAGCTGCCTTGTGTTTCTGAGTGCAGAGGTGGATGAGGCAGTCACAGGAATAATAGAGTTGGAAGGGGCTATATAGGCCATGTAGTTCATTCCCATGATCAATGCAGGATCAGTCGATTTAACAGGTGTCTTCTAAGACTGTTGCTTTTTATATTTTTAATCCTGGGACGTGTTGCATGTTTGTTATTGGAGATAAATAGTGTTTGGGGTATAGTTGAGAACTCATAGCAAATGTGCAATGCAACCATATGAGAAAATGAACAGGAGAATGTGACTAATATAAACTGAGATATTCATGCTACAAAAACAAGGATTAGCTAAACCAGACAGAAACTATCTCTGATGTTTCTAAAGATATGATTGGTTAGTGTTTACAGTATATGCTTGAAAAGTAACCATTGTGGTTTGTTACATTTTGTAAAAGAGTTATCTCATGAACCATTGATCAGCTTCAGTGGGTTGACTTGCAGGAGGGCATTTTGGCTGGAATAAGAAATGAAAAAAAGCAATGTTGGGTATAAACAAGGCCACAGCTTTATAACCTCCCCACAGGAGGCTTGGTGCAGCCTGTGAGAGGAAGCCTGACCTAGCAGTCAGCAGACTGCATCAAAACCTGCAGTCTTCAGAGGTGTCCTGGGGATCTGTACCATTCCCAGTCAGGAGAGCAGATCCCGTTGCCTACTGAAATCCACCCTATAGGAAGAGATCTATGTGGGGGAGCCAACGGGCATCCACCTTCTTTGGCTGCCCTCAGGCTGTCTTGCAAATGATCCCCTGGCTACCCAGTAAGGTGAGCCACACTCATGTATGTGCCACCTCCTAGGGAGGCCCCGAACCTCAGGGAGTCCGATCACCCACCAGACTCCCTGCCAACAGGCTCCATCCCATGCAAACCCTCAGCTGTGACAAATCATTAACCAGGAAACATCCTCCTCAAACACTGAACAAGGCTGTTTTCACATTAACACAGGGTGGGTGGGAGGGAAGTGGCGTCTGGGGCAAAAAGGCCTGTACACGTAGCACCTATATGGATGCCATAGGTCCCACCACGCCCCCTGATGTCACATGCACTGCACGCACACAGCATACACTGAGGCAGGCCACTGGGGCAGTCGCATATGCCTTCAGCTAGCCTTCTGCGGGCGTCAACAAGCAGCCCAAATAGGTCTCAGCCATGTTTTAAGAATATGATCCCGTTTAGCCTGTTTTTGTCCTGAAAGGTTTAGCATTGCTTTTGGTATTCCAATGAAGGTCCTGTTGATGTTGTTGTTGTTGTTAAACAAAAATAAAAAAATAGTTTCCTGCTGTAGAGTGAGGTAAGTAATTCTGCTGGGTAAATATCATCAACTGGTATTAGTAAATTGCTCAAGGACATGTTTTCATGTGCAGCGTTCAGAGTAATAAACTGTATGCTGACAAAAAGAAAAAGTATTTAAATAAAATGTAAGACTTTGTTATGAGATGAACGTTTTAAATAAAATATGCCTGTTTACAATATCTTTGCTTCAGGGTGTTCAGGCAAGGCATAGAGTGTCAAATGCAGTCACATGCTGCCATCTCCTGGCTTACTTAAGTTTATAGTCTTCAGTGCTCTTTGTTTACCTGTCCTGCTCTCTGGCAATCTGCAAATTCAGTTCTCTGCTCACATGAATAGTGAATTAGGATGAACACTGCACTCCCTGAAGATGCAGAATAAATTGAGAACTAGTGATTGCGGTGGCAATGTACCAAGAGCAGGTAACCTGTGTGTTTCCCTTTGCACAAAGCTCCTTCTCTAATATTTCTCATGAAATGTAAAGAGACACTCTGAAACAAGGCCACAGCTGCATCTGTCCCTGCACAGGTAACACTTTCACAATGCAAACAGTTACATCGAATCAATGATTCATAGAGTAGGAAGGTATTTCCAGGGTCATCCAGTCCAACCCCCTGCAGAATGCAGGAAATTGAGTTCAGTTTATATGAGGTTTGTATTCTGCCTGATTTGAAGCACTGGCTCCCATGGTAACCTGCAATGCAGATTGAAGATTAAATACAAATAACAATGTAATATTTTTTTAAGGCAAGTCCAACATGCTACTCTTTATTTTTGCAACTCTTCTGGAGGAAAGTGATAGTCCTCGCTCCAGCCCTCAGAGTCCTACAGTTCTACATAGTCTCTTTAGAAGAAAATCAGGAGCTGGCAGTTCTTGGGCTGCATCTGACCTCCCCAAGCAATATACTGATTGTCCCCCCCCCCCATTTTTGCAGGCAGAGTATTTTTTATGAAAAGAGTAGCAAAGCACCGGACTACTTAAAAGAATAAGTTTTATTGTGAAGATAAATAACATTGTAGAGAAAGAGGAGACAGAGAGTGAGATAATCCTAACAGCCTAAGTCAGGAGTAGGCCGCAGTTTGACTACCCCTGGTCTAACTATTCTGTTCTATCTGTTCAGTCTGTTCTGTTCATTTTGGAGACAAGCAGGGAGGGAATATGATCAAAGGAGCAGGAAGTCTCCAAAGAGCCCATCAGGACACTAGAGATTATTATTGGGGGGGGGGGGGAGTAAACTGACTGTGCATCTACACATTTCCTCTGATGCCCCTGTAGGATTTCTGCTCACATTATTGATTCATGCATACTACAGATTTTGCATATTCCAACAATTTCCCCATTTTCAGCAAGCATGTTGGTGTTTTGTTGGAATGACACACACATATAAAGAGCTGGTCCAGCAAATCCAACTCCCGATCTCCCTGGGAGGGCAGTTTTATTGAAACATAAGATTTACAATTTCACCAGGTGCATAGTTACACAGGATGCTTCTTTGTGCAGCTGTAAGATGATACATTGTCAGCCACAAGACCCTATTGTATGACAATTAGATGCTCATGGTAATTACATCATGTTAGCCACAAGTCCCTATTGTCTAATGTTTTGAAGGTTAAACATCAGGAGGTGATCAAACAGTGATCTCATGCCGTTGTTGGCAACCAGCCAGAAGAGTTTGCCATCACTGTAGCTGAGTAAGCACAAACACAGAAGAACCCTACAGTGTTTCTGTGTTTGTATTGCAACATCACCCTGAGCAGAGTTACATCCTCGCCAGCCATGTAGTTTAGCACAGAAGGGTACTTCTGCAGGTGCTGCTGTTTGTACAAAAATGATCATGAGTAAATTCCACCTCTGTTCCATCACAAGTTTTCTGATTTTCTCCATGCTGACAAGGGTGAACAGGAATCACCTGAGGCTTCTTTTGATGCCACGGGGGACTCCACGCCTGAAGACATCAGTCCTGGAGTGGAGGCTGGAGACTACTAGCCCCTGAAGCAGTGGGGGGGGGGGCTGAACTTCACTCTCTTCAAAAGGGGCTTGGCATGGTGTGTGGCCTCTTTCCCGGCCTCACCTTTGAGGCTCATGTGGGTGCAAACAGAAATGCTGCTTGCACATATTTGAGCACTGGATTGGTCACCTGGGACAGCTTCCATGTGATGCAGTAGGGTGGCCTTCAGGAGGCTGCAGCCCCAGTCCTTCACCAGAAGCAGTGTGATGGGAGACCAAGCAGCTAGAGCTGCATCCATGGCCCAGCGAGTTAGCTGAGGAGTACTAGCATGGGGTTCCAGCTCTCTGGGCTTCTTGATGTTAGGGGAGAGATGGAGCCGGAGCAGTTATGCAGGGTGCTCAGACCCAGGCAGGGCAGGAGGAGCTGAGACCTTGCAGTGAGCTCGAGGGGGCAGCAGACCCTGGGAGAATGCACTTGGGTGTGTAGGAGGAAGGAACAGCCCTGAAAGGCAAGAACATGCCAACATATCAGAAGCAACTCTTCTTCTTCTTCTCTTCTTCTTCTTCTTCTTCTTCACGAGGTGGTAAGCCCCAGTGGTGTGAGGATCAGGTTGAGGACCAGCAATGACAGGCTTCAGAGGCTCCCAGGCACCAGATCCATTCATAAGGGACCCTTTGACCTGTGGAATCAAGTATCCAATGGGCTGTGGCGAGTTCCTGGGAGCCAACCAGGCAGCAGAGAAAAACAGAGGGCAGGAATTGGTCATCTGCCATCCTCCAGATGGCGGAATTGGATGATCCTACTGACAACACAATGGGTTAGGTCTGGCGGAATCAAGTTATCCAGTCTAGCTGACTACATCCAATCTTTGGGGTACAACTTTAGGGGTGCCCTGTGAGCAAGGGTCAAAGGGGATGAAATCCAGCCACATCACTTGACTTGCAGTGTGACTGCTGGCTGGAGTGGTTTTCCCCCTCCCTTTGCTTGCAAATGGATTTCAGTGGGCCAGTAACATTTGCCAGCTACAAGTTGATTCAGGCAGCCACCTTCCTCAAAGCAGCATTCAAGTTTAACGCCACCATGCAGAGAAGTTAACTGTGTTCAGCTCTAACTGCATAAGTCTTGTGCTTGCAGTCTCATCGGTAACGGCAAGGACAGGGCCAGGTTCAGGCCACTGGCTTTACAGCACAACTGGCTGGGGGAGCAGCATGGGTCCTACAGCTGGGCCCATTCCACATACAGAGGATAATGCACTTTCAATGCACTTTGGCAGCTGGATTTACCTGTGCAGAACAGGAAAATATAAAGTGCATTGAAACTGCACTATTTATTGTGTGCAGAATAGGCCCTGGTTAGAGGTGCCTGGCTGGTAAAACAAGGTACGTGTTGGTGGTCTTGTCTGACCCCACATATGAATTAGTTCAGTGGGGTGAACTCTGGACATAGTACTGTGGAGAGGAGAGAATGGCCCCAGTGGTGTCGTGGCAGATGCATTTCCAACTACATCATGGGACATGAACATTCCCCAAAAGTATCTGCCAGGGCTACATTCTCTGGGGTCGCATGGTGTGGGGGATCAATCAGTTGAAAGGCCAGTGGGGTGGCCAAGCTGTTGGTAGTCAGTGGGGAATGTTTGTTATAACCCTGACACTGAACACCAGTGTAGGGTCAGCATCCCCCTACTGAGTGTTTGGGTTATTACAGCATTCCTGCATTGCACTGTGTGTAATGGCCTCCTGGAAGCATTGGCAGGAGCATGGAAGGGAATACCCCCCCCATGCTCTATGGTGGATTTGGAGCTTGGGGGTGAATCTGTTTGGGTGGGAGGCTGAGCCTGCATGCTGGCTTCCCCATTTGAAGGGGCTTCAATAAGAGGCTGTGAGGATACAGAGCTGCTCCCCACATGAAGGGGGGAATTGATGGCTGGCGTGCATTTCTAGGTTGCAGGGGCTAATACCCAATGGGTCCGCACCCTCTTCCACCTCTTGTGGGTTGAGCAGCCTATGAGGGGCCCTGGGATCTAGGCAGGCTTGCCAGGGGATGCTTGTCAGTGGCCTGCTGATACAAAGGGCTGTCTGACACCAAAAGGACAGGATCCATTCCCCATGCTGTGTCTCGCTCAGTATAAGAATAAAACTGTAGTCAAGTTTATGACAAAAAGAATGTGGTGCCTATGTCTTTCTTGGGCATGGGAAATTGTCCCAATGCAAAACAAGTGTCTTTCTTCTATTCCTTTCATTAGACTTTTAAAAAAGGCTTCCCCAAACCATGCATTTGAAGACACTTTTAATGTAGCTATTAAGTATGGAATTTCCTATACGTTTAACTGAATGAAAACTGCAGATACCGTTCCCCCTTGAATTCAGAGTCCTGTAGCACCTTTAAGACCAACAAAGATTTATTCAAGGCATGAGCTTTTGAGTGCAAGCACTCTTCGTCAGACTATGAACTGACCATCGTAACAGTAGAAATATCTAAGCAAACGTTAATCCTATTACATTAATAAACTGTGTCACAGCATCCAAACACAGTCACATGAGAACTCCCTGCCAAGCCAGCCAATCAGACCCCTCAAATCCATTTGTAGTTCACAAAGACATGTCAGAAATAAAACTGTCAATGCCAGTGGTCCATGGCTTACACCCTACTATTTACTGCCGGCCCCATATGTCTCCATACCAGTGTGAAACATTCCTACAAGTAGAAGCTACGCTGGCAGCTATCTTGTCCTGGGACCAGAAAGTAGAATTCAAAATTACATTATATATTACTAAAAGTCACATAATCCCTATTAAACTAAATTGTGAGGAATGTGGATACACAAGGTTAGTATGCATAGTGAGGGGGGAAAAACTTTGTCCTTGTTGAGTCCAGGGTATGTCAAAGTATTGAGTGTTGTAATAACTTGCATTTCTGCAGTCTCCCTTTCTAGCCTGTTCTTGAAGTTCTTTTGCAACAAAACAGCTACTTTCAGGTCCTTTATTGAATGTCCTGGAAGGTTGAAGTGTTCCCCTACAAGTTCCCCCTTGAGATCATGTATATGCGGGGGGGGGGCAGGCAGTTGGATGAGTGGATGAGATTGAAGTGGATGAGATTCAAGGTCAAAAACACTAACCTCAGTGAACAACCACTGCTTCCTAAGTTGCACAGTGTGATGGCTTCTTTCGATTCTGACAAATTCATCAATAGGTACATATATATATATATATGTGTGTGTGTGTGTGTGTGTGTGTGTGTACATTATATATATATATATATATATATATATATATATATATATATATATATTAATAACTCTACAGACAATAAAATGAGGGGAGCAAAAATTTCATGACAAAGGGTATACAGAGGAAATCTGGGAAGAGAGTGGATTCTCTTCTTGTTCCAGAAGATCACTCAGCATGGCCTTCCGTTTAGTTACAATTTAATTAAGAGAACTTTTAGAATTAATTCCAGAACTGGAGTGTGGATAGCATACTGTAGCTTTACATTCACTTGTACTTTAACACCTTCTTAACACATTGATAAAATACTACAGAAATGCAGTCTTGAGATGGACATGCAAATACTTTTATTAAGATTTCATGATGTTTTACCGGTAATCAAATGAATGGTATTGTATTGGTAAAATAACTCTCAAAAAGAATCTGGGATGTAACCTTATACAACTCTCATCAAGAGTGTTTTTTTTTTTCAAACAGTGTTTAATCGGTGTTTTTTTAAAGGATGTAAATGTAAAGAAGGGAAGATAATGAAGTTTTTTAATTATTATTTTAAGGCTTGTTTAGATGGCATTAAAAGGATATTAGGAAAATCCATGGATTACAGCTGTCCTTGCAATGGAACTTCTATGTTCAGAGTTGGTGTAGAGCTGGGGTCAAGAACTGGAAGAGTCTTTGGGTTCCAGGCCTCCCTTGACAGAATTCCAAGGCAAGTGGCTGGCTACTGTGCTAAATAGGATACGGAGATTGATGGAGCATTCCTCTTATCTAACCATCCTCTTCTTGTGAAGCAATGGCAGATTCCCAGCAAGTTAGTTCTACTTTAGAAACAAGCCCATGTGATTCAGAACCAGGAAGGTGGATGAGAATTTCAGAAGTATCCTTAGTGCCCTGTCAGCCACCTGTAATGCCAAGATTTCTCCATACCTCATGAAAGCCTCCCCCTACCTCATGAAAGAACCTCTTGTGGCGCAGAGTGGTAAGGCAGCAGACATGTAGTCTGAAAGCTCTGCCAATGAGGCTGGGAGCTCAATCCCAGCAGCCGGCTCAAGGTTGACTCAGCCTTCCATCCTTCCGAGGTCGGTAAAATGAGTACCCAGCTTGCTGGGGGGTAAATGGTAATGATTGGGGAAGGCACTGGCAAACCACCCTGTATTGAGTCTGCCATGAAAACACTAGAGGGTGTCACCCCAAGGGTCAGACATGACCCAATGCTTGCACAGGGGATACCTTTACCTTTACCTCATAAAAGTTGCACACACTGATCTGTGTAAACTACTTTGGCCACAGAATTTTCATGCTGCAGCTGATTCTACCGTTTTTTTGCTAGCCGCAGAAATGCCATATAAATATTAGTTGATAAAATCTACAGGGTGCAGGAACTGGAAAACAAGGTTAGCAGCACTGTTCAAGCTGTGTTGCCTCTTATAGAAATGTCAATAAAGTTGTCCTAGTTTCTCTTTTTTCCCCTCTCTAAACCCTAAGAAAAAAAACGTCATTCCCATGAAGCTCCTTTATATGAAGCCAGACCATTGTCTGTCTGCAATGTGTAGTTGTGGCTGTCCCAGGTTTTGGCCAGAGAAAGTGCTTTCCAATTCCTGCTAGCAGCTGATATACTGGGGCTAGATGCACCAGGGATTGAAACTTGAACATTTTACATGTAGGATACAGCTAAGATGCACTACCACTAAGTCAAGATCCCTTCCCTGGCACACACATACATAAGATATAAGAAGTTGCCTCTTATCAGTTTGGAGTACCAGTTTTAGCTCTGCTGACCCATTGGCTTTTCAGGGGGGCTTTTCAAATACCTGCTTTTCAAATACCTCCATGGATCTGAGATCTCCTGCACATAAAGTCTATGATCTGCTACTGATCTACAGTCCATTGTTCACCAGCCCCTTCTGAGTTTTGTTTTCAAAATTCTCCTGTTTAACATACTAGTCACCTTTCAGTAATTTTTTGATCCAATCTCTTGAATAAGCCAAGACAACAAGAGGAGAAAGGCAAGACTTGCAATGAAATATTTTTTAGTGGGGTTGGTCCAGCCAACATAAACTTAAGGTGCATATGGGAGGCTGTTGTAATTTTTTCCTCATCATGTAATTTCCTTAAGAGGCCTAAACACCTACAAATGTTTAGTGCATGAATATGCCTTGTAGTATGGAAAGTATCCATGGGAATGCCAGGTGTTGCCAGGATTATTATTATTATTATTATTATTATTATTATTATTATTATTATTTAATTTTTACATGGGCTTTCCATGCAACCATGGATCACATGGGCTTTCCATGCAACCATGCGGTGGCGGCCTGCAAACATTGATCTAATGCCTGTTTTCTGCCTTGCACTGGTATTTCCATCAAACACAAGAATCTGTCCTGATATTATAGTCCACTTGTTTCTTCTTCTTCACTTTCAAAATGGACCCATTATTATCTTATTTGCAATCCCATCAATAATAACATGTGGAAAAGTGAAGGCCCACTTGCAAGAGAGTAAGGGTGAGACCACTGGGACAAGATGGCTGGTTCAATTAAAATAGCTTATTCATTTATTTCAATAAGTAGTACTCATGATTTTAGCAAAGTCACCTATCTGTTATCAGATGTCAGATGTCAACCCCCATATCTCATATAGGGTGGCCCTTTTCACTCTGGCTGCCAGGAAGATCCAAGCCAAAGCATTTTTACAGGAGCCTCCACCTTGATACACCATTTTATCCCTCTTATTGTAACTCAGTAGTCCATGTTTACAAGTTTATGTCACAATATTGGAGAAATATTGTTTTATTCGTATTTGTACCATATTGTTGTAATTGTGTTTTGTAATGGCCTTTGGCTATATACAATAAATGTTATCGTATCGTATCAAACTGCCCATATTCAAACTTTATATCAGTTCAACAGTGTGAAGTTACATCTTGTAACTCTCTCTGCAACTCCTCTGTTCTGCCACCTCCTCAAACGCTCCCAGCTCATATTTACTTATGGACATATGGAAGTTTTTATTTTAGAGCACCCAGAAATGTTCTTGAAAGAATGAATTAAAGCTTGTGTTCTATGCAAGAAACCGGGTGTCAGCACTCTGCTAATTGCAAGAATAGCACATTATAAATATGCTAATAAGAAAATTATCTTTAGTGAGCCACAAAGTGCAACTGAAAAAGTAAGGGTGAATACATTAAAATAATACAAGGGATACAAACTTGTGACAGCAGGATGGGCAGTGTAGGACATAATTGTAATGCCCTGCTCAGTTGCAAGCCAGTATCCTTTGGGTCATAGGAAAACTTTGAGAAAATGTGGAATAAAAATTGAAATAAATATTATTGAATGTTAGCAGAGGAACCATGATATGTCTTTGGCAGGTTCCCTTCAAGTTCTCAGTGTTGGCAATTGCCTTTCTTTGCTCAAGAACTTGGAGACCTGCTTTTAATCAGAATAGACAAGAGTCTAGTGTTGTGCGTTTCAGTCAGAATCATTCTGAAGGGTCCCCACTTGGGAGACAGGTCAATCCAAGGCAGTCCGATCCGCACCAACCATCAAAAAACGGAGCCAGAGCAGCCTGCTTCAGAGCCTGATTCAGAGCAATTTGGACCGCTTCAGTGGCGGCCATTTAAAATTTAAAGGGACACTTACCTTTCCCTCCAGGCCCCCTGGCTGTTCCCATTCTTTCCCACTATTTACCCGGGCAAGTTTCCCCCCCAAAAACTATTCTCTTTGGCTTTCTGTGGGTAGGTGTGTGCATGTTTTTTTTTTTGGGGGGTGTTCTGGGGTTCATTGTTCATTATTGTTTTTATTGCTGTTGTTTGAGGTGCAGGGGCAGGGCAGGTAATGTGCCTGGTTGTTTTGGGGTGCTGCTGTGAGTTTAAGGAAGGTTATTTAAAGAGTTTTTCCTTGTTGTAGGTTCTGTTCTTGTTTGGGGGACAGGGAAGATTTTGTTTGTCTGGTTGGGGGGTGCTTCTGGTGTTTTCACAATGGAAATTTGTGAAGCTTCCTCAGAGTTCTTACAAACAATTTGTGAGTTGGATCTCAGAATTAAGCATGGTTCTCACATGTATGTTCCTGAATAGCTTTTGAGAAGTGATGGTTTATTTTCCCTCTGAGGCTGCTGACCTTTGTTGTTGCTCATTTATACCAAGAATCAGAATCAGGTCATAGCCCTAAATAATACATTTTATGATAGACCATGTTATTGCAATGTTGCCAATAGTAGGCTAAGCAAATCATTTTAACTGTTATCTACAGCACAGATGCAAAAAAAAGGGGACAAATAGAATCATCTGTGGTCTATAATGTCCTAAGGGGGAGATTGATTCTCTCTTGTAGATGCAAAAGGGATCACATAGCATAAGGCAAGAGACGGACCAACTACTAGTACCATGCAGCAGTATAGCTACCCAACTAGGTACTTCAATCAAGTGGTTAAAAGTAAGGCAAGGTAAAGAAATCTATGATTGTGCTTGTGGATAATGCACAGTTGCCAAAGTAGACATTTTCATGTGGTGAACATGTTTGAGAACAGCATGCCTTCAAATCAAAGTTGGCTTCTAATGCAATTTGGTGGTGTCATGGGGTGTATAAACATCACTAATAGATGCCGGGAATTCTGTTTTATAGAGTTCCCAACTTTGTTTCTTAAGCTTTTTATGGAGCTATTATATAGGGTCCCAATTCAAATCAGAATGACATGATACGAAGCTTCCCCTAGGCTGTTTTTCTGTCCTGAAATGACCTGGACAGTCTCCTCCTTTGGATACCTGAGAAATTTTAGAAGTATCTGCATTTGGTAACTATAAAACGCTTTGAGTCAATCTGAATTGATGATGAGGGGCCTGCTGAGAAGAGGGGTTACAGGAGGCCAATGAAGTAACTCTGCTGAAAGGGAAATTAAACCAACTCTGTGAATGAATTATAGGTTAACTGGTATTCTGTTCAGAAGAACCCTTGTCGGTGTTATTTATATCAGTTTCTGAGGAGGAAACTGTAATAAAATGAACTCTCTAAGCATAAAAAAGAATACTACCTATCCCCCAGGCAATCAGAATTCCATGACATTTTTTTTCCAGCAGGGTTCTTTAGCTCTCACCTTTTGAAATAAAGTTAAACAGTGCTTTGATCAAATTTTGATCTACTTCCTTTGCGTGTTTGTGCTTGAATTCTTTCTAAACTCCGTTTTGCAAAATTACACCAGGATAACATAAGTTACGGTTGCCAGGACTGTTCCGGTAACTGGCAGGGTGTATGTGGGGGACTTATCAGGATACAAAGGAAGGCCCAGACCACAACACCAGTGTCACATAGGAAGTGATGTCATCATGCTGCAACATAACTACAATGCTCTGATCTTTGGTAAAATCTCTACTGTAAAATGGATGGAAGCTCTAAGTCAGGGGTAATCAAACTGCGGCTCTCCAGATGTCCATGGACTACAATTCCCAGGAGCCCCTGCCAGCGTTCGCTGGCAGGGGCTCCTGGAAATTGTAGTCCATGGACATCTGGAGGGCCGCAGTTTGACTACCCCTGCTCTCAGTGCTGATACAACAATAGCAGTCAGTGAGGGATTCTAAATCCTCACAAGGCAGTATAAACAAGGGCAACAGGCTCTGAGCCCTGTGATTGGATAGCAACAGCTGAGCAGAAGTTGTTATACTGGGTGTGGACTGGAGTGAATTTGATTCAGTCCAAGTTCATCCTGTATCTGAGCCAGAGGGAAATCTGACAAATCCTTAACTGACAAAGTCATCTGAGGAGAAACTCTTGTGAGAATACTGGGTTTTTTGACTGGCAGAGCTAATCCACACAGTGACTGTGTACCACAAAGTATGCATTGTGCCCTGGTGATGCCTGGTTTTTGGTTCAGAGATGGTTCAGAGCTGGTTGCCCATGACCACGCAGGGTAGCATTTGGCCCACTCCCACTTGTCCAACCAAGAATATGAAATAATAGCATAGATGGCGAGAATAAGTATCCTATACTAGACCCTTACTCCTCAGCTCACCCATTTCCATTTGTATTCTCTAAAAAAGATGTTAAACAAGGTAGTGATGATTGGCTCCAGGAGGTGGGGCTCTTGATATCACAAAGGACAGGAGAATGCCCACTTTTATTAGCTCAGTGTTCGGCCCAGCCTCAACCGAAAGCCTGGCAGAAAACTCTGTCTTGTTGGCCCTGCGGAACCCAGAGAGCTCTGACAGGTCCTCAGATCTTCCAGGAGCTCATTCTGCCAGGTAGGGGCCAAGACTGAAAAAGCCCTGGCTCTGGTCGAGGCTAGGCGCACTTCCTGAGAGCCCAGGACCAGCAACGGATTCATTACCACAGAACAAAGTGCCCTGCTGGGAGCAGAAGGAGATAAGCAGTCCCACAGATAGGAAGGACCCAGACCATGTATAGCCTTAAAGTCAAAACCAACATCTTGAACTTTATCTGGAAGCAAACTAGCCAACAATGCAGCTGTCTCAAAAATGGCAGAACATGGGCCCTCCAAGTTGACAGAGTGAGGATGCATTCTGTACCAGCTGCAATTTTTGGGTCAGGGACAAGGGTAGGCCTGCATAGAGCAAGTTACAGAAATCTATTCTGGAAGTGACTGTTGCATGGATCACTGTGACTAAGTGTTCTACCAAAAGGTAGGGTGTTAGTAGCTGTGCTTGGCACAGGTGGAAAAACACTGTCTGGGCTACCTTCGTGACCTGAGCCTCCATGGATAAAGAAGCATCAAGAATCACCAAGTTCCTGGCCATTGGTGCAGATGTAAGTTGCACTCCATCCAGGCAGGAGAGAAGCACTTCCTGATCCTGTCCCCTTCTCCCCAGCCACAGGACTTCTGGCTTGGAGGAACTGAGTTTCAGATGACTCTGCCTCTCCTGTAGTGAGATGTTAACATTTCAGGTAACTTCTACAATGTAGTGGTGTTTCTGACATCAAAGAAATGGGTAGTGTTCAAAACCTGCATTTTTAAAAAAAGATGTATGATACACATCAAGAGAAAATATCTGTGGTGAGGGGCAGGGAGCAATATTAAGTGCCACTTGATTATTGTCTCTTCTGCTCTTCAGCAAAAGCTATTCATGGGAAGCGGATTATTTGGTTCAGAGGTAGAATTGTTTACTTTTAGCACATGAACAACACTTTACAAACTAGACCTTGAGCTGAAGAAACTTAATGTTCACAGTCAAGGTTCGTTGTGAGTGATTTCTCCTTCCCCTGCTTCCTGGTGAACAAAAATATCTCTCCTCAAAATAGTTCTAATAGGGAGAGAAAATAGAGTCTCTATGTGGATTGCAGAGATGCTTCAGGCAACAGATATAAAACTGTAGATATTTTACCAAGAACAAAAGTCTCTAACTACCAGATGGTAAAATAACATTTTCCATCCTTTTAGTTGTTTGACTCAGAATGTCTCCTTTTGTTTCTTGCTTCCTTACTATTATATATTTCAATGTCACAGAGGAAGGACCTCTGGTTGAATCTATCAAATAAACCATCAATTCAAATAAACCATCAGTTCAAACAAAAAGGAGACTATAGAAGGGGGAGGGTCTTAGGTGTTGTTCTTTCAGCATATTAATTCAAAATAACAAACCAAATCCCACATTACAGTTTTGTAGTTTAAATAGGACAAAATTACACCTGTCAAGGAAGTTCATGATTAGGCTTGTGCAAGGGAGGGGCTGAAAAGCTACAAGTATTCTGATTGGCCACTCACTCCTCCCTCCTCGGGTGCCATTTTAGGCGCCAAAAATAAACAAAAAAAAAATCCCAGGAGCAGCCAGGAGGCTGCAGCAGCCACTAAAGTCCCAATCAATTCGATTCAGCCATGATTCAGCCAAATCTTATTGATTTGGCCATTTTAAAATGGCGGATGGTCCGGTTCGGACCATTTTAGGCTCGGAAACGTCCGAATCGGCCCCAATTCAGCCGATTTGGCATTTCGGAGCCCAAAATGCACATCCCTATTCATTTGGTTGTTTGGGTCCAGCCCTGGATATCTCCCACCCAGCCCTACCCACACCCAAAGACCATCCCACCCATACATGAAGACCATGACCATGGCCCCAATTTACCACTGTCCAGGGAGGGCCCCATGTCAATGCTGCTGATACCTCGACCACCAACCTGCTGAGTGTCCCCATGCCATAGAGACAATGAGCCTTGGTAGCATGTGGTGGAGAAAGGGCTGGTGAAAAAAGTGAGAGAGGGGGATGTAGCCCTGAGAAAGAAAGAGAAAAAGACAGCTGGAGGTCCGGGGGTGCCAGGGGCAAGAATGGAAGAACCACAGGAGGGTAGCTAGTACCCCTGGTCTCCATACTGGTTCAGAATATGATTGAAATGTCCAATTTTGAGAATTGCAAATCAAGCATTTCCACAAGATTTTTTCCATGATAGAATGTAAAATGAGGTTCTGCAGGTTCAAGTAGGGTTTTCAATTTTGGGTTAGAAAATTACCCTCCAAAGCTGTCCTTTTCTCCAGGGCAACTGATCTCTGTAGTCTAGAGATGGGGTAATTCCAGGAGATCTCCTGGAGGTTGGCAAACCTACCTTCAGGCTTTCTCAGTACTTGCATAGAAAAAAAACTTCAATGATCAACATCACATCCAGTAATAACCTGTTTAATTGTTGCTTATTACAGAGTTTGCTTACCATTTGAACTCTGGCCGTTTTTCCTTCTTGTTGAAAAAGGGCTAAAAATAATTGCATGAACAAAGCAGAGCATTCTTCTGATATGTTATTGGATGATAGATGTTCTGGTTCAGTGTTTCTTTTTATATTGCATTTAATATTCCAAAAAGACATTTAAACTATTGAGGCATAAAATCAATCATGATTATTATGTGGAATAAATAGCTACGTTTTACTGAGATGGTAGTATTTTTTAAGGTTTTGGTAAAAAATGTTTTAGTTATAACAAAACTAAATAGTTGTGCAAAACTTTTAATTGCTTTGATCGTCTCAGGAGAAGGGGGAGATGTTAAAGCATCATACGCTATATACCTGTGTTGGCTGTTTTGTGACAAACCCAGTAATGTTGAAAACATTGCTGCATTAAAAAAACATCTCATTTATACCTCTTTATTTAAAATATTTAGGTACCACATTCCAAATCAATATATCCAGAGTAGTTTCCAGCAGAGGTAGGGTTTTTTTTAGAACATATTAAAGAGCAGCTTAAAATAAATGCCACAGTTAAATGGCTGGATAAAATTTGACTTGCAGGCATACAGTTGGGCTCGAGATGATGCTCACCACTTTTTGATTTTGGCAAACAGGCAACAGCCTTATTATTTCAACAACAGAGTGTTGGCCAACAGGGGGATAGGAGCCTAACCTTATTTCCTGGGTCATCTGACCATGAGCTACCCAACGACACCCTGGGCATCCCATCCCAGACCCCTGCCATGCCATGAGATCACTTGCCCTGGGTATGCCTGAGCATAGGTAGCATGGAATGCTTCAGGAGGCACAGACCTCCCTCACCCCATTCCAGTCTTTCTGACCTTGAGCATTCTGGCCTACCATTCGGGTTGGCCTCGCTCGGTGTTGTTGCCTCTTAGATCTTTAACACACTGGAGGTTTCATGCCAGGCTGCAGGCTGGAGTTTTAGTCATGGCAGGTTGCCCCAACTCTTCCTGCATCCACACAGGGGAGCATTTGGCCTGGTGTGCCTCATCCACCCCCGATTTGTGCTCCTGCATGGGAGCTGGGGTAGTGAAGTTTCCAGTGTATAAACAGTCTTACTGAGGCCCCACAATAAGGGTTTCCTATCCCTCTCTCTTTGCTCTCCCGTTACCTGTTTAGGCTCCTTTCCCTTGTCCTCCACCAGCTGTGACAATGAACATATACACCAAACCCCAACTCCAAACAAATGTACCAACACCATGATCAACAATCCTTCAAGAAAAGGAAACACAGGCACAAACAAAAAAATATAGGAATCTGAAAATGCCTTGAAAAATAAGGTCTGCCACTAGAAAACACAGCCAAGACTCATTTCATAGAATCATACAATCATAGAATAATAGACTTGGAAGGCACCTCGTGGGTCATCTAGTCCACCCCCTGCACTATGCAGGACACTCACAACCCTTTCGCTCATCCACTCTAACCTGCCACCCCCTTGAATCTTCACAGAATCAGCCTCTCCATCAGATAGCTATCCAGCCTCTGTTTAAACATTTCCAAAGATGGGAAACCCACCACCTCCTGAAGAAGCCTCTTTTCCTGATGTTTAGATGGAATTTCTTTTGAATTAATTTCATCCCATTGGTTCTGGTCCGTCCCTCCGCAGCAAGAGAGAACAACTCTGCTCCATCCTCTATATGGTAGACTTTTAAATCCTTGAAGATACTTGAAAATACTTGAAGATGAGATCAGGCATACATTTGTGTGATGTTTTACTGGTGTGCAGCTGTGCTCCTGTACAGTGATATGCAAAAAGTACCCTGGAACATTGAAGCTCATTGGACTAGATTCTCAGTCAAGCCTTCCTGACAGGGTGGTTGTAAGGAGACAATGTTCTGCTTTAGGAAGGCTTGACACTTAACTGGATAGAATAGTAGACCCAAACTGCTCCATGTGGAAAGCTAATTCATTAAGGAAAAGGTTGGAAGACAATAAAACAACTATAAATAGGCAAATAAATACAGATATAAGCAAGTTTTAAACATTATTATATTAAAAGTACAGTCACAATTAATTGCTTCAGTTGAATCTTGGGCCTAATTTTTTTTTGAAGATTGTGCTAACAAGGATACTCTATGTGACACATAGGCATCAACATCAGAAAGCAAAAATACCATCTTCCGTGTCTGAGGTAGTCTATGTACAGTGACTACTTTTTGTTTTATTCAAGTCTGTAGTTTCCTTACCGCTGTCATATGCAGTTCATGCAGTAGTTGCTGGACGGTGACTCACTAGAACAGGGGTAGTCAAACTGCGGCCCTCCAGATGTCCATGGACTACAATTCCCAGAGACCCCTGCCAGTGAATGCTTCTGGGAATTGTGGTCCATGGACATCTGGAGGGCCGCAGTTTGACTACCCCTGCACTAGAACAACTCATGGAGGGGAATGGTGGTTTTATCAGTGTGAGAATTCATGCACCATGTGCTGCCAGCAGTTGTGCAACTGCTTAACTGGACTATGATTTGCTTTTGATGTTCGGAGCCGGCAGCTGGCAATGTGAACCACCACATCAGATAGTATTAATATCACCTTAAGATTGCAGAAAGTGGCCCTCCTGACCATCCCACCAATGAAAGAAGCTCAACGTAGGCACACAAGAGAGGGACTTTGTGGTGGCAGCCCCTTAGTTGTGGAAAGAAGCTATCCAGGGAATTGTGCCTGGCTCCCTCCTTGTTGATGTTCAGGAAGCAACTGAAGATTATTTTATTGAGGACTACATTTACTGTTTATCTGTTGATAGTCCTAGCTGGTTTTTAAATTGTGTCTTCTGATTAGTTCTTTTATTTATATTGTTTTAGTGCATTTTTATAATCATCTTATTTATGTTGTAAGCCTTCTCCAGTTCCTCTCATTAAAGTTAACATTTCTTCATTTACCTCTGAACATTTACTTTTGATCTAAATAAGTAGGGTAGTAATTTTGTTACATTCAATCAAAGTGGTGGATGCAGCCGTGAAATCAAACGATGAATAACACTGGGCCGGAACGCAATGTTAGGCATGAACCGAATATGGAAGAGTAAGCATGTCAGCCTTAATACAAAGTGCCGGCTAGTCAGTGCTGTTGTCTTCCCCATAACAACCTATGGATGTGTAAGCTGGACCCTGAAGAAAGAACACAGGAGGAAAATAGATGCTTTTGAATTATGGTGTTGGAGATGAATGCTGCGAATACCATGGACATATAAGTTACCAGCAAGATATTTTTAGAGAGGAGCAAACCTGCTATGTCATTAAAAGGGAAGATATTATGGCTGAAGTTCACTTACTTTGGACACATCCTGCGATCAAACTCACTAGAAATATCATTAATGTTCGACATGGTCAGTGGCAAAAGGAAACGTGGTCGCCATGATCAAAGCTCAACATGATCAAAGCTGATACAGGGATGACCATGAACCAATTAAGAGAAGCAATCAGAGTCAGGGATGCATGGCAAAGACTTTCCTATAGAATTGCCAAGGGTCAGACACAACTGAACAGATAACATCATCATCATCATCATCATCATCATTGTTAGGCACTGGGCATGCTAATGTGAGCCCCATGTGCCAGAAGGTTGGGGACCCCTGCTTTAAGCTGATCCTTCACTGAGCAGGAAGCTAGACTAGTTGGCCTACATGTCCCCTTTCACCTCTGTGATTCTTTGATTCTATATATTATAATTTTTTAATAAAAATTAAATACTGGGAATATTCTGGGGGAAATACTGCCCAACATTGGAGCACTTTAGAGATTTATACTTTAATCCTCTTAAATGCATTAAACTGAAGACATTAAAAGTTAAAGACATTAACTTTGTAAAACAGCTCAAAAGATGTGTCCTTCTTGTAACCTTGAGGGAAAAAAAGAAAAAGGAAAACTCTCCAAGAATTTTCAGTAAAGGCACCTATGTTTTGATGTTGATAAATAGCACAAATTAATATTCATGTTGAAGTTCTTTTTATTTTTTCCCCAAAAAAACAAGTGTCGGGGTAATAGTCATACAAAGATGGATTTCTTAAGAAGTTAATTATGAGAGAGTCATTTCAGTACAGAATCAGAGGTTCATATAGGACTCAGGATATTTTGGTGTCCATGTTTTTTAAATTGAAAGGCAGAAACTGAAATAAATCAAATGTAAGCTTATAACCTCTACTCTTTGATTCCGTTGTGGAATGTTATGTCTGATTTATGCAGACATTATGAAAACACCTGGTCATGTTTTTGAATAAAACTAATGTGTTACCATCGATGGTTCTGTTTTGATTTTGAATTTTGCCCAGAACTCTGCATAGTCAGGTTGTTATCGCTATCAATCCATTTGTTATTGTTATTGCTATTGCTATTGCTATCGTTATTGCTGTTGCTATTGTTATTATATCAATCAATTTAGATCAATCATGTGGTACAGAGAACATGAACTCCTGATGCCTAAGGACCCACAAATATCAGTATTTGTTCCTGTGTACTTGACAAAGTGAGCTTTTTGTTAAAAGTTTATACCCTGAAAATCTTGTTGGTGTTTAAGGTGCTGCTTGCTTATAGGAATTAGTCTGAGGATCAATTGAGGATAACCAAAAAAATATTCCTAACATTCATTCTGATTGATGGTTGCTTAATGGTGGGCCTGCTGTTGGATGTTTTCCTACTTCCTTATCTTTCAAACTCCAGAATTACAGCTCCTGGCAGGATAAAGCTATAAACTGCATGTAGAAGATTCTGTAGTACTTTAATGCTTCAGTAGTCCTTCATTGCTGATTCCTAGGGATTGTGGAGTTCTTTTGTCCTGGTAGGCAGAAATACTTGTGTTCATTTTGTTTTTCAAAGACATCCTCCTCCTTGCTTCAGTGCAAGAGATTGGGGAGGCTCCATTATCTTATTTCTCTGGGCACAAAAGATAGGACTGGATTGAATCTTCACTGGAGTGGTGTGAAAAGCACAAAAATGAAGTCTCTTTCTTTAGGAGTTAATGGTTGATTAAATCTATGGGCATCTGTAAGGTAATTGAAAGCAGGAGGATAATTTTGCCCTTCAACCATCATTAAACCTTGAGCAGAGCAAAGAAGAGTGGATTCTCTTGGGGGGTTCTGAACCTGCTGGAAAAGTGGGGAAATGAGAACAAGATGCAATTCAATAAGGAAAGGTGTACATCTGGGTCATAAAAATGTGAAGCATGCATACTGGATGAGAAATCCCCTTTTGGGTACTTGTGGACTGCAAGCTACATATGAGCAGACAGTGTGGTGTGGTGGTAAAGAAGGCATACGCAGTCTTGGGCTGGATCAACAGAAGCATCACATCAAAATCAAAAGATATCATAGTCCCACGGTATACCACACTGCTCAGGCCCCACCTGGAGTACTGTGTGCAGTTCTGGAGGCCTCGCTTCAAAAAGGACGTGGATGAAATTGAGAGGGTTCAGAGGAGAGCAACGAGAATGATCCGGGGCTGGGGGACCAAGCCCTATGGGTAAAGGTTGAGGGACTTGAGAATGTACAGCCTGGAGAAGAGGAAGTTGAGAGGGAACATAATTGCTGTCTTTATGTATTTGAAAAGTTGTCATTAGAGGAGGGCAGAGAATAGAACCTGCAGTAATGGGTTTAAACTATGCAGAGAACAATATCAGCTAGATATTAGGAAAATTGTTACAGCAGTGGAATTGACTTCCTATGGAGGTGGCACCTCTCACTTTCACTCTTCTAGCAGTGGCTGGAAAGATTCTTATCCTGAATGCTTTAGGCTGATCTTGCATTGAGCAGAGGCTTGGACCAGATGTATGGCCCCTTCCAGCTCTATGATTCTATAAGTAATTTTTTCTTAGCATCTTGGGTTTCTCTTTGGTTTACATCCCCCCACTCAGTCTTTAATTATTGTGTACTTCATAAGTTGGCTTCTTTCTTAGTCTTTGACTTACAGCAGGACCTCATTGACTGTTTTAAAGAGCAAAACATTTCCATTCCAGACTGTTTCCTACCTTGGCAATAGCTTGCTTAGTCACCTTCAGGGCTGCCAAGTATCACGGTCTCTCTGTGTGACACATAGCTGCCATGCCATCCACAGTCATCGAGTGATACCCTGCTTCTTCTGTTCCCTTTAAAGATCTCTGGACTGCAACACTCTGTCACTTCCCCAGCGGCTAAGCCGCTTCTGCGTGACACAAAAACCACTGAGGCAGCAAAGTGTCTGGTAAAAATTCTTTTTTTTCCAGTTGGCAGCCTGTGGGCTATTGAACAGCTAAGAAAATGCTTTTATATAAGGCAGAGGTGGTAGCTGTGTTGTTAAGCAGAAGAACGATTTAAAAAAGAAAACAGAAACCATCAACATTGTTAAACATAGCCGGGCCAGGTTTCTGGATATTGTGCACATATTGTGTAGTGGTTAGGAGTGCGGAGTTCTAATCTGGCATGCAGGGTTCGATTCTGCACTCCCCCACATGCAGGCAGCTGGGTGACCTTGGGCTCGCCACGGCACTGATAAAACTGTTCTGATTGAGCAGTGATATCAGGGCTCTCTCAGCCTCACCCACCTCACAGGGTGTCTGTTGTGGGGAGAGGAAAGGGAAGGCGACTGTAAGCCGCTTTGAGCCTCCTTCGGGTAGAGAAGAGCGGCATATAAGAACCAACTCTTCTTCTACTTTGCTTGCAGATGCCCCAAGTTCAGTCACTGTCATCTCTAAATGACTCTCTGGTAGAATTACTCAGAGGTACCTCTGTTTGGCACCTTGGACAGCTCCTGGCATTTGGTGAAGATAATACTATGCTAGATAGACCAATGGTCTGGCTCAGAATAAAGCAGCTTCCAGTTCTATATCCATCTGAGCTTTATTTATAATGTCCATAGAAATTTGTGTTCCGATTCCCAATGTTCAACTGGGATCTCTTATCATTTGAGAACAACCACTGTGGTTTATCTTTATGTTTGAAACCATTGTTAGTCAATTGCTTAGAGACTGTTATAAGAACGCTAAATTCTAAAATAATTTTTTTTAAGTCAACTTCAAAATACATTATCAATGTCAATAGCACAGGGTTGTATTCTGTGTCTTTTGCCTCAACTCTCCCCCTCCCCCATTGCTTTTAGTTGACTTCTCTAGAAAGGACACTGCTGAGATTTAAAAGAAACGGTTTAACAGAATAAGAAAAAAACACAGACGATTCAGAATTTCCATCTGTACGACCCACATAAGAGTCACTGACCTTGAATGTTGAGGACTCACTCTGTGTGCAGTGGTGTAATGTGCAGTTACTAACAATTGTGCTATAAACACAAGCGTGGTGAGAGATCTTAACGATAACCTATAATTCATACAGAAGGACATTGAATGTTTTCCTGGGGTCTGAAGCCTTACCTGCACAAAATGTCCTGAGTTGAGGGATAATCCTCGCTTTTCTCTCTAAGCACAGCAGCATGAAGGCTCAGAATATATATCATGTTTCAGGTCATGATTGCACAGCAATAGTCTAGCCTCCTGGGTCTCATGACATATTCTCATGCCAATTTTTGGACCATAGAATCTAAAGAAAGCAGAATGCATAAAGTACTGCATACGTACTTGCCCAACATGAAGAATATCTTGAGCAAGGCTAGTCTGTTAGGCAATATTTGTTTCTTTTCATCAGTTTCTGATTATGTGCTTACTTGATATGTATCATCTCCTCCACCTTCTTAAGGAAGAAATTAGTTTTAAAAGGCATCTGTGATCTTGGTACATTCCCTGCACTCCTGTCAGTGGAGCCAAGCGAACACTATTTTGTGTGTATATGAATAATGTAGTAGTATCTGGCTAGAAATTAGAGATGATTACTAATGTCTCATCCCTGCTGTGTTGACTCGGAGATCCCTATTTCAATAGCAATTCTCTCTCATGCAAAATGAACCTGAAAACCTTTATTATTCTGCCAGTTGTCTTTGCATTTCTCCCTTGAAATTGGATGTAAGAAGGAATCTGTAGAAGAGTTGGTTTTTATACGTTTCAGTACCTGAAGGAGTCACAAAGTGACTTACAATTGCCTTCCCTTCCTCTCCCTACAATAGACACCCTGTGAGGTAGGTAGGGCTGAGAGGGCTCTGGCAAGACTACTCTGTGGGAACAGCTGTGCCAGGACTGTGGCTAGTCCAACGTCACCCAGCTAGCTGCAAGTTGAGGAATGGGGAATCAAACCCCGTTCACTAGAGTAGAAGCCTCTGCTCCTAACCATTACACTAAGCTTTAGAGGGCCAGTATGTATAGTGGTTAGAGTAGCAGACAAAGATCTTTGAGACCCTGTTTCAAAGTTGTCCTGTGCTATAAGGGTTGCTTCTATTGGAATGTGCAAGATCTGAAGTGTGCACAATTCTGAATCATGACAAGTGTCCTGAAGGGGGCATCGGACATAGTAATTTAGGAAATAACTGGCATGTTTCAAATACCCTCCAGTGTCCTGATGGGCTCTTTGGAGATTTCTTTCTCCTTTGAGCACACTTCCTCCCTGCTTGCCTCCAGAACAGAATGAACAACAGAGCAATACAGTTAAGGAAGTTAGGAATCCCTCTCTCACTTTCTGTACAAAGCTATTTCTCTTCATAATAAAACTATTTTATTCTTTTAAGCATCCTGGTGATACATATTTCTCTAACATATTTTGCCAGCATCTCATGATCATGGAACAGTGATTCTCTCACATTCGTAGCTCATAGCATTGTTGGGAAGATTTAATAGGTAAGAGAGAAACATTTGCACTCTTGCAGGAAAGATGAGTGTAATAGTATGCCAGAAGAAATGGAGCCACTGGAAAAAATGGCATTTCTTCTACATTAGTCAAAAGCTTTACAAGACGTTCTGGATGGAAATAAGGTTCTGCTGTTGACAACCACAACAGGCTAGTTTAGCCTGAAGTTGACCTGGAGGTGTGATGGATCCATTGATCCAGGGATTCATAACTGGAACTATATATCTCCCATGATAGGAAGATCTAAACATTTAGGGGGAGGTACTCATTTGAGGGGAGGGCTTTAGGATTTTAGACTGGCCATTCTTCCCTCTTGTTTCTGCTAGCCAGCAGAGGAGAGATGTTTCATACTGCTAATTCTTCTCATTCTTCAGGCTGGAGCTTCACCTGACTCTCCCCCCCCCCTCCACACACAATGAAACAGGAAGGACACCAAAAATTGGGACAATGCAAATGCAAAAGGGCAACATGTTTAAAATTGGGGGAAAGGGAGGCTGTAGATACGGGCTCAAATGAACCAGAATTTGTTTTATAGTGGAAAAAAATTGTGAGTCCAGAGTGTACCCAGGTATCAGTCCAGAAACTCTGTCTCCCCTGCCTTTTTAGAATGTCTAACTAGAATAAAAGAAGAGACTCTTCCACAATTTTATTTATGAAGTTAATTTCATTTTTGAAGTACTGAGCCATCATGGGCTGTTGCTTAACTTAACTGCTAGAGCAATCATCACAAGATTTAATACCATCACCTTTTCTGCATGGAAGTTTTGCAGCGTCTCAGATATCACCTGGTTGTGGGTGTAATTCCCGCTTCCTTATGATAACGAGCATATACCAGGGCTGGCACGAATCTGGCCAGCAGTCGGCTCACGGCAAGGGAATAGTGAAAAACCAGCCCTTTTTATTTATGTGAGCAATTGGAGAATGTGTTGGCACTGAGCCATCAAGAAGCAGAGAATCCAGACCCTTCTGTGGTGTCTTGGGGTCTGCCCATTTTGACTCCGCCCCCTTCAGCTGTCTTGCTGGGGCTCCCTCCCATCGCCCACGCAAAGAACTCCAAGGCAGTTTGCCACCCGTACAGTTTAATCACGCACCCCGACAATACAGTGCAAATTTCCTCTTCTCCCTCCTTCCAGTTGACTTCAAAACAACCCATACCCCATGTCTCCATCTCCCCTTTTGCCTCCACCCTTCTCTACTTAGACCTCTGTCCCCACTTTCTGTTCCCTTTCCTCCTGTCTCCGGGCGTTGGCTGCTTCCTCAGTGTCTTCTGGTAAGTAGGTTTCTTTTCTTCCTTGCAGGTTCCAATTCTGCCAATGTAACTCTCTGGCCCTTGCCTGGGGAGTTGTGGGAGGGGTGCTGATTTCTCAGTCCCCCCTCCCACCTTCCCTTCTACAGGCTGGGTGAGGCTCCGCATCCACTCCGCATCCAAAATTGGAAAAGGATTTTGTGTTATGCTTTTTTATATCTCACTTGGTGCCTTTGCCTGTTTTACATTGCCATTCTTTAGAAAGAAAGAAAAAATCTTCTCACTCAAAATAACTTTAATTCACAGGGATTTAGATTCTCAATTCTATCCTAGCTGTTTGCATTCTTAATTCTATCCTAACTGTCTGCATAATACTTTGAATTCCCCCAGAGTGGCACTGTTGCATGTGGTATTCACACTTGGTGGGACTCATTCCAATATATAGTATCAGAAATTTGATATGAGACTATACGTTAGTTCTATTATGTTACTGTTCTCCTGTTAGGACTGTTTCATTATTGTTCAATTTATCATATTATCTGTACTGTTTTTTTCTCTCCAGTTCCATGTAAACTGCCCTGAGCTTCAGGGGAAGGTGGTATATAAATATAACAAATAAATAAAATAAATAAGTGGATAAACATGTTGGTCTGAAGTAGCACAACAAAATTTTAGTCTAATAGCACCTTTAAGACTAACAAATGGTTCCAGGCCATGGCACCATTTTAAAATGACAAGAAAGGCAGCAGTCTCAGCAGCTGGGATCAAATTGGCAGTGATGCCAGATTGTGCCATGTTGGATGTGCAGAGAATGGGTGTAGCCTTTCCAAGTTAGGGCCCAATCAGGACATGCTTTGCACGTCCTGATTGGGCCTTGCCTCAGACATTCCATGCCCCCTCTCCACCCACGGATCCCTTAGGCTCTTATTTTAACAGTGAAGTACTGTTACATATATAAATAAATAACTTACATAGATACTTACATCACATTACAGTCTCATTGTCCCCAATGAAATGAAGAGGGGATTGTAAGGAATATAGCTATAAGAGCTGAGCAAGCATATGTAGTGAGATAAGTAACCCAGTTTTCTCAGGTTTCTCAGTCCTGTGATTCCTAATGTCAGAGTTGTGTTCGTTTTATTCTTTAGCTAAGGGTCTGACCTGTCTGCCTTATGTAGAGAACAGAGGCCCATTACATGGTCAGAGGGCCATTAAATGTCACTAATTTAGATAGGAATAGCAACAGTCTCTTTTAATTACTACTTTCCACAACTGGGAAAGTACTTGCCATTAATTACTGACCTTGACATTTTTATATCTCCTTTGTTTCTTGTTAATGACAACTGAACACAAAGACAAATTCTGCTATTCTAACAAAGAACTAATCAATCTTCAGCTGTTTACTAATTTACTAATGATTTACGCTCTCCTTATATGTGTACTGTTATGATGTTTGCTCCATTGTCTGAGGAACTGTTCATGCACACGGAAGCTCACATCTTGAATAAATCTTTGTTGGTCTTAAAGGTGCTATTGGACTCAAATTTTATTGGGGCTTACAGACAGTGACATGTATAAGAAATGGAATTTCAGAGGAAGCAGCAGCAGCCGAAGCAGAATAGCTCCCTGAAGTGGGAATTTGTGTCACAAGGAGGATCAGTAGTTCTTGAGCCACCACAAATTGTGACATATTAGGAGACTTCCATTTTGCAAACCTAATAATATTTTTTGAGGAATTAATGATGAGGTGGTAGAATGGCTATGCAATTGTTTATTGGCCAATATTGCTCTTTTCCCCTCCCTTATTTTTCACTTTCCAGAGTTTTTCTTTTGTAAGCATGCTATACTGGTACAAAAATAGTGCTACTTCAAAAAAAAAATTAAATACTCCTTGACAGTTTAATGACACTGATTATTTCTGCCAATTGAACAAAAGATAACAACATAATCCAATTTTCTGTTCTCTGTCTAACAATCCTTTGAAATAATGCAACTCTGGTTTTCTGTGTTTAAATCCTGTGTTTTAAATACACGATACCCTTAGCCTTAGCCACTGCTGTCAATTGCTAATCTGTTATTATTGGCTGTGGGAAAAGATGAAAGGGAGAGCAGAAATGCAGCTGACAGTTGAGTTATCACATCTGGAAATAATGAAAAGCATGGCCTGAATCCATCAGAGACGATTAGGTAAATATGAAGAAATTAGAGATGTTCTTTTATACATGTAAATTTGAAGTCTGCCTTTTATTTATTATTTTATTTTTAATTATGTTTCTCATCAGGGACAGATTTCCCTCTTATTTTACCAATTTCTTGCAAGCTGTGAGCTGAACAAGAGGCATTTCTTCCCATCAGCGGAAACAATTGCAATAACATCGCTTCTAACATGAAAATGTCAGCTGTGGATAAAATGTACAAACTTGTTAAGTGACAAACAAGTCTGAAGAATGGCTGGCTGCAGTTTCTATTGGATCAAACAATTAATCAAAGGAAGGCAGAACTCAAACCAATACAGAAGGCCTGATACTGCTTGCCTTCTCATACTCTTTACTCAAATACTTGAGGTTATGCTCACCGTTCCAAGCCACTCTTTAGAATGAGGCTAAGATGCATCTTGCAGTGATACCTTTGTCCCTACTATATAATGACCCCAGCCTCTGATTCATGCAAGGCTTTTCATGTGTAGTTAAATCAGCACAGCATTTACAGACAGTGTGGCATACTAACCCATAAGTGTTAGCCTGAGAAAACGTTGGCTCAAATTACTGCTGGGACTTGAATCTCACTGGGTCACCATAGGGAAGTCATGGCCCATTTCTGCACAAGGGATATGTTCCTGGACAGCCTTTTAATAGCAGTAGCTTTTAGAGCCCCCACCACATGGTATCTGCATCCCAAGGTTGTCCAGTAGCCGGGTCATGATTTGGCCATTTTTATCTTGAAATTTTGGCATTGCCAACACTGTGGCCCATTCTGCACAAGTTAAATGTAGCAGGAGTGTGGCAAATTGTAAACGCTACTAATTTGCAGTTATGCACGACGTCGCACACAATCCACAATTTTAGATTCCGTTATTTCTTTCTGCATGCAATTTGCCACATTGATCCTTGTGCGGAATGGGCCTGTATATACAACCCTAAATTGTATGTCTCACTGGTGAGCAACCAATGCGCAACCAGGGATAAAACGTTTGGAGGGGGAAATGTGTGATAAGTGATGGTTTCAGCAGCTTTGGCCTGCCCTCACACCTGTCCTCCCCTCTCCATTTCCTGCTCCAAATAATTTTTTTTTAATGGCAGGTCAAAGGTGAAATAAAGCCATCTTTAAAGTGCCCGTGGTCTTTTGGGATCAGGCAGACAAAACACAAACACTGGTGATGGTGGTGGTGGTGATTGGACTTCCTTCTCCCAATAATACAGGGGTCGGAACACCTTTTAAAAAATGCCAACCATTTACACAAAATGTTTTTCTTTTTTTGGTTTCAGTTTACTGTCCAGCCTTCTAACAACTTGGGCAGGCAAAAACAGCCCTGTTTGCATTTTCTGGAGGTATGAAATGAGCTGGAAAGGGGGGAGGGTGATCTGGCAGCCTTCTCCCAATTATACAGAGGTCTGAGCATCTTGTTTTAAAGCCAGCTAAAGCCAGCTATTAGCCTCTTGTGACGCAGAGTAGTATGCAGCAGAAATGCTGTCTGAAGCTGTCTGTCCATGAGGTTGGGAGTTCGATCCCAGCAGCTGGCTCAAGATTGACTCAGCCTTCCATCCTTCTGAGGTCAGTAATATGAGTACCCAGCTTGCCGGGGGGGTAAAATGTAATGACTAGGGAAGGCACTGGCAAGGCCACCCTGTATTGAGTCTGCCACCGAGTCACACTGCTGGTCTACTAAGACTCCTAGATCCTTTTCACACATACTACTTCCAAGACAAATCTCCCCCATCCTATATTGGTTTCTATGGTTTTTCCTACCTAAATGCAGAACTTTACATTTGTCCCTATTGAATTTCATTTCAGCTAATCCAATTCCTTGCTCATTATAAGAATTCCAAAATTAGAACATCGTTGACAAACAGCTGTCCAGTTTGGGAGAATTAACCCCCTCTCCCTGAGCAAATGTTTCCATAGCTGAACTTTCCATAGCTGAGCTGATAGAAATTTTTTTCCTAATGTTCAGCCACATTCTGCCCTGCCCACTCAATCTTGCCTTCCATCTGAAGCTCCAGAGAACAAATCATCCTAATTTCCCCCCATTGATGCTATCAAAGCCTTGCTTTTTATATATGCCATTTCCTCATCCCTTGTACTGAATCCCCCCCCCCATTGAATCTATTTCCCCCCAAGATTTGTGTGCATGTGCAATGTAGTTCTTCGGGAATACATAAAATTCAGTTCTTATACGTTTATGTGAATGGTTGCCATCTCTAAAACCATGGCTGAGGCTTAATAAAGTAGGTTAACTTGAATGTTGCAAAAAATGTCACGCCAGCAAAAATGTACTTCGTGATGTGACCAATCCTAGCAAAGGATGACTGAGGTGGATCATCTGAATTGGCCAGATTTGCATACCAAATATATATGTAAAGCTTAAGAATGCTTGATGCCATATGACAAGCTGACAGCCAAGTAAGGGCTTTTTGGCATCCCTCAAGACTTAGGTAACAATTGCACAAGCTGACTAGAGACGAAGCAAAGTCTGTATCATCTTAAGTGATCACTGGCATACAGGTGCACTTGATACATCTGTGGCACAAGGGTCATAATTTCTGATGACTGCTTACACCACGATGTTAATTAAAAAGATTTGTAATGATCATCTTCTGTCATCATAAGAGAATACATGGGAAACACATTGTACACTCTGAAAAGTATATTATAAATGCTAAGCATTTTTTTTTTTTTTCAGAATGAATGTTAGGGAATCAGGGTGACAAGGGCTGTAAAGATACTGCGCTCAGCTGCACATTCAAATTTTTCATTTTCAGAGAGAAATTCTGTTTGCACTTTCCTGTTATAATTCATGTATGTTGGTGCTGTATCAGTATTAAAATGTTCTTGTTTTAGTTAAAAGGCATCTATTGTGATGATCACCCATTGTATTAAGAGAATCAAATTGTTCTCATTTCTCTTGGTACCATGGAAAGCTTAAGCATGATGAACATCACAATTAGTCAAGCTATTAAGATAAAGCTTCGGTGAGAAATACAATACCTCTGCCTTGTGGTCTCCAGTACTGGCTGCCTTTGCAACCAACAACATGAAGTTTAGCAAATTAAAAAGGGCTTAGAAAGATTTCACCATTTTCAAGGCCATGATGCAGCTTGCTTAATCTATATTGGAAGAAAGATACTGGCAGTAAGTGCATTGATACACCTGGTATTGGTGCCATTTTTACCATAGAGTTTCTTTTTTATTATATAAAAATGCTGATATTGCCAGCTTTTATTGATATTTATGAGAGATAAAGTAAGAAAATAGAAAAGAATAAGAAAGTACATAAAAAGACTGAAACCATGTACGATAATTCCATTACGTATTCAACTAATACATTTATTTACTGTCTGTCTATATAATCTGTATAAAAATGCCATAGTTCTTTAAACTCTTCTGTAGGTCTATTATTCATTAGGCTGGTCAGCTTGGCCATTTTGGATAGTCCTTCAAGTTTGTCTAACAAGTCCATTATCTTTGGTATCTCCTGCAGTTTCCAGATCTTTGCTGTCACTATTCTTCCCGCGATGGTTGCATGGAAGATGTCTTCAGCCTTTATCTTCCCTGCAATTCAGGTCAGACTCACTGGCCTGTAGTTTCCCAGGTCATGTCTCCTCACTTTTTTGAAGACTGGGATAACATTCGCTTTCCTCCATTCTTTTGGAACTTCTCCAGTCTTTCAAGTGGCCCTAAAGTTGATGAACAGGGGTTCCACAAGCTCTTCAGAAAGTTCTTTGAGCTCTCTTGGGTGCACACCATCTGGCCCAGGGGATTTAAACTCATCCAGTGCAGTCATGTTGCCTCTCGACAACATCTCTGTCCATGTCAACCTGCCACCCAGACACAATACGTTGCCTACTACCATTCCTAGATGTGTCCATATTCTTCTGGGATAACACAGAGGCAAAATAGGTACTGAGCCTTTCTGCTTTCTTTCTGACCACTGTCAGAGTTTCTCCATCTAGTTTCTCGTTTACCTTACATTTGCTTCTGATATATATGAAAAAGATAGCTTCAAGTGGGTACCTGTGTTTAAGACCAACAAAGCTTTATTGAAGATATGTGCTTTTGTGTGCAGGCACACTTTCTTAGATAAAATATTATATCTGAGGAAGTGTGCATGCACATGAAAGCTCAAACGTTAAATAAAACGTTGTTGATCCTAAAGGTAACATTGGATTCTAAATTTATATCTGAAAAAGCTTTTCTTGTTATAGTCGGCTTCCCTGGACAATCTCAGCTCACTCCCCACTTCAGCATCTCTGATGGATGTCCTACAGTGCCTAGTAACCTGCAGATACACTTCTTTAGAGGTCCATCCTTTCCTCCACTTCTTGAACATATCTTTTTTTTTATTAGCTCCTCCTGAAGTTCTGTATTTGTCCAAATAGGCTTCTTGGCTCTCTTACCATGTTTCCATCTTGCTGGAATACTCATGGCTTGAGCATGCAATAACTCTTTTTTAAGGAGAGCCTACCCATTACTTGCTCCATTCTCTGTCAACATTCTAGTCCAGGGGTAGTCAAACTGTGGCCCTCCAGATGTCCATGGACTACAATTCCCAGGAGCCCCTCCCAGCGAACGCTGGCAGGGGCTCCTGGGAATTGTAGTCCATGGACATCTGGAGGGCCGCAGTTTGACTACCCCTGTTCTAGTCCATGGGATGATTTTCATCACATCTCCAACTTTACTAAAGTCTGCCCTATGAAAGTCTTACAGACATGTCTGATTACAAACATCCTTGGCCCACCATTTTAAAGAAATTCTGGGACATGGTCACTCCCCCCATAAGGGTTCCCATCTCATTCACCCCATCCACCAGCTCTTGCCTCTTGTTCAGTATTAAGTTGAGTATGATGAGTCTATTGTAGGTTCTTCCACTGTTTGAAATACATTTTTGGAAGCCTGTCAACACACCGCATTCCCAGGTGAATGGAAAGTCCACAATTAAGGACATGAAGTTTCAGATCCTAGCCATAGTGTAATTCTCCAGAGGTGGCAATGATGCTCATAAATACTTGAAATAGGCCTCTTTTAAATGTGTTGCGTCTAATCAAAGTGGCCAAAATGTTCCAAGGTTATATAGTGTTAACATTTGGTGATTGTTTGACAACACAGTTCAGTCATGTGAAACCTTTACGTTCTCTCTGCTGAGCTCAGATATTACCCACTTCATTCGATTTACATAAATTTTGTTTGGGGAAGTTTGGTGTAAAATTGAAAGTATCTCAATAGAGAGAAACAGACACAAATAACATCCCAGGCAGAACATTCATCTTTAATGTATTAATATGTGTTATCTAAAAAGAAACATTTTTCACTGCTTGATTTAATTATGGTTTTCATGACTTTAGCATTAAAAGCTGGGTGGGAGAAATGTCTGTTTAAAAGTTTTATGAGAAATGAAAATGTGTCTAATATACTCTCCAGCACAGTTTTCCAGCAAGAATGCTAACTTTTTGGAAACTAAAAGTGCCATCCAGAGGACAGTTATGCTCTTCAAAGTCCAGTGCAATTTACTAGTTTAGAAGCATGTAACTCTGGTTGGGTTGGCCCTGTAAGATATAAGGTAAAGATAAAGGTATCCCCTGTGCAAGCACCGAGTCATGTCCGACCCTTGGGGTGACGCCCTCTAGCGTTTTCATGGCAGACTCAATACGGGGTGGTTTGCCAGTGCCTTCCCTAGTCATTACCGTTTACCCCCCAGCAAGCTGGGTACTCATTTTACCGACCTCGGAAGGATGGAAGGCTGAGTCAACCTTGAGCCGGCTGCTGGGATTGAACTTCCAGCCTCATGGGAAGAGCTTTCAGACTGCATATCTGCTGCCTTACCACTCTGCACCACAAGAGGCTCTAATGTAGTATATACAAACTTTTTAAAAAATGAGTTTAAACAGGCATATTGTGGGATTGGCAATTATTCGCTCAAGAAACAGTTTTCCCACTTGCAAAAAAATGGTAAGAGAATCCCAGTTTACCCATTTCTATGCTTTGGAAGCAATTGTTGACAATATTAAATCAAGTAAGCTTTGATTCTCTCCAGGCTGTGGGCCTCCCACTGCAGGCTGTCTCGGGAAAGCTTTCCCACTCAGGTGAGTGTTTTCGTGGCTTCCAAAATCTCTGCAGTTGAGGTGCGGGGGTTCCTATGTTCCATCCCACTTCCTCTCCTTCCCAGTCTCCCTTCAAGTTTCCCGCTTATCTTCCCTCCCTGTCTCCTACCTTGCTCATGTCCTCATCCCACCTGGCTCTTTCCTTGCCCTGGGCATTAAGAATCTGGTTGGGGTTGGTCCCATGGGGTCTTCTGGCTCCTGGAAGCCCCAGGGTTCCTTCAGGAGCCTGGAATGTGACTGCTTTTCCAGCCTCTTTTCCCTCGGGGTTGGCCCCCACTCCCAGAAAGCTGACTTTGAGGTGGGCCATGGTCCCAGCAACATCATCCATTCTCAACACAGGGGTGGGAATCTCTTCAGCATCTTTGGGTTCAGGCTTTGGCTGAGATGGTCATGTCTTCAGCCTGGTGGCTTCTGTGGCTGCTGTGAGTTGAGGTCATTTCCCTGTACATTGAGGGTGTCTCTTGGTGATTCCAGAAGTCCTGGGAGGTCCAGGAGTCCTGGACTCATGGAGACATCCCGACAAGCAGATGCAGGTTAAAGTTTCCATATGTAGGTTAAGAAACTCCTGGAGATTTGGAGGTGGAACATGGGGAAGGCTGAGGCCTCAGTTGGGTACAATGCCATAGAGTCCATCCTCCATTTTTAACAAAGGAACTGAACTCCATAGTCTGGACATGAACAGCAATTCTAAGAGATCCTCATGTCCCACCTGGAGGTTGGCATCCCAAACTCAGCCTCTTCTTTAAAATGTGTGCAAAGTAGTGGCATGTGTTTGGATGTGTACCACAGTTTAAATGAGAGACTGAGTCCATGCAGTGCAGTCTAAGGTTGGTCTTTTGGCTAAACAGCATTATATTTAAATCAGGCCTAATTAAGGGACCTGTGATAAATTTGGAGTTGATCTCACAGTCCCCCAAAATACAGTTTTAAAACTATCTTCATAAAGCTTGGGTGCATTCAGAGAATAGAAAGTGCCTCCCCATTGCAGAACAGCTCTGCCATAGAAACTTACCTTTCATCTAGTGAGAATTTATTTCTTGATTAACCTGGCTGCCTACCTGTATTACAGATCCCATGAGATGTCACTGGTGGTCTTATCATGCTTATCCCAGATGGCAGGAGGTTTCAACCAAGATGGAACACATCTGTATAATTACCATTGCCTTGTCTGTGATATTAATCCTGCTCAGAATTTCATTGTGTCCTCTAAAAAAATTTGGAAGACTGATTATTTTTGGTTTTAAAAAGTCGGTGTTAACCTCCAGCTTCAAAGACAATTCAGATCCTCATTAATTACTCAAATAGACAAGCTGCAAGGGGGTGAGTAGATTCCTGTTTGCATACTTTTGAACATTTGTGATAATGTGGGTGGCAAAAGATAGTAAAATAAAATATTTAAAACAGTTTGAGAATGAGATTCTCACATATAATATATATGTGAAACATCTTATGCAGCAGCCCTGGTTTGTCCCCTGGCCTATCATCCCTCCCTTCAATCTTCTTCCCCCCCCCCCCAAACTGTATAATCGGAAGGAGGGAGAAGTAAGGGATGAAAGCCAGCAAGCAAGAAGAATAAAGAAGAAAGAGAAAGGAAGAAAGAGAGGAAGGAAAGGGTTTCTCAATGGTAAAAAAAAAATTGCAAGGATCCAATTTTCAGTTCATATTATTTGAAAACATCAAGGAAGGAAGGAAGGAAGGAAGGAAGGAAGGAAGGAAGGAAGGAAGGAAGGAAGGAAGGAAGGAAGGAAGGAAGGAAGGAAGGAAGGAAGGAAGGAAGGAAGGAGTGTGCAAAGGCTGCGCAGATAGGAAATGAGTGTGTAGCAGTTCTTCTCTTCTCCTTCCTCCCTCCTCCCTGGCACTAGGACAGTGGTGCATTTCACTGGTCTGAGGTCACAGAGTGTGTGTTCACAAGTTGATCACTCTCAATGGACAATGTTGCACTGGCTCCTGGAGCTGGGACCCATGTTGGTGGTGCCAGCTGAGTGGATCCTGAGAATGGAGTTCTCAGCACTCCAATGGGCATTCATGCTTAAAAACCAGCTGGCAGTTAATGAGGTGCCTCTTTGGATCTTGGTGGGGGGAAAGCACAAACTCGTAGGTTTGCCACCCGCGAGTGATATGATGGAACCTCCCAGCCAAGCTGAGACTGTCGAGGAGGAAGGCATCAGCAGTGACTGATGACATTGGATCCTGCAAAGGACTTTTGAGACATGGTCATTGAGGTTTGATTGCTTCAGGTGCAATTGAATGCACAGTTGAAGGCCCAGTTGGAGGCAGCCCAGTTGCAGTTGAAATATGTTCTTTCTCTGCTGCCCAGCAGCCAAAGCAGCACTCAGTCTCCTCATTTAGCCATAGCACTAGATGAAGTGGGGGAAGGTACCCTCAAAGGACTCTACCTATGGACTCTACCTCCTGGTCTCTCTGCTCAAGCTTATGCAGGACGGGTGGGGATACAGGCATCAGGAGGTCAATCCACAAGTCCACAATCCTGACTGGGTCCAGGGATTACTCTTGTCCAGGATCACTGCAATGAGACTCCCACCTACCCATGTGGCTTTCTATTTTTGATGAGGGAAGACCACATTGGCTCCTTCAGTTCGACACCTGATTTCTCATTTCCTCATTCTTGGGAGGTTGTGGGGGGTCAAACCAAATGCTAGATCATGGTTGAGCCCCTCCTGACAGCTTTTGATTGCTGTCACTTCAGCCAGACCACTGAGTGAGATCACTGCGCTGAGGGCTGAGTCCGCCTTTTTGCAAGTTTTTCCCTCAAAGGTTATCCTTCGGCTTGACCCGCAATTCCTTACTAAGGTTGCATCCAGTTTTCACCTGGTCCAAGTTATCACTTTGCTGAGTTTATTCCCTTGCCCAATCTCCGAGAGACACTGAGAGGCCCCTCCATTTTTTCGATGTTAGACAGGCTTTGTTGTATTATTGGAATAGGACACAAGAATTTAGAAAATCAACTTCTTTATTTCTTTACTATTGGGGTCCCAATAAGGGTAACAAGGCTTCCCCTAACACAGTAGCTAGATGGATGGTTTCAGCCATTAAATCGGTGTATTTGGCAGCTAAGGTTCCTTGCCCAGTGTACATTCCCTCCATGCCATGGGATCGTCACAGAAAGATTCCAATGATGGACATCTGTCGTGCAGCCACCTGGACAGGAGAAGAGACATTTGTGAAACACTACACCTTCCATCTCCAAGACAACAGAGATTCAGAATTTTGCAGAGTGGTGTTACAGTCCTTATTCTCTTAAGGGCTCATCCCACCATCCTTCAGGTATTAGCTCGTAAAGGTCCCAATGTGGTTGCACTTACCATGGATACACATGGATATACATTCCCTCCCTCCATCACCACTATGAGCCTTTTGTCTTGAGATCTTGGCCGTGATGCTTGGCCGTGGGAAACCGCATGCATGCGCATCATGTCAGAATGGTAGCGCCCCTATAGGGCTAGAGCTAGAAAGACTTCTGTGGCTGGTCTGCGCATGTGCACAGTCCCCAATGTGTGTCTGCACACAAGACCTCAATGAACAATGGTGCAAGTTCGTTTTCTCAGAGGTTCATTCCACACTGGCAGTGCCACTTTGGGGTGCCGCCAGTGTATTGGCAATCAGAATGTTGGCCTAGATTTCTGATAAGTTGTTGTTGCTGTTGTTTTATTAAGACTTCTTTTTAAATTCATGCATTTTGATCTTGTTCATTGGACTGGTTGTGTTTTGTGTCCTTGCAACTGGGTGTTGCATTGTTAGCCATTTGGAGAGTCTGGAGAGATAGGTGGAATAACAATTGCTTAATAAATGTTTAAAAAATTAATTCCGGTGATTTTTTTTAATCTCTATCCATTACTAAGGTTTCATCCACACAGCCTGCATATTGTGCTATCATAGACCTACAGCAACTGAGGGAGAAAGTTGGTGTCGTATATGCTTAGGCTTTTCTCTATAAAGTTACCAGTCTCTTGAACTTCCTTAGGCATAGATGTTTTTTTCTTGATTCTGATCAATCATTAATGAATAGAATTTTCACCCTAGTGGCTAGTAATAATTGGATCTGAACCAAGCTGGAAAATGTTTTTTTTTCCTGTAATGTGTCAGCCTTTTCATTTCACCCAAATTCATTACTGGTCATTTTAATTTGTTTATTTTAAGACATTTTAAAACTGCTTACATATTCTGTGTATAGCCAACTGATGTCAGAGCTGTGTAAAAACTACATATACCTTGAGGAAAGAGAATTTGGCACAAGGAAGGAAAATGGCACAGGAAAGAAGTGAAGAAAATGAAGGCATTCAAGTAAGAATGGTGGATTTCAGGGATTTAATAATATTGGTTATGATACTTAATCAGAATACATTTTAACATTTCTGTAAGGTTATTTACTTACAGAATAAATGTGCTATTTATTCTAACACTGAAAACACTAATATGCTACTAGCAAACCATTGCAAAGAGTGGCTGTGAATAACTGGGCCACAGTTGATTCTGCAGAAGGTGGGGCCAAGAAGGCAGGCCTGGCAGCAAGTGTGCACGCCCATTGGCATGCATGGTGGTGTGATTGGTTGGGCTCCCCAGGTGCCACGTGGAGCCTAGTGGCCTCTCCACTGCAGATATCCACCAGATAGCAACCTCCCCGTCCACCAGTTTTTCAAATTGTTAAATATTTGTTAAGATTTCTGTGTTATAGTCACAGCTGTGGTTCAAGGGGGGCATGAGTATGGCCCTTTGTACAGGGTTCCAGTTTGCATACTGGAAACCTGTGGTTGAGGGGTCTCAATAAGAGATCAGCCTGCCAACAAATGCGGCTGACACGGCTGGGAATGCCAGGGGCTCAAGGCCAGGCAGATGTGGTGGCTGAATGAGGTGGGCACCCATCAACCATCACAGGCTTCCTCCTCATGGAATGGGTTTCCTGGGCAAGGGACCTGCCCTCTTGGCTGGGAAGGTGGCTGATCCCAAGGCACCCAATGATCCCAGCAGCAAGTTCCTGCCATACCAACCCTCTGGCTGCAGTGATTTGTGGCAACTACATATATTAAAGCTGTGGCTTTGTTATTGCCAAAAGAACCCCAAGTCATGTATTGATTGACCCCATGCCATCTTGCCAGTCAACATCTTTTCTCTTTCCCCCTCTAAATTTTTAAAAATGTGTGGTAGGTAATTTTTTTTATAAAATAAAAAAGAAACAAAGCTCACTATGTACCTGTCTTTAAAACAACTCCTTTAATTCATTAAGTAGCTTTTGTAGAATGAAGCTGGAGTTGTTTAGTTATTTATAAGATGTTCTTTCATTCTTTGCTGGCATTAATGAGAATGAAGTGATTTTGAGATAACAAGCTATCCATTTTGGAGAGCAAACCTTTGATTTAAACTGTCATTTCAAACGCTGAAAGAAATTATTTTGAAATGCCATTTTTACATTTCAAAACTTTGATGTTTGACTACTTAATGAAGGGGAGGGTGCATAAAAATGATAGTTGTAGGAGATCATAACATAATTCCTAGGATAACCCCTGAAATCTTTAAGGTCCTACTTAGTCATTAACTAATACAGGACTTCAGTCAGAGAGAATAGTTAATTGTGTGTCTGTGAGCGTACCCTAAGTATTGAAAATGCATTGGCCTCTCACCTAGGATACCAGATTGCTGTGGCAGTGGACTCCTTACTGTGGTAAGGCATATCACCCTGAGGTGGGAACAGGTGTCCTGCACACTAGCCACAGCAGGGGGGCATGGCAGGAGAGGTGAGGTAAGGAAGCTGAGCTGGATGGGGCCCTTTAAAGAGGCCTGGGTTGTGACCTGCAGCCTTGTTTCCTTCTTCCTGGCCCGTGAGAAAGCTCCCCATTCCCACCCTTTTTTCATGTTTTGTTATCCTGTTGTTGTTGATTAATCGTTTCATTATATTATCGCAGCTGGGGGTGGGGTTCAGTAGTTCAGCAGTGGAATAAGCTGCCTAAGGAGATGGTGAGCTCCCCCTCACTGGCAGTCTTCAAGCAAAGGTTGGATACACACTTTTCTTGGATGCTTTAGGATGCTTTGGGCTGATCCTGCGTTGAGCAGGGGGTTGGACTAGATGGCCTGTATGGCCCTTCCAACTCTTGTGATTCTGTGATTCTATGAGTATGTGGGGGGAGGCCAAGCCTGCATGGTGGCATTCACCCATTTGAAGGTGCCTCCATAAGAGGCTGTGTGGATGTGGAGCTGTGGCCTTCCAGGTTCATTTCCAGATGCATGGGTACTCAGTAGAAGCTGATATCCATTGAGTTCTCAAATGAGATGCTACCTCTAATTGGCACAGAAGGCCAGGTGATCTTATTATCTTAATAAAAGTTGTGGCCAATTTATACCAAAAGAAATTAAATGGTGGAAGAGTCTTCTTTAGGTGTAGGAACTTGTCCATCCTGCCAAGCAATCTAGAAGAGGAAGAGTTGGTTCTTATATGCCACTTTTCTCAACCTGAAAGAGTCTCAAAGCAGCTTATAGTTGCCTTCCCTTTCCTCTCCCCACAACAGACACCCTGTGAGGTAGGCGACGCTGAGAGAGCCCTGATATTACTGCTGTTCTGCTTCTCATCTCCAGTTGGGGGGGGGGGGGCAGCTTGCTGAAGCAGGCTGGGAATGTCCTGGGAGGAGTGTAGAACTGTGCAGTCACACATTCTTGCTGGCTGTAGAGCTGTGCACTGCATTGCTGCTGCCAGCACTCAGCACCCATGTATGTTGTAGTGGGGTTGGCTGGGCCATGGAGACGTAGGTAGAGATCCCAAGTGGGGTGGCTGAATACCTCAACCTGGCCACATGTAGCCTCCTGCTCTTCAATAGCAGAAGCAGCACCACAGCTAGGGATGATCACGATGACCCAAGAAGGAAAGTATACCATCAAGGGGGAGGGGCCTGGATACAGAGGCAACCTGTGGAGTGCTCTGTGAGTAAGGGAGTTGACAACCAGAATGTTGGGGGCAGAGAAGAGGTCCTGAAGGACTGGGGCAGCTGGACTGCTGAACTGAAGGGATTCCTACAGCAAGATCCACACCTGGCATTCTTCAGTAGAAAGTCAATACATGCCACCATGGTTGGGCATTCATAATGAAGTTAAGTTCACTATGTTTTATGATGGGTTGAAGGTGCTGAGTGTGGATAATTTGATAGTGCTTGTTCATGTATACATTCAGTTCTTTAAAAATGTTGTTTAAAATAATGTTTAAAAATAATCTTTTATTATTTTTAATGCGCAGCACTATGCAGCACAAGCTGTTTGTTAGTGTGGGGTGTCAAAACTGGTGTTTCCAAATTTAGGTAGGGGAAAATACACAGAAATACACAGAATTTGAGCCAAAGGGATACAAGGGATTTTCTCTCTTCCCCTCTCCCTCTCCCTCCCCCCCCCCTCAGACTGCCAGTTTGGTGTAGTGATTAGGAGTGTGGACTTCTAATCTGGCATGCTGGATTCGATTCTGCATTCCCCCACATGCAGCCAGCTGGCTGACCTTGGGCTCACCTCAGCACTGATAAAACTGTTCTGACCAAGCAGTGATATCAGGGCTCTCTCAGCCTCACCCACCTCACAGGGTGTCTGTTGTGGGGAGAGGAAAGGGAAGGCAAATGTAAGCCACTTTGAGCCTCCTTCAGGTAAAGAAAAGTGGCATATAAGAACCAATTCCTCTTCTTCAAATGTAACATTGTTTCAGCCCTCATGGCTCTTGCATACTAGAGTGACATGGGCACCATTCTCTGCTACTACCACAACTGTGATTTGTCAAATGTACAGAAAACTCACAACAGGCTTCTTATTAAAAGAAAGCTTTATTGGAAAAGTACTATACGCTAAGGACTGAAAAGTCAAATCTGACCAGAGTTCAGATTTGCCTCTGCTTATCAATACAATTCTCCCGCCCAAAACTTGACAGTTCCCAAGGGAGGGGGAGCAAGAGAAAAGACATATGTGTAAGAAAAACAGGAATACATTCTCACAACCTTGAGGAGGTGACAACAATCCCAAGAGCCCACAACATGTGATAAGGTTAACATAACAACTATTCACTTTTATGGCTAGCAAGGATACAGGGCCTGGAGCAAGGAGGCGCCAAGCAATATAAAACAATATAACTGACATGGAGGAACTCAAGCTAATTTATGACAGAGATTCTACAATCCTGACATGATTAGAACCTGAAATACCTTGTCCTACTTAGGAGCATATGCCAAAGTAAACTTGTTTATCAAGTAAACTTGTTTATCTACAGGAACCTGTTGGCTCTTAATTTCGGAGTCTATTTTACAGAGCTTTTGAATCTTTAATTAGTCACATTCTGCTTACTGACTCTGCTCAACTATATTATTGTGTTAAGCAAGCTTTCTCAACCAGGGTGTCCTGAAATCATGGGGTTGACAAAACCTGGAAAGGTTTCCCAAACGGTGGGAATTTATTTGTTTTATAACATTTTAAAATGTGTTAAGCATTTATCATGATATGACCCTATATGGTCATGTCAGCCACCCCTCCCAAAATGGCCAATGAGTGGTCTGGGGAGGGGGGTGAGAAGGGTCCAGGGAGGGCATGTACACAGCTATACTTCCCAGCTATATTCCACACAATCATGCCACTTCTGGGATTTTTCAAAGCTTGGTGCATGTTCAGGGGATTCTCAACAGTAAATAAATTGACAAGGTAGGTTTACAGTAAGTTCCATTTGGGTGTTCAATCCCCCCCCCCTTGTTCACTTAGTAGTTAGAGGTTTATGCATTATATTACATTAAGTATGGTTTCCTGAGGCTCTGGTAATATTTTCTTTTAGTAAAGTAAATCCTTATGGTTCTTCAAGAGGGAGTATTAGAAGTTTTCTCCTTTCAGACACTTTTAAAGGTTCTATCAGTAAGCATACAGGTCCAGCTTGCTTCTGGGGTTGCAGCCTGATGTCTAGTTAGATTACTGGAAGTTTTTAATTAAATTAATAATATTTTTTAACGAAAAAGAAGAAAAGAGGAAAAATCAGAAGATGAGGATTTCAGGGTGCAAATTCCAAGAGAAAACACCTTTCCTTTGCCTGGCACACTGACCTTTTGATATTCTTGCCTAGTTTGTGGGGAGGTGGAACTCAGTCCTCTCTGAGTAGGGGCCAGCTTACCTCTGAAAGTTTCTATTAGTAGATCAAGCTTTTGAGAGTTGAAAAGATTTTGGGGTAGGCACAGGTTAATTTTAGAGCCTCTTGTGGCGCTGAGTGGTAAGGCAGCCGTCTGAAAGCTTTGCCCATGAGGCTGGGAGTTCAATCCCAGCAGCCGGCTCAAGGTTGACTCAGCCTTCCATCATTCCGAGGTCGGTAAAATGAGTACCCAGCTTGCTGGGGGGTAAACGGTAATGACTGGGGAAGGCACTGGCAAACCACCCCGTATTGAGTCTGCCATGAAAACGCTAGAGGGCGTCACCCCAAGGGTCAGACATGACTCGGTGCTTGCACAGGGGATAACTTTACCTTTACCTTTACAGGTTAATTTATACATAGGAATGGGGGAATCACACAGAGCTAGAATACGTGTGGTGGGCCATCCAGTTCATACTCACCACACCTTCTCTTGCATTAAACACTTTTGACAGGTGCTCATCCAATCTCACCTGAAAGTTCCAAGGAAGAAGGATCCACCACTGTATGTATTGCAAGCATTGTAGAGACCCAGCTCAGTGTACTGGTGTAGAGTAGCAGCTTTTAATCCAGTGGATATGGCTTATAATAATAGCCTTTCTTTTTACTTCATGCAGTGCAGAAATGTTACACTCCCAGAAACCTTTCTAATTTAAGACTTCTTTGTAAAGGATGGCACCTTTTTAATAATGATTTTTTAAAACCTGAAGGCTGTGAAAAACAAGGCTGAGAAATACATAAATGTGGAGTTGCGAAAGAAGGTGTGAAAAACTTAATGGAAGGCAAATCAAGCGGACCAGAAATGTGAAGGCTTTTTTGAAAAAAGAACAGGCTTTCTATTGCCAGAGATGTAAGCTACTACATTTCCAGATCAGGACTTAGATAACCAGGTCAGATTTAGGAGGAAGGCAGTCAGACCACTGGGCTTCTGGGTACTGAACTCCATGTATCCTTCTCACAGAGCTGCCTACTCAAGTTTCCATGAATGGCTGAAACAAATAACTCCAACAATTGTTCATCTTCTTGTGTAAGGCAGGCAGTGTTAATATGCTCTATTGTGCCTTTAACATTCTTTTAGTTGCTCACAGGAAGATGCACAGCATCACCGCTCATTCAACAAACTGAGCAAGTGATTATAAGGTCACGGACACTATACAAGTGAAAGATTATCACAAGATTAGAATGCATGAAACCCACATTTGTGCAATGTTCATTGGCTGGTTTCAGTGGGGAAACCGTTCATCTTGCGTAGGATAATAAAGGGCCTTAAGTATGATCTGCTTATTTGCAAAAGGACAGCACTGTGAAAAATGCTTGAACTGCAGCCTTTGGATTTATGACTATAAGATAGTGTCATCTAATACAGATCTTGATTTGTGTTAGATGGTTAATTAGTTTGTTATGTTTTCTGGGTTGCATGGTTTTAGAGATGTGTGATTACTAATAGATAAACTTATAATTTGATATTTCAATAAACTGTATATATAATTTTAAAATAATCATAAATATTACCATGCAGTCTATAACTGCTTTCTGGAGGCCAGGATATCAGACTTCCTTATTTATTTTTATTTTTTAAAAATATTTATTCCTTCTTATTTATTTAACCCACAATTTCAGCATGCTTGTAAAACATATAACACTATCAACCACTGTGCCTAGAAGGCATTTTGCATTTATGCATTTTGTTTTGAATCTTTCAGATGGATTTTTCAGTGGATTTTTTAAATCCAACATCATGTATGATATTGGTATATTCATTCAGAACCTACTTGTAATGCTTTTGTGACTTGCAAGGGGCTACCCAGTTGATGACATACACATCCCAATTGCAAAGGAAGTCTCTACACTGATGTGCATTCGCAGAATCTCACAAAGACTTTGATTGTTATGCCCTCATAGACAGCAGCTAATTTTTGCTGAGGTTTACAGCTCTGGAGTTGCATCCTGATCCAGCCAAGTCTCTGGAGGGTTATGTGGACTGTGGCAGGAGATCTATGGGCAACTTGTAAGTGTGCTTGCTTTCTCTATGTATGTTATGTGTGTTTGTATATTATACTTAATATATTTTTACTAAATGAAATTCATTCTGGTTCTGAAATAGCAACTAAGCCAGTTTATTGACTTGAATGCAGAACAGGGTCACCTGTATACGGTATATGTTGTTTAATATGAACAACCTTAAATTATTAAAATCCAGCAGTCTGAACTGGAATCAAGGACATAATTCCTCCCAAGCTCCATCATGTATTTCTCATGCCAAGTAATGATAATCCAATTCTTCCATGAGGAATCTTTAATAATATAGTGTCATGTCTCAAAATTTTAAAATTTAGTGAGAAAATGATACAATCCAATAGTTTAAGGAACCCCATTAAGCAAATCTTGAATTGTCAAAGAACACTGTTCTCTTGGTTAGCCGATATCGTCCTTCTCAGGCAAGTGATTTATAGGAGGAGATCATAATAGTTAACAACAGCTTATGGTAGCAGCTCTGTTCTGAAAGCAATCACAGTGACAAGTGATCCTCATGCTACTTTTTGGCAACACAATGGTTCTCCAGACTCATTATTTTGCCTTCAGAAGTGTGAATACATATGAAAGGTCAAGGCACAAACCAATCTCTGTCTAGTCCCTACCAGGATGGGTATTTTATTGCACATGAATATGCAAGGGAGTTACTTCTCACCTACAAGAATACATACCTGTATGTATATGTTCTGAGCCTGGGTCACCCACAAGACAAGCAGGTCCCAACTGTGTCAACAAGTTCAATTTTCTGCTGACAAGCTCAAGGGTTAATATTGTTCTGGAGATCCTACATTTCTGAGCAAACTTGAATCTTGTCTGGTAAATAGTCAGCCTATATTTACTAGACAGAGAGGATAGGATTCTGAATAACTGAGAGCCTCCAAATTAGAGCCCACCCAGATCCCCATGGGGAACACAGGTATCCTTGCTGCTGGGATCCCACCCACAGGACAAGCCAGTGACACCATGGGGACCACTTGGTTCCCCCACTGGGAACACAGGTCCCCTTGCCATTGGATTCCCACCATAGTGAAGTGTCTACCTAGGGTGCCAAGAGGAAGCACCCAACTTCCCTCAGCACCTCCACAGGCTACCTGGCACTGTAAGCCCTGGAGTACCAAGGAGAGACACCCTGGGCTACCTGGCACTTTGAGCCCAAGCCTCCCCAGCCATGTTTGGTCCTGCTCACAGAACTGCATCATCATAGGGTGGTCCCTAACCTGGGGAAGAAGAGGAGGAGGAGGAGGAGGAGGAGGAGGAAGAGGAAGAGGAAGAGGAGGAGTTGGTTGTTATATGCCACTTTTCTCTACCTGAAGGAGTGGCTTACATTCACCTTCCCTTTCCTCCCTCCACAACAGACACCCTGTGAGATGGATGAGGCTAAAAGAGCCCTGAGATTACTGCTCGGTCAGAGCAGCTTTATCAGTGCTGTGGTGAGCCCAAGGTCACCCAGCTGGTTGCATGTGGGGGAGCGCAGAATCAATCCTGGCTCGCCAAATTAGAAGTCTTCACTTCTAACCACTGCGCAAACCAAACTCCCCCCAAACAGGCTCCATCCCATGCCAAAATCACCAGCTGTGATGAAATGCAATATAAAGACATCAACCAGTGTCCCTACAGACATAAGTTTTAACAGCCAACAAAACAGGGTGGGTGAGAGGGAAGCTGCTCGGGTGGCAAGCCTGGCGCAAGAGGCAGGGCTCCTCCACATGGTACCTTTTAAGGCACCTTGAGTCCATGCCTGTGCAGCACCCATCCTTCCTGCCACCATCGAACCTCCCCCCCCTCCAGCGCATATTCCCGCCTCCTGTGTCAATGGTGGCTGCAGCTGGGTCTTCGCCACTTTTTATGATTGTAACCATCACCACATTCTCTGACAGTGAATTTCACAATTTTAATTACACATTAAGTAATAGTACTTCTGTCCATTCTGAATCTGTTGTCCATCAATTTCAGTACATGCCCCCAAGTATACTCCCATCCAAAATATTGGTGCAGTATGTATTACAATTCTTTGCCCATTCCTTCTACAGCAGTTACAACTTAGGCATCACATCTACCCCAACTTTAAAGGCTTTGGGGGAGTTAGCATTCATTAATTTATTTACCTACCCAAATTTATGCAAGGTAAAATCCTATCTTTGCACAATGACAGAGCCATTAATTACAGATTGAGAGCTCAAGTGTTACGCTGTTCAGAACTTTTCACAATTAAAAGTTTTATTCCTAGCGGAACTGGAAAACAAATGAAACACCACCAGCAAATTAAAGGCTTTATAGGTCAGCCATCCCATTAGGTCTCTTTAGGGATGGTGTTCTCACATAAAGTATGCCATAACCTATTTGCATAATGATTCTATCTTAACTGTGCCTTCTGCTCATTTATCGTGTGTTGTTTATTCTTCTGTAGAGCTGATATTGTAGGAATTCAGGAAATGCAGACACTGTGCTATTTATGGCAAGTAGAAACACGGCCATGTTCAAATACATTTATTGCCAACAATAGCAACACCAAGAAAACAGCGACAAATTAGCACACTGCAATCAATTTGCATCATTGTAATAATTTTATCACAGTTTTCCTTTTCCCCTCCACTCTTTTTTTTTTTAATTGCATCAAGTTAGTTTCCCAATAATATCAAGGCCAATAACCATGGTACTGGAGCACAGAAAATAGAAAGGCCAGTGTTTGGTGACACCAGAATTAGTCATAGAAATAATGTAGAAGGTATGAAATTAAAAGATAACAATTTTCCTTAGTCATTTACCATAAGAGTCTCAGTGTTAGAGCAACAGAGCTCTCTCAGCCTCACCTACCTCACAAGGTGTCTGTTATGGGGAGAGGACAGGGAAGGTGATTGCAAGCTGCTTTGACTGATTATGCATGGCAGCAGCCATACTGGGCTGCTGCAAGGTCCTTATAGTGCAGTGGCATGCCTTGCTGCTTCCCATGTATATACAGGGGAAGGAATCCTCCAGCATACACACTGTCCCATCATAGCATGAGATTGCACACAATGCTGGTGCTAGAAGAGCCTGGTGTGCTCTGCAGCATCAGGGGGAGCAGGGCCCCCCCTGCACAATGGCAGGAAAGCGGCATGTTGCTCTTCCACCAAGGTTGGCTCCGCGGAGCTGACAGCGATGTGTTGTGCAGCAAATCTTCTGATTATGCCTGGGGCTAGTGCGGGAGGGCTGCGGATAGTGCCCATGGTATCGTGGGGAATGCAGGAGTTCCCACATTCACATACTGCAGCTATCCAGGGTGCTGTGCCGAGCCAGGGCTGGGATGGTGGCAGCATCATGCATAATTGTGGATTAGCCCCACTGACCTGCTACCACCACTCCAGACTACACACCCAGTGCATAATCAGTTCTTGAGGCTCTTTCTGGTAGAGAAAAGCAGCATATAAGAACCAACTCTTCTTCTTCGACAACAATTGCTAGGTTCAGCTAGTTAAATAGAACCAGAAATGTTTTTTTCTCTGAGTCCCTGGAGAACCTCTGCCAATCAGGGGAGACATTCCTGAGCCAATGCTCTGACTCAGAATAACAAAGGCCCATAATCACACATATCCTTGATACTTCGGATATTGTGCATTTCTATCTGTAACAAGTTTGTACATTCACTGCTAGGAACTGGGGACTGAGGGCTACAGTAAACATTACCACTGACACCTTTCAGCCTCTGACTCTAGGAAATGCTTACATAAATAAATCTTGGCATATAATCACTATTCTACTGGTGAGTCCTCATAAGGCATCACAAAAGAGAATGAACTGGAAGGGCTTAAGGCTTTCAGCTGTGTCTAATGCTAGAGGAAAAATTAACTAGATTTATTTAAATGATTGCCCCTCATTTTGTATCCCCCCCCCTTTCTTCATATGAACAACAAAGAGTGTTTTCCTCCATCTCCCATTAGAGCTAATGCGGCAAATCCTTTACTTTGAATGTGGGAAGGAATCTAATTGCTGGTCTCACAACCACACAAGTTGAACAAAGACATAATATCTGACTGCCCTCATGAAAATCCAAGTTTCTTTTTATGGTTTTATGCTCAGCCAAAAAAAAATATTTAAAAGGAAGGAAGAAAAGAAAAGAAAGAACAGTGATAAAATAAGCTTTTTATCTGTTTTTTTTTTTGTATTCTGCCCTTCTGCCAAAGATCCTAGAGTAACATGGATGGGTTAATTTAAGTGTGTTTACTTGGCACAGAACCATTGGGTGAGTTTCATAAGAACATGAGAGAAGCCATGTTGGATCAGGCCAATGGTCCATCCAGTTCAACATTGTGTCACAAAGTAGTCAAAATGTAGGTGCCATCAGGAAGTCCACCAATTTGTGGCCAGCACTACTTCCTGCAGCAGTGAATTCAGCATATTAATTACTCTTTAGGTGAAGGAGTACTTCCTAAATAGGGATTCAAACCCTGGTGATAGGGATGCCAGATTCCAGGTGGGACCTGGGGATCTCCTGAAATGACAGTGAATCTCCAAACTATCAATTCTCCTGGAGAAAATTGAAGCCTTGGAGGATGGACTGTATGGCATTATATCCCATTGAAGTCCCTGTCCTCCTCTGGCTATACCCACGAATCTCCAAGAATTTCACAACCTGCAGTTTACAATGGTTGGAGGAACCTGACGACTGAACCTGGCCTCCTTGGTTTAACATTCTATCTCATAAATTAGGTAAATTAGATAAAATAAAAACTGCAGGTAGATTGGGGCTGATCTTGTTCTTTCTTCCACCTGTTCTCCCTTCCCCATCTTAGAACCATTCTGATGTTTTGTGCTGCTATAATGTGTTGGAAGTCTGATTAACAATAGTGGAGGGACTGGATCACTCAGTGGAATTGACATAACCAACACAATTGGACCCTTCTTCCCTGGATGCAGGAGCTGTTGGTTCCTTTCCTTCCAGCCCCTGCCAGACAGCAAAGGATGGAATGGCACAAGGGCATCCTCAATGGGCTCCCAATATTAATGAGCACAAAGAGGCAATATTGTACACTTAATTGGGGAACACCATCCAGGGCCTTCCATAATGGTTCACTAGCCCTGATGTTTAGCTCTGTCATATTTCTCTTAGTGCATGCTCTTACAGATTTCATTCCACAACAGTTCTGGAGAAGAAAACATATGCTGACTCAACAAAAAGCCCAGTGGTTTTCTTTAACATATGTACCAAAATACAGTACATTAATATTTTTCCTATCATTTAAATGCTTGTTACAGCATGTGCTCACTAATTTCTGCCTCCCAAAATGAGAAACCCCTGAAAATGAGTTGCCCATGAATGTTGGATGTTACCGGAATCGCACTTACACATTCCCTGAGACATGTGTATTAAGTCATGGGGAACTAGCAGAGCAGGAGGTCGGTAACATAGTGAAAATGTCTAGATTTTGACAGTGTTTTATGAAATAATTGTACCCCTAAGAACTCAAGGCATACAACATAGGTAAATTGTAAAAAAAAAACAGTCCTTATTAGAAAGAAAATAATAAAAGCATATAAATATATCTAACACACCTAACAGTCATATAGAGAAAAATCTAGGTGGGAAAAGAGGGGTCAGTATAATTACCATTCCTGTAGAGTAGAGAGTCAGAGATCAGTTACATGAGCCAGCGTGAAGGGAGGTTCCAATGGATCCTGAGTTGGAAAGCACTCAGAGCCACTGTTCATATATGTTTTTGGGGAGGGGGGCTACATATGATACAGGTGAGCACATGATGGAATTTTCCATAGAGCAGGATGTTGAGCAATGCCATTGCCAGGTCCAGAGATTGCCATTGATGGGCTTAAACAAAGGCATTAATGAGTCTATGAAAAGGGACCCATCGTGTCTCAATAGATCTAGCTGCTGAGTTTTGGGAAGAGATTTCCTGTGGCATTGGGGCCAAGCATGAGTCATATGAAAGACAAAAAAGCTTGCCTATGAGCCCCTGGGCAAACAGGTTTTAGCCAGGCCACTGGATTAGCAATACAATGGGGTGGGGGTTAGGAGGAAAGCAATATTTTAGTCAGGGGATGCCTGTGTCAGGCAGAGGCTGCCATTCTGAACCTGTGGCTGAGAACACGCAATTTAAGAAGGAGTCTGACCTGGCTTGGCAGACTTTAACAATGTCATGACTCTGGATTTGCAGGCCATCTTGGTGTAGGGACTAGGAGTGCAGACTTCTAATCTGGTGAGCTGGGTTTGATTCCACACTCCCGCACATGCAGCCAACTGGGTGACCTTGGGATCACCACAGCACTGATAAAGCTGTTCTGGCTGAGCAGTGATATCAGGGCTCTCTCAGCCTCACCCATCTCACAGGGTGTCTGTTGCGGGGAGAGAAAAGGGAAGACAATTATAAGTCAAATTGAGACTCCTTCAGGTAGAGAAAAGTAGCATACAAGAACCAACTCTTCCTCCTCTTCTTCAACATGGAGAGGATCAAGCCTCACATGACTATTACAAGGATGATTGAGGTTATTACATCAAACAACTACCTAAGTACCTTGATCATTATGACCTTGATTTGTTCAACTCCTATCATACAACAAAAATGCTAACGTAAATTATCACCCGCTGTTAAAGTCTGCCAAGCTAAGTCAGACTCCATCTTAAAGAGCTAGTTCCCAGCCACAGGTTCAAAATGGCAGCCTCTGCCTGACAAAGGTATCTCCTGCATTAAATGTTACTTTCCCCCCCACCCCACCCCATAATCCAGTCTGCATTTTTGTTGTATGATAGGAGTTGAACAAATCAAGGTCATAATTATCAATGTACATAGGTAGCTGTTTAAGAAGAAGAAGAAGAGTTGGTTCTTATATGCTGCTTTTCCCTACCCGAAGGAAGCTCAGAGCAGCTTACAGTCGCCTTCCCATTCCTCTCCCCACAACAGACACCCTGTGGGGGGGTGAGGCTGAGAGAGCGCTGATATCACTGCTGGGTCAGAACAGTTTTATCAGTGCCATGGAGAGCCCAAGGTCACCCATCTGGTTGCATGTGGGGGAGTGCAGAATCGAACCCGGCATGCCGGATTAGAAGTCCGCACTCCTAACCACTACACCAAACTGCAATAACCGCAGTCATCCTTGTAATAGTCATGTGAGGGATGATCCTCACCATATTGAAGAAGAAGAAGGAGAGCTGGTCCTTGATCCAGAGATTCCATCTGGTACAAAACGCAGCTGCTAGGCTCCTCACAGGAATACTGTGGAGGGCCCACATCCAGCCTGTGCTTAGGCAACTGCACTGGTTGCCATTTGCTGCCTGGATTCAGTTCAAGGTTCTGGCTTTAACCCTTAAGGCCTCACACAGGTTGAGACCCACATACCTGAGGGACTGCCTATTCCCCTACTTTATATTTTTGTGTCCATTTTAATGGGTTTTTTAATGGGGGCTTTTAACTGGGCATCTGTAACCCGCCACGAGCCTGTTTGGGAGTAGCAGGTAACAAATTAAATAGCAGCAACAACAACAATAAAGACATTAGTTTTTTACATATATAGTTTTTCCGATTCTCACCCATCCCCCATTGTCTGCTTTAAAGTTGATGCTGTTCCTGGAAATGGAATCTTGCAACCTATATTACAACCACTTTCAGAATTCACATTACAAATTTCATTACTGAAACACACTTCAATGGTGCTAAAGAGTTATGGGCTAAAAAGCAGTGTATTAATTGTGTTATGTAGCATTGTCGCACTTCATCCAGCAGACACTACACTTATTATGTTGTACTATCCCCTGCCTCCACTTATGCTGGTCCTCTCTGAATGGTCTTCCATCTGTGTTTCCTACATATATGGACTAATGGATTGTGCTCATGAGCACTTGGCACTTTGTGTCCCAAGTCATACAAGCAATGGAGAGAAAATTCTCATCCCACCTCAACAAAGTGATGCTTGCACTCCAAGCTGTTTAATTTGTTTCTTGGAAATGCCGACCGTGACCTCAGTCTTTGTGAACAAACACTCTCCAGCATTTCCTCAAGTGCTCTGCCTGCACAAGACACTTTTTCTCAGTATTCTTTTGCTCTCAAAATGCCAATGATCACAATGCACTTCATGAGACTTGCATTCTGAAAACCACCATCTCGGGAGAATTATTGCACAAGGGGAGAACCAATGCTACCAGGAAACAAAAGGAAATCAAGAAAAAAATATTTTACATTTCTTCCTATAAAACACTTTTCCAAACTTTTTTATGTCACAGAGATGGTTTCTAGATGGTTTCTGGCATCGTCAGCATACGATCTAAGAGGCACTGAGTCCCTACTTTGCCATGGCATCTTCCAGATGTCATGCCAACTTATTGGCACCAGTGCAGTTAGTCAGGCCCCTCCCCTCCTTCTAGGGTTCTCAGGGGGGTTCTCAGGGCCATTTCGCACAGAGCTCAAAGTTGCTATTTGGTTGCCGTTTGTGAAAGCGCTACTTCAAGTAGCGAAATGTAACTAGCCGTGCCCGTAACGCACAGCTGCGGTTTTTGCGGAATTTGGCACTTTCACTTCTCGCCACTTTCGTAACCCACAGGCTTCCGGTTCTCCGTCTTATCGCTACAAAGGAGGTCCCTTTTTAGCGCTTCTGGCCTCCCGTGCCCGTCAATCAAACTGCAGGCACACCTTTGACCTCGACCCTAAAGCCGGACTTGTCGGGGTTCCCTTTTTTTTTTAAAAAACCCAGGAAACCCCGTAGCAACGCGTTATCGTCCAATCATTGGCGCCCTTGGAACGTGTTTTCTATTGTTTTCTAGGAACCAGATGCATTGACATGTTTGATTGGTTAATCCCCGCCCACAGTACACGCCCACAGGTTACCTGCTTATATGCACCTGGGCAGACACGCGGTCGGCCTCACTCTTTTGTTTGCGTAGCCTACTGCCCGCAGCACAGGTCAACGTTGCAATGGAGAGGCTTATTTTTCAATTGTTGGCTCACATGCTCGCGGTGGTCCAGCGCATGAATACCGCCTTGTCGCGTCGGACGTCTGCTATCGAGGAGTACCGAGAACGTGTGGCCGGAACGCTGACCAGCAGCAGAAGACGTTCTGTAAGGGCAACCATGGCGGCCAAGAAACGCTGGCAAGCTCTGGCAGAGGTCCGGTTCCCCAGACAGTTCTGGGTGGACGAACGATCCTCTGACTGGTGGGAGAATTTTGTGTGGACTCGCTGGGATGATGACCACTGGATTGCCAACTTCAGGATGTCGAGGGGGACATTTTTTGAACTAGTGGAGGCTCTACGTGGCCGCATGGAGAGGCAAGTCACTGGCATGCGGCGCCCCGTTCCAGTTGAAAAAAGGGTGGCTGCCGCATTGTGGTACTTGGCCACCCCTCAGTACTTCCGGACAGTAGCCCAGCAATTCGGACTCGGAGTCACTACGGTTGGCGATATCCTTAAGGAGTTCTGCCTCGCCATGGAGGCGGAATTGTTCAGCAAAGTCGTGTGCCTCGGAGACCGGCTTGGAGCGGTGAGTGTCATTCTATCTCCTTTGCCCCTTAATTTTTTTTTTCTTGTTTGACAGGTCAGCAACGAAGACGCGATACACCCCATGCTGACATGCAATGGCTTATATTCTTTTCTTTCCCTTATTCCAGAGTATGGACGGGTTTGCAAGGCTTGGATTCCCGCATTGTTTTGCGGCCGTCGATGGAAGCCACATCCCTATCCGTGCCCCCGGGGGAAGCATAAAAGAGTACGGGAACAGGAAGGACTTTTGCTCTGTTCTCCTGCAAGGGACAGTGGACTTCTCCGGCCGGTTTATCGATGCCGAGGTTGGGTGGAGTGGCAGGAGGCATGATGCCCTTGTTTTCAGGGAATCCAACCTCAGGAAAGCCATGGACGAAGGGGTCTTTGTTCCAGGAAACCCCACCGCCACCATTGAGGGCGTGCGTGTGCCGGCGTTGGTCCTCGGGGACGGAGCCTACCCATTACGACGCTGGCTCATGACTCCCTACAAGCGGCCAAGGACGGACGTGCAGAGCCACTACAACCTCAGTCACTCCCGGGCAAGGAATGTAGTGGAGCGTGCCTTTGGACGTTTGAAGTCACGGTTCCGTTGTTTAATGTCACGACTCCATGTACATATTGACAATGTGACTCCGCTGATAATCGCATGTGTGATTTTGCACAACATATGCGAGGACAAGGGACATAACATCCCCTTCCCTGAGGACGAACCTGAACCTGTAGTCCTTCAGGATACACAGGACATCCCTGAAGCAAGGAGAAAAAGGATATATGCTGAGGGGTGCAAGGTTCGGGACGCCATAGCCACCCACATCTACAGAAACAGGAGGCGTGTTTAATTGTTTTTCCTACTCTGTTGTTGAATAAAGTTTTGTGTTCTTTGTTTAACCTTGTCTTGTGCTGTTTGTGTACTTTGCCAGCAAAAAAACGGGGATTCTCTGGTCCAAAAGCACTTTGACAGCCCTAAATGCTAACTCCCCACTGAAATTGACAAACACAATACGGAAGCGCTGAATGGGGAAAGTTCGGGGAGGCGGGTAGCCAGGAAATATTGGCGACCCCTGTCAAACCGGAGGATCAATCCACTTATGTTCCAAGTAATAATTTTATTGGTGGGCAGCTTTGATACATTTAAAAAAGGGGTGGTCGATCGGAGCAACGCACGTTCGTTCCCTAACCGTCATTCCGAAGATGCCGAAGCCACGGAAGGGCTCCTTCTGGCAGCGCGCCGAGGCTGAGGCACTTCTGGAGCTTGTGCTCCAATCTAAAAGTGTTGGCCGCCTTATGGCCAGCACCCACTGCCACACCAAGGGTGCTTACCTGGTGTTGGCTTCAAAGCTGAGGGAGAGGGGCTACGTCCGGACCTGGGAGCAGGTCCGGACAAAATTTAAGCGACTTAAGCTGGACTTCCTAAACAGTCTGGAACAGTGGGGGGGGGATCCCGCAGCCAAGTGGGAGAACGGTCTTCCACGACCAGATGGTTAAAATATGGGAGAAGGCTGGGAAGCCCCCCCTGGACATGAGGAGGCATATGGGTGAGTGCTGCCCTCGTTGTGTTTTGCCCTTAAACATGCATGGAATGACTAGCTGCCTCTTTCCCCTACTGTCCCCAATGAAATTCGAGAAAGTATTTAGATGCTGTCAACCCCCTCTGACTTAGCCCTCCAGTACTGTAGAACCACTTTGGTGTTTTACCCTTAAACATGCATGGAATTACTAGCTGCCTCTTTGCCCTACTGTCCCCAATGAAATTCGAGAAAGTATTTAGATGCTGTCAACCCCCTCTGACTTAGCCAGCCATTACTGTAGAACCACTTTGGTTATGCGCTTAGACTCTAACTGTGGTGTGTCCACCAGCTGTGTTTCATCTCTGGTTTGTGTGCTTTTACTTATGATTTGTCTTTTTCTTTGCCCAGCCACACAATCACCATCCAAGCTGGCAACAGAACCTGAGCGTGAGGAGGGGGAGGAAGAGGGACCTTCCACCTCGGGACAGGCTGCAGGTGAGAGTTTTATGTCTGTGAGGGAGACCCATGTGTGTGTACCCCCATGGAGCCATATGGGAGCCTGATGTGATGCTTCCTTTTGGAGTGTGATCAAATTCTTTGTTTGATTTCTATAGCTGAAACTGTGGAGGCAAGGCTGCGTGCCATGGAGGCCAGAGTTACTTCCCTGGAGGCTCAAGTGGCAGAGCTGAAAGGGGAGATTGAGCAGCAAAGGCAACAGAGGGAGGCGGAAGAACGTAGGTTATGTTCCCCACTGCCCAACTCTTCTCACACTGTGGCTAAGGCCACTTAAAAGTGTATGCATGTAAACTAAAGAAATTTGAAAATATGTGTGGCACTAATGTGTACTTTTTCTCCCTCCCCACACAGTTAAGAAGAAGGAGGATGAGGAACTCTTCCGCCACAAAGTCCGGGGGTCCGTGGGAAGGTTGAGCAGGAGAGTGAGGGAGATGGAAGGGGCTGGGCAGGGGAGCAGTGGGACCTGAGTTTTGTTTCCTGTTTGTGTTTTGGGGTAGGGGTTGGGGGGGGGGCTCCAAGTTTCATTCCCTAATGTTTTTCCCCTGTTAAATATATACTTTTGTTAAAAAAAAAATTGGTTTTCCAGGGGGGTGGGGGGTGGTGGTGCTGGTGGGGCTCCAAGTTTCATTCCCTAATGTTTTTCCCCTGTTAAAATGTTTTTTAAAATAAAATGTTATTGCAAATTTTATTACAAGACTCCAGTGTGACTTCTTAAACTCGCACATATTTCACCCCACACCACACTCCTAAAACTCCTTGAACTAACACCCCTCCAACCTCCAACCCACACAGCAGTACCACAATATACACAATCACTAGAGAGGCCGCTTTCGGCCTTGCAGATTCTACAGTAGGGTACACAGAGACAGAGTCAAAAATATAAACTTTATTCAACAAACAACAAAACACAGATAACATGAAATAGAAAAACTGGGCCAAACTAGGAGGGGGAGTACTTGTCTGCTGGTTTTATTTTTCTCTTTCCGAGAATAGTCCTCCTTCTTGTTTGGGTGGAGGCATTCTGAGAGGGAGTCGGTGGGGTGGGTGCTGGAAGTGGTGGTGTTGGTGTGGGTGGTGGGGGGGGTGGGGGCGATTTGTGGAGGGTAGCCCCTTTCCATGACCGCTACAGCCCTCTCCATCAGTCTCCTTATCAGTCGCAACTCCTCCACGCCTTCGCGTAGGATTTGGTTTGTCTCTCTAAGGATTGCCCTCAATTTTCTCCCCTCCTGGGCAATGAGTGTGAGCATGGCTTGGTCAGCGGCCGCGGCACGCCGTGACTCCTCCTGGCAGTGCTCAAGGAGCCTCTCTCCCACGCTTGTCAAGACGGAGACGCGCCTCAGCCTGCCGCGTTCCCTCGTAAGCCTCTCCTCTGCTGGGAGCGCACCTCTAGGTGGTGGGCTGCCTGGAGCCAGGGGTGGTTCCTCCTCCTCATCTGAAAGAACCTCTGTTGGCAAAAAATGAGAAACAAAACTGTTAGTAACATCAATAAAGTCAAAACACACCATGGTGGCCATGGTGTTCTTTTTTGGCCCCGTGTTTTCCTGCCAAGAATTTAAACAATCCCCGGGGAGCACATGGTTATTGTTTGTTTGCCCATGGTGTGCTTTTACTTTTGCCTACTTTCACAGCAGGACTCTCAACAATTAAAAGGGAGCACATGGTTAGTGCCTAGCGACATTGTCCTGCAGCTATGGCTCGAAAGGAACAGGTCATGCACACTAACCATCTTGAATCTGTATCCGCCTGCGCCGGACAGGAGGTCCAAGCACCCCAGGCTGTTCCTCCTCCTGTGTTCCGGGTATGAAATCTGCAAAAAAAGGGAAAAAAACAGATCTAGGACCAAAGGGTGGCAAAGCCAGCTTCAAAGCCTACACCAGCAACGCAGAGGGACTCTCTTCTTTCTCTTAGCAGTGCTGCTGCCCTGCACAAACAGAAAAGCACAAAGCAGTTAAAACAGGCCCCCCCCCTATTTTTACTAATACTTACCAATGTTAGTTGATGCCCCCGAATCACTATCCACGTCAGGTGGTGCTGGAGACTCGAGGGGCCCCGTCCCTGGCAACTGTGTCTCTGTGGACAAGAGCAGAAAATAGTGAAAAATGAGCAAGCATACACCATGAACCACAAAGCAAGCTCCCAAAGTAGTGAGCCAAAGTACTGCAGAAGGCCTATGGGCGAGGCATGCAGCGAATATTTTGGGGCTGTTGGTTAAACATGACCGTTTCAAATACTAACCACATCAAGCACTCCACAGCCTACCATCTTATAAAATCTTTTAAAAATTAAAATTAAATTATGAAATCAAAACCGTTTCAAATAGTAACCACAGCAAGCACTCCACAGCCTACCATCTTATAAAATCTTTTAAAAATTAAAATTAAATTATGAAATCAAAACCGTTTCAAATAGTAACCACAGCAAGGACTCCACAGCCTACCATCTTATAAAATCTTTTAAAAATTAAAATTAAATTATAAAATTAAAACCGTTTCAAATAGTAACCATAGCAAGCACTCCACAGCCTACCATCTTATGCGTTGCAACGAACGCACGATAAAACGATGCCCAAACGTCAGAACACACATTTGCTCAAAAGGAAATATAAAATAAAAAGAAAATTACTTACCGGAGGCAAGGGGCGTTTGCTCAGGATCCTCCTCTGGCTCCCCAGGAACGATGGCGATCAGGTCCAGCGTTACCGATTCCACGGCTCGTTGCTGGACGGGGGGTGGAGGGCGAAAGCTGGACGAGGTGCCCTCGCCGGGATCCTCCTCAGCGGGTGGTTCCTCGACCGGGGCAGCCGGCTTCCGAACCACCTTAAGGCTCCTCCCGACGCGCTTCGGCCTGCCGGATCCTTCCCCGTCTCCGTACAGCGGGCGCTGCTCCTCAAAGTAGGGGCAGGTCACCTTTTCGTTGCCGGAACCCTTATTATGATTCACGGCACGCATGTACTCCGCCCTCAGTGTTTTGGTTTTGGACCGGCATTCAAGGCCGGTCCTGTTGTGGCCCAGGGCACGCATCCTAATGGCCACTTGCTCGAATACCTCCCTATTCCTGTGCGAGGACTGGAAGGCGTCCTGGATTTTCTCTTCCGAGAAAATCGCGAGCAGGTCCCTGATCTCCGCGTCCCTCCAAGTTGGTCCACGGCCGGTTGCAGGGACGGACGACGCTTGCGATGAAGATTCCATGGTGCCTTCGCTAGTAGCTGAGCAAAATGGTGGTGCGAGGTGCAGGGTGCAACGGATCATATACCTTCCCGCACACAAAGACCAAGGGACTAGCCGGCTCCTGATTGGTGGAGGGCAGCAGGGGACACGCACATTGGCCACATTAGGTCACATGTCACGTTCAAAACTCCTCGCGCGGGAACAGGATCTGCTCCTAATGGCCAGATTGGCGCCCTTGTTGTTTGACTTCTCGCATGCGCTGATTAGTTTACACGCGAGAAGAGCAGTTTGAACATGCAGCGGGAGCCATTTTAGGAAAATGTCCGCCATTACACAAACGCATGCCGGTGTTCAACCGAGAGCAAGTGCGGCAGTACTCGGCAGTTCCCCAATAATATTCACCAGCCACAGCATAAATCAACCAAACATGACATGTTACTGGCGTACGTTCGTTGGCACGCTCAGAGGAATGTTTTTTAAAATGAACGGGGGACGGCGACTCCGCTTGCCGGAGGTCTAGCCGCCAATGGAAGGGGTTGTCCGCACCCAAGCACAACCAAGCACCGGGAACCACACAAAGACCCACTACACATAAGCCGCCCCTCATGATATCACCTCGAATCATGTCTATTGAACCCCTCTAAGCTAAGCAGGAGACTGCGAGCGGCGAACGTTCGTTGGCATGCTCAGAGGAAAATTTTTTAAAATGAACGGGGGACGGCAACTCCGCTTGCCGGAGGTCAAGCCGCCAATGGAAGGGGTTGTCCGCACCCAAGCACAACCAAGCACCGGGAACCACACAAAGACCCACTACACATAAGCCGCCCCTCATGATATCACCTCGAATCATGTCTATTGAACCCCTCTAAGCTAAGCAGGAGACTGCGAGCGGCGAACGTTCGTTGGCACGCTCAGAGGAAAATTTTTTAAAATGAACGGGGGACGGCGACTCCGCTTGCCGGAGGTCTAGCCGCCAATGGAAGGGGTTGTCCGCACCCAAGCACAACCAAGCACCGGGAACCACACAAAGACCCACTACACATAAGCCGCCCCTCATGATATCACCTCGAATCATGTCTATTGAACCCCTCTAAGCTAAGCAGGAGACTGCGAGCGGCGAACGTTCGTTGGCACGCTCAGAGGAAAATTTTTTAAAATGCTCCCTGTACGTTGACTCCGCTAGGACTGGCCGATGGTAGACGGGGTTTTAAGCTTTGGGCAAATTTTGGGAACGTGACGGTGTGTGCCACTGTGCTTGTGAAAAACTCTTGTGGTGTCCGGGCAGAATTTCCGAAAGTGATCGTGCTTGAAAGCCAGTCGCTGTCCCGTTGCCTCGTAGATCCCCGCTCGCTCGGAGAAAAAAAAAATGGCGGACAGTTCGCCGGAAGTTTGGAGGACAGGCTCGGGAGGAGGGACTTTGAAGAACCCGCAACAATGGTAACGCACAGGTCTTTAGCGCTACTGTTGCAGATTGGTTGCAGGAGTGTATCGCTATCCGGAGGGTGAATCCAGTTTTCTGGATTCCCCTAAAAGCGCTACAACGAAGCGCTTTTGGCGGGTCGGTTTCAGGATTGTTGCAGATTGTTAACGACGTCGTGCGTTATGGCAAATTAGTAGCGTTTTCAATCAGCAACCATTGTGCTATTTTTAAGCCGTGGGAAATGCCCCTCAGTATTTTCCTGTGCTGTGGCTATTTGTTCTCATCCTTTATATAGCTGTTATTTCAAGAGGGCCTATGTATTTTATTTTATTACATTTTTATACTGTTGTCCCTTGCAGCTTGGAACCTTAGGACAGTATGATCCCAGGTGGTGACATAATGGACCAAAGCACAGAAGCAGCATCCAGGACGGAGAAGACAAAGGGGGCCTAGTGACCACAGCCATGAATCTAGTGATGAATACATTGATGGTGAACATCCCATCTTGGAATGAGTTACTACCTTTTGGCAAAGGTGAACCAAGGGGTGACAGTGTGATGTAAAATCTATGACTACCAAGTATCTCCCAAATGCTATCAGTTTGTGACCTGGGATGAGCTGGTGGGCAATACCCGAGGTATCCTACTGTATTCCTCAATGTGGTGAAAGGGTGAACAGCCCTCAGGCCAGTAACAGAGGCATGGCGAAGGACATGGCAAAAAGAATAATTGATTGTATTCTGATTTGTCTGATTTTTATGCCAATAAAGGTTATTGTTGTTGTTGTTGTAACCCACAATATCATTAACTGGTAGATGATGTAGCTCCAGCAGAAGGTGGAGGGGCTGAAAGATTTAGTCCAGACCATGATCCAGCACCTGCCAGAACATCCTGGGGAACTACCACAGCAGTAGCCCAGAGCCTGGAGTACAGCTGGAGAGACCTTTGACAGTAAACCAGGTAGATGGTCAACTAGTGGGAGAGGGAGTTACCTTGGGACAATTTGTGTACCTGCTCATGGTATTCCAGCTCATTGGGATTCCAAGGGTCTTTATGAGCCTGATCTCCTCTTTAAGGGGATGCTGGTTATTTGGATGATGTTTTGATTTATTCAGAGACATTGGGAGATAATGGGCAATTGGTGTGAGAGGTCCTGAGGCACTTGAAGGACAGCCAGGTATTTGCAAAACTATCTAAGTAGGAGTTTCATTGGAAACAGCAGGAATTCCTAGGTACTGAATTCCTAGGTACTGACTCTGGCCAGGGTCCAGGATGTGTTGCCGTAGGCACCCCCCAAACAAGGAGACAGTTGCAGAGTTTCCTTGGATTTGCAAATGTCTACAGAGATTGCCTGACCAACTTATTTTCTCAAATGAAGTTTGCTTATTGGGAACAATTGGAGATTTTCATAGAAACTGATATGTTAATAGACAGGTCATTTGTGTGTGTGTGTCTGCTGGTGCCTAAATAAAAGAGAATAAAGTTAAAAATGATCCATAAAGAGATAAAACCTCTTGGCAGATTAGTTGGCTTCACTGGAAGAAAAGTTGAGATAAATTATTGCATTTCCTTCCCCCAGAGAACTCTGGGAAATTTCTCATTTGTCCCAATCCCTTTTTCAGCATGCTCCAACTGTGCAGAATAAATTTCATCTGTAATATCTTTACTTAAAAGCTTTTTTGCTGAATATAATAATAATTTCTGCTACTGTCATGACAGTAGACCACATATCCAAATCACATATCTTGATCACCCACTGTGCTCATTTTCTGTTGAGTAATGACTTTTGTGCTTTATAATGAACATTTTTTTCACTTTCCCCCCAAAGCTGGAAGGTTTTAATCATTGTCATGAGCTTATGAAACTAGGACAAATTGATTCCATCTCAGTGTACAGGTTTTAACACAAATACCAGTTAATGTCTGTCTCCATTTAGTCTATATGGCTCAACATCAATGATTTGCTTAGCTGGATATGTGTGTTTTTTCAGTGTAAGATAATATTTATCTTAAAGATGATATCACTGTGTTTATTTTAACTTATTATTCATCATATTCCTTTTTTACCTATGTAGGGAATGCACCTGTCTCTAGTGATTATACTTATGGCTAGGAAGAAAGTTTGTTGCAGGTATATGGACATGGAAAATAGCTGCAGCAGTCAAAGCTTGAGACAATTATACCCTGATGTGCTCACTAGTGATGAGAGCTTTGCCCTTGCAACCCCAGTTGGATGGGTGGGGTTCCCCTTTGATATTCCTCCCCTAAAATGGAGTCCTTGGCAGAGGACTATCAAAAGTGATCTGTGACTCACAAAAATTCATGTTGCAATAAATGTTCTGAGACACTAAGCTGCCCCTGAACATTTGCTTTATTTTGCAAAGTGGACTAATGGCTATACCTTTGTAGACATATTCCCCATTGATTCTAAGTTTTGCAAAAGTACATTTGCAGCTTGATAATAAATACAGATATATTACAGATGCTGTGTCTATTCAAATATGACTGCATGGAGAGAAGATATTATACTTTCCCAGAATGCTCTTGAACTTGAATGGATATCTCCTGAGAGAAAATGATTACCGGTTGCTGTAGACCAAATAGTTTTTGCATATTAAAGAACATTCTGTAATTCCATTCCTTTTAAAGTCATAAAGGTAACAACTTATTTAACATGACTTTATCTTTTTAATTTCAAGGTGTTATTAGAATAATAAAATTGGGGTCTGATGTGTTGGGAGCAGTCTACCTTACTTAATAGTTATCTGGAATGCTTTTGTTGCATTGCAGGGGAAGGGGGGAGAGAAAATTACATTGATGGAAAACATTGGTTTGGTTTCAAGAGGTTTTTTTTTTAAATGTGTCTAATGAAATATCCAGGTACCTTAAACAGTTCTGGTTCAGTCTCCTCTTTCACATGCTATTTCTATAGCTAAGTGGTTTTTTGAGGGATGAGGTGGGACATAATTCAGTTATCCCCCATCTAGTACTATTCAGAAGTATGTTGACTGACAACCTCATCTGTTACAAGAAGTAAACTGGGAAGTTAAAGTAGTTCTACAACAAACTAAACTAAGACACTGTCTCAGACATTGAAGGATCTGAGCCACAGTTGCCCCTGAGGCACTGGCAATGTCACTGGGGCTTGGCTTAGCTTTCTTCTAGCCTCCAGTGGGCCACTACAGCAATGGCCTACCAGGAAATTTCCCAGTCAGTTCAATGGCCACTCCCCCACTCCATCTGTTCTTGGCAAAACAGAAAGCCTTAATTGCTTTGCCTTCTGACTTCAGCTTTCTGAGGATGCAGTAATGATTTCAAGGGTCAGATAAATGGATTAAACCAAGCAGTCTTGTACTCTGAATTCTTATTCCTGTCAGTAGGAGTGGTGGGCTATGTCAGGAAAAGCTTTGACTTCTCATCTAAGATTTTGTGCATGCATATTAACACTACACCACTAGATTAGGCTTGCAAGATCCCCTTGGTCACTGATAGAGAATGGTTGGTAAGAATCTGGTGCTAGATACAGATTAAGAAGCTCCTGGGGACTTGGGAGTGGAGCCTGGAGAGGACAAGGACCTCGGTGAGGTACAATGCTATAGAGTCCACCCTCCAAAGCATTCATTTTCTCTAGGGGAACTCATCTCAGTAGTCTAGAGCTCAGCTGTAATTCCAAGGGATCCTTAAATCCACCTGGAGGCTGGCATGCCTCCACTAAACCAGTTAGTTTATTTCTATTGCTTATATATAATCCAAATTTCTCTAACAAAACACAAGGTGCAATATGTAGGTAATTTCCTGTCCAATCACTGGTCATATTAACAGTGCAATCCTATGCAGAGTTACTCCAGTCTAAACCCACTGGTATTAGGATTGAGCAGCAAATCTAATATGGCTCCCAATAGGAATGGGCATGAACTGAACCACAAAGCAAAATTAATGAGAAATGTTGCCCTTTTTGTGATTTGGGAAACAAAGCCTGTGATAGCTACCTCACAGAAATGCTGATTCTGGGAATTTAAGCAGATTTTAAGTGGCTGGGGAGAAGGGATTGTGTTGGTGCTCAGCTCTTGTGGCCCTTTCTTGCATACCTAGGGAGATACCAATCACCATTTTGATGTCAGCATGGCAAATCTCTCCATGCTAGACTGGCCATGGATTATGGAGGGGTTTTTTTTTTTGGGGGGGGCATCATCTGGACATGGAATTGTGGTAACTGTAAGTAGGCAGATAGTGAATTTCCTGCATTCTGCAGGAGGTTGGACTAGATGACCCTGGTGTCAAAGGCAGACAGACTCACAATCAGGCTTCTGTATTAATAGAAAGCTTTATTGGAAGTAGTTCTGAGCACTCTAACATCTGAAGTCCAGACTTATCAATACAGTGAAGGCAAGCAGTTATCAATGCATTTCTCCCGCCCAAATGTCCCTACTTTCCCAGGGAGGATTTATCCCCCCCCCCACCAGGTGCCATCCTGGGCTTCCTGCCAGACCGTCTCTGGCTAGGGTGTCCTTGGTGCAATTGGCGCCCTTCTTTGTAGATAACACGGCACAGAGCAACATTTGCAACTAAGTGTCACAGCAGGGGAGAATGAGGTGTGAAATGGCTCAGGGTCATCAAAAGTGTTACAGAGGTACATAGAGTTACTACAGAGTCATAAAAGGCACAAGGAGTTTACACACACACACAAAGATGGAAACTCTCTGGTCAATCTTCAAATGTGGCAGAGATCAAAGGGCTGATCCTGACACCTGGATATGCCTTCCAACTCTATGATTCTATGATTCTAAGTCCACAGTCATGAATTTCCATGAACTTTTATGACAGTTCATGGGGTCCATACCAGTTCCTGACCACAGCATGAAAATAGGGCTTAAAGGGACTCTGAGACCCTTTAAACCTCTGCTTTCTCTTTCAGCAGAAAGTTGTAAAAACAGGAGTGCTCCTCTTGCTCAGCTGTTTTGGGATTACTTGTGCAGGCCAGGGACCACATGGGTTCAAAATGTTCCAGGGGTGGCAGCATAGACAAGGCACAGGAAATGGTCTGTCCATGAAGCATGCCCAACCATATCTCCAGGCTATCGTGGCCTTCTTCCCTGATGGCATCACCTCTCTCACCCTATGTCCCTGGAGTGAGCCCAGCTGCTGCAGTGCTGCCATGGCATCACCTCAGCTGGCTACCCCTTCTCCACTGCCAGTGTTTTCCTCTGCCAGCCACCTGGGTCAGTTCCCAATAGGAAGTCTAGAGGGCATTCTCAGAGGGAAAGTGGGTGAGTGCCAGGCTCTCCTGGATCACTGGACAAAGGACGGAGACTTCCCCTGTTGAAATGGTGCCTGACTCTAGACAAGCTGTTCCTGATTTCTCAGTTTTATTTTGGCAATTTGGTGTAGTGGTTAGGAGTGCAGACTTCTAATCTGGCATGCCGGGTTCGATTCTGCACTCCCCACAAGCAGCCAGCTGGGTGACCTTGGCCTTGCCATGGCACTGATAAAGCTATTCTGACCGAGCAGTAATATCAGGGCTCTCTCAGCCTCACCCATCTCACAGGGTGTCTGTTGTGGGGAGAGGAAAGGGAAGGCGACTGTAAGCTGCTTTGAGACTCCTTCGGCATATAAGAACCAACTACTTCTTCTTCTTCTTCTTCTTCTTCTTCTTCTTCTTCTTCTTCTTCTTCTTTCCCTTTAAACGAAATAGGACTGCACCAATAAACACAAAACAGCTCAGTGCTTCCACGGCTCTGTTTTTTTCCCGTTTTAAAAAAAAAAAACAATTAAAATGGACTGCAGTCCTTATAATGTGATTTGGTGGGCCCACAGACCATGAACTGAAACTGTTCATTAGAGAGTGAACTGGTTTGTTTCATGGTTCAGTTCATGCTTGGTCGCTAATCACAAACTGAACCACATTTTTATGGTTCATACCCATCCCTACTTCAGATTATGCCCTGACTAGACTATGGTCTGCTACCACTGAATGTTCCCTACATAAATAATTTTTGCCCTTATTCTGACATTCATGGTAGTTCAAAATTAGATAAAATGTCTGCAGCATTAATATTTATCCATTTTCCCTCCAAGATAAATAGGAGAAACCTGAATGAATCAGCCGGCCCCCTTCCCAAATAGCTAACTTTAATATCATGATGTTCATTGCTACAAGGCAAATAGGAACTCTTGGTATGTGTTCATTTCAAAATGAATTGATAACACTCTGAATCGGTTGTTAATCTAATAATGTCCTTGTATAATTAGATGTTATAAATGCAAATTGTTGATTGGACATATTGTTAAGGGATTAAAATAAATGAAGTAGGCAATGCATAATAATTTTGTGTGTGGAGTCAAAAGACTATAATGTGATGGACACTTTTAAAAAAATGTTTTATTTCCTTTGAAAGGCTTAAGCATTCATGGAATCTATAGCTCTTTGCCCTGTGCATTGAAGATGAAGGCTATCACCTGATAACCCATTCACAAATAGTCAGCTCATACAGGCAAACATATCCCTTGATGTCTCCACAGCGCATCCTTCTTCAGATAACATAAATGCCATGCACCAGGGGATCTGAAAGTCTATATTTCCATCTGATGACCTGCCCAGAGCTTTTCCCTGGTGACACCTTCTCTATGGACATTCCAACTTAATCCTATACTTACACCTGACCTTTCATCTGCATTGATGACTTCTAAGGAAGACCATTTTTTGCTTGGACCTTTGATGATTGTTTAATATGTCATTGTATGTTTAGCTTCCTGTTTCATTTCCATCATATCTTTTCAAATTATGTTATGAACCATCTAGAATGCTGAAGCTGAACATTTAAATATTTTAATACAAACTAATATAAAGAACCCATGATGTCAGAACACTGGCCCATTTGTAATTTTTTGTTGTTGTTAGGATACACTGCAAATTTGCCTCTCCCTCCATTATTTAATTCATAAAAACAGCCATAATACTAAATTCAGCCGACCATAGGTAAAGGTAAAGGTATCCCCTGTGCAAGCACTGGGTCATGTCTGACCCTTGGGGTGACACCCTCTAGCGTTTTCATGGCAGACTCAATACGGGGTGGTTTGCCAGTGCCTTCCCCTGTCATTACCGTTTACCCCCAGCAAGCTGGGTACTCATTTTACCGACCTCAGAAGGATGGAAGGCTGAGTCAACCTTGAGCCGGCTGCTGGGATTGAACTCCCAGCCTCATGGGCAGAGCTTTCAGACTGCATGTCTGCTGCTTTACCACTCTGCTCCACAAGAGGCTCTTTACCAGCCGACCATAGGTATGGTTAATTATAGCCTAAGGAAAATGAGAATGATGGATCAGTCCTCACATCATCCAATCTATCCTTCAGAGATCATATGCACTATTTTCACAGATAAATTATAAAGGGAGAAGAGGGTAACTCTGAAATTCCAGGAAGGGGGGGGGGACTCTGCTCCATACAATTTTCTATTTTAACAAAACAGAGACAACACTCTAACAGTGGAGCCAGAGTTGAATGTCAGAACAGCTGAACTGCATTCATCTTCCATTCACGTGGATAGCTGTGTTGGTCTGAAGCAGTACAACAAAATTTGAATCCAGTGGCACTTTTAGGGCCAACAAAAAATTATTCAAGGTATGAGCTTTTGTGTGTAATTGGACTCATATTTTGTCGTTTGGCTCATATTTTGTTGCATTTACCTTTATGTGCTTCAGTGAGCTATGCATAACATTTGATGTTCAGTCATAAATTTTATTTTATTTTACAAGATCTGGCCGCAACACTGTATCTCTTTGGCTATGCTTACCTTGAGAGGTTGCATTTTCTGAAGGAGCCCAATATTAACTTTGCTTTTCTTGATCCTCTTGATTGAACTGAACGATAATTGAAATGGCACAGTGTTACGAGGCACTTTCCCTTTTGTCTCTAATTGGTGATGCTGGGGGGGGGGGAGGCATACAAACATGCAAACATTCTCAGAATGCCAGAATATAAAAAATAAGTTAACGGAAGCTTTAAAAAAATACTTAATGATTTAGCAATTTTTGGAAATCTTAAAATGTCACCATAAAGCAGCTGTGTTCCACTGAAATTCAACCATATAATAGCCAAGCTGAAACGTCAAGAATCTTGACTACATAGGGGCTACTTTTGTGACCCGAGCCTCAATGGAAAGGGAGGCATCAAAGGTCACTCCCAAATTCCTGGTGCAGGTGTTAACTGTACACCGTCCAGGCAGGGAAGCACACCGTCCAGGCTAAATGTTCAGGGGCCAAGTAGGGCTCTAGTGTCTAGGCCTGGTAATGATGGCAAAATGCCTGGGGAGCTAGAGCAGTGATCTGTACCTCCATAATAAGGGAGGCAATCAAGTATCAGACCCATACTCCTGACATCACACAAAGTTGTTAACTGCAATGTTAAGGCTAGGGAGATATGTTTCCACATCTGAACTTTTCCTACCCAGCCACAGAACCTCCAATTACATGGGGTTAAACTTATGGTGTGAGTGTTTTTTTTTATTTTGTGGAGGTTTTACTGATGTTTTATTGATGTTTGTTTTTATAATGTGAACCTCCTCTAGCCCTCTCATAGGGAGGGGTAATATACAAACAAACTAAATAGAGTTTGCAGGTGGTACCTGGGGAGGGTGGGGTTTGGGAAAGGGTATGAGCTCAGTGGGAATGTGCCAGGCCACCTTCTGAAGCTACCATTTCCTCCAGGGGGACTGATCCATGTAGTCTGCAGAACGATAGTAATTCTGCGAGAGATTCAGGTTGGCAATATTGGTGGGGTGTGAGGTTTATCAGAAGTGAAATTAACTAAACGAAATCATAGTCAGAACTGGGTTGCAAAGCACAAACCAAGCAATATAGGGGTTTGCTTTCCCCTCCCCTGGGATTTCGAACCAGGTGCAGATTAAAGAAGTCAAAACAGGGAGACTATCACTTGGCCATCTGAGGCAAAAGGCTTGGGAACTAAGGGGGACTAGTGAAAGGGAGGGGAAGGAATGTGTAGGGCAGATAAGGAGTCGTAAAACATAGTGGCAGGAAATGACCCTGGGGTGTCAACCAAGGCATCTGTATTACATCGGGGCAAGGCAAGTCCTTAGCAGACAGTGAGATCAAATCATTGCAACAGAATGAAATCATGGCAGAAAACCCGGAAATTCTGACATGGGGTAGATTAATGCCCACAAGGACAGTGGAACTGGACTGCATTGGTGACAGAGAAGGCCAGTGAGAAGCAATGGACTGCATTAACGAGGGCTTGGCCATGTACCTGAAATCACATTTATGGCCTGGAGGAGACTGAACAGCTACCCCAATAGTGAATGAAACCCTTTCATTTTATCACACCTCAGAGTCAGGAGAAGCTAATTAACATAATTGCATATTCTGCTGAATGTCAAAATTTTAAAGGCTGTCCTTTCATTTTCCATTGGAAGGCAGAGAAAAGTATTAGCCAGCAAGGTTAACCAAAGGCAATGCAACAGGCAATACAGTTTGGGAATTCTCTAAAATGCGGATGTTACTGTCTCAAAAATTGACTGCCAAGAAATGTAACGGGATGTAGCCATTCATTATTCCATTTAGCTGATAATCAGGCAGTTTGCTAACTTAACATGTAGCAGTGCTCTTGAGATTTCAACAGTTGTGGAAACACTGACAAGACTGTAATTCTGTCTGGCCCTTTTTGTTCCTCAGTTGATTGTTGAAATCTAAACACTAATTATACCTGCATTTTTTAAATGTGTGTGTGGACATGTCATCTGAAAGTCTGCACAGACTGTTGGCTTCTACTTCTTCTTTTGAAGAAAGAAGATTGACACATTTGGTTTATTCCCCCAGCAGCAGGAGGTATAACTATCCCCCATTGTCTATCCACATATTACACTAATTGGAAAAGTCAGTTTGAGTCCCTTCAGCCTCTGGTGTTTACCCAACGGAATATAGGATGAATAGGATACCAAGGACACATTCAGACGACTTTGAATTTGAGGGGTACAATTTCTCAATGCCAATTTATGTACCCTACACAGTCGATTGGGGCTGGCATAAGGGATAAGCATCATTGGACACCTGCTGAGGCCCAGTGACCTTGGGGGAGCTTACCACTGTGTAGCAGTTGTGTTTGTAGCATGCTTTCTCCCTTTGACTATTGTTAGTAGTGGTATTTGGGTCCTCTGAAAAGAATGGGACTGATGATCCCTCTGCCATCTCTTGGCCTGTAGGCCATTACTTCAGATGCTAAAAGTGTATCCTTCCTACCTCCTCTGCCGAAGAGCCAGGGGGCAAACAACAGTGACTGCTGCATACCATCATCCACCCTTCAGTCATCTGCCCAAGTAAGCAGTGAAGGCTACTAACTGCAGAGACCACTGCCAAGGCAAAAAAGAGAACAAATGAATGGTGACTGATTCCTAACAGTGCCTGCTCATTCATTCAGGCAAGTCTCCAAGAAGCATTAACAATCTGCCAAACACAATCATGATTTGAAATCTGTTGAAACAGCTCCAATAGCCTCCCAGTGTAGGTACATATAAGATTTTACTTTTGCTTAGTTGAAACAATTCTAATCATCCATGGTCCCTCATCATTGCCAAGGTGGTACATTCTGTCAAGAAAGGGTTCCGTACAGTCTGAAAAATCGCTCTGGGAGAGTTTGGCATTTAGTCAGATATGTTGTTGTTGTTGCTGTTGTTGTTGTTGTGTCACAGACCAGCACGAATCTTTCCGTCCTTCAGAATATGTTAGCAGTTTTGTGTATGCCAGTACTCATTCCTCAAACATTGGATAATGCACTGTCAAAGTAATTTCTTTTTTATTTTACACAGGAAAATCCAGCTGCAAAAGGACATTGAAAGTGCATTATTCAGCATGTGCAGAAGAAGAAAGCATCTGATCATCCAGGGAAGAATAAACTTGGAATGAAACTCTTGGTGTGAGAGACAGTGGAGAAGAACACGTTCAAATGGTTTTAAAAACCACTTTGGAAGAAGAAAAAGAGCTTTTCTATATACCTCATTTTTCACTAGCAGAAGGAGACCCAAAGTGGCTTACAAACACTTTTGTCTTCCTCTCTCCCTAAAAGACACCCTGGGTAATAGCTTTGACTGAGAGACCTTTAAAAGACCTGTGACTTGTCCAAGGTCACCCAGCTGGCTGCAAGAGGAGGAGGAGTGGGTTCCCCAGATTAGAATCTGCCACGCTTAACAGCTAGCTGGCTGACACCTACCATCAAAGTCCACCTACCATAGAAAGATGCACAAATATCTAGTCCAGGCTAGCCTAATCTAATAGGATCTCAGAAGCTAAGTTTGAATAGGAGACCACCCAGGAATGCTAGGATCTTTATGTATGTACTAGAAAAAAAAGCCCATTTATAAAAATGGGCAGAGTACAGGCATAGTGCCAGGGCTCCGTACCTGGGAGCTCGCAGGGCAGCTGGTGGGGACAGGCTGGTAAGCGGCGCGGTTTGGAGGCCCGGTGGTGTAGGCGATGGGGAAGGGAAGCACGCATGCTCAGGAGTCCGGGCATACGTGCTGGAGGTAGGGGCGGGGGCGGGGTGTCGGGGCAAGCAACCAGGCATGCGCGTGAGTCCGCGCATGCCTGGTTCATTCGCGTGGCCTGCCGGCCAACGGGCAAGCCGCGCTGGCTGGCGTCGTCACTAACAGGACAAAGGGAAGAGAGGGAGAGGGAGCAGGAGGCCTGGCAGAAGGTGAGCGCGGAGCAGGGAGCGGGCGGGATAAGGGTGAGTTGGTGTGGGGTTCAGAAGTGTGGGGACAGGGGCTGGGGTAGAGGCGGCAGATGGTTTTTGGGGCGTTGTGGCGTGTTGGGAAGGGGTTTGGGGAGGGTGAGCGGGCTGCGGGTGGGAGGCGGGGTGGGTTGTTTTTTGTTGGGAAGCGGCGGGAGGTTGCGCAGGGGTCTGGGGAGGGTTTGGGGGGTTGGGTGGCGGCGGGTGGGTGTCAGAGTGTGTGGCTGGGTGGGTTTTGTTGTCTCGGGAAGCGGCGGCGGGTTGGGAAGGGGTCTGGGGAGGGTTGAGTGGATGGCTGGCGAGCTTCTATCATTGGCGGCGGGCTGACGCGGCGAGAGGCGCTTCACGCCTCTCGCCGCGCCAGCCCGCCAGGCAGGGAACCCCCGGCAGCTGCGCTTCGCGCGACTGCCGGGGGCTCCCTGGGTTGGTGGCCTGACCGGGAGGAACCGCTTCGCGCCTGCCGATTGGTCCCTCCGATTGTCTGTCATGAGGAAGGGTCCAATCCGGACCCTTCCTCATCACGGACACATCCCGCCTCGGCAGGCCTTACCGAATTATTTAGTCCGTGGCGCCCGTGGCGCCACGGGCGGTTTAAAGATGTATGTATGTATGTATGTATGTATGTATGTATGTATGTATGTATGTATGTATGTATGTATGTATTTATTTATTTATTTATTTATTTATTTATTTATTTATTTATTTATTTATTTATTTATTTATTTACTTGCTGCCCTCCCCGAAGGCTCAGGACAGTTTACATGAAACAACAAAATGGTACAGGTAACATCATTCTGGTAACAGTAAGGTGGTATCAACAATAACATTAACATAACAATAACAACAATGACATAAAAGGAAAGTGAAACTGCAAGAGCCTTAGCTCAACTCGTACTGAGACGCAGGGGCGGATTTGTTAACAGTCATGGTAGGAGGGGAGGGCCTGGGGGCCAATTGGAAGTGATTGATAGATCGACCTCAACCAAATGCCTAGCAGGGGAGCTTCCTTTTGCAGGCCCTGTGGAACTGTTTAGGTTCTGTCAGGGCCCTGATCTCCTCTGGGAGCTCGTTCCACCAGGTGGGGGCCAGAATGGAAAAGGCTCTGGCCCTGGTTGAGGTCAAGCGGGCTTCCTTGGGGCCAGGGACCACCAGGAGGTTGGAGGTGATAGAGCGCAAGGCTCTTTGAGGGGCAGGCTCTTTAATGCAAAGACAGTCAATGGTAAACTACCGTTGAATGTCTCTTGCTTTGAAAACCCCGCCGGGGGTCACCATGTCACAGCTTACATGGGATGTCTGCTATAGCATTAAAAAAAAAACATGTTTGTCTGTTTTCATGCCAGACAAACTAACCAGGGGTGGGGAAACTCCTGACCTGGAGAGATTCTGTGTGGCAATTATTGTGGAGCCTAGTCCGTCAAAACATAAACTGTTCCCCCATTCCTGACCCAGCTGAATGATAATAGCTCAGATGTGAAGGGGTCTCTGCTGTTGCCCCAGACTGACTGCCCCCCCCCCCGCTACTCTTGGAGATGTAAATGTGCACTCAGGTGCTCTCTACCACCTATGGATGAATAAACTAACCACAAAGAAATATCAAATGCCAAAATTATTATACAACTGGAAAAGGTATACAAACATGTTAATTAACAATCTACGTTCTTTACATAGACTCAAAGATAATGTACAACATGAATGGTCAACAAAAGTAACTCCCACACTGTGAATAGTCAAGGAAACTCTCACAGGACCCAGGAGCTCAGCCTGTTTTGCAAATAGAAGAAGAAGAGAAGAAGAGTTGGTTCTTATATGCCGCTTTTCCCTACCCGAAGGAGGCTCAAAGCGGCTTACAGTCCCCTTCCCATTCCTCTCCCCACAACAGACACCCTGTGGGATGGGTGAGGCTGAGAGAGCCCTGATATCACTGCCCGGTCAGAACAGCTTTATCAGTGCCGTGGCGAGCCCAAAGTCACCCAGCTGGTTGCATGTGGGGGAGTGCAGAATCGAACCTGGCATGCCAGATTAGAAGTCCGCACTCCTAACCACTACACCAAGCTGGCTCTGTCGGGGAGCAAACAGCTACAAAGAATATTAATAAAACCCAGTTATTATCAAAAACAGCATGGAACACCACAGTATTAAAAATAGTAGTGTAATACCAATTGTTTAATTTTCTAACACATGCCTGAATAAGGCTTTTCTATTGATATGAAAAGAGCCTCTTGTGGCGCAGGGTGGTAAGGCAGCAGAAATGTTGTCTGAAAGCTCTGCCCATGAGGCTGGGAGTTCAATCCCAGCAGCCGGCTCAAGGTTGACTCAGCCTTCCATCCTTCCGAGGTCGGTAAAATGAGTACCCAGCTTGCTGGGGGGTAAACGGTCATGACTGCGGAAGGCACTGGCAAACCACCCCGTATTGAGTCTGCCATGAAAACGCTGGAGGGCGTCACCCCAAGGGTCAGACATGACCTGGTGCTTGCACAGGGGATACCTTTACCTTTTTACCTATTTATTGATATGAAGTTGATTACAGTTTATGTGGAAGAAGGGGAATGAGGGGAATAAGCAAATCCTTCATGACTGATTGTCATGAGGGCAGAGACTCTTGTACTCTCCAGATCTGGGCGTGGCAGTGATGGGGGCATCAGAAATTAGTTTGATAAAGGAGTCTGATTTCTGCCCTTATATATTAGCCATTACTTTATAATAAAACTTCTATGTTGTATTTTTACAACACAACTCCTCTCTGTCTAAGTAGAGAACTTCTGATTTCACAGCGCTAGTAGAGTTAACATGAAATTACTTTGTTCTATGGAGTATTAATATGGATGAGTGCATGGTATTTGCATTGATAGAGAGGAGTTTATCCACAAAAATCTCAGTTCACAAGACTAAAAAGTACCCAAATTACTGAAGTGTAGCCAGTCCTGGTGTTCAAAAGGACATCTTTTTCCGCATCAGAGACTTTAGCAAAAATGGAGAAACGAAGTTCTTGCTGATTTTAATTAGTGTGTCAGAAAAACCTGACAGTTCAAACACAAAGTCAGGAGGAGATGGAAAACGTATCCAAAGGGTTCATTTGATCTCCATTTTTAAAATAACAGAACCACAGGGCAAAAAGATACAGAAGGTTCAGAGGTGTCTTTTAAACTCAAACTAATCCTGTGGTCCAGAGCAGGATCCTAATGATATTATTGCATTTCTATTCCGCTCTTCCACCAGAGTTCATATAAACCCTTATATATTAATCTCACAAGAATCTGGTTATATTCAACTATAGTGCCTGTCATCTGAAACAACAGTGAGAACTCCTTGGAGGAAGGGGTCAGCATAGTTAACCCAGAGGCAGCAGAAACTGACAGATGGGGAGAGGCAACGCAGGCACTATTAATTATACGCTACCAATTCTCTGTATTGTTCTGTCTGCTATGTCTCATGTAAACTGCCCTGAGCCTCAGGACAGAGTGGTATATAAATTTAATATATAAATAAATAAAATTACACCCAGTTGGGTGACAGATATATTTTAGTCCACCTGCAGAGATGTATGGATTCCCAGAGACTCCTGAATGCTCTGCAGGACTCGATGTCCTCCAGCACCTTGTTGACGGCCTTAGTGGAGGACTGGCAGACCCGCCTATCGGACACTATTGACAGCATTGCTCCTAGGTGCCCTCTCTGCCCTCACCTCCAACAGGCTCCCTGGTATTCACAGGAGCTTTGGGAGATGAAGAAGGAAGTGAGACAGCTAGAGCGAGTATGGAGGAAGTCTCGCGATGAGGCAGCTAGAAATTCTCATTGCACGCTTATGAAGGCGTATGAGAATGCACTGAAAGTGGCAAAACAAAAGAAGGACATAAGGAGCCAGCAGGCTACTCCAGAATTAAATATATCATCTGACGTAACTGCTGAAATGTTGTAGTCAACAAGTCCAGAGAAAAATACTGATGGATTTTAATTGGTAGCTAAACAAACTGCCTTGGTGATTGAGACTGTTATAAACTTATATATGAAACTAAACCAAATAAATCTAAATTTGGAGAAAGCAAATAGACTATTGAACTCCCTTCTTCTGTCTTTCACCAGAGAAGGTGAATACAAGAGCTCAGACCAAGGTTAGTAACAATCCAGCTTCACTTAACAAAACAACAAGAACTACGAAAAGAGAACAATAAAATCAGTAGCACCTTTAAGACCAACAAAGATTTATTCAAGGTGTGAGCTTTCGAGTGCAAGCACTCTTCCTCAGACTAAGAACCCCCTACATGACAGTGGGAATATATAGCAAAAAATTAATTCTGTTAAATTAGTAAACTGTGTCACACATCCACATACAGCCATATGATAATTCTTTGCCAAAACGCCAATCAATCCCCTGGAATTCAGTTGTAGTTTTTGTGAACTTTTTTGAACTCTTGTCAATGACTGAGTTTTATTTCTCTTATGTTTTTTGTGAACTACAACTGAATTCCAGGGGGATCAGCCTGTTCTATAGTAAGCTTCCTTTGGACAAAGGAAGCTCATTGTGTTCCCGCCACCCTTTAAATTATTTCAGGCAAAAAAAAATAATAATAAAGATTTCCCAGATGCTTTATGGAACATTCATAGGACCACCAACTTTTGTTTTATACCCCTAGAGCAATCACAATCAAAGTTCCTCAGAGCAGCACTCCAACTTCCAAAATGTGTGCCTAACTGATTGATACGCCTACAAACTGGTATGATGAAGGTAAAGTCAAGAACCTGCCTATCCTCAATCTATATATGGCTAAAAATATATATATATATATTTTTACCCTAAGGTTCTTTTCCCTTCGTTACTTATTGATACCTTTAAATCAAAGTGGATCAAAAGTATTGAGAGCAAACTAAATAACCTAGGCTTCATTTAGGCCGTGGTCAAACTAGGCACAATATGAATCAAAGGGTCAAAGATATTGAGCATCTAAAGGACCTTTCCAGTTCTCCTTCATTTACTGTGCCCCTCACTAGCAGATATATATATATATATCAACACCTGCTCCCTATCTGCTGGAAATAAATAACCACAGAAGCTGTATACACTTGCCAGATGTTCTGCACTACCCTCTGGTATTCTAGAAGGAAAATTTAATAAGATCCCTAGGGAGTAAATAGTCTGGTCCAGTAACACTAAGGAACTGGAAACCATTAACCATGCTTTTTAATATGCCCTTTTTATACGGAACTGTGTGTCAGGATTATTGAACCTCTGATTAGACATATGAATAATAAGGATGAAGAAAAATGTGATAAAAAGCTCCTTTTGGGTGATAATACTCTCACTACCTTCCAGGTTGCAAGGTATGATGCAATTTTTATTAAGATCAGGCAACTAAGTCTAGCTTCAGTATAGCTATACCTCTTGTATGATCTGTTTTATTAACTACTAATTGTATTCTAAGTATACTGTTTTACAGTTGTTTTTACAGTTGGCAATTGCTGTAATTGCTCTAATCTGGTGAGCCGGGTTTGATTCCACGCTCCCCCGCATGCAATCAGCTGGGTGACCTTGAGCTCCCCACAGCGCTAATTTATTTTATTTTTATTTATTTATTTTTCTATTTATTTCCCACCACTCCCTGGCCAGCTCATGGCGGATTACAGCGTCTTATAAAATCCCCATTTAAACACCCATTAAAAGACATTAAAAAAAACCCCAACATGGTGGAAAACCCACTCCCAACCCCCCACTACTATCGGGGTGGAGAAGGAGGTCTGATGATGTACTACTCAAATCCGGGAGGGGGGGCGTCAGTCTACCTTGCCAGCCCTAGCCTCAACCATAGCTGTTCGGACTGAGCAGTGATATCAGAGCTCTCTCAGCCTCACCCACCTCACAGCGTGTCTGTTGTGTGGAGAGGAAAGGGAAGGTGAATGTAAGCTGCTTTGAGACTCGGGTAGAGAAAAGCGGCAAGTAAGAACCAGCCCTTCTTTTTCTAATGAAATTTGATTGATATGTAGCTAGTACAGTTCTCAAAGTGGCAGACTTCCAAATACTTATAGATAGCAATCATGTCCCCTCTCAATCTCCTCTTCTCCTGGCTGAATGCTCCCAAGTCCCACAGCCTTCCCTCATACGTCTTTGTCCCCAGGCCCCAGGCTCTTCACTTTCTCAATTTTGTCCACATCTGTTTTTGAAGTCTGCAAAACTGCACACAGTACCAGTCTAATTAGGTACAGAGCACGATTAGGACATCCTGAGATTTTGATGTGATGACTCTGTTAATGCAGCCCAAGACTGTGTTTGCATTCTTTGCTGTCACATCAGATTATCTGCTCATGTTTAACTTACAGTTCACAAGTACCCAAAGATCTCATCCATACACTGCTCCCCAGAAGTGTATCTCCCATTCAAAATGCATGCTTCTCATTTTTGTGACCCAGATGTAGAACTCTGTAGTAGGCATGTGCATTTTGGACTGTTTCAAACAGAAGTACCTAAATCAGGCTTGATTTGGGCATGGATCATACAAAGATACATGGATCATGCAATCAAACTCGTTGGAGAAATCATGAATGCTTGGCATGGTCAGCGGCAAAAGGAAATGTGGTCATCAAAGGATCCGCTGGCTCAACACAATCAAAGCCGACACAGGGATGACCATGAACCAACTAAAGGAAGCAGTCAGAGACAGGGATGTATGGCGGAGACTTTCCTTTAGAATCTCCGAGGGTTGGACACAACTGAACGGATAACATCATCATCAGTTTTAGGATATTTACATTCATCCTAAAACTATAGAATAAGGCTTCAGGTCTTTCCCTAATTAGGCTGTTTAGGAATCATAAGAGAAAAGGCAATTTTATTTAAATAACTGGGCAAAGTAGACTGGCCATTTTATACACTTCAGCCCCAGACTGATTTCACAGTCAGTCTCATGGTTTATTAATGTCTGGGTTCATCATTCCAGCTCAAAATAGTTGCCATCATGGCCATAGATTTTTAACATCTGGGTACACATACCCTCCAGCCTCAGGTACAGAGAAGACCTTCAAGCTGCAATTCAGGCTGTGGACATCCCACGTGCCCTTCCCAGTTGGCCAGCTCCCAGTCATACATAATTTCCGATGTCACTGGTCAGTCATGTACCACACTTAATCTTGACCTTGGGGCCCTTGCAAGCTGCACCTGTACTTCACTGATGGAGTCTCTGTGATAAAGAAGGTTGAGTAGCACATGATAGTCAACCCCCCAGCAGTCTGCACACTGCTGGTGGAGGTCCCCTCCTCTGAGGTCCCTTTAGCTCCTGCCTTGATATTTGCTTTATTCTCCTGGCTCTTTTTGTCTGACATGATGCTCTGAAAGTGAGAACATGGGCCCCAAAGAAGAGTCTTGTCAATCTTTTAGGTTTCTGGAGATTGCCACAATAATGAGTCTTTACGTAGTGCAAAGATCATTTAATGGTTAAATGCAAGCAGACCAGTTCACTACATTGTCAAGACTGAGATACAAAAAATGAAAACAGGCTTATATCAGTTTTCTTGCTCCCAGCCCCAGCAGTTCCAAATTCTAGTGGGAAAATGGTCCCACTACATGAGAGACATAACAAGTTACTGTGGATGATAACACATGCCTCAAAGTAATCTTAATCAAGGACACAGGACTGTTCACTAATGGGTAATAAAGAGACAAATGGAGGGTGGGATCAGAGGGCAACCAAATAGAGAGGTACATCAAGGGGCATGAGAGCAATGAAAGCAAATTAAAAGCCATCATTACATGCAAAGAAAAACTACTAAGAGCTATATGACTACATGAGACATGGCAGAATAAAGGCACTTCTGACAACATGGCACACTCAGTTGCAGGTGACTGGATATGGGGCTTGAGTATCCATTATTGTCTTCCAAAAGTAGATTCCTTCTCTCTAGATTTTTTATCTTTAGAATAAAATTGTTAAGGTGATCCCCAGGCAAATAGTCACAGGAAAAGTACCCATCCTTTAAACTCACAGGATCACAGCCCAGCGCAGGGTGGAGCTGTCACCAGCTGCATACTTATCAACTATCAATTTCCGCAAGCACAGAAAAGCATTCGCCCTGGTTAAATGTTCTGCAATGCCTTTTGGCAATACTGGAGGGAAGATACAGAAGAATCTCTTGTGCAGAGAGACTTTGTTCCTGCCCTCTAAAGGAAGTAGAGAGGACAGAACACTTTTTCTTCTGCTGCCTGCTTTATGATCAAGTGCATTCCAAACTTATTCACTCACTAAAAAACATGATGCCACATCAAACCAATGCAGGGCAGATTAGAGAACTTCTCAATGAAAGGCCTCAGATCTTTCCGCAGATGGTGAAATTCGGTGCCCTTATGATTTGTCAGAAGGATGGGAAATACTTCCAAAGCTGTAGAATTCTGAACCTTAATCTTTTAATGTTTTCTGTTGATAATTTTAATAATGATATCCTTTTAGATTAATCTTAAAGGTAAAAGGTAAAAGGTAAAGGTATCCCCTGTGCAAGCACCGAGTCATGTCTGACCCTTGGGGTGATGCCCTCTAGCGTTTTCATGGCAGACTCAATACGGGGTGGTTTGCCAGTGCCTTCCCCAGTCATGACCGTTTACCCCCCAGCAAGCTGGGTACTCATTTTACCGACCTCGGAAGGATGGAAGGCTGAGTCAACCTTGAGCCGGCTGCTGGGATTGAACTCCCAGCCTTATGGGCAAAGCTTTCAGACGGCTGCCTTACCACTCTGCGCCACAAGAGGCTCAGATTAATCTTAATATATCTACAAATTGATCTTAAAATATTACAAGCATTTTGCATTTATCTCTTATGTTTCTTTACTCTGGTCTATGACTGAACAAGGAGCCTCTTGTGGCGCAGAGTGGTAAGGCAGCCGTCTGAAAGCTTTGCCCATGAGGCTGGGAGTTCGATCCCAGCAGCCGGCTCAAGGTTGACTCAGCCTTCCATCCTTCCGAGGTCGGTAAAATGAGTACCCAGCTTGCTGGGGGGTAAACGGTCATGACTGGGGAAGGCACTGGCAAACCACCCCGTATTGAGTCTGCCATGAAAACGCTGGAGGGTGTCACCCCAAGGGTCAGACATGACTCGGTGCTTGCACAGGGGATACCTTTACCTTTACCTTTTATGACTGAACAATTAAATAAATAAATCCTGAGTCAGGCTTGTAACCCCCTGGTACACATCATCCCCAAACCACAGTTCCTCAATCAGCCATGGACAAAAGCACTTAACAATACTTAACACAAAGCATGCCATGGCAGGATACAAAACACCAACTCACCCACAAATACTGTCTTCCCTCTCTCTCACACACATACACAAACACACAGACCAACCCACAGGCAGCTGCCTCAGAAGAAAAACAAAGAAGGAGAAATCCCTCAATTTGCCAGCAATGCTCCATGTGCTCCTTGTTTTCTTGCCAACTGCTCTGGACCACCTTAAGCAAAATTTCCCACAAGCTGAACAAATGCTGTTTGGAAATGTTGGTGATGACAACAATGACATTGACAGCTTGACAGTACAGATTAATTCATTATTTAAAAAAGCAGAGAGCTATGCCACAAACATCAAAGGAAGCTATCTGCAGGGTATGTACTACCCCAAGGCCATAGTAAATATGTCTGCTTTTCTGGACTGAATAACAAGTGGAATATTGGTCTGGAAACATAACATTCGACTGAGGGGGGGTGGAATTACTTGGAGGAAAAAAGTGGTATGCATGCTCTCATCATCTTTCATACCCATTCTCAACCAATCCCCCCCCCACTTCAACTTATCTCCGACCTTACCTATGTTTGCAGATGATAGTGCCATATTTGTTGATACAGTTGCAGAGGCTACTAAAATCCTCTATGACATTGCTTGCATCACACAATCTTATGGCTTAAAAACATATGTGGACAAAACTAAAGTCATAAACACGGATCACCAACAAATGTATACCTCAATGGAGCCCAAATTGACCAAGTCAAATAATTTAAATATTTAGGCTCACTGGTGCAAGAAAAGAAAGTGTCATATACCACTGAAGCCCACAATAGGATTGGCCAAGCAACACCAGCTTTTGCCACACTCAAATGGTGTCTTGGGAAGAAGACAGATATCTCTCTCGAGACCATAGTTTCTCTCTTCCAGACATTAATCCTGCCAATCCTCCTATATAGATCAGAAACATGGACTTTACTAAAACCTGACATAAACAAACTCGAGACCTTTCAAATGTGATGCCTGCAGCAGATTCTGGGTGTCTCTCTATGACCGTTTATGCACTAGAGGTTTCATGCCGGGGTGCAGGCTGGAGTTTTAGTCATGGCAGGTTGCCCCACCTCTTCCTGCACCCACATGGGGGAGCATTTGGCCCAGTGCACTTCATCCGCCCCCAATCTGTGCTGCTGCATGGGAGCTGGGGCAGTGAAGTTCCCAGTGCATAAACCGTCAAAATGGGACAATTCGGACAAAATGGAACAATCAGGTGGAAATTAAAGAACGAATCCAAAAGCGCGGACTGTGATGGTTTGGCCATGTCTGCAGAATGAATGCCAGCAGACTGCCTCATAAACTCTTCTGGCGAGAACAACCAATTGAATGGAAGATCTAACAACTGGCGCCAAACAAAACATGGCTCAAACAGATCGAGGAAGACCTTAGAAACCAGTGATTGACTATCCACATGGACAAAATTACTGCCACCAATTGCCAAGAGTGGAAACATATTATAAACAAGGCAAAAAAAAAACAGAGGCACCTACAGCACTGTATTGGCTGAAAGGACAACCTGCTCCACCTATTGCCAGCTAAAGGATAAAAAGGAGATGAAAAAGAACATTACCTAGTTGCTCCATTTGTTGCCTGATATTTTCTTTACCATTGTTGGAAGGACTTCTATAAGCCATCATGACTATATCCGTTCTGATCTGTACAGGAAATACAGTGCTAGATGGCTATCTAGCTTCTGTTTGAAAACTTCCATCAATAGAGAACACTTACTCCCCTCCCACCACCACCACCACCACAACTTTTAGCTGGTCCCATTATCAAAATGCTGTTACCACATTTTTAAGTGTAATTTTTTTGGTCCATTTCTGCATTAAAAATTGCTTCTTTGGGCACTGTCCCAAATTGCCCCATAACTTGCCCCAGAGCAAAGGAATGCTGAGAACACCCAACTTCATCTTTTCAAGTGGGGTCTAATGGGTTCTAATTCAGTCTGCCCAATGCAGAAATGCATGCAATCTTGAATTTCCCTGCACCTGTCATTTTTAGTGATTGGGCATGAGCCTTTCCCCACCATCATCCTCATTCACCCTCCCTTCCTTCCCCTTTCTCTTTCTGTTCTAAAAAAAATCTGTGTTTTTAAAAAAGATGTTGGTTCTTATATGCCGCTTTTCTCTACCCGAAGGAGTTTACAATCCCCTTCCCTTTCTTCTCCCTACAATGGACACCCTGTGAGGTAGGGTGAAGCTGAAAGAGCTCTGATATCACTGCTTGGTCAGAACAGCTTTATCAGTGCTGAGAGGAGTCCAAGGTCATCCAACTGGCTGCATATGCAGGAGTGGGAAATTAATCTCAGTTCACCAGATTAGAAGTCCAAACTCCGAGCTACTACACAAAGAAAGGATTGATCACATTATAAAACTGTTTCTAACTTTTTAAAAAAGCAATCTTTCACAGCAGCATAATAACCCGAGGTGTTTTGTTTTTTTTAATTACATTCAGGATGCTTTTGGGAAAAGATCCCCCAGAAGTGTAGGATTAAGGGGCACAATAAAAGGAAAGGTGTAAGCAGGCAGCATTCTGTAAAAAAAAAAATTATTGAACACATTTGATCTGTTCTCTATTAATTGTTATTATAACATGTCTTGTTTTTGCAGTGGCCAAATTTCTCATTTAGTTCAATGACCTTTGTAATCAGCAGTTCTAGGTCTTCCTTCATTTCTGACAGGAGGGTAGTGTCATCTGTTTACTGAAGATTATTTATAATCCTTTCTCCAATCTTAATTCCTGCATTTGATTCTTTGAGTTCAATCTCTCTCATAATGATCTCAGCATACAAGTTAAACAGGAATGGAGAAAGAATTCAACCTTGACACACTCCTTTCTCTATTTTGAGCCAGTCAGTGTCCCCAAATGATGTACATACGATGGCCTCTTGGTTTGCGTAGAGTGACTGCATCAGTTCAAGTCAAATGTACTGGCACCCCCCAAATGTTGCAGGGCTTCCCACATTTGGTTGTAATCCACACAATCAAAAGCTTTCTTATAGTCAATAAAGCAGATGCAGACATCCTTCTGATATTCTTGTGACTTTTCCAAAATCCAATGAAGGTTTGCTTTGTGATGACAAGTGATATGCCTCCATCGGAAGCCAGCTCAAATATCCGGTGATTCCCTTTAAATGGTTGTTGTTATGTGTTGTGGTATCATTGTGAGCAGGATTTTACTAGCATGAGAAATGAGGGCTATTGTATAGTAATTGGAAAGGTTTTTTGTGTCACCCTTTTTTGGTAATGGCTGATTTGTATTTCTATTTCTTCTAAATTTTGAAGAGAACAAACTTCCATTCAGCATGCATATATTTCTTTTATTTATTCCCACCACCTGTTCTTGATGCTGTGTTGGTCAGTCACCTCCTTCCCTTGTTTATCTTAATGTAATAAAATGCATTGTGTACTTCGGACAACATGCTGAATGTTCCAACATCTCCTATTGGTAGAATCGCTTACACGAGTCCTGTGACACATGTATTAAGCCATGGGGAACTAGCAGAGCAAGAGGGAAGTAACTTAGCATTGAAGGATTGAATGCCAGTGTTTACAATGTAATTAAACCCTTAAGAACTCAAAGCGGACACCATTGGTTAATTATAAAAATACTAACAGTCTTTATTAGAAAGAAAATAATACAAGCATAAATATGTCTAACACACCTATCAAGCAGTCATATAGAGAAGAATCTGGGTGGGAAAAGAAAGTTCAGTATAAGTACTGTTCCTGTAGAGTAGTGAGTCAGAGATCAGCAACATGAGCTAGCGTGACAGGAGGTTCCAATGGATCCTGAGTTGGAAAGCACTGTCTACAGCCACGGTTTAGGGAGAAGGGCTATGTGATGTGGCCTAGGGCAGTGGTCCCCAACCCCCGGTCCAGGGACCGGCACCAATACGTAGATTATTTGGTACTGGGCCGCAGCTCCTCCTCATCCTCCTCCCCGGCTGCTGCCTCAGGGGCTGCCCTCCCACTCTGCCGCCAGCTCACCTTTGGTGCTCTCCAGCAGCCACCATGGCTGGGGCTCCTCCTCGGTGTGGCCCTGCACAGCTGCTGCTGGCAGCACCTCCCAGCGGGTGGTGGGAAGTCAGGGGCAAGTGGAAAGCAAGTGGAGCAGGGGCTCAGGCGGTGGCGATGTCCCTCGGAAAAAGACTACCCCCCCACAGGGCCTCAGTAAAATTCTTAAGTGTTGACCAGTCCCCGGTGATAAAAAGGGTGGGGACCACTGGCCTAGGGAAGCACATGATGGAATTTTCCATGGGTCAGGATGTTGGGCAATGCCCAGAGATGGCCCTTGATGGGCTTAGACAAAGGCTTTAATGGGTCTAAGAAAAAGGAAGCCATCATGTCTCAATAGGTCTAGCTGCAGGGTTTGAGGAAGAGATTTCCCATGGCAGAGAGGCCAAGTATGAAAGACAAAGAGGTTTGCCTAGATGCCTGTGAGCAAAAAGGTTTTAGCCGGTCCACTAAATCAGCAACACAAAGGGGGGGGGGGTTAAGAGGAGAGCAATATTTGAGTCAGGTGATACCTGTGTCAGGCAGAGACTGCCCTTCTGAACCTGTGGCCAAGAGAAAGCTCTTTAAGAGGATGATCTGGCTTGGCAGACTTTCACAGTATCATGGGTTTTGCTTAAGCCTATAGTGGGGTGCCACTGGTTGTAGAAGACAGTATGCCAGTTGGTGAGGCAGGGGTCCTGCCATGCATAACAATTAACACTAATTCCAGGAGTTCCCCAGGCCCTAACTGGAGATTGGTTACTCCTGGTCTAGAAATATTCTGTGAGATATAGAAGTGGGGCCTCCAAAGAATATAATCCCTCTGCAGCCATCCAACCAATCACATAGCACACCCTGGCCTATTTCAGGTCAAGAAAGCAGTGCAGAGAGAAGGTAAGTTTGCCAAATAGGTGGAAGTTCATGTTCTGGAATTCCACATTTCCAAGGTGTGCATGAACCTGACTTAGGTCAGGACTGTTGGGCACAAAGGGACCTCCTCTTAGAGTTGCCAGTTTCCAATTAGGCACCAAACCTACACCAAAGCATTAGCTAGTGCCTTTTGCATTACATCACACAACGGGCTTTACGACTATGATAATTCTTTTGCAAGCAGCAAATGGCATTCGGAATCTCTTGACTTGTGAGAAAGGATTCCTCATTTGTCCCTTTTTGTAATCTTCTTCTTAAAGCTTGCATTTCAGATTCCAGTAAGCTTCACGGTGTATTCTTGCTGCCATCCAAAAATCCACATTTAATTTTCTTGTGTCCTCCCTTTTGTCTGCAGCTTTTGTTGCTTTTCTCCATTCAGCTATTCTTATAGTTTTACCTGAGAGCCATTTTCATAGTTTTTTTTTCTGGCGTCTTGTGTTTAACTGCTGTTTCAACCACAGTTGATTGAATTTACCCACCACAGTTCATTGGAGAGCTTCTCTGTTGCGTCCAATAGTTGAAATTGATTTTTCACCTCCACTGCATGTGTGAGCAGAATTTTATTAATATTGAACTTCCTTAACCCTGATCTTCTCTTAATATTGCAGAGTTTTGTTTTGATTTTAGCTACTAACAGTTCATGATTTGAACTGCGATAAGCGCCTGGATATGTTTTGACAGCAAGAATTGAACTGGACAATCACCAGCTGCATAAGATATAGTTGATTTTGTTTCGGTGTAGTCTATTTGGTGGGGTGCAAGTGTATAGGGAACATTTATGCAGTTTGAACCAAGTATTCAAGATGCAAAACTGATTTTCATGAATTGTGCCAGTTACTCACTTGCATCATTCCTTTTTTATATTTTAGCAGACTAAGTGTTTAACATAATGCTATTTCTATTGATATGAAAAGAGCTTGTGGCGCAGGGTGGTAAGACAACAGAAATGTTGTCTGAAAGCTCTGTCCATGAGGCTGGGAGTTCGATCCCAGCAGCCGGCTCAAGGTTAACTCAGCCTTCCATCCTTCCGAGGTCGGTAAAATGAGTACCCAGCTTGCTGGGGGGTAAATGGTAATGACTGGGGAAGGCACTGGCAAACCACCCCATATTGAGTCTGCCATGAAAACGCTAGAGGGTGTCACCCCAAGGGTCAGATATGACTTGGTGCTTGCACAGGGGATACCTTTACCTGTACCTTTATGACCGTAATAAAGATATGTATGTATGCATTCTGCAGGTGAGAGAGAGAGAGACATTACTGGCAACTTCCTGTCCTCATGACATAACACTTGTCCATTACATGGCACACTACCCTATGACCAGCTCCACCACCTCAACTAGCAGTACACACACTTGCCCAACCAAGAAATTTTGTTAATTTTATCAAAACTTTTGCTTCCATTGTTATTCCTTAGATTTTGACTCAAGCAGAAAGCTCATGTTCGCTCTAAATTTCCCTTTATGTGATTTTCAGTAACAATTAGATAAAATTTAGTAGCTGCTGAGACTGAAGAGCTGTAGATGGCCCACCGTTACTTTTAAAAAAATCCTCTCTTGTATAGCTTCTTGTATGAATACAATTATGATTTCTGTGAACTTGACCTGTGGTTCTCCCTTTTTCTTTGTTTGCCAAATAAAATTATTTTGCATCAGAACCAAAGATGATCTTTTATGTATTCAGTGTGAAAAATAATAAACCTACCATTGGCTCAGAAAGTTCTTTCTGCATTGATTCAAAGGGGTTGACAAGAGCTGCCAAAGGAACATGCATAACCATGGAGAATTGAAAGTTTTGCAGAAAACTGTTCTAAATCCATGGCTTGAAGAAAAGTGTAAAGCAAGGTTGAGGACATTATTTTTCCCCCAAAATATTGTTTACTGCTTTTCAGCAACTTGATATGCTACCATCTTGATTCCTGAAACTGTAACTTTTTTTCTTCAGTGCATGAAAAAAGAGATATGAAGAAAAGTTGAGCCAAAGGTTCGCCACATACATAATGCATCCAACCTATTACTGTATCAAGTCTCCTCTTTTCACTTGCCGAGTTAATGAGAACCTCAATCTTCTAACCCTCAAGTTTCTACTGGCAGTCTCCTGAGCTGCTAATTATCAGGCTGGGTAAGTACATACTTATTTATGAAATAATTGAACAAATTGTCAAATAAAACACTTAATTTGTTGATATGTTCTAAGAGTCATTGATGCTTCCAAGGCTAATGGAATTTTTAAGACCTCCACATTGATTTTTGTTCTTTCTACTCTCATTCTCTCTCAAAGCATAATTTATCTACCTTGACTTTGCAGTTGCACAGCCACACACTTCTCCAAATACTAGAGAGGATGGACTCTTGAGGGAAGGGAGGAGAGAAATCTGGCCCATTCCGCACCCGAGTAAAAAAGTGAAATACTAACCTTATGCCGACATGTTTTTTTTTAACATTTTACATGACGTCTTCTGCATCCAGCAAACTGGCAGCCAAATACTCCATTTTAAAGTGCTACTTGGGGAATCCCACAAAGTGGATTCCCCCAACTATCTAGCGCTAACGGGATGACACCAAGCACAAGCCACATGCCAAGGACATGTGTGTAACCAATGCGGGCAAAGTAGCATGATTTCCATCTACAGTGCCCACCCTCGAGCCAACCTCCTTCTCCCTTCTATCCAAAACGGTGCTTTTTACTTTTTTTTTAGCAAATTTATTGTTTATTCATTATTTAAATGTATTGCCTGCCTCTCCTCGAAGGCTCCAGGCAGGTTACAACATCTGGATAAAACCCCAATAAAACCCCTTAAAACAGACATAAAAACAGACATAAAAGCCTAATACCATTCAAAGCCCCATGATGATAAGATGCTGTGGCAAAAAACTCATCCCAGTTCTAACAATTTGTTCTCACTTCTAAAAGCAAGATGGGAATTTGGTACTCAAATAAGTTACCAAAGTGATCTAAGGCCCTAATCTCGAAGGCATTTTACATGGTGATTAATTCAGCTGTGCAAAAGGAGTGGGGTAGGAACGACTCCTTTGCCAAAGAAACTGCAACAATTAATAGGCTGTTCCAAAAAGTGGTTGGTGTCCTGTAAAAATACTGTAAAATATATCCACTTTGAAAATGGGATTGAAACTAACAAGATAGAACATTGCCTTAGGATAGCTGCTTTATAATTCAGTCCAAACCACCTACCCTTTCACGTGTTGTGACATGTGTCAGGGTATAGTATAGTATAACCTTCATTTCAGTGCCAGGCATTCTGTTATGTTCACACATCCAATTCAACTTGTGTTGAAAGCCTACAGGCATGCTTAGATGGACAAGCTGATAGTGGACAGGTTTTTTAATGGGATGTAATAGCAACACATTTTCAAGAGGGAACATCTCAGTGTACGCATTAGAAGATAATGGCCACTTTCAACTTGGACATTGGTCTGTCTGATTGGAAAAAAAATCAAAGACTGAATAATGAATGGAATTATATTCTATGACTTTAAGGATTTCCTTTGGAACTATAAATTTAACCCACTTTACAAAGCTATTGTTGGTTGGGAAAGGCATCTATTAAAATTAACAAATATTCAAGGGTTATCTTACAAGAACTATCTAGAACAGACTTTCTCAATCAGGGTTTCATGAAACCCTGGGGTTTCTTGACAGCACTAGAAAGGGTTCTCTGAATGGATGGAAGTTAATTAATTTTACATATATTTTAAATAAACATTTATCAGGTGAAGTGATCACATATGATCATGCCAACCCCCACCCCAAAATGACCAATGATGCGCCTGGAAGGGGTGGGGATGGGAAGAGCTCCTAGTAGGAATGTAGACAGCTATGCTTCCCAACCATATTCTCTATGATTGCACCAATCCTGGTGTTTCTCGATGCCTGAAGAAAATTTCAGAGAGTTCCCAATGGTAAAAAAGTTAAGAAAGGCTGATCTAGAACTACAGTTTTTATATCATTATGCCCTAAAAATGTCCAGGATACTTTCTGGTCCACTTCAGTCGAAATATCCACCGTGGATTTTAACAAGAACTTGTGAACTGTGAAAGCTACCACTTGTATTCTGGATCCTTGACCATCTTGGTAACTGACATCATGTAAGGATCATACTAATGAGTCCCATATATCAAACAAGGCACTTTTCTTTGATCACTAAAATGGCTGCTCATCTGTCCACTATTTAAAACAGCCTTTCTCAACTTTTTTACTATAGAGAAACCCCCAAAATATTCTTCAGGTTTCAAGAAACCCTAGAAATAGCACCATCATTACAAATATTGTTAGGAAACATAGCTCTGCTCACACACAAAGCCCCTCCCCTTTCCACCCTCTCCAGGTCCATCACTGACCATTTTGGGAGGGGAGGTTGACATGACCATATGTGGTCATATCACCTGAGAAATGTTTAGCAAATACAAAATTAGTTAACTCCCACCTGTTTGGGAAACCCTTCTTGGGCCATGAAGAAACCCTAGGGTTTGACAAAACCCTGATTGAGGGAGCCTGGCTTAAAAAATACTTGAGAGGAATGATATAACCAATAATTGTGTGGCCTGTAATTTGCATTTTTTTCTGGGATGATTCTTCTGATATATATATATATATATATATATCTTTCAGCTTCGTTTCAGGCCAGGCTAAAAGCACTAGTAGTTTTAGCTAATAATCAACATTTAAATGTAGAGAAAGTTCATGTGTCCTCTTTGCTTTTATCATATTTATCAGCAACCTGACCAGCCCATCTTGTTGAGGGGTAAAAGATGTAATCTGGGCTGGTTTTCAATCCTAATGAACATATAGACGTGTTGTCATAAGTGTAGGATGGCAGAGAATTGTGGGTTCCTGAAAAACCTTTACCTCCTGAGAAGTCAGTATAGGTTGGCCACCTTGTGAAAGGACATTGAGTTGTATATGCAAGGCCTGCTCGGTGTGTATCACCACAAATAGGGCAGTGGGGAAGCCCCAAGAATTATTGCAGCAGCTGTAGGACCAGGCTTAGATCTCCACCAAGCATTTAAAGTGTATGCAGCCATCAAATAAACTGGGAAATAAATATGTGTTTCTGTTCACAATCACCCAGGTGGCCAATCATCTCTTTGTAAAACAATGCTTTACCAAAGACTCATTCTGGTGTTCATGCTGTATTCAATTCCTACTTAAAACATTCTGAACCCTGGACCTCTGGAACCCAAGAACCCAGTTCCTACTTTTATTGATGAGCACACCCATTTCAAGATCAAGGACATTATTGACTCTCACCAATACCAGCGGAAGCCAAAATACTTTGTTAACTGGAAGGACCTCCCAGAGGGAGAAGTTGTTGGGTGAAGAGCATGTCTGAGCCCCTCAATTGGTTAAGGCATTCCACTAATGTTACCCTGACATGCTGGCCCCAGGGTGATGGGAAGGAGGCTGGGGGGGGGGCAAAGTCCTGTTGTATTTGCCTTGTTTAGTGTAATTCTGTTTATTACATTTGATTATTGGCCTGCAATTCAAGGCAAAGTATTGGCTTGTGAGGGAGTGGACATTCTAAAAGCTATATAGGACCTGAGCTAAGAGCCCTTTCTCAGTTCAAGCAAAGAGTGTGTCTGTTGCCACTTCAATGTTATCTAATAATGAAGTCTAATTTTAAAATCAAGAAGAAGAGTTGGTTCTTATGTGCTGCTTTTCTCTACCCAAAAGAGTCTCAAAGTGGCTTACAGTTGCCTTCCCTTTCCTCTCCCCACAACAGAAACCCTGTGAGGGAGGTGAAGCTGAGAGAGCCCTGATATTACTGAAGAAGATCATTCAGAGACTGGGTATTTATCTCAGATGCCTTGTTGATAGATCATTAATCCTGCAATCTAAAAGTCTGTGGGTGGGTGGGCATGCTTTGGGGGGCACTGTATTTTTTCCTTTATTCTTCTTTTCCCATTAGTTTACTATCAATAATAGGCAAACTTTATGCAAAATATTCAGCTATTAAATTTTCTAACTGGATTCATGATAACAATATACTAGTACTGGAACAAATAGGATTTAGGGAAGGCTGCACTATACTTGATCATTGTGTTGTTGAGAAATATTTAAACCCAAAGAGAGGGAAATTTGCTGGCAGGGGCTCATGGGAATTGTAGTTCATAAACATCTGGAGGACCACAGGTTGACTCCCCCTGTTCTAGATTACAGGCTGCCTCTCTCTTAACTACTGCACCAAACTGGCTCATTTAAATACTTGATTAAATACACTGATCAACTTTGTGATCTTTGTGCTTGAAGTATAGAATCTCAGGCCTGATCTATACATGCAGTAGAGTGACATGACCCTATGTATGCAAAAAACTAGTAAAAGAGGAATAAGCTGAACTCCCCTTTTAAAAATGGCATTCAGAAATGGCATCCCCCAATGGCTGCTTCAAGAAATACAACCTACCACCTGTGTTTGTCCACACTCTTTAAAATAGGAATCAAGAATGATCTTCAAATCTCCTTTAGTTAGTTTTACAAAATTAGTCCAGTGCTAGCGCAGGCAAAATATGTCAAAACTGGCTCACACACTCCAATACTCTTTGGAGTATTGTATGTCGTGTGGCTTATTTATTTGGACATTTATATGCCGCTTCTCCAGTGACCTGTTTGGATGACTTATAACCAAAAAACCTCAAAGGTTTGCTTCCCGGAGTCTAAGCTTTGTGTCATCACTCCCATGCTGGAATGAAATTTTCTTGCAATACAAAGGTTTATACAATTCTGTATTACTACCTCACTGCAAACAGGTGAGGATTGCATTATAATATGCAGCATCCAATCATATCAGCAAATCAGTGTAGTAAAACCGAGGGCTCATAACCTGTCTCAGGCTGAGCACCCGTGCGGCATGTTAATACCTTCTCTCCACTTTCCTCTATCATTAAATCTGACAGACCAAATTTTATTCCCTTGTGCTGGGGCGTTAGGTTGACTGCCCACTAAATATGAACCTTAAGTGAAGATGACTTCACCTTGGTACTGTACTTTCTTTGCTTCAGTTAATTTTAGCACTTTACCCTGCATCACTTAACTTGGCACTGTCTGGCCTCTTATTAGAACTCTTCTGCTGAAGGTGGGAGATACATACTGGCAAAGGAGGCTGCACAAGGGGACAGAAATGAGCTCAGCAAAATGTTCTGATGACTGAGGTCACCAATTAAATGATCATTGCATAAGAGATATTGCATAAGAGATAAGTGCCTTTATGTAAAGTATATAACTCCTTGGCTTGACAACCAGCATTCAATAGCACTTTTTGTCTCTTGGCTGTGTTTTGATTCTCTAATGTGTAAATATTTGGAAATTGTGTATTTCTGTAAGCGGAACCTGTGAGGACTTGGGGAGGGGAAAATGCACCAGAGTTCATGATCATCTCCTAAAATGAGATTCTGTGTATCCAGCTTACACCAATTTTTCTTAAATAATGTACTATTTTTGGTGGGAGATGTTTTTTGCAAGGTTGTTTTTTTCCCCCAAACACCATTCAAAATGTTGTACTAGCCTAAAAAAGTATTGAAACAACAACAGAATACGAACATTAGCACACTTTTTAAAACTATGCAATGTTGTTGTTGTTAGGTGTGAAGTTGAGTCCGACCCATTGCGACCCCATGGACAATGATCCTCCAGGCCTTCCTGTCCTCTACCATTACTCAAAGTCCATTTAAATTTGCACCTACTGCTTCAGTGACTCCATCCAGCCACCTCATTCTCTGTTGTCCTCTTCTTCTTTTGCCCTTGATCGCTCCCAGCATTAGGCTCTTCTCCAGGAAGTCCTTTCTTCTCATGAGGTGGCCAAACTATGCAATATGATGATGTAAAGAAATTCACAGGCCAGAATAGAACCAGTCAACTTGGAATATTTGGCTAGGGAATGTGCGTCAAAAGGATTTTGTACAAAAGAGCCAACAGTATAAAGAAGATTCACATTATGGATACCGAGAAAGAGGCAATCTGGCTATACTTTCACAGGGCACATGGTTTATCACAAAATTTTACCATTGAAAAATGCTTGAAACATTCTTCAGTCTTCAAGAAAGCTCAGAAGTTTTGTGATCTGGCAGAATATAGATCGAAATCATAGCTGTACACATGCTCCTCTTGGACCTATTATGCACAGCAGCAGCCATGCCAGGCTGCCACCATTCCATTGCAGTGGGGCAGAAAGCCCCACCATTCCCCGCATGTGTACCAAAATTGAAATGTTAATAAAAAAGTGCAAACCTCATCTATTAGGCCAAAATCTACAAATACCAGGAAAGGAATCCTTGTGCAGGCTGCACAAAGTCCTTGCACTGGATCGAGGTATAGTAGCTTTTGGCTTGGCATGCCAGCCTCCAGGTAGGACCTGGGGATTCCCTGGAATTACAGCTCATCTCCAGATTACAGAGATCAGTTTCCCTTGGAGAAAATGGCTGCTTTGGAAGGTAGACTCTGTGGCATTGGACACAGACCTCTCCTGCTATAATATCTTAATCCTTTTGCTTGCAACAGCCTTCCTCCAGCCAATATCTGCTGACAGAGCCGTGAGAAAAAAAAATAGAGAGTGGAAAAATGGGAGGAGCCAGTGGGAAAATGCAGCAGATGCAGCTCTTCCCTCCTATTCCCTTTCTATTGTGTGTCGCAGACTAGACAGATGAGAACAAAACCATTCTGTTTTCCTGGCTCCCCCTGGGTCAGTGGTCCCCAACCTTTTTATCACTGGAGACCAGTCAACACTTGATAATTTAACTGAGGCCCAGGGGGGGGGTAGTCTTTTGCCGAGGGACGTTGCCGCCGCCGCCTGAACCCCTGTTCCACTTGCTTTCCTGCCGGCGCCCCTGACTTCCCACCGCCCACTGGGGAGCATTGCCAGCAGCAACTACGCAGTGCCACACCGAGGGGGACCTCAGCCATGATGGGCGCTGGAGAACACCGAAGGTGAGCTGGTGGCAGAGTGGCGAGGCAGCAGCTGGAGAGGAGGGCGAGGAGGAGTGGCGGCCCGGTACCAACTGATCCAAGGACCAGTACCAGTCCCCGGACCGGGGGTTGGGGACCACTGCACTGGGTTATATATAATTCAGGGAGGAGTCAGGAGAACAGAATGACTTTCTAAGCGTGCTGTACCTAATGCCCTCTGTCTCTGTCTCTCTGTCTCTCTGTGTGTCTCTCTGTCTCTCTCTCTGTGTGGACACCTGTGTTTGACAGCAGGAGAGACATAATCATTTCAGCGCTACATCTCTAACCATTTGTCTTTTATTAAGCATTGAAAATTGAGATCTTATTTAAGATCTATGGCACACATTATCTTTATCAAGCAATGTAACATCCTGGGGGGAGGAGGGAGAGACAACATGAAGTTGTCTGTGTCTACTTCTGAAATCTGGAAATGAATTTCTTCAGGAAATGAGATTCTCATAGGGAACCATTAGGCACGTTGTGCTGTCAGGGGGGACTTCTACTTCAGTGGTAATTAGCTCTTAAATGCATGCTACTGAGTGTTCAGATCACAGGGGTGGAAACTAGTGGAAGTGTTCAGGTCTTGTGGCTCTGATTTTAAGCAGGAAAAGAAACTGCATCATTAATGAACCATCTCAGGCTGGAATTAGACATCACAGCAAACACAAGGTAGCCTCATGTCTCATTCTTCTATGAGTTGAGTAGGGAGTTGCATAGGTTGAGTAGAAAGGTGAATGATTCATTGGGCATGTTCTTTTTAATGGCAGCCTTCTGGTTGTACTAGATTCTACTTTCAGCCTCAAAAACAACTGTGCTATCAAGGTATCATGTCTCCCTCTGTTCAGCTTGGCTATTGTTTGGTAATAAGTTATATGAAAGGCTGAATGATCAAACAAGAAAACTTTTGACATTAACACAATATTCGCAAGAAATACAAATAATTGATAATCTTTAATTTCATTAGCACCCTAACTTCCTTTTACAATCCCATGATGATGATGTCATTCGTTCAGTCGTTTGGTGATTCTATAGGAAAGTTTCCACCATGCATCTCTGTCAATGACCACTTCTTTTAGTTGGTTCATGGTCATCCTTGTATAGGCTTTGATCGTGTCGAGCCAGCAGATCCTTTGGCGACCACGTTTCCTTTCATAATCAGCGCATCTGCCTTTTGAGTTCCTGCAAATTCTTCTATTTTAACCAGAGCAATTGTTGATGTCAGTGACTTTTTCATTATGTGCAAGGGACCTTAGCATGTTAACCTTCCTTAAATGTCCTTTGTCCTGGGCTAATGATCTTGCTTATAAAGGCTTCTGTTGTATCCGTGTTCCATCAATGTTAACATGATATTAACTCATGAGCTATCAACAGTCTTGGGGTTTTGGAGCTTGAATGTTATTTGCATGGCTGCTAAGCTATGAAGGACTTTGTTTGCCGGATAATTAGCTTGGATCGGTTCAGGAGTTTAGCTTTTGCCTTAAGCTCTAAAGTCTGTCAAAAATATCCCCCCTTTTGTTTAACAAATTGTAGATGAGTCAGGCCTTCTCCTTTTGCAAAGCATCAATTAGAGTCTGGCATATCTAAGGCTGAGTCTGCACTTACTTTGTTTCTTCTACAAAATCAGAGTCCATTAGCACCTTTAAGACCAACAAAGATTTATTCAGGGCTTGTGCTTTCAAGTGCAGGCACTTTTCCTCAGACTAATGAACTACCATCATAACAGTGGAAATATAAAGCAAAAGCTAATTCTGTTAAATTAGTAAACTGTGGCACAACATCCAGATTCAGCCATATGATGCCATATGATAATTCTTTGCTAAAACAGCCAATCAGTCCCCTTGAATTCAGTTGTAGTTCACAAGAAAATTGGAGAAATAAAACTGATCTACGTTAGTGATTAACAGCTGTCACTTTACCATTTGTTGCTGGCCCCATCCAAGTGTGAAAATATTCCTGCAAATGAAAAGCTGTGCTGGCAACTATCTTGTCCTGAGACCAGAGAGTTAAATTCAAAACTCTGATTTTGTTGTGCAACTTCAGACCAACAATGCTACCCACTTGAATCTTTGTTTTTTCTATTGTGGATCCTGCTGAATTCAGATTGATTTGAACTTGGGTTTTCCTCTATCCCACCCCACCCCCCAATTGAAACAAAGTGTTCTGCACTTGATTGGTGAAGCTCAGAGTGGGGAAGGGAGCCAAGTGCAGCAGGGTGGGGACAACAGGATCTTAAGCCAGTTGCACTAGTTTGTTTCCAGTGTCTAGTAAAAGGTAAAGGTAAAGGTATCCCCTGTGCAAGCACTGAGTCATGTCTGACCCTTGGGGTGACGCCCTCCAGCGTTTTCATGGCAGACTCAATACGGGGTGGTTTGCCAGTGCCTTCCCCAGTCATTACCGTTTACCCCCCAGCAAGCTGGGTACTCATTTTACTGACCTCGGAAGGATGGAAGGCTGAGTCAACCTTGAGCCGACTGCTGGGATTGAACTCCCAGCCTCATGGGCAAAGCTTTCAGACGGCTGCCTTACCACTCTGCGCCACAAGAGGCTCCAGTGTCTAGATGGATACGCTTTTGTTTAGCATCTCCCTAAGCTCTTCTGAAGCTACTGTAGTCTATCAAAGTCAATATTGTCTACACTCATAAGCAGCTGGTCTCTGGAATCTTAGGCTGAGGTCTTTAAAAACAAAACAGATCCCCTGCATGCAAATTTACTGCTTTACCACTGAGCCATGATCATTTCCATGGTAACTAATTGTTATTTATATATCTATTTCCTATGTTTCTAATCTGACAAATCCACAGAGTTTTGAGTGGTGGCATGGCTCCCATTGTACTGCACTAGTTCTAAAAATACCACCTTTACCACTTTTCTACCTGGAAAACAGGTGAATTTAATTACCAGATGAATGTTCAAAGCCCAGAGGTCTATGGAGGGTTTGCAAATTGATCACGAGGCCATGATTGAGAGACAATCATAGCAAGCAAAGCTTTGGATGAGACATATCCATAATCTGAAGTCATAGACATTCATTCACCAAATTGCTCTTTAGCAAATTATAATGCAAGACTGTGCTACCCCATACCTCCATGTGTATAGCTTTGAGGTTATAGTGGATCCAGTATTACTGCTGGAGGAACAAGTTAATGCAACTGCAAAAAATAAATTAAAATGCAGTGGGTTAGGAAAGTTTCCATTCTGTGCTAAAAGGAATTATTCAAGAGGGTCTTTTGCATAGGTAAATAAAACTGTCTTGTTTTGTTCCTTCGATGTCCCATCCTCTTGGTTTTATTTGATTTAAACTATGTAATCCACCTTGGGACTCAGCAAAACAAGCAGACTATGAATAACTAATAGCAACAATAATGTAATAGTAATTTCAGCCTTCTGGCATTTCCCCCAATTAATCAGGCCTCTGATGGAAAGCAGGGATAGTTTGTAGCACTGCAAAAAGCAATTTAATCCAAATGAACCTTAAAACACTGGTTACGAATTCTGTTTGAATGAATTGGGCATGTACTCTCATGTTGCTTCATGCATTTTCCAGCAATTCTCTCCACCCATCCAGCCCATATCTATAGTGCTTTGGCTGCCTTGGTTGTTGGAAATATATTTGAGAGAAACTGTGCTAATAAATTCTAAGTAGTTCAAGGTCAACATTCTGTTTAGCAGAATTTGGAATAATTTGCTTCATAAAAATTGTGTTTCAAGCTAAGCAACTGTTTATATTTATTGGGGGGGAAGCTTTTTAACACTTAAAAACTAAAGTGCTGGGTATTAAAATAAATGGCCAGATAGCACCATCTTCTGACAAGCTGCAGTTTTGGAAGTAACCTTGGAGTTGGGGGGGGGGTAGTAGTAGTATTTGTAAAAGTCCTGCTATACACATTTTTGGGAACTGTCTAGGTTAATGATAGCTTCCTATTTATAAATAAAAACACAGGTTGTTGGGGAAGGCAGTTCTCTGACAACAGTAAAGCATACCAGTGTATCTTGATTTGAGGTAATTGACTGGATATCAAAAGAACAGGGGTTTCATATTTTGCTTCCTAATTTCTAAAAAGCAAGAGGAAAGACAACTGATCTTTAGATCTTCATGCCACCTAAGGATTTAAAAAAAAACTTTGAAATCATCCTAATGAACAAAAGCTTCACAAAGTATTGAATGTATTTGTGAGGGTAAATAGGAAGTCTTCTTTTGATCCATCAGTTCACTGAGCAAGTATGATGAATCAGGCAAGAGAAAAAGCTGTAGCTTGATGTAGGAATGTATGTTTTGAACTTTAAAGGTCCCCAAGAACATTAAAGGTCCCCTGGCATCTCCAGTTAAAAGTGGTCTTGAGTGGCAGGTTTCAGAAAGACCATACTTTTCTTCAAGCTTTGGAAAGCTACTGCCAGTCATAGTGGACAAGACTAGCCTAGAAGGACCAGTATTCTGACATGGAATAAGGCACTACCACACAACCTTTGGAGCGATTGAGGGCAAAAGAAGAAGGGGACGACAGAGAATGAGATGGCTGCATGGAGTCACTGAGGCAGTCGGTGGAAGCTTAAATGGACTCCAGGGAATGGTAGAGGACAGGAAGGCCTGGAGGATCATTGTCCATGGGGTTGCGATGGGTCGGACACGACTTCTCACCTAACAACACAGAACCTTGAGTTGGGTGAAAATCCTGCCTTGACAATTCATAACAATAACATCAGGTAAATTGATATTGTAGAGGACAATTCAAATGCCATGAAGACTCATGAAAGTATGACTGGCAATGGATCCCTGTCACTTATAAGCCTTGACTCTTGTAAGGTGTTGTACATGGGATCATTCCTAAAGAACAACCTTCCTTATTCAGCTTAAGGCTGCAGTTTATTACAGGATGAAAATACCCATTTGAAGATTTAATAACTTAATGATGAATTGAATTATACTCTCTTAATCACCAACTGGGTCATTCAGATAATGCTGTTGAAGAAGACACTGCTCTCACATGAATTTCATTGTCCTCTCTTGTCTCTCCCTCAGGAATACATGATCCATATCCCATCTTTTCCAGCTCAAGTCACAGAAAAGGACAATCTGTTTTTCCTCCAGGGAAGTCCACAAGGCTGTTGTTGTTGAGGTAAAACCTTTTGGTTCACAAAGGCTTTTTCATGAATGAAAAAACTAGTTTCTCTCAATGTCTGTTGATACGTCTGGGTTGGATCCAAAGGCACCACTTTGTTCCTGGAAATACACCATCTGCTCATTGAAGAATATTTTGGGATAAAACTCAAAAGTCTAGTGGCATCATGGTATTTGCTGTAGTTAAATTTTGAATATGATTGCATATACATACATACGTACATACATACATACATACATACATACATACATACATACATACATACATACATACATACATACATACATACATGCATACATTAGTGACTGGGCAAATAGGGATTGTTTGATGGGTGAAATAAAGTTATTTCCCTTTTTTAGGTACTGCAATAGCATTAAGGGAAAGTGTGTGAGTGCCTGTGTTTGTTGTGTGTGTGTAAGAGAAAGAGAGAGAGAGTGAGAATATGTGTGTGTTTAAAAACAGGCATTTCAAACCATAATTGGGTTCTCCGGGTTGCTGTGAGAGTGTCTCAGGATTAAAAACCTTAATAACTTACTGCCATCTGAATAAACGCCTCATTCTACAAGTACTCTGGTCTAATTTTGCAAGGTTGTTTACCTGTTGGCTAACTACAAGGCTTTTAATTTAACTCAGCAAAAGTGTGGTGATTATAAATGCCATTTAGAAATATTACAGCCTTTTCTTTTTATTATTGAGCCTTGCGGTAGTAATGAATGTTCTTTGACATGTTTTGATGTCTTGTTAGGAAAAATGGATGGTGGAGATGGAGCCAAAGCCATTTATGAAATGAAAGGTTCCAGCTGGAGGAAAGGGAAAGAAAGGTAAAGGTTCTTAGCTGAGTTATCGTCTGTTTATGACTCACACCATTTATTTTAAGTGTAATATATTTTAGCAGCAATAAGATATCTCCAATATGTTGTCTTTGTGCAGATTTCATTGCTGAGCTCCCTTGGGTTTGTTATCTTCTTCCTTTCTTCTTCTACTTTTCCTTTTCCTTTTCTCCAGGGACTGGCCGCTCTGCTTCCTACATCATTCCTCTCTAAGATCCCAATTTGACTAGCATGGAAGCATCTTGGGGCTCAATTAAGGACATGAACATATCTATTTTATTTATTTACTTAGATTTTTATACCGCCCTCCCATACGGCTCTAAACATGGCCGTAGCCATTTTATTCCAACATCCCATCCGAAAAGGAGCGTTGGCCCCACATGGAATAGGGACCCAGTACAGGTGAACCCATTCACCCCTCAGGGACCCAAGTGGCACCCAGAACTCCCCTATCCTGTTCCCAGCAGGGAACCTGGATCTCCTGGCTGTAGAAATCCCACCACCAGGGAAGTGTCCACCTGGGAAAACCAGGGCCAGACACATGCCTCATCCGGTGTTTCCCAGGCCACTTGCCAAGGTGAGCTCCTGCCATCCTGTCTGGGTTGGTACCTGCTCATAACTTGCCACCTCTTTAGAAAGACCCCTTTAGAAAGAGGCTTCAAAGGTGCCTTGCTGGGTATAAATGGAAACGGCTTCTTAGACTGTTAGCCTCCTTCTCACAGATCCTAATTTCCATCAGGAGGGTTCTTGCTAGAGAACAACATTTAACCTAATCCTCACCCATCTCCCAGCTGTAGGGGGGGGATGGGATTAGACGGGGTCTCCCTTTGCTTTCTGACACACCGCCTGTCTATATTGATCCTCTGATTTTTATGTAACTCTGGAATGATTTTTTAAGTAAATCCTTTCTTTCTTTCAACTGGCTGATCTCAGTACGGCTACTGGCCCTCTGCATTTGGTGAACCTTCGGAGGTTTCAGGGGGAATCCCCTAAACCTTTCTTTACAGGCATGGAGAAGGAGGAGAAGAAGGACAGGGACAGGGAAGAGCATCTGATTGGCTCTCAGTGAGGGAGGGCCCTCCCACTGAGGGTCAGTTAGAGGGCTGGCACATCATCAGAAGGGAGGTAAGCTTTTTACCTGGTATGATATCCCTGGCAATCAGGGAGACTCAATTCAGCTTGCCGTTCATACACAACTTACCATCAGCAATTACAAGCACCCAGTAAATGGTTTGCATATATCTAATGCAACAACAATAGTAACAACAACTCCTCTACTGTCCATATGCAATTTCTTATACAGCTTTTCACTACCAGTGCCCCAGTATTTGCTTTCCACGACATAATTAACTACTCAGAACTTTAACATTTCACAGACTTCCTCTGTCCCTTAATACTCTTTGTCCCATTGCTCATGAATGGCTAGAGTCAGGCATACTGTCTAAATCTAGAATAGCTTGCACTTGCATGTTCTTGTACTACCTATCGGGAATTAAACTTTTGAGTCAGGAGAGAGCCCATTCCCAGGACTCTTCCTCAGTTTTATGACCGTTCCTTCGGCTGACATCTACATTTAGAATATAGTTTATTTGCAATCTGTCAACGTGTAGCATGTAACACAATGTAAGCAAGAAAGCCTGAAAAAGTGGTGATACAGACAGCCTCCACGCTGAATGTTGCAAACGGAACAAGAACAAAACTCATTAACACGCTATCCAATCAGAACCTCAGAGAAATCCGTGAAATTAACAATTCTGTCATGGTATGTTACCCCATCGATTACATGACTTCCCTGCTGGTGACAAAGTGGATGAGGCTTGCCTGTTTGTATGTTGCTCAGTGTATTGGGTAGACCTCTCCCATTTGTACATATATGGAAGTTTCTTGATCAGGGCAATAGTCAGAATACAGTTGTAAGATGCCCAGCCAACGCTATATAAAAAACTCAAAATCTTGGACAATGTTTTTGCCGCAAGGACTATCCAAAGCATCATTAGGCAAAACAGAGCATTATTCTTTGTGATGGGATGCCCAGAGAGCATGGCTAGAAAATAACTTCTGAATGCCTTTCCATGTTACAAGCTGTGTGTGTGGCTTGCATGTGCTCCTTCCATACTTCCTGGAGGTCACTGAAGGGAAATGAATGAAACCTATATGCATTCTGGAACTTACCCATCTCAGCAGAGATGAATATGCATGATTTCCTTTGTACAATAAATTGTGCCGTGTTACAATGGTAGTTTGAAAATGGAATATGCAAGAAAAAAAATATACTAAGCTGCCTTGGAAAAGCTAGTTTTGAATCTAATATATGAATTCCAGCTTGAGGAGTGAGTGGGTACAAGTCCTCACCAAGGGAGCAAATTCGGAGAGCTGCTTTCCATGCACAGACACATGCTCAAAATCTATATCTTCCCCCACCCCTTCCTGTGGTAGCAATAAACTATCCAGTCATAAATGATTTAATGGAGCATGAAATAACACATAGTGGCTTTGAGCCAGAAGACAGGATATTTTACTGATGAAAACTGCTTATTAGGAAGGTCGAAAGCTATCACACCTCAAGTGTTTAACATGTTTAACATGATAGGATGAGCACTGTTACAGTCTAATACAGTAAAAAAAATGGGGCACATTAAAATCCTTCTTTCTTCTCTGTCATCAGCAGGAAGCTTGCTAGTTTCAAAACCCTTCATTATAGCTCATTTTACACCCCACAAAATTGCAATAGCAGAGTTTCAGTGTACCTTTTGAAGGCATCAGCATTTGACAGTGGGGGTCAGACTTCTGAGAAAGAAATGTTCTCTGATTCTGTTTGACAAAACCTAAGGGCCATTCCGCACAGCGTTATTGTTGATGAAGTCTTACCATTGTGTAATGCTATTTTTTTAACATTGCGCACGACATCGTACACAATCTGCAACAGTCCTGCAACACTCCCACAAAAATTGCTTCGTTGTAGCGCTTAAAAAAAATGCTATACTCTTGAGAACAACCTGCAACACATCCGAAAAAGACATGTGCATTCTCAATATAGCAGTAGCAAGCATGTCCCTCCCTAAGCTTTCGCACCCGAGCTTCTGGAGTTGCGTTTTTACAAGATCGGAGACTTGTGCGTTACGAGAACAGCACTAGTGGGAGAGCCACAGATTTAGCAACATTGCCTGTTGTGCATAATGGCCCTATGTAAGATGTGTCTTACAGCAGATGCTCTAAGGGAATCATGAATCCAAGGGGATTTCCTCACCTGTTGAATGTAGTGAAATGTTTTCCTTACGGAGTTGTTATATTCTGGCCCCTCCATATGACATCGCCAACATTCAGCGTCTAGGCAGTAACCAGCAGGCTACATCCTCCATTTTAAAGTGCTAGTTGGGCAATCACATGAAGTGGATTCGCCAACCAATTTAGCACTAGCTAAGGGAGAGCTTAGCAGGCAACAGCAGGCAACCAGCAGAGGGAAGGTATGGAGGCTCAAATACACTACAGTCACCTGCCTTGTCCCGCATCCCTCTCCCTTGTTCCTGAGAGTGTCTTTTAAAAAGTGGCTGACATCTTGGAGCAATGAAGAGGCAGAAAAGCATGCTGGTGATGCCAGAAATAATTTTTCCCTAAAGTTGTAACACAAAGCATGCCCCTCTAAATTTCCTCCCCCCAAATCAGGAATGAGATTAATTTTTAAAAGTATCAAGACTTGTGATTCCATAAGGGGTGGCATTCAAAATATGCTATGCATCCATGATTAGATGCATAGGCATTTAAACAGAGAAGTATTATTAAAACAAATAGCAGGCAGTGCAGGATCTTTAAAACATGGAGAAAGGGGATTGGTTGCCTGGATTGATTGACAGGCAGAAGAGAGCCATGTATAAAGTTCATTGCTCTCTTCTGCCATTTCCAGCAGCAGTTGTGGAGGGTGAGAAGTGCAAAAAGGTGGTAGACAAGAGTGAGACAGCAAAAAGGTGAGGAGGGGCTGGCAGGCACAATAATATTTAGCGCTACGCCTTTCAGCTGGTGTAACGCTATTTTTACCGATGTGCGGAAATGCCTAAAGTGTTACTTTCAATTGTCACTCATTTGTCATCCTGGAAAAGAAAACTAAAACAAAAGAAAAAAACCTTTGTAAATACTTCTGGGAAACAGAAAGGAGAATGTGAGGAGCTTAATTCTAGGAGCATGGAGCAGAATGGCCTCTTTTTGACAGAAACTATGCACAGGGAAGTCAGATCTATAAAAGACTCAAAAACTGGGAGGGAGAGGAAGAGCTCTCATAGGCTGCCCTAATTTTCAAGTGGCTGAGAAAACCTTACTGAGGAAAAAGATTTTCCGCAGTTCAGCAGACTTCTCCGGCTTGTATGTTTCTTGGTATCTTTTCTTTGTGCAAATTTTCTTGATGCAAAAGCAGAAGGTATTGAAACTGATCTCGAATTTGTTATCCTTTTCATATATATATAAAAGATATGACTGATGGATTAAAAACACATTTTAAAGTATGATGATTTGGAATGTGGAGATTCAATTTAGCCTTGATGATTTAAGTTTCCTTCTGGCCCTGTCTATCCCTATAGAATGCATTTGGTTTGCCCAAGATGTTTCAAACTGCTTATTAGTGAACATTTTTTTTTACTTTTGAAAGGGCACAATGCATATTCCACTCAACCCAATTTCAGCACTTTTCTTCCAATTGCTTATCTGGGATCCACATAAAGATGTATGAAACCCCTGCACAGTTTTTTCTTACATCTGTCTGCTGCCAATCATGGTTAACTCTCACTATGGTGAATTGTAATCCACAGTTTTAAATTTCCTGGAAGGTCCAGCTTGGTTAGCATTCTGATAGGAATGCTCAAACTAGTGTGGATTTGGCTCAAATTATAATTTCCAGTTGTGAATATATCCCATATTAATTTTTTATCAAATCAAGTGATCTCTAAGATTTTAATCAGTTTGCTAGACTGCTGACATCTAGCATACCAGCCATTTCCAACAGATGGATGTATATGTGGTTTTCACCCATGTTTTACACAGTGACTTGTTGAGCATGGGCAATTTTCTTTCAGCATCTTCAACACTGATCAAGGCAGGGTCCCCTCTATATTTCCCTTCTCTGGAGGGGAAAAGTGAGGCCTCTCTGTTCCATTATGCTATATAAATATGCAGTGTTTCTGTTGTTTTATTTACTTAGTTATATTTAAATGTTTATGCTGCCATTCCCAAAATGGCTTGTGGCAGTTCACAAGAGAGTTTCCCTACAATAAAATCCCATAACAATCATAAAATCCACCAGTTAAAATCATTTTTAAAAACCCAGTTACAGCCACCCACTTGGAGTGACATGTCCCTTCCACCTCCCAGCTCAACAGACCTCCTAGAATAAGTAACTCAAAGGGACAACCTCAAGGGAAGCCAAGATCTCATGTAGGCTTGTGCACCAGGGGCCTGATTCATACCGATTCAGCTTCAGCTCCCATTAAAGTCAATGGTGCCATAGACTTTAATGGGAATTCTGGCATTCCTGCATTTCCCAGTGCCTGGGTAGTTGGGGATTCCAGTTATAGCCTCCAAACTTTCAGGTTAGCTCTAGGAGGCTGTTCTGTAACCCCCCTCTGGATTTCACAATGATTGGACCACAGGGTCCATACCCAGTAGCCTTGCCTGGACATTTGCACTATCCCCATGACCTGTGCCTACATAGAAAGGAAGGCAACCAAGATCACCCCTGAATTCCTGGTAGAGGGCATTATGTTAAGCTGCACCCCAGAAAAAATTGGTAGGAGCACTTCCTGATCTTCTGCTTTCCTGCCCAGCCACAGGACCTCTGTCTTGAAGGGGCTGAGTTTCAGGCAACTATGCTCTAACCATCCCGCTTCCAAACATCTGGCCAATGTATCTGGGGGAGAATCCAGGTGGCTGTCCATTAGGATATAAATCTAGGTGTCATCCACATATTGATAACAACCCAGCCCATAACTCTGGACCAGCTGCTGATATTGAACAAAGTGATATTAAACAACATGGGGGAGAGTACTGCACCCTGAAGAACCCCAAAAGGGAGTTGAGAGGTCCACAACAACCCTTCCCTCACTGCTACCCTCTGTGCCCAGTTTGGGGAGACGGGCAACCAACAATTTGTGGTCAACCACTTCAAACACAGCTTTCAGGTCTAACATCACAAGGATGGCCAAACCTGCCCAATTCAGCTGGTGCTGGAGATCATCCATTAGGGCAACCAACACCATTTCCCCACACACATCATGTCGAGTACAGAAGCTCAACTGGTATGGATTGAACGCCAAAGTTTCTTCCAAGAATGTCAGGAGCTGGTCTGCATAAGCATAGCGTTTATTTTTGAAGGAGATGCTAGTGGATGGTAATAAGCACAGCCCATGTCGTTCATCTGAAGACAGGCCTCTAAAATCTTCACTATATCTTTGATAAGCATGCCTATCTTTGAGTTGCCCTCCCTTTTGTGGGTTTGTTAGATCCCTTCCATGCATACCCGCACAGTATTTGAACACAGAGGCTTTTTTTTTAGTATGCATGTCTGTGTCTATGAAGAAAATTTTTTGTTTTGTTTTGTTTGTTTCAAAATATAAGGCTATAAATCCAAGCAGTAGAAGAATTGGGTATGTATACTTGAAATCTTTTGAAAATTCTATAAAGCAGCAGGAGACATTGTTCTATTCAATTTTAAGCTATTGATCCAACTGTATGCTTGTTTGGAAATTGCCTTTGCAGCTTTATTTGAACATAAGAGATACTTTTCATTCCCTCTCTTTAAAGGTTAGATGTGTGGGAATTTAGTAGATAGGGGTCACATATTATGTTCATAGAATATTCATGCAGAATTTAATAGAAGGACTTTGACCTTGAAATAAGCCACTACTGTATATCTTATCACAGAAATTAGGAGTTGGCTATCTAGTACATTTGTCTCTATCCTTTCTGGATGGCTGGGAGTGAGATTTGGAAGTAAAATACATTATTTACATTTAGAAGATCTTGTGTTCCATCTTTGGCATCTCCATTAAGACTATCTCAGCAGTATGACTGGAAAAGAACCTTGAGTGGACATTTGGAGAATTGCTCACATTTAATGTACTAGCCTAGATGAGCTTATGTTCTGATGGGAACGTCTTGTATGTAAACAGTAGTACTTCAAGGAAGTAAATTAAACCAAAGAAAAAGGGACAGAGTGACATCTTGCTCTCATTGAATGGAGTCATAATAACAAGTATTGTAGCCCTAGCTGAAATTAAAATTGAATTATCTAGGTATTTTTCATGTAGCCTGTTGTTTTATCTATACTGAGAGATTAGACAAGATGTTTCCTTCACCCGTGTGTGTGTGTGTGTGTGTGTGTATGAGCGTGTGTGTGTAAGATAAATTTAAAATCTAACTCAAATAGATTTGAGGGTGATCATTTTTAATCTGGCAAATGATACAGAGAGATGGTTACCCCTTTGACCATTTAACAAAAGGCTTTTTGTTATTAAAAAATTAAATCAATTACCAGACAATGGGTAACATGACACAATGATGCCAATAGATGCAATTTCTAGATCCTCGCTTCCCAGCTACACCCATATTTCCCTAAAGAGCAAATCAGCTGTTCAAATCTTGGCTTCATTTGCAAAGGGTGAGTTGGAGGTATTTTTGCTCAATTTCCCTGCAGTTTTGTACAGTACTGCTATCATAATCCCCAGGTTTTCTGCCATGATTTTATTCTGTTTCCATGATTCGATTCCATTGCCTGCTAAGGTGTTGCTTTGACCTGTCTTGTCCTGATGTAACATAGATGATTTGGTCTGACACCCAAGGACATTTCCTGTCGTTATGTTTTATGACTCCCTATCCTCCTTCCACATTCCTCCCCCTCCCTCCTTTTATTTCCCCAGTTTCCCAGACCTTCTATCCCGGATGACCAAATGGTTATCTCCAGTGTTTTGACTCCTTTGAACTTTGCCTGGTCTGAGTTCCCAGGGGAGGGGGAAAAGGGCTCCTATATCGCTTCTAATATGCTATGGTCCCCAGTCCTGAATTGTAGATGCTTTCATCTCTATAAGGTTATTTATTTAGAAATCAAAGTTCTCACAGTTAGTCAGGACTCTCTGAGAGTGCTTTCCCATTCTCACCATGCAGACAGAGGATAAAACCTCAGAAATTACCATGGCCAAGGCCATCATGGAGTGTGAGGTGGGAGCATCCTCCAAGGCTTCCAGGAAGGAATGTAAGAAGAAGGAAAAGCATGCTATCCCATGAAAATTCAGGGTGGCACAAGTCCTGAGCACCCCTTACTGGTTGGGTATGAGGATCTCTCAGTATGTAATGGAACAGAGAGGCACACAGCCTTTAACTAGATACAATGGGGATATGCAATGCTGGTTGTCTGTGGGAGTAAGAAGCTTCCCAGATGAGGAAGCAGCGATTGCCTGAGACATGGCAGCAATGAAGAAGTTAACTAGGATAGATTAAAATGGGTAGCCATGTTGGTCTGAAGTAGCACAATAAAATCAGAGTCCAGTAGTACCTTTAAGACCAACAAAAATTTATGCAGGGCGTGAGCTTTTGAGTGCAAGCACTCTTTGTCTTCGTCAGACTTCATCAGACATTAACTAGGGCAACTGATCTACTTGTGACACTGGTGACTGGCAAAGGCAAGAAAGTCCAGGCCATGGGAAAGAGGTTTTTGCTTAAGTTGAGTATGAAGCTCTCAGAGGACTGGGACGATAGTGACTGCATGGGGTCAGATTCGGACCTATCTGATGACGAATCAGAGGTGCCAGGAAAAGTTACGGAATCACAAGCCACAGGAGAAGTTGCCACAGTGACCCAGATGGAAACCGGGGGATCAGGGCCCACTGTGGCTGGTCAAAAGGCAAACAGGGTGTGCCACATGAGACCAAATGGAGAAGGTTGACCCAATCAGCTGGTTCAGATAGTTCAGATTCAGGCTGAATTGCTTCATTTTTTTTTCCATTTTGTACATTCCTACCTATTGTTAAATGGTAAAAACAGTTTCTATTAAAGCTTTGCTACCATCAGTAATTTAGACTTAACTTTGGTGCTGGAGAGACTGATATACATGAGTAAGGAATAGCTTGAATGCCCTTGGCAGACTATTCTCTTTAACCACCACTGTCCTGTTTTTCATCTGCAGTATGGGGATAATAAAAACATTTACAGGGTTGTTTTAAGAGTAACAGCAATATTCTTTTGTTTTATACCCACATGCAAACCCAAGGGCAAGGGATGTAACCACTAAAAATACAACCATAAAAAACACTAAAACTCATCAATAGAAGTAATGTTTTAAAATGCTTTTTTGTGATGTTCCTGAAAGTGTCCAGGGAAATGCTGGGTGGTACAAAATGCTGCCGCCATCTTGTTGACAAATAAAGCTACTCATTATAGAACAACTTCACTAGTTACCTCTTTGTTTCCAGGCTCAATTCAATTATCCGATTATCCTATCCATATGGTGCCTCTTAATAATTGTGAAACAGCCTTGAGGGATGGACTGTCTGGTCTCTCCAGGGCCAATCAGGGTACAGCCAGCTGCACCCTGATTGGCCCTGCCCCTACAGCTCCCACCCTCCATGTCCAAGTTGGAATAGGGCCTTGCCCCTACAGCTCCTCACCAAGCCCTCACCCCTTGCCTCACAGACATGCCTGGCTGCTACAGCCAGCCAGTTGGTGACTCCTCCACTCCACTTGCAGGGCCCCAGTGCTTCCCAAAGGCCTGGAAAGGCCTCACACAGGCCCCAGGTTTGATTGTGATTATGTGTTAAGGCTTTGCATATGTCTTAAGGTGCCTTGAACTTTAGAGAAAATTGGGTGCTGATTTGTAAATAGATTAACCAGTTTGTAGAATGTCAAAGCTTAAACGGAGCTTAAACAGTTCTGCAGGGCCTGCAAAAAGGAGCTCCTCCACCAGGCATTTGGCCGAGACCAGACGTAATCTACAGCGACCAAGGGCCCTGCTCCCCCCCACCCCCCCCTCAGAATTAAATCAATAAGCCACCCCCCTCAGAATCCCATCAACAAGCCCTGGACCTGTTTGTATCACAACTGTTTACTGTTATACTGTGTTGTGTTGGTTGCAATTGTTGGTTATCAATATACATGTTCTACAGACTATTTTATGTTATAATGTAAACCGCCCTGAGCCTCCGGGGAGGGCGGTATAGAAGTACGATAAATAAATAAATAAATAAATAAACAAACAAACAAACAAACAAACAAACAAACAAACAAAAAAACAAATAAAAGAGATTAAGGCAATCTAGGAATTACGGTAGAAAAAGCCATGTTTGAGCTACAGGCAAGAAAAATGGGTGGAAGGGTTTCTTCAGTTATCCTGAATATAATTTGTGTCTTTCACCTTTCTTCTCCAAGAAAGGGGAAAAGGAGGATACGGGTAACTACCGACCCTTCAGCTTGAGATCTGTAGCTGGCAAAATTTTGGAATAAATCATCAAATAATTAGTCTTTGGTTCAAGGGGATGGCAGGTTACAGTGGATGAGTGATAGGGTTGTGAGTGTCCTGCATTGTGTGTGGTGTTGGACTAGATGACCCAGGAAGTTCCTTACAACTCTGTTATTCTATGATTCTGTGAGACCTTTAAAAGTCAATAGCGGATAAAATGTATGAAGTTTTTGCAATGTTTTCTAAAACTATGTAGTAGTAGTAGTAGTAGTAGTAGTAGTAGTAGTAGTAGTAGTAGTAGTAGTAGTAGTAGTAGTAGTAATTCCTGTGATTGCCCATATATTGTGCATCAACATTTTTATCATGTCCCATTTCCCCTTCCCCTGTTATACATGAGTAAGGAATAACTGTTATACATGATTACTCTACAATGACTAAACTTCTGAAAACATTCATGGCTGTCATATGCAACATTCCTCACTGTAATAGGAGTACACACATCTCTACATTGCCAAATGAGATTGTCCCTGGTTTCAGCTGTGTGATGTTGAAGGTATAGTGTTCATTTTCTGCTGTATCAAATGAAAAAAAATAAATCTGAACCAATAACACTCCACTGTTGACTGTCTTTCCCAAGGGCATTTTAATGAGAGAAAATTGTTTGTTACCAAACTTGTTTACCTGCGTTGCAATTAAAGTAATGAAAATGTGTTCAAGATTAATCAAAAACAGCTATAGATATTATGGATAATGAAATCTTCCTTTGCTTACTATGCATATGCACAAATGATTATTTTAGTAGATTGCAGATTAATTTTCTTTAATTTTCACTCTTTTTTTTCTATATCCCACTTTGCTGCTATAACTGAAGCCTCCTGAAAATGTGTAAGCTTTTAAACATCTCCATTAAATATTTTCAAAGCCTGTTTAGAAGAAGAGAATAAAAGCACTTGCAAGTTTTAGCATAGCAGAGAACAATCATTTCCCTCAACACTGTAGGTGTTTCTGGTAGACAAAGACTAAATGCATGAAGCTGCATTATGCTGTATAAGATCATTGGTCCATCAAGGTCAGTATTGTCTACTCAGACTGGAAGCAGCTCTCTAGGCCCACTTCTGTATAATGAGGGTGCAGCTACAGTTAGGAGTGTAGTTGGTTAGCCAACTGTGGCCCTTCCTAAACAGAAGTGTTCTGGAGACTGTGGTGCATGCTATGGTGTTAGGTATGGCAGGACCCCTGCCTCACAGACTGGCACACTTTCTTCTACAACTATCGGCACCTCTCAATAGTCTAGGCTTGAGCCAAAGCCAAGACAGTGTTAAAGTCTGCCAAGCCAGGACAGACTGCATCTTAGAGAGCTTGCTCTCTGCCATAGGTTCAGAATGACAGCCTCTGCCTGACCCAGGTGCCTCCTGGCTCAAATCTTGGGGCCGTTCCGCATTCGTCCAAAATAGCACAATGGTTACTAATTGAAATCGCTACAGTTTTGCCGTTATACACAACGTCGTTGACAATCTGCAACACTCCTGAAACCGATCCACAAAAAGTGCTTCGTTGTAGTGCTTTCAGGGAAAACCCTCCGGAAAGCGCTACACTCTTGCAACCAATCTGCAACACTAGCGGGAAAGTTCTGTGCGTTACCATTGTTGCGGTTTCTGCAAAGTCCCTCCCCCGGGCTCTCTCCTCTGATCTTCCGGCGAAGCGATCGCCATTTTTTTTCTCCGAGCGAGCGGAGATCAATGCACCAACAAGCCTTCGTTTACCCAGTGAGGCTTCCCCGGCTGCAGTCCCTCTGTTTAAAGTCACCAAGCACAAGCATCGCAGAGGCCCGTTTGCTGGTTTATTTTCACTTTATTTTTCACACTGTTTTTGGCCAAAAATCGCGCCCGTGAGGGGGGGGGATTTTTTTTTCACTCGGGGGGGGGGAGCGTGGCAACGATGAAACGGCAGCTCAAACATCACCTGCTAGCTGGATGGGTCTCTCTATTGCAACGAATCAATGCATATTCGTTGCAACAGGTGTGTGTGTTTTTTTTAAACCTTCCTTAAAGGGAAAGGGGCTGTTTGGGAGCGTGATAACGGCCACCCATTGGCTGCTTGACGGCCAGGGGCGGGACACAGCTCAGCAATAGCGCTTCCTTTCTAGCGATTTTTGCCGAGACCGGAACCCTGTGGGGAACGATAGAAATGCAACTGGATTCCACTACAAAGGCAGGTATGCATAACGACGAATTCCACTATTTAAAATGGCGATTTTTCATTCAGCAAACAATTTGCTACATGGATCCCGGTGCGGAATGGCCCTTGCTCTCCTCCTAAACCCCCACCACCACTCCATTGTATTGCTGATCATGGACCAGGGACTCCTAGGCAAACTTTTTTCTCTTAATCATCACTCATGCTCAGCCCCTCTGCCAGGGGATATCTCTTCCCCAAATACCAGCAGCTAGACCTATTGAGACATGATGGCTCCCTTTTCTTAGGACCATTAACACCTTTGTCTAAGTCCATCAACGGCCATCTTCGGACCTGACCAGGGCATTGTCCAATATCTTGACCCATGAAAAATCTCATCATGTACTCACCTAAGGCCACCTCACAGCCCCCTCCCTAAAACCCCATATAAACCGTGGCTACACACAGCCATTCTGAGTGCCTTCCAACTCAGGACCCATTGGAACCTCCCTTCAGCCTGGCTCGTGCTGCTTACCTCTACATCTTTACTCTCCAAGAAAGGTAATTCTACTGAACCTTCTTTTTACCACCCTGATTTCTTCTCTATACCAGCGGCCCCCAACCCCTGGTCTGGGAACCAGTACCGGTCCGTGGATCAGTCAGTACTGGACCGCGGCTCCTCCTGGTCCTCCTCTCCAGCTGCTTCCTCGGGGGCTGCCCTGCCACTCTGCTGCCGGCTCACCTTTGGTGCTCTCCAGCAGCCCCAATGGCTGGGGCTCCCCCTTGGTGTGGCACTGCACAGCTGCTGCTGGCAGCACCCCCCAGTGGGTGGAGGGAAGTCAGGGGCGCCGGCAGGAAAGCAAGTAGAGCAGGGGCTCAGACAGCAGCAACATCCCTTGGCAAAAGACTACCCCCCCCCAGGCCTCAGTAAAATTGTCAAGCGTTGATCGGTCCCAGGTGATAAAAAGGTTGGGGACCACTGCTCTATACGATTGCTTGATAGGTGTGTTAGATATATTTGCCCTTTTATTATTTTCCTTCTAATCTATTATTGTTATTTTTACCAACGTTGTCTGCCTTGAGTGCTTAAAGGTTGAATTACCTCATAAACACAGGTGAAATTGATCCTTTAACACTAAGTCACCCCACCTCTCTCTGTTCAGCTAATTCCCCAAAGCTTAATATACATGTTACAGGAATGTGTATGCACGATTCAGGTAACAATGGTTATATCTAGATTAGATTACTTCATTATGCCCTATGTGGGGCTGCCCTTAGGTTTCAGAATCATAGAATCACTAGAAGCTTAAGCCCGTTGTAGGCAGAAATACAACGGGCGCTAGAACTCCCTTTCCCCCCCCCACCCACCCACCCGAGGGTCTCTGGAGCCTTCAGCCGCCGGGCGCTGCGAGCCCGCCGCGCCCGGCGGCAGAAGGCTTCCCGTCCCCCCCCCAGCCATCCACCCTCCCGAGGCTCTCTGGAGCCTTCTGGCGCCGGGCGGAGCAGGCTCGCAGCGTCTACGACGCTGCGAGCCCGCTGCGGCTGGCGGCAGAAGGCTTCCCGTCCCCCCCCCCCCACCCATCCACCCTCCCAAGGCTCTCTGGAGCCTTCTGGCGCCAGGCGGAGCGGGCTCGCAGCGTCTACGACGCTGCGAGCCCGCTGCGCCCGGCGGCAGAAGGCTTCCCGTCCCCCCCCACCCATCCACCCTCCCGAGGCTCTCTGGAGCCTTCTCTTGGCCGGCGGAGCGGGCTCGCAGCGTCTATGACGCTGCGAGCCCGCTCCGCCGGCCGAGAGAAGGCTTCCCGGCCCACCCCCCAGGCGAGGCTCTCACCAGGCGGGCCGCCATTTTCCGAGCGAACGCTGGCAGGGTCTCCTGGGAATTGTAGTCCATGGACATCTGGAGGGCCGCAGTTTGACTACCCCTGATCTAGACCAACTCACTGCAGTATGCTGGAAATTTATAACTACTTGCCTGCCCCAGAGACCCCAATTTTATGCCAAGATGATGGCATAAAAATAACAGGATAGCCCCCTCATGATATTCCCAGTATTAAAAATATTTTCTGGATTGATTTGAAGCCTAGTCAGAAAGAAAAGACAGGTATTCATATAATTGCTGGTGTTTCTCTCTCCCCACCCCCCTTTTCCAGGGCTTAAGAAGAGAAGAAGAGCTGTTTTTTTAAACTCTGCTTTTTAGTACTTGAAGGAATCTCAAAGAAGCTTATAATTGCCTTCCCTTCCTCTTCTCACAAAAGACACCCTGTGAGGTAGTTGGGACTGAGAGAACTGTAAGTGGCCCAAGGTTACCCAGCTGGCTGCATGTGAAGGAGTAGTGGGGGTTCTCCACTACACTACCCTCTTAACTACTATACTAAACTGACTCTCATCTTAAAACATCTGAAAGTTGGAATACTGGGAAATGGTTCCAGCACAATGAATTTACAAAGGAATAATGGGTAGCATATATGGTCCTGCTCTACAGAGGTTCCTTTTTAAAGTTAAATCTGTGTTTTACATACAGAAGGTCCAAGGATAAATCATTGGCATCTCCAGCTAAAGGGATAAGGATGTAAATGATGTAAAATTCTTCTATATGAGATCCCAGAGAACTGCAGCCAGTTAGAGCAGACAATAGTGACCTTCACATTCCAGTGATCTGACTCATTATAAAACAAGTTCATGTGTAGATGGCACTCTTTAGTGACTCTCCTAAACAGGGAATTATTGTTGACTATTTTATAATATATGTTGTTTCAACCCACAAACTCTCTTTAAGAAAGTAGCATGTCAGTTTTTATAGAGTCATTGGATTAAAAAACATAATTCTTCATGACATATTGCTTATTACATTCAAACATTAATTAAATTATATAAGGCAGAAATGCTTTTCCCTAATTATATCTATATCACATAAAATAACCCTTTGACTTTTCCTTTCTCTAATATAATTAATTCTGTTATGAAAATAGCAAAGATTCATGGCATTTAGAACAAATAATAATGGAATGGAACTTACACTCAAATCTGGAGTTTTAGAACAAATTTCTTCCATTCGTTTCAGAATTTTAGAATGAGCTGCCATTAATTCCAGCAGAACATGTTTTAGCATAAGGCTTTTGAACCAGGGCCCAAGCTCCTTCAGTGAAAGTGACCTTCTCTATTCTTGTCAGTGAAGAATGTGACTATGCAGGTGCATTTCCTTTCAAGTATGCCCATAAACTGAATAATGGGCTATAAATATCTTTATCCATTGTTCCTTTATATAATTGGGAAACTGCCCTGGGGGTGGAGTTTATCTGGCCCCCGGACAATGTCCGGACTTGAGTCTGGGCCAATCAGGGTGTGGCCAGCACGCCCTTATTGAGACAGCCACTACACCACCCGCCCTGCCTAACCGCCCACTTGCCTCTTGCCCACACACACTCAGGGCCTCCGCAGAACTGGAGCCTCCCCCTTGGGATGCCACAATGTCCAGAGCAGGCTGCCTCTGGTGCCCAACATGAGGAGGTGCTTGGTTCATGAGCCCGCCACCAGCAGTGAGAAGGGCTCAGTAGAGAAGGCTGGCCGCTGGCTCCGCCAACTAGGATGAAGGAGTTGACCATGCCAGCCACTACCAGGGGACACCGTGCTGCACCACCTGCGCTGCTGATGGGCCATCTGCACACTACCTACCCACCCAAACCCCGCACTTCATGCCATCGTGCCACTGGGACTATGTAGTCCGGGAAATGTTGCCCCCAGAGGAGGCCACATTGTCAGAGGCCCACACAAGCTGCCACCTTTGCCACCCCATCTTCCGTGCTGCCATCCCTGGATGGTTGGAGCCCCCATTGCAGCCTCCAACATGGATCCCCACCTGTGTCTGGCCCACAGCCCGTGCACCCCCCACCATGCAAGCTCCACCCAGTGCCTTCAGAGACAGGGCCCACCATGGGGAGGCCTCTCTGCGTTCCTGTGGCCATCCCCCCCATGCACTCTTGCTAGTACCCACTGCCTTCTGCCATGCAGCAGACTTAGTGGCTATTATTAAACAAGAGCCTGTCTTCCAGTGGTGTAACGGGAGAGGGATTTGACTCAGGATGTTACATGGACTTTGGGATGATTAGGTGAATATGAAACTGAGACACTGGAGAGTGGTGGTGTATAAATAAACAAACAAACAAACAAACAAACAAATTGTGGCTTGTATCCAGATTCTTGTATATATTTATACTTCCATTTATTTAATTGTTCGATTTGTATTCCTTCCAAATTCCTTCTCAACAGAAATCTATCCCAACATAGGCCTCTCCTGTCTGAATGCCATCACAAAACAGAACTGGATGCATAACCTAAGATGCACATAAAACAAGCATTTGGAATGCCTCTTGAGCTTGGAGAATGTATGCAGTGTTCAATATGATACGGAAGATTTTTTTTTAATTTCCTCCAGTTACATTTTAATGTTCAAAGTGCCAACCAAGGCACATTGCACACAAGGCAATTTTTTCGCAGGTACATGGCTTAGTTTTGAAACTCCTAAACTTTTCAAATTGATGGGGGATTTTTTGTTTGATGCACCAGTCTGGTGTAACTGTGTAGTTTGTAACTCATCTAAAAATGCTTTGCAAGCAGCTGCTCAGAAGTCCTTCCAACATAGAAACCTGCATGTGAATCATCCAATGGAAGCCTTTTTCCAGGTATTAGCTTCTTTGCATTTGTTGCATTTCTAGTTCCACAGATTGTACTACCAGAATGAAGAATGGCTTACAAGAGATTTAATATGAGAGCAATTGAAACATCTTGTACAGCAGTCTCTGAGCCTGGTTCTAGAAATTAAAACGGGACAAAATATTGACTTGTTAAGCAGTGTGGGTGTAGGGTTAGCTGCACTTGCAGAGCAGGGACAACCAACAGAGATGTGGAGAAACCAGTTGATGGTTTCCTTTCCCTTGTTGAGCCAAGCCAGACCCCAAACATGGTCATACCCATTAAGGCAGTATCTAGAGGAAGGGAATAGCTCCCTCTACTGGCATGGTAAATAAGCCTCTTGTGGCGCAGAGTGGTAAGGCAGCTGTCCGAAAGCTTTGCCCATGAGGCTGGGAGTTCAATCCCAGCAGCCGGCTCAAGGTTGACTCGGCCTTCCATCCTTCCGAGGTCGGTAAAATGAGTACCCAGCTTGCTGGGGGTAAATGGTAATGACTGGGGAAGGCACTGGCAAACCACCCCGTATTGAGTCTGCCATGAAAACGCTAGAGGGCGTCACCCCCAAAGGTCAGACATGACCCGGTGCTTGCACAGGGGAAACCTTTACCTTTACCTTACTGGCATGGTGCTGCAATGGGTCCACAAGGACCACACAGAATATTGTGACACTTGCTTAAGAAACCAGTTTTAATATAAGGCTTCCATAGGCACGGCCTCCAGTTCATATCTTTAAAAAGTTAAGATATTTAAACAGTGAACTCTCCCCAAAACACATGGCGACTAGAACAGATATGAAGCAAATTCACACTCAGATGTACAACAGCGCCACGCACTGGTAGGAATAACCATTGCACAATCTGGAAATTGTAAATTCTCTTACTACAAGTTTGGGCAGCATAAAGGCTTAGTGCAGTTGCTATGATTCCCTCCCTTTTGCTTCCATTCTTGTGAGCTTTCTATAGACGGAGAGAATGTGTTTTGTATGGCTTTGGTAAGCTTGACTGTGATCTGTGGATTCTCTTGATTTATTTTGATTGCCACTTTTCTGTCTCTCAGTTCTTGGTTTTATTATGTGACTTTTTATACATGTTACAATATCATCTCATTTTTTTATGCCACTTTGAAACTGAAAAACAAGACCGAAATTCTACGGATCAATAGTGCAATGAAACTTGAATTTCTAGTTTCTAAGTGTGTGTGTGTGTGTGTGCCAACCCTGCTTAGCTTCCAAAATCTGATGAGACTGGGCTAGCCTGGGACATCCAGACCACGAGCTGCCTTCATAGCCGAAGAGGTGTCAGCATAATATATAGAGTTGCTCTTACAATCCATGTGCAGGGCTTGCTGTAGGTCTGTGTCATTTGTCAGTTGCCCGCTAATAGGTAGTCAAGAAGTCATGCGTATACTTGTTCTAAATTTGATTTCACTAAAAAGCTCCCACTTTAGGTCAGGCTTAGGAATTTACTTGGGATAAGGGGAAATATTGTATAAGGGAAGGTAAAGTAAGTAGATAGTTCCTCTTTCTTCGGGAGTCACTTTTAAAACTGGGACCTGTTTGGGCTTTCCAGCAAGGCTCTGAATATTGAAGCTGCTGGTCTTGGTGGGTCTTCAAGACTCATATTAGCAGAGATGGAATTTCCTCTGAACCTAACAAACCTCCATTATGCCCACTTTGTTTCTTTATTAAGGTAAAGGAAAGCAATAGATGGCAACTTGCAAAACCTTTCTGATTTTCCTCCTCCACCCCACATCTTAGCAAAATGCTGAAGATAATACTTTACATCAGAACATGGATACAGGCCACAGTGATCTGTCTGATTTCTGCTTGATAAATTAAAATTAGTTTTAGATAATTGCTTTGTCAAAGTAATCTCCCAAATCTGCTGTCAATCTTTTCAGCTAATTGAGCTATTTCAAATTACATCTCGTTTGCCTTTGCCCAAATAAAAGGTGATTAATTTGAAATGCTTAATATATCTTTTCCGAAGAAAAGTTCAGTGTTCCTCCAAAAAAAATTGATGTTTCCCGGAAAACTCATTAGATCAACACCTTAACAAGCAGAGAGGCATTAAAATACAGTCTTTGCCAAGAAATAGAAAAGCAAGAAATAAAAGTTGTGAACAGATCTGGTACAGAACTTTCTAGATGAATTAATAATAGCTCCGCCCTCTCCATCAAATCCTCAAATCCAATGACTCAATCCATGTAATACCAGGTAAAATGTGCCAGGATTCATCGCTGGAGTATGTTGAAATAGTTTTCCAGAGTCTGCACCAAACTAGTCTTCACTGCATAAAACATGAAAGACTAGGTGAGAGCCAGTTTGGTGTAGTGGTTAGGAGTGCAGACTTCTAATCTGGCATGCCGGGTTTGATTCTGCACTCTCCCACGTGCAGCCAGCTGGGTGACCTTGGGCTCGCCATGGCACTGATAAAACTGTTCTGACCGGGCAGTGATATCAGGGCTCTCTCAGCCTCAGCCACCTCACAGGGTGTCTGTTGTGGGGAGAGGAATGGGAAGGCGACTGTAAGCCGCTTTGAGCCTCCTTCGGGTAGGGAAAAGCGGCATATAAGAACCAACTCTTCTTCTTCTTCTTCTTCTTCTTCTTCTTCTTCTTCTTCTTCTTCTTCTTCTTCTTCTTCTTCTTCTTCTTCTTCTTCTTCTTCTTCTTCTTCTAGGTGGTATTCACCTATGCTTTATTTTTTTCTTATATCTTCACAATCTTTAAAGGGCTCATGTACTCTAACAGCTCTTGTGTGTGAGGTGCTGTCAAGGTGCAAGGTGCCAGGTGCTGTCAAGGCAAGTGAGAAGCAGAGATAGTTTCTCATCACCTTCTTTTGCAGAGGCTTCATTGGTGGTCTCTATTCCTGATTAGCTTCTGGGATCTAACAAGATTGGGCTATATCATGACACCTAGGTGATAGAAAATGTCATCAACTAGAGTTGTCAAGGTAAGAGACATTCAGAAGTGGTTTGCCATTGGCTGCTTCCATGTTATTCCCTGTTATTCCCTGGAATTCTGTTGAGAGCCAGCTTGGTATACTGGTTAGAGAGCAGCAGCTTCTAATCTTGACAACTGGGTTTGGTTCACCACCCCTCTGAATGAAGCCAACTGGGTGATCTTAGGTCAGTCACAGTTCTCAGAGCTCTCTCAGACTCATCTACGTCACAGGGTGTCTGTTGTGGGGAGAGGAAGCCACTTTGTAAGCTGCTTTGAGACTCCTTAGGCTAGTAAAAAGCAAGGTACAGAACTCCACAGCTTTTCTTCTTCTCATCCAAATACTAACTGACCCTGCTTAGATTCCAATATCTGATGAGAGTGGGCTAGCCTGGGGTATAAAGGTGAAGGGATCATGCCACCTTTTCTTCCCATTATTCTCATGCCTAAGATTAATATATAGGCTGCCTCCACCACCTTGTACATTACTGAGTACACTGTTCTATCTTCGAAGAGTTGTATCCCTTACTGCAGGGGTAGTCAACCTGCGGTCCTCCAGATGTCTATGGACTACAATTCCCATGAGCCCCTGCCAGAAACCGCGGGGTTCTTGATTAAAAATTTGGTCTATATGGAGCAACAAAAAGTTTCATAGGACGCAGGGCTTATAAAACTGAGCTCTTCCGCCAGGTCCTTGGGCGAAGCTAGAATGAGTAAGATATGGGCCCCTCCCTGAGCTAGCTAGAACATCAGGCTGCCTTGAGTAGCCCCTGAGGTAGCTGTTGAAGTCTGTTAAGCAAGAAGTTGGAGGTTAAGCCACTGCTGTGAGGGGGGTGGGTTTATGTATTAAATGGGATTTTCTTGTGCAAGACAATTGTTCCCTGCCACAAGCCACTATATGGAAGTGGCAGGATACAAATTGATGGATGAATGAATGAATGAATGAATGAATGAATGAATGAATGAATGAATGAATGAATGAATGAAGCTAAGGAGGGTCAGCCCTGGCTAGTAATGGGTTGGAAGTCTGCGAAGGAGCAGCAGAGTTGTAGCATAATGGCAAACCACCACTTAATGTCTCTTGCCTTGAAAACCCTATATGTTCACCAGAAGTCATCTGCGATATGACAGGGAAAAAATAGAATAATATGGATACCCATCTGGAACTATGACCTGTAAGGTAAATAAGGCTGAAAAGCAATGATTGGCCTCAGATCACAAGTAGATTTTTTGGCTAAGAAATTTGAAACCAGATTCCCCAGCTCACTGTCTAGCCCTCTCACCACAATGCCTATAAAACTTGTGCCTCTTCCAATTTTATTTTCAATTGCACAACTCAGAATTTTGGATTAACTTCTGTGCTAGTTTCTGGATAGCTATGACTCCTGGGAATGGGGGGTTCCTCTGCCTACCTGAGGATCTGAAACTGGTTTGATTTTGTTGCCAAGTTCTGAAAGCAGGATAGGGTAATTCTATCCTTTCCCCATTTTAAGTTTCTGCTTCTTTGCTTTTTATGTAAAGTCTACATTTTGAATGTTGGACACTGAGCTTTTTCAAAATGTCAGGTCAATGAATTAATAATTATCCTCGCAATGCATTCATAAAAATCTGAAGATGCTTCATAGAACAAGATGTTTCTTTCCCATTTAACATCTCAATTCATTTGGAAATTAATTGATGCAACTTAGTACTTTAAAAACTAGTGGCTTCTTTCTTATTGCTAAATTGCCAAAGTGGGTGTATGAAATGGAGTGTGCACATCACTCTTAATTGCTGAAAAGCTCATTTTCTTATATGCAATTATGAAACCATAACCATGTGTATCTCCAGTGGGGGAGACCTTTAAGGTGGCACCATATGTTTCTGAACATCACAATAATCATTAACTACATAAGCAAGACCACAGATATTTATTAGCAGTGACATTTCATGGATTGCTTACCAGGTTCCAATGCATTGATGATATAAATAACCATGAAAGCCAATAACTTGAAGCATAAAAAAACTTCATAGGAAGGCATAATAAATGCTTGTCCCCACAGGCTTCTGTTTTATAGGTCACCAAATTGCCAATGTGTTTGCCTAATTTCAGCATAAAACATGGACTTTCCAGCAAATTAAATGGGCTATTTCATTTATTTGTTTGTTTATATCCTGCCACTCTTCAAAGTCTCATGGCAGGTTACACAAAGACAAATTAAAACCCCATTAAAATCAATCATGAATCTCCATTACCATTAAAACCCATAAAACCCCATTTAAAAGCTGCATAATCCCCAAATTACAGTCAAACCTTCACAGGTACAGGATTGCATAGTGGAATAGAGTCCCACAGGGAGCACTCCTCCTATTTATTTAACATCTTCATGTGCCATCTTGCTCAGTTGGTGTGGAGGCTGGGGCTGGGTTGCCACAAATATGCAGATGACACCCAGCTCTTCCTCCTGATGGATGACTGCCCTGATTCCCCCCCCTGAACCCTTAGCCAGATCTCTGGAAGCATTGATGAAGTGGCTCAAGCAACAACCCAAGCTCCCAAAAGAGCATTACATCCTGCCACCTCCAACCGGCTGGTGATCCCTGGCCCCAAAGAAGCACTTCAGTCCTCAACAAGGGACAGACACTTTTGTCCTGGCCCCCACCTGGTGGAACGAGTTCCCTAAAGAGATCAGGGCCCTACCTGAACTTCCACAATTCTACATGGCCTACAAAAGGGAGCTCCTCTACCAGAAATCTGCTTGAGTTGGACTGGCCCAACAACATCCATGGGTACTCTCTCAAACACCCCCTCCATGACCTGAACCAGTCTGACCTGCCTGGGGTTTTTTTCTAAGTTGTAGTTGTTGTTATCACTGACCATTGGAGTTCTGTTGATTTACATCCACTGTTGGATTGTTGCTGATGTGCTATTTTGTGACTGTGTTATATGTTGAGACTGTTCCATGTATTACCCCTGCAATGTTGTATGTAAACCACACTGAGCCATATGGGTGGGCGGTAGAGAAATCTAATAAACAAATAAATAACATTGGCTAGAGGATGGGCCCCTCAACCAAAGACTTCGAGGAAGAGCTCTGTTTTGCAGGCCCTGTGGATCTGAGACAGCTCATTCAATTTTGGAACAAATCATCAAACATTCAGTCCTTGAGCAGCTGTAACAGAGAGCTGTGATATCTAAGACTCAGCACGGGTTATGCAAGAACAAGTCATGTCAGAGCAATCTTATCTTTTTTTACCTTGCTTGATCAGGGGAATGCTTAGGGGAATGTGGACTTAGTTTATCTGGATTCCAGTAATGCGTTTGATAAGGTTCCACATGATATTCTTGTTGACAGGTTGGTAAAATGGATGCAATTCAACTGGCCCAGAAGACTTTGTTTCATTTAAAGGAACTAGGTGTTTATAGACTGCTCCCACATTGATCCTAGGCTACCATTCCCATCCCCCCTGTTGTGATACCTTATTGCTAGATTGAGCATTATTTCCCACACAAGAGAAGACTGATGAGAAATAGGAGTTAAGCAGTTCAGCCCTCTCTTCATCATCTGTTATAATTTCACTTTCTTATCCTTGCAGTTGTCCTACTGCATCCCTACCCTTATTCTAACTTGATCAAGTTCAGAGGGGCTGCAACCTCTGGCACAGGAAATGGAGAATCCAGTGCAGAGTCTAAGGGCTCATTCCTTCATTGCACAGACCCCCAGGTAAGAACCCCCCAGGCCTGAAATTTAGTTTTGGGAAATGACTTCACATCCCATGGTGTGTGCTGCTTTCCCTTGATGTTTCATTTTCACCACCCCATGGAACGAGTTATGAGGCTAGTACAGTATACCAAGTCAGGAAAGTTGGGGAATCTATTGACCACAGGCAATCTCCCCACTTCCAGACGTTCTATGCAGAGCACCCAAACTGAAGATCCTGCTCAAGAGCCCTGTAAGATGATTGTGTGTGTGCCAGCCAGAGACAATTTCCTGGTCAACCAAAGGCTGTTACCTGCCCAAGCATGCTGAGTCTGTGCTCTCTGAATGTGCCCAGGGACAGGCAGTGCCTGCAAAACAAAAAAATGTACAGCAGCAGTGGCCCTGATCCTTGATGTTCTAACTGACATGAACTTGCATTTTGGACAGGGGCATGATGTATCTGGTGGGTTGTCCCCAGTCCTACAACTCATGCCTAGGAACTTATGTTTCCTGCTTAATTTCCTGAGTCACCGGTGTCAAAACCCTGTTGTTTCTGTTATTATTTAATGATGTTTATGTAGCTGGGTATGTAGAGTATCAGACCCATAAGAGTCAGGGCAGCATGTATCCTTTCACTTTGTTTATTGCTCTTGATGGTCCTTCCTGCATTCCACTCCTCCCCTCTTTTTCACCCCTCAATGACCGATCTGCTGACCTCCTCTGGCCCATTTCCCTTGGAGCCCCATTCCTTATCTGATGTTCTCCTATTTGATGTTCTCCTGCTTTTGCTAGTTTCCCATGTGTGTGGGGGGGGGACAAGAATTAGGATATATGTGAAGACCTGTATCTTTGGCCTTAGTTTTGACAATGCTTTGATGAGAGTACTTTTTTGCTCGATGAATGAATTTTTTTGTTTCATATGAAGAGTTTGCTTTTCTGAGTAACTGAAAATCTTTGTAGCCAGGTTTCCTCCAGAAAGCAGCCTGACTCACGAGGTGTCTGTGTCTTGATTCCTGAGGGGATTGTGCTCTCTACTTTGAAGACCCATGAATGCCAGCTGAATGCACTGGCCAACAATCAGTCAACCAATCAACTTCTTGGCAACCAGAATGGGGTCCTAGGTAAGTTCTTCCCATTTTCTGACTCTTCCTCAGTGATTACCAATCCAATATCTACAAGTAGGCAGTTATAATTAACCAAATAACACAAATGTGTACAAAGTAATATAAACTGACCTGGATCCATCTGCCAACATACATATGTTCCATTTAGCAGTTATCATAAATCAAGTAAGGTGTATCTCTTGGTTGTAAGCTCTGCTCTCCCAGGGCCATTTTCTCTTATGTGCCCAGCTACTGTTATCTCCAGTCAATGTTTAAACCAATGCTAAATTGCACAGGTGTTATAACCTAATTTCTGAGATTTGGAAGAAGAGGAAGCAGTTAGACTGAAATGTTCACATTGATGTTAAATGCTAGAATCATAGAATCATACAGTTGGAACCACCTGCTCTATGCAAGATCAGCCTAAAGCATCCAGCCATTTATTGAAGACTGTCAGTGAGGGGGAGATCACCACCTCCTTAGGCAGTCAATTCCACTGCTGAACTACTCTGACTGTGAATTTTTTTTCAGATAACTAGCCAATATTTCCCACAAAGTTTAAACCCATTAGTGAGGGTCCTAACCTCTGCTGCCAACAGGAACCCTTCCCTGCCCTGCTCTAAGTGACAATCTTTCAAATACTTAAAGGATAGCAATCATGTCCCCTCTTAACCTCCTCTTCAACATTCCCAAGTCCAAGTTGAAATGTTGTTAGTATTTAACTAGATCCCAAGGTAAATCTCTGCTAGCAGAAGGCATTTCTGTCAGCAGAACAGCCCTTCCTTACCAACCTCTTCTTACAGTACACTGAAATGTTGTTCCTGGGGAAAGGAATTCCAACAGTGTGAGAGGCAAATCAGAGATCTGTAACAGGAGGAGAGGATCAACAAAAACTCCCCCCCCCCCTTAAAGTAATGAAAATTTACCTCAGGATCCAAGCCAAGTAATGAAAATTTGAACTAAGCTTCATGGAAATTAGAAGAGTTTGAGATTAACTTTCCACAAATGATTAGTTTGGTGTCATATTTTAAAATAGTGTTTTAACACAATACTTGTGTTGACATATTAGTGGGGAAATACTAGGAATGAAAATGAATTTGGCAAGTTTTGTAATTAAATTTGACAATCATTTGGATTGTGGTTCTCTCAAGAAAGGGGAAGAACTCTTTCTTTTTGAACTATTTTTTATCCTTTCATATCAAATTTTCTCCCATAAAAATCTATAGTTTGCAGGATTATTTATACAATAATAACATATAAATGTCATAAAAGAAACTAAGGAATCATAACTAGCAGTAGAAATAGGGCAGAATGAATGCAATACAAATACCAGTGCATGGAATAAATAAAAAATTATGTCATTTATACATTTCTAGAAGATTCTTTCTTACACTTGAGAGAAGGGAATACTAGAGATGTAGTAGCTGCTAAGGTGCTGATCAATATATTATGTGTTTGTTTTCTTAAGAAAGCAAATAAAAATGTCACAGGAAAATGGTTAAACCTTTTTCTTTCTGTGCCAGCGTGTGAATCTCAGGTATCTACAAGTTATCTCCCCTCTCCTCCCAAGTGAAAACCTACCCTAGAAGATACAGCATCATCATGTATGGTTTCATTCCATTTCTTTTCCTCAATTTTCTGTTTTTATTTACTTAAAGCAAATCATAAGTTTCCAAAGCATGATTAAGTTATACTTTATCTTATTTAGGCGTGTGCGCCAATAGAAAAATCTGGACTCCTTCGGCTTTGGAGGAAGCCGCCTCAGTCCACCTCAGCTTTAGGAGAAGTTTCTTCAGTTCACCTCAAAGATCTCCGAAGCCTTGGAGATCTCTGAAGTGGTGCTTTAGAGCCCATTAAAGTCAATGGCACCCTTGATTATAATGGGGATTTCCAGGATTCTGCCTTTCCTGTGGCCTGGGGGGAGGGTGTAATGTTACAGTCACCAAACTTTCCAGGTATCTTCAAGAAGCTCTTCTTTGACTCTCCCCCAAGTTTCAAAAATATTGGACCAGGGGGACCAAATCTAGGGGCTCCCAAAAAGCGTGCACCAATGCTCTCCATTATATGATGAGAAAACACAATAGGATGTAAGAGGTCCTTTACTTCCAATGGTGTTTTTCCTCATCACTGGATATAATGGAGAGAGGGTGGAGAGCCCCTAGAATTGGACCACCTAGTCCAATCTTCTTGAAACCTTAGGGGAAGTCAGAGAAGAGGCTCTCAGAGCTAACGTGAAAGTTTGGAGCCTCTAATTCAATCCCCCCCCCCCATGCCACAACAACAGCAGCAAACCAGAGCAGAACAACAGTACCCAAAGTGGGCAACTGACAACAAAAAGCACAACAACTACCAAACTGGGAGAATGGATTGCCAAACAAACAGTGCTTTCCCTCAATCAGATAAAAAAGGAAAGAAATACTAGAAAGAAATAGTGAATCCCAAGGCACCCCCAAACCCCACCCCACCCACAGAAACCCAAAGCATTGTTTGGTTTGAAAATAAGAAGTGATTAAGAAGAGGAAGAAGAAAAGTGAGAAGGCAAGAGGAAACAAAGATCAGAGTTCCTCAGTCAAACTGCATGATGTCTTCTCCAGTGATGAACGTCTTCCAATGTTCAGAGCAGCAGCAGCAAGCCAGGCAGCCACACAGCAAGACCCAGCACAGTCTCTGGGAGTCAGACTGTAAGAGTCTACTCTACCAGAGCAGGATAAGCCAGAAGGAAGCAGCCAGCAACAGATGCAGGTAAGAAGACCCCCCCCCCAGCCTTATATACTCTCCTGGCTAAGCACAGAAGATTTTTAAAAAGGAAACACCTTCTATGATTGGCCAGGAAATTTCCCCCCCAAAAAAACATGCCTCCCTTAGGGCTAACTCCCCCACCCCGCCTCCCCCCCACCTACCCTATCTTCCTTTGCAGCAAGCAAGCAGAGCAAGCTGCAGAAACTCAACACTGAAATACATTTGCAAATGCAATATACATTGCAATGACTGGCTGGCCTCCTAAGCGAGCACAGCCACTGGTTGGTATTCCTCACTCACCCAACCCTTTCTTCCAGGGCCTGGGAATCCTAGACAAATGACGGGAAAGGCAGTGCATGAAAGAAGCCAAGGTAAATGTCTGCCTTTCCCTTTAAACTTTAAACGCCTGCTTCCAAAGTGCACCTCGGAGAGGTCCGAGGCGGGTTTAAAGTGGCTGCGGTGGTTCAACGTGGATCCAAAGCGTGATTCAGAGAACCCACCTCGGATCTGTTGGACATAGGGATTGCCCACCTCAAACTGCCTCGGAGCAATTTCTTTCCAAAGCAGCCCTACTTTAGAGGTTTTTCATCAGAGGCAGACTGAAGCGCACATCCCTAATCTTATTCCCCTTCCTATTGTTTAATTGTATTTAGTATGACATTTGGAGCAAGTTGTTAATGATGTTCAGGAGAAAATATTAAAATTCAGACTGATATATTATACACCCAAATGTGCATATAATGGCCAAAAGCAAGCAATTTTTCTGTCACTTCAGATTCGCTATCCTATGTCCTGCCAGTCATTTTCTAAAAGCTTTAAGCATTATTTTCCACATTATGAGTGGTTATTATATACTGGGGGAAGTTAATGCAGCTTATTCTGTCATTGTGCCAAATGAATAGAAGGGATGAATAGAGAATATCGATTGAACAGAACATCCCCTGCTGCCCCCGCCCAGTCTTCTAACCCGGCTTTAAAGTATAAAGTAGCATATTACTTGTCTAAAGTTTTGGATTCCAGCTCACATTTATCCTTGTATTAAAATCCAATAATTTAATTGCTAACAATTATTTGATCCTAATCATCGAACAATTATTTTAATTAGGAGTTTAAATAGTTATTTAAGATTGCCTGTTAATCATTTCATATAGCAGATGTAGTTTGCCATAATAATTACAACAGAAGAGCTGCAGATGGTCCAGATTTTTCTCCTCTTCTTAGAATATACACATAAAAATGCTCCAACAACTCAAAATGTATAATTCTGAACTGGGGCAAATCTCCATGATACACCAGCAGACAGAACTTCATGTTCAGCCTGGAACCGTCTTTCATAGTTATTGGCGGGTGTCCAGGTATCAGCAGAATTTGCAGCACTGGATATTCATCCTTCTCCCTCTTGCTATTGCCTGCTAAATATTGCTTCTGAGTGTCAATAGACTCAAAGGAACAGCACCAAGGGCAACCAAAGAAATCATGAAAAAATACTTATTCTTCAAAATATAAGAACACAAGAGCTCTGTTGGATCAGACTCATGGGCCATCTAGTCCAGCATCCTGTTTCACATAATAGCCAACCAGAATCTTGATGCTAACAGAATGTAGAGATCAAGAACTTCTTTGGATGTTGCTTTCTAGTACTGGTATTTTGAGCTGCCACTGGATACAGAGGTTCCCTGTAATCATCATGGCTCGTAGCCATTGACAGATCTACCCATCATGAATCTGCCTAATTCCCTTTTACCATCATTCATATTCATTTTTTAAATTAGTTTTAAAGCATATATATAGAGAGAGAATAGAACAGAAAAACATTAGAATAATACATTCCATTGGAAACCTGGCAAAAAATGTGGAGTAAAGATCTGAAATTCACAAATAATTATATTAAGGAAAACTATTATAAATTGCATTATTGTTGGTACATGACTCCACATAAATTATGAAAAATGAATAAAAGCTTATCAGTCAAATATTGGAAATGCGGGGAAGGGAAAGGGACTATGTTTCATATGTGGTGGACCTGCAAACGAGCAGGCCATTTTTGGCAGGATATCCATAAAAGATCCCAAACATCTTTAAGGATTCCATAGCTCTAAATCCAGAAGCTTATCGTTTAGGTTTTTTGGTAAATGAAAAGGATAAAAAATATGGAGAGTTATTCAGATATTTGACAATGGTGGCAGGATAGTCTGGGCAAAAAAACTGGAAGTTAAAAGAGATATTTGATTGGCAGTTGAAAACATTAGAAATTGCTCAGATGGTGAAATTGACAACTTCTGTCAAAGATAAACAAATACTGGACTTTAAGACAAAATGGAATTTATGGATACAATATATTAGAATAAAGTATAGCAGTGGATTTATAACTATTGGTTATGATTTATGATTTATAAGGGGAAATGAGAATGGACTGAAATTTTGAATAGGAGAATTAATGGGTTTTTTGTATATTCTTCAACAAACACAGTTGGAAGTTACTATTTGTAATCATTTAACATGTTATTTTGGAGATGGCTAAATGTATTTTTATGTAATAGATTATAAATTAAATGTGAAACTATTTTAAAAAAAGAATAATACATTCTCCACCTTAACATATATACTAATACATTTTTTGAAATACCTATTCACAAAGTTGAAGTACGGTTGCCAGTGTTTCTGGAATTATTCTGGGGGCCTTCTTTTTACTAAATTTGTCAGCTTTTCCATCTTATTCAACTCAGCAATTTTGTCCAACCCATTAGATATTCCAGGTGTGTCTTCTTGCCTCCAATTCTGGGCAATTAATAATCTTGATGCAGTTATGACATAAAAAAATGATTTAGCTTCCACTGGTAGGTTAGGTGGAAAAAAGCTTAATAACATATTTTCAACATACATTACAAAGTTAATTATAACATCTTTTATAACATGGATTGAATCTTTATCCAAAACTTTTAAACCTTTTCACATAGCTACTACATATGATAAAATTAATGAATAACTCCATGACATCTACAACATTTCCCATCATATTTACTTGACATTCTGCTAATCACTTTAGGAGTGAATACCATTTATAAAACAATTTATACCAGTTTTCCTGCAATTATCAACATTTTGAGCCAATTTTTGCCCCAACATTTTCCCCATTCTCCCATAGTTACAATATGGTTGATGTTTGGTATCCACTTAACAGGAGACTTCTTTATCTATTCTTCTTAAGTCTCATATTTTAACAACAGTTTATATATTCGACCTTGCAAATGGGGCTTTCCGAACATGGTTATAGTTATAGTCAGTCAAAGCTCTAAGGGGCTTTACCAAGTCTTTTAATTCTGATTTCAACTTTGAAGTCATTTGGATATATATTCAAATCATCAGCTTACCTTCTTGTTTTAGATGATCCCAGCTTTTAATTTATTCAGTCTTTGTATCTTAAACATTCCATTCTCTTCTGTTGAGATATATTCAAATAAGCTTCCACTGGATATTACAATGGTGAAACTTCTGGATTATTGTTTGTTTATATTTTGCCAATTTTTTATTAGAACATTCCTCCATAAATGCATAGCAATATCCCCCCTAGGCCCAGCAGTTGGCCACAACATATGAAGCCCTTCTACGAAGCCATATTTTTCTAAAGCTAGATTTCTCATATTAGCATTTGTAATCCAGTCTGTGATCCCCATTAAAACAGATGCATGAAAATAAAGTTTAAGGTTTAGTACTCCCAGATCTCCTCTATTCTTATCATATCACAGCACTTTATAAGAGACCATGGGTATTTATAATTCTATATAAATTGGTTCAGTCAACTTTGCCATTCCTTCAAAGTTTTATCTTGTAAATCTATGGGTAGGACTTGGAATACAAAATTCAACTTAGGTAACACATTCATTCTAATAGCTTCTATCCTTGCTGATCTTGAAATGTTCATTAAGGACCTTCTCTCAAAGTCAGCTTGTATTTTGTCACATACTCTTTTATAGTTATTTTCTAAAAGATGTTTCAGATATTTTTTGATATACACCCCCAAGTATCTAATTTTATTATGATTAATCTCACAACTTGTTATTTGTTTCTTTTCCTTTACTATATTTTCTGAAGTTGCCATCATAAAGATTTTTGTTTTATCTTTATAAATTTTATATACAAATGCAGCTCCAAAATCTCTTAGACTGTCCAGTAACTTTAGAATTGACACTTATGGCTTTGTTAACATGATAGTACAACTCCTGATTTTGAATTCCTTTCCCTCCACCATTCTGATTATGTTAATTTCCAATGTCATTCTTATATTTGCACTCTCGATGGAGAATTTCAGAGTTTCACCACTGAAGGTGGTTCCCAAAAGTCACTGGTTCAGTTTAGACTGATCCACCACCACTCTTATCCATGTGGATCATCAATGAATGGTGCCATCTTGCTGGAGCTGTGCACTGTGTGTTACACATCATTTGACCATGCAGTGTCCTTAATACAGCAACATGGCCATGAAGCATTGCTTACGAAATGCGAAGTGCTGTCCGCTTTCTGCCTTTTTGCCTATGCATCCTGAGGACTTCTGCCTTCTGGGTTTCGAATTCCAGGATTCATGGTATGTAGATAAGACCATGGCTATGGGCTGTTCAATGGCCTGTGATATGTTCAAGGCCTTCAGCAATTTTTAGTGTGGGTGGTAAAGGAAAAAGGGAGAGGGGGGGTACTCTGAGGTGTCGCATTATCTTGATGACTTCTTGTTCATGGGACCAAGCAGTTCTTGGGCTTGTGTTGACTAGTTGCAGGTATTCCAGCAACTGGAATAGGAAGGTTGAGAACCACTGCCTTACAGATACACATTTGGCATAACACCTTTTTAAAACTACCTATGCTTGTGGCCATCATTACAACCTCTGACAACAAATCCCACAGTTTAATCACTTATTGTATAAACATTTCCTATTGTCTGTCCTCAATTTACTGCCCTTCAACTCCATTGGATGCCCCTCGGCTCCAGTATTTTGGGAGTAGGTCTGTGCATAAATGTATAAACCTCCCATTAGTCATCCTTTTTAACAGAGCAGTCCTAGACCTTTCAACCTTTCTTCATAGGACAGGTGCTGCAACCCCTTAATCATCTTGATTGCCTTCTGTACTATTTCCAGAATTACGCACACTATTCCAAATGAGGCTGCACCTTAAATCTGAAATCAGGCATCTTTCCTAATAATCCTCAGCATAGAGTTTGCCTTTCTTCGTAGAAAAGGTTGGAGCTTACTGAAAAATCAAACCCGGCATGGTATACTACAGATGCTATTTTCTTAACTTCTGATAAAAGCTTAACCTCCCCTCCCCCATCCTGCAGAGGTAAATGGCAACACTTGCAGTGACTGTAATAGGTTGGGATTGTAGGTTTAGAGGCTCTAAATATCCTCCCAGTTTTTATTTTACATCAGACACTTGAAAAAATGTCAATTACATATGGAAGTTTTTCAGAAGCACTCCTCTGCTGTGATAAGTAGAGCTGGCACCCATGAAACACTAAATACAAATTTTGAAAGAGATAGAAAGACATTTTTTGTAATAGGAAAAAAGCATTTATGATTAACGTAGCACAATTCTTAATATGGACTTTCAAAAGAAAGCAGCATGCAAAGGTTACACTTCCCAGCTCTGTAAATGTATCATATTTATTATTGTTGCTCTTGCAGCTTTGTTGATCTCCTTTCTTCTCAGCTAGCCTCCATTGGTATAATTCAGATACACCTGAAGTCTTTTATTTTACCTTCCTTTTATCTTTACATGATAGAAGCAAGTTCAGCTTAATTGTTACCTTCTCCTTTTGACTTCCAGAATGAGACAGAAGCACTTTACTTGGATTCCTTTTGATGTTTTCCTTTATCCTTGGACCCAAATTAAAAACCGCCCTCCTTTTATGGTCAAAGATTGGCTGATAGTATTTAATTAATAATTATGATAATTAGCTCTGAGCACTGTTTAATAAATGGCTACATAATCACGTGGCAATTCAGTGGTGAGTACAAGTGAGAAGGCGTCCTAGTGGTGCTATACCAGGTGAGATTCTGGACAATCTCAGGCAGACATATTCAGCTATAAATGGCAGAAGATTTAAATGGCTTACGAATAGCATGGAGATGTAGTCGAAACATAGGTGGATTGGTTACTCTAGGAATGGCCCCTTTAAAATGATTACCTAAGGGCAACCACAGGTGTGGTGGTTGTACAGCATGCCAAAATCTTTTGCCAATTAAAGAATTTAAACATCCAATAAATGGCTTCACAATTAAGATAGAGACTTTTATTAATTGTGGAACAAAAAACTGTGTATATTGTATAAAGTGTGCATGTGGTAAATTGCTCGTAGTGCATTTCATCCCGCATCATTATCAGGGGAGTGGAGCCAAGAGGTGCCATTTATTGACCGTTTACGCATTGGAGGTTTCATGTTGGGCTCCCGGCTGAAGTTTTAGTTGTGGCAGGTTGCCCCACCTCTTCTTGTACCCACATGGGGGAGCATTTGGCCTGGTGCGCCTCATCCACCCCCCCTTTTTGTGCTCCTGCACGGGAGCTGGGACAGTGAAGTACCCAGTGCATAAATATTCATTGGGAGGTGGCACCTGCTTCAAAAGGCTCACATGGAACATGGGGTGAACTTTTTAAAAAGGTCCACCTGTACTGCCACATCGTTCAGCACCTCTGAGATTTTAAATGGCCAAACAAAGCAGTAGTTCAGTTTCCTGCTGGGGTGCCTATTCTTCAGGTGTTTAGTGGAAATGAAGACCATGTTCCTCACCTGTTAGGGCTCGCCATCTGCCTGCCCACCTCTTGTAATCAGCTTTTGCATCTTTTAGCATCTTGGAGACTTCTCCCCAAGCTTACTGTACCATTGCTGCCCAATGCACCACCCCAGAAGGCAGACTAGAGATGTCCAAGGGTGGGGGCTCTAGCACAGGGAAACTCTAGGGGGGCACAGTCACTGACCACCTCAAACAGGAGCATACCAGAACTTAAATGGGGGGCATTATTATAGGCATACTCAGCCTGGGGCAATAATGAAACCCAATCGTCCTGGTGATAGTTGTTAAAAAACGCAGGTACTGTTCTAGCACTTGATTTACCCTCTCATTTTGGCTGTTAGTGGCCAGGTGATAAGCTGAACTCAGAGAATGGGTGACTCCCGCCTCTCTGAAACCAAGATGAAAGGAAACCAAGAGAGCGGAGGTGTGTGTGGGGGGGAATTGAGGAAGGAATTAGATCGACCCAACTGACCCCTTAGCTAACTTTCCAGAGCTACCCTGGACACGGGATATGAAATTTTGTTCCATGAAAATGACCATGAATGTGGAATCCAAATCTGATGGAAATGTTTGAAAGTGATAATTCCATGAGCATCCCTACTGTGATGTGTTAATGAAACAGAATAACGACAATTTACTCATCTGTACTTTTTTCTTTTGCAGTTTTCATGGTGTCAGTTTCAGTAATGAACACAATGAAGAGAAACTTGCCAATGTTTCATAAAACCATTAATAACTCTTTAGGATGGGGTGTGTGTGTGTAAACCTCCTACCAGATTGATGTTGTTTATCCACATACCCAATAGGCTACCATGCTGGGATAGAGGAACATAAAGGAAAAAGAAGATATGCCCTGTGCAATTTCAATAGCAGAAATACTAGAGAATGCATTTTTTAAAAAGCTGATTTAATTCAGCTGCCATTTCCAGCAGATGGCAAATTTTAGTCTTTAAAATTCAATTAGCTGAGCAGCTAATTAAAAATTTGAGATATTAGAGAAACAGAGTGTTAATCAACAACTCTTCTGGACAACAAAGCCACAGACAAATAAGCCCCAGTAGAACTGAAATGTTTCTGAGCTTTGGATTGTAGTTCTTCTTTTTAACTTTCTTGCCATTTATGCTAGAAAATCAAGGTGATTTCAAGGGTATGGTGTTCTCTCTTCTCACCAGACAAAGGCATAATCTGGCCCAACCAACTAAATCTGCTTCAGCCTCAAAAAACCATACACAAAATGATTCCTAAAGCCAGTTTATGAATTTAAAAATGCAAAGAAGTAAAACATCCAATAGCAAAAGTTTCCTTTCCTCCACTTCTGGTAAATCTATCAAATAGGAACTGGAGATTACTTGTGAGCTGAGATTTTTTGCGGCACTTTCTGTTTAAGAAATATGATTCAAATAGTGTGTATTTTTAAATATATTTTCTCAAACCGGACCAACAAGGAATTTGGCATGGATTTTTTCTATAGGCACCAACCTCTGACCATTGGAACATTGGTAACACTTGATTGTGTTGCTTTGCCAAAACAGTAAAACTTCCAGTCCTCAACAATCCAGCCATAGCAGAGGTGAGGGAAAGTACCAGAATTTAAACTTATTCAATTTAATTTTTATCCTCCTTTCCCCACCCCCAATGGAAACCTAAATCAGCTGACATCAGTCTCCTGTCCTCCAATTTACTTTCATAACCTTAATGGGAAGTAGGCAAGGCTGAGGGTGTCTAGTGGGCTGAGGTCATCCAGCTAGCTTCCATGCTACTCTGCTCACTATATCACACTGCCACCTTGTGTCTATATACGTGTGTTTTATTGTAGCTGTTATTCTTTCCCAATGGTTCTAGAAGTTAAATTGTGGAATGGATGCACCATCTCTAGCACTAAGGCATGCAAACAAACCCAAAGGCACCATGCATGCATAGCCTACTGTTTAATTCAGTGCATCTTCTGACATATATTGTGAACACCTGATAAAATGTTGTCGCAAATTCTGGGTTTGTTTGTTTGTTTTTAAGTGTGTCTTTAACTCAAAGAATAAAGCAGGTTTTTGAACTGCTGTGAGACTTGTGAGTATATAGCGAATGACAACAACAGTGTGCAAGGAAGTCAGGATGTGTGGCTTGAACAGCAACTCAAAGCATGATAATTGGGATGTGCCAGGTTGATTGGCAGGATGGCATGGATGTGGGCCACAAAAGATGTGACTCGTGATTGGCCTTAAAAAGTCCACAGTTTTATTGATAGACACACCCTCCAGCTCCACCCTCCAAACACAACCTCCACCTGTAGGGTTGGCCCATTGGCACAAGAAGACACAACCCCACCTCAGCTGTCCAGCTGCTCATTCTTGGCTCTAGGCAGGCATGAGATGATTGACGAACACTCATCTCATTCTGTCAACCAGCCTTCCTGGCTCCCTTTTTTTACATGTCAGTAGTTGTTTATAGAGTCTCTTCTTCTGACAAAAAATCCATTGCAGCTGCTAGTGTTAGAAATAAATGTATGATAACTGAGAAGAAGAAATTTCTTGGCATTAACACAGTCCTTGTTAAACCATGCTCTTGAGTGGTGATGTGATTGCCTTAAGGGAATGCTGTTTTTACAGGATAAATTTTGGTATAGCTCTTGGGTAAGAGTGTTTTAGCTCTCCAAAAGTGCAACTGGAGTTTTAGCTGCTAATAAAGCATCTCAAAGACACTTGAATTAGACTGATTCCAATAGCTAAATTATTGATTGATTTAATTGCAAGGTCCATTTTACTCAGCAATACATTCTTACAGCTGGCATTAGGGGGATTGATAACAGTCCTCAATATGTGTCTTTTGAGTGAAAACATTTAAATGAACCAAAATTGGAAAATGATCACTATCAAACTTCAGAATAACTTCTAGAATCTTAGTATATGGGAGAAGGTTCCTAGATATGATGATATTGTTAATAGCACTAATTCTGATCAAAAATAAATAAGTAAATTCTGCAGGAGAATCCACTTCCAAGGCACCGTTTAATATGTTGAGATCCAACCTAAAGGCCAGTTGGGCTAAACAAAAACATTAAAAGTTTGAAATCTGATCTTTAGATTGTTGAATAGACAAAGGACTAACATTTTCACAAGTGAGAGGCAAACATTTGTTTAATGTATAAAAATTATAAGCATCAGGACCCAATCTTGAATTTAAATCCCCTCAAGATTATATATGCACCTGGATTTGACAAAGTGAGGTATGATTCTAAATCAGCCCACTAAGTTTTAACCAGAGACTTCTATTTCATAGAAGTCATGTAGACATTTATTATCAAGAAGCTGTGATTATTGAATTTTACTTTAACTGCCATAGCATATGTCTTAAAGGAAGGAAAGGGCCTTATTTCAGCATAAAATTTAGTGTAGATTAAAATCCCTAAACCTCCTTTTGCTATTCCGTACTTCTTCCCTGGTTCTGCCCTCATTGAAAATGAGATAAATTTATTAAATAGCAGATCATCTGCAGTCCAAGTTTCCTGGATCAGTATGCTATCATAACAAACAAGAAAATTGATGCAGTATGGGTTCCTAAAAGATGAGCTCCATCTAGAATCATAGAATCATAGAATCATAGAGTTGGAAGGGGCCATTCAGGCCATCTAGTCCAACCCCCTGCTCTACGTAGGATCAGCCCTAAAGCATCCAATAAAAGTGTGTATCCAACCTTTGCTTGAAGACTGCCAGTACTGCAGGATAAAGGAGTGACTCTATATTGGTCTACAGATTGTTAGTCAAATTACAAAGCAGGGGCTGGGTAGATATTTTTGCAAGGGCAGCAAAGGTTGTTGTCACTCCTATGACTCCCTACTTTGTGCATAAGGTGCTAGTGAAATCAGGACTCCATGGGCAGCAAAGTGTGGATCATTAGCACACAAGCTTGGCTCTTCAGGTGAAAAGTTTTTCATTGACTTGTTTATTAAAGATGAAGATGGAAGTGTCTGATTTTCTTGGCAATGAGGCTTAAAATAGGATTTTGTGATTTAGTGGTATTTGCCAGAAAAAAACATATTTTATTTGCTTAGAGGATTATTTTGCGTAATAGTTAATTGAGGATGCATGGTTTCCTTGACTGATCTTAATGAGCAATCAAAGTCACTCTCAGAGACTCTTCCACTGTCTATGGAAAGAAACCCAGAAAGCTGAGACTGTGGGTCTCGGCTTGTTGGCGTTAAATGAGATACAGATGGACTGGGAGGAGATTGAACTTCCATATCTTCTTCTAAGGGGTGTTTGTCAAAAAGTGTAAATTGGATATCTTTAGCTTTCCCTTTAATTGGGTGAGGTCACGGGCAGTCTGCTTCTTAAATACTCTAATAACATTAATTTGATATGTCTGCCATAGGTTTTTGCTCATGTGTATAATTCTACTAGGGAGAGTTGGCTGAGTAAAAGAGAAATATACACTTGCTTTTTCTTAAATTTGGTAGATAGTGGAAATCTTCCAAATCAATTTTTTCAATTTGGCAGTTTAGGATTTGAGACAGATAAGTCCCTATAGCCTTGTGATTAGTCTACCTGTGAGCATTCTGGAAAACTTCAAAAAAAAATAGTTGTTTTCCTTAAAGAACCCAACAGTAACTTATTGCTTCCAGCTAGTCTGGTGTAGTGGTTAGGAGTGCAAACTTTGAATCTGGCAAGCTGGGTTTGATTCTGCACTCCCCCACATGCAGACAGCTGGGTGACCTTGGGCTTGCCACAGCACTGATAAAGCTGTTCTGACGGAGCAGTGATATCAGGGCTTTCTCAGCCTCATCCACCCCACACGGTGTCTGTTGTGGGGAGAGGAAAGGGAAGGCAGCTGTAAGCCACTTTGAGCCTCCTTCGGGTAGAGAAAAGTGGCATATAAGAACCAACTCTTCTTCTTCTTCTTCTTCTTCTTCTTCTTCTTCTTCTTCTTCCTCTGATGGCATGAGTAAAACTGCCTGTTTGGTGCTGTGCCCAGCTTCAGTAGTCTTCTTCGTCCCCTGTTTTCTGTGTATGGTTTATAAATAAAAAACATGTTATAGTCTATCAATTTTGTCTGCCTTCGGGGGGATGCGGGGTATAAATATGATAATAATAATAATAATCCTTAACACACCCGCGGTGTGGGCGCCGCGGACTAAATAAAGCGCTAAGCACTTTGGGGGAGGAGTTAGGGCGGGCTTTGTCCATGATGAGGAAGGGGCCTGATTGGCCCCTTCCTCCGGACAGACCATTGGCCGATTCCTGCCCTTCCAACAAGGAAGCAACTGCGAGCCGCGTGGAGCGCGGCTCGCAGTTGCTTCCTTGCCAGCGCCCTGACGTGTGGAGGCGCAAAGCGCCTCCGACGCATCAGGCCACCGCCAAAGGGAGCCCCCGGCAGTCGTGCGGAGTGCACACAAGTCCGGGGGCTCGTCTGTCGCGTCACGCCACCGGCCGAGGCAGTCCCCGGCAGCCTCACTCCGTGCGACTGCCGGTGGCTGCCTGCCCTAGCGCCCGCTGCATTAGTCGCAGCGGGCTTGATTACTAGTAATAATAATAATTCTGTTGTGTATCTGTCCTCTGCAATTTCTTGTTCTTCAAGCGAGAGGAAGAAAGGGGTTCCAAATCAATAAATTTTCTACTCACATCTTGTGTCAGGTTTGCAATGGCAACATAGGAGCCTACCCTCACCTGCTTCCCTGCCTTGTTGAATTTATATGCCCCAATATCATTGTTGCGGCTTGTCTTAGATCTTTCTAGCCTCTTGAGGTTATTTGGACTGTAAAATTAGTTCCTGGGGAGGATAATATCAGTCATGAATTAAGAGGTCATTACAGAAACTGTTAAGCTGATGCCATCTTAGTCTCCATTCCAAGTGTGATTGTATTTTACCAAAAGTGGTGGCGCTGACTGAAAAAAGGGGAGGGACAATAGTAGCTAGACTTGCTCATAGCATGACAGTAGCACAAGTGTTTCCTGATTTTTATCTGTGAAATATTGGAGTGAGACTAAAAATGCTATGTAATTATGGCCCCCACCATTTTCTTGGACAATGTGCATAGAAAGGATTTGCCTGTGTGTTAAAAGAAAAAGGAAGGGAAGAGCTAGAGCAAGATTAACATATTTAAAAAGAGCATGTTGGAAGAGTGAAGGTCTATCATGACAGACTAAGAAAATATCCTTGGAGAATAGGAGAGATGATTAGCAATATCATTAAAGCCAAGGAGGCATCTGTTTGAGTCTTTTGTGAGGCACCCAGATCACACACATGTGTACACAAGCGAGAGCTTGGCTTGCTAATGCTCCAGTTTGAACGCCAAACATAACATGCTCTGCATTTAAAGAACATAAAATTAAATTGAAGAATGCTGAAAAACAGAGCAGAGTTGGCCATAATGATGCTTGAAGGAATTAAGGAGATTGTTATCAACCCGGCAGCTGTCCAGAGTGAGCAAATGTTAATTATGGTAAATTTCCCACCAGGTATCCATAACACAGTGCAAACACTGAAGTGAAAAGTAATTATTTCTTGAGAATAACTTGTAAAGAATATAAAACTAATGAGTAAAAATCAGCAAGAAACAGTGATTGCGAATCCGCTTTGGCCTGCCTAAAGAAAGAGAAGAGATCATTCTTTTAGACATAACTCCCTCATTTCATTCCTGTCGTGCTGTAATTGGGTGAAGGAGTTTTCACAGATTGCCCCATTCACCCTCAAAATTATGCCTAATCCTTATCCATTGTTCCTCTTAATATTTGTGAAACAGCCTGGGGGGAGGGGATGTGTCCAGCTGTTCAAATTGGAATAGGGCCAATCAGGGTGCAGCCAGCAAAGCAAAGCCCTGCCCCTGCAGCTCCCACCTTCTGTCCCTGGACTCTAGCCTCTTTGCTCTCAGATGCGCTTCAGTGACTGGAGCCAGCAGCAGGTAAGGAGAGAGGGCCCTGGGCAAAGGGTCGTGGTGGAGGGCCTGCTAACAAGGGCCTCCCAGCCTGCTAAGCAGGGCCTGCTAATGAGCCGGCCAGCCCCAGCCCGCCCCAGTTGATCTGGATGCGAGCTGCTCTAGATTCCGAGCAGCCCAAGGCCACTTTAAGCTGCCTAGCTGGGGGCCAGGGGAGGGGTCCCTTTCAAGGCCCATTCTTAGGAACGGGCTTTGAAGCTAGTATTGCCATAAAGTTAGATTCAAAGGAGAGACAGAATCTGTCCAGTGGCTTAATTAAGTATAAGAAGATAAAAAGTCTCTTATCACATTTATTTAGACTTTGACTCTGCCAAAACGGTCTCTAGATTCATTTGTTTTCCACACCAGACTCGCCAACATGAGAACTTCCATAAGGGGCTGTTTAGATGTGAGCTGTCACAGCACCAAGCCTGCTGGGGAGACCTAGACCTATTCTGCACACAATAGATAATGCACTTTCAATGCACTTTAGAAGTAGATTTTCCTGTTCCGCACAGGAAAATCCAGCTGTCAAATCACACTGAAATTGCATTATCCTATGTGTGCGGAATGGGCCCAAGTAGACATGATTTTCCAGGTAACAGTGGAAACCAAATCAGAGTTGAATGCTACTCCCTGGGGGGATTCCAGCAAGCTCAATTGTTAAGTCACGTGTTCTCAGCAGCTCCGGCTCACCACTGGAATACTTGTTTGCTTGTGGTCCACTGAACATAAGGGGGTGGGATCTTTTCCATGCAGTGCTGACACTCCTGTTGAAGGTTAATAAAGCTGTGGCCTTATTTCTGCTAAAAGTTCTTCTCAGTATGCATCCTCTTTGCAACCCACTATCTGCCCTCCTGCTACACAATTATCTCTTAACATTAACCAGTCTTTGATCCAAATGAATCTTGTAGTATTATAATACAATTCTAAAATTGGCAGATTTAACCTCCCACTTTTTTGCTTTATCCTTGTTTTCCTTCCCTGCCCAATGAAATTTGACAGTTATTTTTGACAGTCTCTGTATGCTTTCTCAGGAGATATTATTGGGATTGCTTGAAATAAAAATAACATCCTGGATAAAACATTCATTTTGACAGCTGCAATTCCACCTAACAGGGACAATGGTAAATTTCTTAATTTATCCAAATCCCTTTTAATATCACACCAGGTTTTTATGTAATTATTATCAAAGTATTATTTTTACCAGAAATTACTGCTCCTAATATTCTTCTCTATTTTAAAACTAGTTTTCACTTCTAAAACTATTTGATCCTTCTTTTGCATATTGAACAGCAGAATTTTACACTACTGATTCTTTATTTTAAGCTCTGACACTAAGCTAAATTCCTTAAATAATGCCAAAGCTTAAAGGAAGTTGGTATTGGATTTTTCTAATAACAATACATCATCTGCCAAAGCTCTAAATTTAAATTTTTATTAATTTAACCTCATTGTCTCCATTTATTTTGTTCATCAACACTTTCATAACCAAAATCATAGAACAGAATCATAGAATCATAGAGTTGGAAGGGACCTCCTGGGACATTTAGTCCAACTCCCTGCACTATGTTAGACAAACAGGAGGAAGGAAAGCTTGAAATTAAAGTGGGACTTGCTCCACTGGCTATCCGGGGGGGGTCTCTTGGAAGGGAGGGTTTACACAGCACATGCGAAGCAGTTTGGAATGCCAGAGGTGGAGGTTTAAAGTGGTGGGGATTTTGGATCTCAAAGTTCCTGTTGCAACCTGTGGCCGCTCTTCTGAGACACTGTCATCCTGCCCAGCTGAATTTTGCACTAGAGAGAGAGAGAGAGAGAGAGAGAGAGAGAGAGAGAGAGAGAGAGAGAGAGGAAACGCCACTATCACTGATTTGCGATGCCTGCTTTAAGTGGCAGAGTGAGACCCCTCAGTCACAAAGCCTATGATGCGCTCACCTGATCAATGCACAAGAATCATTAAATTGGCAGGTGTCATTCACGGTGGACAAAAAAAGCCTGCAGCAGACAGACAGAAGAAATGCCAGGAAGGAAGGAAGGAAGGAAGGAAGGAAGGAAGGAAGGAAGGAAGGAAGGAAGGAAGGAAGGAAGGAAGGAAGGAAGGAAGGAAGGAAGGAAGGAAGGAAGGAAAGGCAACCTACTTCCTTGCCCCCGGCCTCCCTGTCTGTGGGTGCAGGGACTTTTTTTAAAAATCCATTTTTTTTTTCTTGATCCTGATCATTTTAGGAGTACTCTTGCAAGATTCCCGGCGTGGAGGGAACAGCAAGCAGCCACTCTCTGCAGCCTAGAAGGGGGTGGGGGGGAGAGACTCTTTAGCCCCCTTCCCTGCCTGGCTCCCTGGGCAAGCACCACCTCCCCTCCCCAGCCCAACAGACATACGTTGCTCCTTCTCTGTGGCGCTTGCTTGGTCTTTGGCTGGGCGGCTGTATTTTTAGCTGTGACTGGGGGGAGGGGGAAGAGGCAGGTTCCCAGTCAGCCCCCAGTGATGGAGAGGAATTGTCTTTGCCCCACAGGTCTCCAGAGGCGGTCACCTATGAGTGCAGGGACTTTGTAAAAAATCCATTTTTGTTCCTGATCCTGATCATTTTAAGAGAACTCTTGCAGGATTCCCAGGGTAGATAGGATAGCAAGCAGCCACTCTCTGCAGCCTAGATTGGGGGGGAGAGATTCTTTGGCCTCCTCCCCTGCCTGGCTCACTAGGCGAGTGCCCCCCTCCCCAGCCCTGCACACATGAGTTGCTCCCCCTCTATGGCACTTGCCCGGACTCTGGCTGGGCAGTTGGGGGGGGGGGAAGAGGCAGATTCCCAGCCAGCCCCCAGCAACGGAGAGGCTCCCGCAGGCATGAAGTAGCTGCCCATGCTGCAAATGCTGCCCTCGCTCTTTGGCTCTCCGTAGGCGGTCACCGGCTGCTGCTCCTGCTCCTCCTCTCCCTCGCTGGCTTCTTGTTTGGGTGAGAAGTCTGTTCACTACCTCTGCAAGGCAGTGAGCTGGCTTTTTGGCCCAAGGTGGAACGGAAATCCCCTCTCCCCAATCCCCTCTGGCTTCCCGTTTGGCCAAGAAGCCTGGTCACCACCTCTGCTTTGGCAGTGAGTGGGCCTCTCAGCCCAACAGGAATCGAGGCTCTCACCCCCAGGACACTGAGCTGTGGCAGAGAGCCCCTGGCTGGCTGGGTGGGCGGGAATAGGTGTGATCTGTGTGAGGCAGGGACTAATCAGGATGCGCTTTGTGCGTCCTGATTGGGACCTGCCTTGGACTGGCCACGGCCACTCTCCACCCACTTAGCCCTTAGCAAGTTATTATAACAGTGAGCCCACTGTTAAAGATTATGTAACTTTTGTTCATACAATTGGGATGCATGATACTCATATAATACTGCTTTATTGATATCCAAATGGCTTTGAAAAATGCATGCATTTTACAGGCAAAATTAGGAGCAAGGATAATTGTTCACAAACAGAAATGGGTTTAATTTGCATAAAGTTGGAACAGAAAAGTTTGGTTTGAAGCAGCAGGAATGACAAAACCAGAAATCCTTGACTACAACCCATTCCCAGCTATATAGAAATGAATATTGGCAGAATACAAAAATCACAGAATATTATCTATAGTGATCCCAAGCAACTTTTAAAATATATACATAAAGGGATTAGGCTCTGGGGTCAAATCAGCAAAGCACTGTTGAAGTTGACCTGATATGTACCTCTCACAGGTGAAACTGTGCAAACTGGAATCAGGTTTCCAAGTCAATCACTCCATAAGGAGCAAAGTTTCTTCTTTAATGTGCTTTCAAGGGAGCTATTACCTTATCAGACAATGTCTAACCTATAAAAATTAATGGGAAGCTTCCATCTGTGTTAATAAGAGTTGCTTTGGGCCATAAAGCAGGATATTTCATAAAAATGTCGCTGCTGGATTCCACTTGTACACTATTTATGGTATAGGCTAACATTTTTAAAAGGCCATCCTCAGCACACACACACACACACACACATGAGAATGCATTCTGGGTTTTAAAGCCTTCATCTTGGTATCCATTGCTGGAGGTAGCATTGCTACCTTCATGCATGGGAGTCAAACTCATATACTTGCTTCTGCAAGATACGGATAAAGGTAAAGGTAAAGGTATCCCCTGTGCAAGCACCGAGTCATGTCTGACCCTTGGGGTGATGCCCTCTAGTGTTTTCTTGACAGACTCAATACGGGGTGGTTTGCCAGTGCCTTCCCCAGTCATTACCGTTTACCCCCAGCAAGCTGGGTACTCATTTTACCGACCTCGGAAGGATGGAAGGTTGAGTCAACCTTGAGCCGGCTGCTGGGATTGAACTCCCAGCCTCATGGGCAAAGCTGTCAGACGGCTGCCTTACCACTCTGCGCCACAAGAGGCTCAAGATAGGGATAGAAGAGTGAAAAATAAGATTGGTGTATTGGCTATCCAGATAAGATCATATGTAGATCTTTTCAGAAAGCTCTTGCTATCCCTAAGGACTCTTTATTTAAAGACAAATTATCTAAGGATGAAAATAAACTTACCTGGGTTCTGGAATACTCACAATCAAAAACATTGTTTCTAAATATTGGAATGTTGTCAGTGATTTGATAGGCATTGAAACAACCCCTAGGGTTGCTTTAAAACATCCTAAGAATATTATAGACCTACTAGTTAGAACAGACCTCTATAATGTTGCCAAACAGTCTCACTTGCCATGGGGTCACACACATTGGTAGTCCAGTTGCCTGGCAGTTACTCAGTTATGGAAAAGGTGGCGAATCTTCTCAGCTAGGTAAAAAAAATCAACTAACCAAAACAAAAACAGTGTTTGTATCAATTCCAGAATTCAGCAACAGTTAGCACCAGAGCCATACGTATAAGACATTAACATTTAAACCACTTCAGTTGTACATTGCAGGAGACTGCTCCAAAATCTATTTTATGTGAAGATCAGGCTAAACCCCTATGAATACCTGGATCTTGCCAGTGGTAGCTTCTGCTCTGGAATACTCTCTCCTACTACATAACAGTTTCTTAATGTCAAATCAAGTTAAATCTATACTGATTTTTTGGAAACACTGAATGACTTTCCTTGCTCAGGGCAGCTTTTAAAACACTTTTTTTCCTGGTTTCTGCTGTTGTAGTGTCTATGTTGATCTTAGTGGCTATTATTTTGGCCTAGCATTTAAAAAAAAAACATAAATGAATTAAAGCAATGAGGAATGAGTAAATGGTTCCTATTTTGCTTCTTGTTACAATAACAATGTTGAAATAACCTGTAAATTCTGAGCCAAAGAGATGAAATGTTTGGTATGCATAAGAAATGTGGGTACAAGGTATACAAGGAATTGTTTCTCTCCAGAAGAAGTTGGGGAAGCTGCCAACTCACTGGGAGAATAACTTATAGATCATGGCTATCCATATAAGATCATATGTAGATCTTTTCAAAAAGCTCTTGCTACTCCTATGGACTCTTTATTTAAAGACAAATCACCTAAGGATAAAAATAAATTTACCTGGGTTCTAGAATATTCACCTTTCGCTTTTATCATCTAAACTTTGTTTTTAAATATTGGAATGTGATCAGTGATTTGATAGGTATTGAAACACCCTCTAGGTGTTTCAAACACACACTAAGAATATTAAAGAACTACTCATTTGAACGGACCACTATAAAGTTGCAAAACAGTCCCACATGCCACAGGGGCACTTTAAAAGTGGAGTGTGCTCCTTTTGCAACATCTTCATTGAAGGCTCAGAGATCCATATTTCTACTTTGAAACATAACAGTTTATCTAATTGTGATAGTTTTTGTATTTTATATTTAATTTTATGCCCTTGTTCCTTGGTTTACATTGGTAAAAGTACTCCCGCCATAAGAACACGTTTGAGTGAACATAAATCTCGACTTAAAAATGGAATTCTGTCTGCTTCTCTTGTGGAACTTTGTCTTATTAAAAATCTTAAATGGGAACCATTGTGATTTGATGTGTTCAAAAGGTTTGAAAATGAGAACTTTAATAGACTAGTTAATCTTCTGTTGGAACAGGAGGTAACTGGTGCCATTTTTAAAATAGATAATATTAGAAACCAGTGATTGACTGGCATATGCCAGTCCCCTGGCATATGGCCCAAACTAATGCCACCAATCACAAAAAGTGGAAATTATTATAAACAAGGCAAAATATCTAGCAGCACCTACAGCAGTGTGTTGGCTGAGAGGACAACCTGTTCTATCAATCACCAGCTAAGTATAAAAAGAAGAAAGAAGGTAGTATGGAACTTAAGGTGTTGAACAACCTGTAGGATTTCTGCTGCTTTTTGTATTTGCTGACTCATCACTGCCTTTCAGTAACTCACAGCTGTTGCTAGTTGCACATGGTAATTAGCATTCTTCCCACCCTAATTCTGGTGCATCTGGAAGGCCTTAAGCTAGGAGAAGCTGATTATAGAATTTGTTAGAACAGTCTTGAGAGTTTCTATTTTAACTTGGGTTTAGAAAAGACCAACAAAGATTTATTCAAGGCGTGAGCTTTTGAGTGCAAGCAATCTTCCTCAGACTATGAACTGACCATCATCATGATAGTGGGAATATATAAGCAAAAGTTAATCCTGTTATATTAAACTGTGTCACATCATCCAAATACAGCCATATGATAATTCTTTGCTAAACCAGCCAATCAGACCCCTTGAATTCAGTTGTAGTTCACAAAAACATATGAGAAATAAAACTGTCAATGCCAGAGATCAACAGCTTCCACCCTACCATTTACTGCTGGCCCCATCTGTCCTCATTCTAGTGTGAAACATTCCTACAAGTAGAAGCTGAGCTGGCAGCTATCTTGTCCTGAGACCAGAGAGTTGAATTCAAAATTACATTATATATTACTAACAGTCACATAATCCCAATTAAAATAAATTGTGAGGAATGTGGATACACAAGTTAAACAAGGTTAGCATGCATAGTGAGATTAAAAAAAAAACCTTTGTCCTTGTTGAGTTCAGGGTATGTCAAAGTATTGAGTGTTGTAATATCTTGCATTTTGGTAATCTCCCTTTGTAGCCTGTTCTTGAAATTCCTTTGCAATAAAACAGCTACTTTCAGGTCCTTTATTGAATGCCCTGGAACACTCAATACTTTGACATACCCTGGACTCAACAAGGACAAAGGTTTTTTATCTCACTATGCATGCTAGCCTGATTTCCTTTGATCCTTTGTTGCTAATAGTTTAGCACACTTTCTTTCTAATTCATAATATTTTTTGTTTTATATTGTTGTTGTTAGGTGCGAAGTCATGTCCGACCCACCGCAACCCCATGGACAATGATCCTCCAGGCCTTCCTGTCCTCTACCATTCCTCAAAGTCCATTTAAGTTTGCACCGACTGTTTCAGTGACTCCATCCAGCAACTTCATTCTCTGACATCCCCTTCTTCTTTTGCCCTCAATCGCTCCCAGCGTTAGGCTCTTCTCCAAGGAGTCCTTCCTTCTTATGAGGTGGCCAAAGTATTTGAGCTTCATCTTCAACCTGCATATAGGTTTCTCAAGAGACAGATAAGATGCTCTGGTATTCCCATCTCTTTAAGAACTTGCCACAATTTGTTGTGCTCCACACAATCAAAGGCTTATCATAGTCAATGAAGCAGAAGTAAATATTCTTCTGGAAATCCCTAGCTTTCTCCAGGATCCAGCCTATGTTGGCAAGTTGATCTCTAGTTCCTCTACCTCTTCAAAATCCTGCCTGTACTTCTGGAAGTTCTCGCTCCACATATTGCTGGAGCCTGTAGGATTTTGAGCATAACTTTGCTAGCATGAGAAATGAGTGCAATGGTGCGGTAGTTTCAACATTCTTTGGCATTACCCTCCTTTGGGATTGGAATGTAAACTGACCTTTTCCAATCCTGTGGCCACTGTTGAGTTTTCCAAATTTGCTGGCATATTGAGTATAGCACTTTTACTGCATCATCTTTTAAGATTTTGAATAGTCCAATTGGAATGCTTTAAGGGCACCTTAAAGTTTCTTTAATGCCAGAAAAACAATCTATTCAGCCATCATCTCCCAAAGTCCTGACAAGCTGATGTCTAGAATAAAAAGGTAGAGTCCTGATCTTGATAGAATGGACTGTACTTCTTTTGCCTGCAGATGGGAAAATTAAATTGTTGAACGCTTCCATAATCTGTTTAAAAATTTCTTGCATGTAGGAAAATAAACCCAGCAGCAAACAAATGGAACTAGAACCTTGATCCCAGTTTGTCCTTCTTGAACAGGAAGTGTTGTCTATGTGAAAAATAAAATGTGAAATATACTTGCCCCATGTGCAGCTCATTCTACCATCCCGCACCCCTGCACGTGTCGATTATATCACATTTAACATGGGGGGGGGGACAGATTGGCAACCACTTTTAACAGCTTGATTATACAGATTTACTTTTTAAATTTTGATGTGTGAAAGCAAACACCAAATGTGTCAAGCTAAAACTTTAGCTTAAGGCACTATAAATTGAACAGTCCTTGAAGGCAAAACCTGTTTTTTTTAAAAGGTGTTTATAAATACACTGGGAACCCTTAAACATAATTATGACAGCCTCCAGGATATTGTTCAACTCAAAAGTGCTTGTTGTGGCTACAGTAATGAAAACATAATCACTATAAATAATAATACTTTTCCCCACAGTGATTAATGTAATGTCCATCTGCAGTTCAATCACATCCCTTCATTTTGTGTATATTGTAAGATTCTAGTTCTTTATAAATGGCAGATATAAACCTTAAAATTAACCGTGGACTTTGTTAAAGGCCTTGAGGATTGACAGGTTTGATACATAGATTTTTCAGTGGATTTGAAATGATATTTTAACAGCAAGATTGATGGGCTACAATGTCATACTCCAATCACCCACCTGGGTAGCTGATACAACAGATGCTGGGGGGGGGGGATAGCAAAGAGAGAGGGAGGTAGAAAGAAAGAGAGTGATTAAGATAGAGAGAACTTGGAAAGAGGAAGGGGAGGGGTTGTCCAGTCTGTGAGGGCATGAGGCTGAATATGTGCATTGTGTGAGGGGTTGTGGTGGCATGGTGACAAATGAAGGTGTGGGTGTGGAGATATGGGTGTCAAGAACCTTTGGTTTGGAATGTTAGTTGAGTGTGGGAGAGGACTAACCTTTGGGAATTTGGCATAGTGGTTACAGATGAGCTTTCCAGAGCCTCGTCTTCAGATATGTGAAGGGAAAATCAGACTGGAGACTATTCTTAGGGGGAGTTTACATGGCAACCAATTCCTCCCAGTTCTGCGGCCCTACTCCTTCTGTCTCCATTTTGTGATCGATTTTTTTAAATGGCATAGTCCACATTGCAATGGGACCGCAAAGCAATGTGCCTTTAGTTCAAATAAAATATACTATTCTCTTCAGTGTGCATGATAATATTAGGATTGGGTAGCAGCCCAATCTAAAACACATTCCATTTTTTTTACTGTTGATATAATGTTATGTGCCCACATGCTTCTTTCACTGTTGCCCCTTAGAAGATGGTTTTTGTACACTGCTGTTTACTACCAAAAGGAATCACAAAGAAGCTTACAAACACATTTTCCCTTCCAGTGAGTGAAGTGGAGCTGAGAGCTCTGAGAGAACTGTAATGGCCCACAGTCACCCAGCAGACCTCAGGTGACTCTAAGCAGTTTAAAACCACCTTTTCTTCCTCTCTCCATTAGAGACACCCTATGAGAGAAGTGGGACTGAGAGGTTTGAGAGAGCTGGAATGGCACAGTCACCCAGCAGGCTGTTTCCATTTTATAAAAGGGAACAAAAAGTGTTAAAGATAAGAAGAAGAGTTGGTTCTTATATGCCGCTTTTTTCTACCCGAAGGAGTCTCAAAGAGGCTTACAGTCACCTTCCCTTACCTCTCCCCACAACAGGACACCCTGTGAGGTGGGTGAGGTTGAGAGAGTCCTGAGATCACTGCTCAGTCAGAACAGTTTTATCTATGCTCTGGCAAGCCCAAGGTCACCCAGCTGGCTGCGTGTGGGGGAGTGCAGAATTGAACCCGGCTTGCCAGATTAGAAGTCCACACTCCTAACCACTACATCAAACTGGCTATTAAGATAGAAAGATAAAAAGTTACAGAACACTGTGAAAATCTTCCTTCCAGCCTGATTTTTCCAGTATTAAATCTCTAGATGCTGGGTCTGTAATCCAGTCCAAGAGTATGGTTAGTAAGTAAGCCATTGACTAAAATTCTCGCTTCTTGAGCAGATTATATATGTTGAATTAATCATCACCACATCCAAAACTGTGAAAAGTTGTTCATAAAAAATTTCATGAAACATTGTCAAAGGCTTTTTCAGCATCTAAAAAAATGAATGCAGCATCCTGCTGATCACTGTGTGCAAAATCCATGGCATTTAAAACAAAGCAGATATTATTTTTCATAAGCCTTTTGGAATAAATCCAGTTTAGTCTGGACATATGATCTCACCGATACATCTTTTCAATCTCTCTTCTAATATCTTGGCAAAGATTTTGTAGTTCACATTAAGAAGGGAGATTGGTCTGTTGGACTGTGGGGAAAGTAGATCATGACCATCTTTAGGAATTAAAGTAGATGATGCCTGCTGCCATGTAGCTGGCAATTTAGTGTCCGGGTGTTCTATTACTTCATTGATTAGCTGAAGCATGATTGCAGTGATCACCTGTCCTAATTTTTTATAATATATCACAGAGAGTCCATCTGGTCTGGGTGCTTTTTGTAACTTCATAGCTGTAATTGCATTGCTGATTTGTTGAGTTGAGATTTTTTGATTCAGGATTCTACGTTGTTCCTCTAAGACTTTTTTAATTGGGATGTTTTTCAAATAAACTGGTTCATTTTCCCAAGCGGATTGTGAACCTTCTGCTTGGTATAAATTCTCAAATAATTCAGCAAAACATTTCTGAATATTCTTTTTGGAGGTGTGTTCAAAACCATTGTATTTCAACCGCTGTCAATGTTTTTTGACACTTCTTAGAGAACAGGTGGACTCCGGGGAATGGTAGAGGACAGGAAGGCCTGGAGGATCATTGTCCATGGGGTCGCGATGGGTCGGACACGACTTCGCACATAACAACAATAACAACAGAGAACAGGTGAGGTGCCAGATGATTGGAGGTGGGCAAATGTTGTCCCCATCTTCAAAAAAGAGAAAAAAGAGGATCTGACTAACTATCAACCTGTCAATTTGACATTTGTACTGGCAAAATTTGGGAACAAGTCATCAGTCAGTCCTTGAGCAGCTAGAACAGAGAGCTGTGGTTTCTAACAGTCTACACGGGTTTCACAAGAACAAATCATGTCAGACCAACCTTAACTCTTTTTTCAAGAAAGTGACTACCTTGCTGGATCAGGAGAATGCTGTGGATATAGTTTATCTGGATTTCAGTAAAGCATTTGATAATGTTCCACATGATATTCTTGTTGACAAGTTGGTAAAATGCGGTATGGATCCTAATTCTGTCAGGTGGATTGATAATTGGTTGATAGAACGTTCCCAAAGTGTTCTTGTTAATGCTTCAGCATCCTCTTGGAGAAGAGTGATAAGTGGAGCTCATGGTAATAGTAGTCCAGGGACATCTGGAGAACCACAGTTTTGCTACCCTGATATAGCCACTGTAAATTCTGTTACAAATCCAGGAAGGGAGGGATTGAGGATAGAAAAGCTCAAAAAACTTTTTAAAAACTGGCACCCAAGGCAAATATTCTATTATTATCATTTGTTTTGAATCAAACTTAGTTGAAAGCCTCCAATAATTTGACTTTCATTCCAAATAGTTGTGTTGTTATTAACAGCTTGTTTGTGAAAAGGAGGTGAGGAGTTTTGTATATTGTTTTTACTGTCTTATACTCACTGTATCATATTAATTATGCTTCCCTCCTCTTAGTTTCCCCTTCTTTGAAGACTTCTGATCTTACAAGTTTCCTTAAAAATCTTCTTAAAAGCAAGCATCTTGTTTCCTCAGATTCTAAGTTGTGAAACAGCAAGATCTGTTCTTAATGAAAGCAAAGGTTAATACTTAGGGCAGTGTGAGATGAAAGTCAATAAAATACTATAAACAGATAATGATCAAAGGAAAAAACTTATACAAAGCTGATTAATTTCAGTGAAAAAATGGCAAATATGCTGAATTCTTAATGACATACATTTATGCAGCATAAGGAAACTAAAAATTTCTTGCTGCCTTCCACCAGAGATTGCATGTTAAAGCAATGAATGGACTTTAATATTCAGAAATTTGATGGTTTATGGTTTGATATCCCTGAACTGAATTACCCAAACTAATCCATTCTCCCCGGTTTAGGGCTGGGGAGACATGGGCTCAAATCCTCACTTGTCATGAAAATTGCTGGGTGACCATCGAGAAGTAATTATTTCTTGATGTGATGTATTATTTATTAATATTATTATTAAAAAAATAATTCAACTTCTATACTGCCCTCCTGGAAGCTGTCTCAGGGCAGTGTGCATAAGACAGTCAATAACAAAATAATTAAAACAATAAGCGGAAGGTCACCCAGATCTCCATGGAGGAAAGGCAGGATAAAAATGCACTGGATTAATAAATATATATGAATGGGGAAAATTCACAATGCGGTGAATTTTATTTGGCATTCTTCACTGGGAAGTTTTCTTTAGAATGCAGCTCTCATACAGGGACAGTTGTATACATTCTTATTCTAGTAGCCAGATGGTCAAAGTGTTTATGTAAATGTCCTTTCATGGGAACCACGTATTTATTTAATTTATTTATTCATCCAATTTATATACCACCCGTCACTATAATTTCTCTGTGCATGTACATACATCAACTATTTTTAAACAGTGTAAACAAATCAAAAGCATTCATAAAACATGTCTGGGACTTATATGAGCCAATGTTGATGCGGTTGAAGGCAGGAGAGGGTGGACTCGGCAGGCAAAGCAGGCCAGGGCAAGTGGTTGGCTGCGTCAGGTAGGGAAAGAGTGCAGGGCTCTTTAAGGAGTCTTGTGCTCGAAGCCCGCCCTTTCTCACCACAGCAGAGCAAAGTGCCATGTAGCTCCTCTGCTCAGTGAGGCCTGAAAGGGTGGAGCATGCCGTAGAATGCCTCACAGAGCCAGCCCGTGCTCTGAACTCCAGCCTCCAGCCTTCGGACTCTGCAAGAGGAAGCGACTGCTCATTCGATGACACTGAAAAAGTGGTTGCAGCATGACCCAGGTGGTGGTGCCAAGTAGGGGAGTGGCAGCCGCCCTGCAGGGACAATGGGCAGTGGGTGCAAAAGGAACCCATGGGGGATGGAAAGGCATGCCAGCACCACTAGGGCAAGGGCCACATAGGCAGCAACTACCCTGGCTTGAGACAGTGGCCTGACAGACCAGGGGACTGGTGGAGCAGGACCTGGGATCCAGGGAAGACTGACAGAAGGGGTAACTCCAGGAGCAGATTGTGGGAGAGGGCCCTGGATGGGTAATTCATTGACCTGTACACAAGAATCATAGTGCACAAGAATCATAGAATTGTAGAATAATAGAGTTGGAAGGACCCTCCTGGGTCATCTAATCCAACACCATGCACTATCCCAAGAATCTTATCCCAAGGTCAGGGAGTCAAATTCAAAATTCCATTACATTGCCTTACAGTACCTTACAGTCACATTATCACAAATAAAATAAATTGTGAGGGATATGGATACACAAGTTGAATTGTGAGATAAAAAAACCTATGTCCTTTTTGAGTCCTGGGTATGTCATAGTTTTGAGTGTTGTAATAACTTGCATTTCTGCAATCGCCTTTTCTAGCCTGTTCTTGAAGTTTCTTTGCAATAAAACAGCTACTTTCAGGTCCCTTATTGATTGCCCTTGAAGGTTGAAGTGTTCCCCTACAGGTTTTTCAATTTCTTGTTTTCTCCAAGAACATTAGATGTGAAACGAGGTGGTAGTTAGCAGGGTCCTGTGGATCCAACTATGGTTTCTTCAATAATGGGTGGGCCATTGCCTCCTTTAAACCCTCTGAGAATTAACCTGCTCAACTAAAGTGAGGGTCCGAATGCCATTGTCCTCCAGTCTCTCTCGACCTGCTTCCATGCTTTGGCAGTGGCACCGTCGGTCACTGCCCGAGCGATTCTCCCTGAATCATGGCGGCCTCTGCTCACACCCACTCGGGCAGGGGAAAGGACATGGGTTTGCTTGCCAGTGAAGGCATGGCCCTCACCTTTTGACACTGACTGTGGGTGACTGCCAGGAGCCCCAGCTGAGTGGGTGAGAAGATGGTGTTAAGAAAGGTCCAAGCAAGGAAGCGTGCCTACTCTACCTAGATGGAGTGCAGCTAACAGTGGCCCACTCCACCAGAAACCTGGGAGTGATACTTGATGCCTCCCTCTCAATAGAGGCTCAGATCACGACAGTAGCATGGCTGGCATTCTACCACCTTCGCCAAGCCAAACTACTAGCGCCCTATTTGACTCCGGAATACCTAGGCACAGTGATCCACTCAACTGTTATCTCTAGTCTAGACTTCTGTAACTTGCTCTATGCTGGCCTGCCCTTATCCTTGATCCGTAAACTGCAAATGGTCCAGAACGTGGCTGCCAGGGTCCTCACAGCAACACTTCAGAGGTCCCATATCCAGCCCATCCTCCAGCAGCTGTGCTGGCTTCCAGTTGAATTCTGAATCAGGCTTAAGGTGTTAGTTATCACCTTTAAGGCTATACACGGTCTGGGCCCAGTATACCTGAGGGATCGCCTCTCCGCCTACACCCCTCAAAGAGCCTTACGCTCCACTACCTCCAACCTCCTGGTGGTCCCTGGCTCTAGGCAAGCTCGCTTGACCTCAACCAGGGCCAGAGTGTTCTCCATTCTGGCCTCCACCTGGTGGAACGAGCTCCCAGAGGAGATCAGGGCCCTGACAGAACCCAAACAGTTCCATAGGGCCTGCAAAAGAGAGCTCCTCCACCAGGCATTTGGTTGAGGTCAACCAAGCCATTGCTTCCAACTGGCCCCCAAGCCCCCCCTTCCTCTTGCTATGATTGCTGTAAATCTACACAACTCACTAGGTCTCAGTAGGAGTTGAGCTGAGGGTCCTTTGCAGTTCCGTTATTCTCTTATATTATTGTTATTATCATGTTAATTGTTATTGTTATAATGTTATAATGTTATTGTTATCACCTGTTACCATATGTTATTTGTATTTTTCCCCTGTTTCCTGTAAACCGCCCTGAGCCTTCAGGGAGGACAGTATATAAATATAACAAATAAATAAATAAAACTACAGGCTCTAGTTGTTCGTCCTACTGGAATAGGCAGGAAAATGCATCTGCCGGAAAGTTCAGCTTCCTCAGCAAGTGTTTCAAAGTGAATGGAAAGCCAAGAGAAGAGTTCCACCCACCACACTTGTTTGACCATTAATTTGCAGAGATATTTATTGCCTGTAAATTCTTATGATCTGTCCAAATGTCAGATGGGATAGAGCAGGGGTAGTCAAACTGCAGCCCTCCACATGTCCATGGACTACAATTCCCATGAGCCCCTGCCAGTTCCATTCATTCTCATTAAATTTTTGGACAGGGAAGTGCAAGGATGCAGGCCCTCCTCATCCCCCCTACTGGAGTAAAACTGCCCCCATATCCATGTTACTGAAATTGACTTGGACAAAGAACTGCTCCACTGGGTTGGCATGATTAAGCACTGGCTCAGTTGTGAATCTCCACTTCAAGTCCTGGAATGCCCACTGGCACTTGGCATTCCACTACAATTTAGCAGTGCATTTATTCAACCCCACCATTTCTGGAAGCCTCTTGTACCACTTTTCTCTGATTGTTGTAGGTTCCAAGAGGATAAGGACATAAGTATTTCCTTGGTTTTGACTGCATGATTGATCAAATGGATAACTGTGCCTGAAGGGCATGTAATTATATGAAGCAAACAAGTTAAGTGAGTTGGTTGGCAAGTAGATCACTTTTTATTTCTTAAGTGAACAAAATAACATTAACAGCAAGTGTGTTGCATTTATATAATTATTTTTTCCCTTCTCTTTAAAACTGGCATTATGAATGTTGTGGCATTTCAGTAAACATTAGGCTAAAAGCATTAAGTATTTTCACGTAGCTAAATTACAATCATTTGAAGATAAATTGAGCACATTTAAATAGTGTATGAGAACAATTTCTGAAATACATGAATGCAGCAAAAAAATATTGCAAGAATATTTCATTGCCGAGATAACTTGGGTCCGTAGTTGCAATTTTGTTGTCCACTGCAAATGCACTGGGTGCCTTAAATGGAATCTTAACTCTTGTGAGAAGATGCAATGTATATCTGCTCTTCCAGTGAGGGAAGCCATTACTTTGGTATATGACCCATCAAGACAAGTTATTGCCTCTTGAAGCCTCCAGATAAAACAACTCTGATTCTTTATAAAGAAATGTGGCTGAAACCTTAACTCTGGCCGCCCACTAATGCTGTGGAGGAGCTAGGCAGAGGAGAACACACTGGGTGGATAAGACCGGTGGTGCACATAATAAGAGTGGCAACATTATGTTGGCCTGGAGCAGGGCAGGGAAGTATGAGCACTAGGTATCTTAAAAGGTGCCGCTCATGAGGGCCCATCCTCTTTCGCCTGAGCCACCACCCGGGCAACTTCCTTTCCATCCACACTGTAATGTTGGTTAAAACTGTTTATGATTGAATGGGTCACTGTCATGTATGTATTCAATCTATATTTTTTAACAGCTTGCAGTTTGGCATGGGATGGAGCCTGTTTGGGGGGGAGTTTGGTCTACACATCAGACTACCTAGGTTAGGTGCCTCCTTATGAGGAAGCAGGTCTGTGAGCAAGACCAACCCAGAAGAGAAGGCATGGGGCTTTCAGTGCCAGGTAGCCCAGGGTGGGACCGGGGGGGGGGGGGGCATCTCTCCTTGGCATCCCAGGGTTTACAGTGCCAGGTGGCCTGGGGGGGACAAGGGAAGTGTGTGCTAAACTGTCCTTCTCAGGGCATTCTTGGGCTAGGCTCACACAAAGAACTTCATACATAGCATGTACATTTAAATGACTTATCTACCTTCCCCTAAGAGGAGAAATTAATATTATAATTTCTTAATAAGGCTTTTAGCATGGGCCTCAAACAGCTGACCTTTTGCTCTGTGGCTAAGAAGCTATATTTCCTAACTTGTAGTTAGCTAGCTATCTACAATTTTGTTCTCCTTTTCTTAGTTTCCAGTATTTCTAAGCCCTGCACTTTTGCCTTCTGGTCACATTAATTCACAACTTATTGCCTTAACATCTACAGAAAAAAAGTTTACATTTTGATCCTTCTTTATGGCTTCTCACCAGGAAAGGGGAAGTATGTTTAGCCCTTCTTGTTAGATAGAGTATGTGATAAGCATGGTCGGTACTGGGGGTGAATATATGGGATAGAGGCTACAAAATGAAGTAAGTAAATGAGTTTTTTCAGGTCAGCTTCAAGATGCAAGATGCAATGGTGCATAAAGAAGCAAAGGAGGGATGAGATCAGTGACAAGTTTCAGGGATTTATGTGGAACTTGGCTAGCATAAAGAAGCTATGGAATACTGTGATTGGCTTTCTTGGTTGCAGTTTGAAGAAAACATTTTGTAACTAGAATGTCAATCTCTGGATGCTGAACTGCAGTGGCAAATATTTGTTATTACCAAGCACAAATAAATCACAAAGCACAGAATGTCAGATCTGCCATTTAAAAACTGGCACCAGGTCTTGTCTATAAATTGAGTTAGCTGAGCTGCTATAAAATGTTTCAACAAATGGATTTTGCACATTCAAGTTTGTTTTGTATCAGTTTTTCAAACAAGGTGCTGTATTTCAAATCTGCATTTCACCATGTGCTGCCTCATCCTTTTTTAAAGGAAAATACATCATATATAAATCATGGATTATGATGGTTTAAAGGCACAGTTTTATTTCTTTAAAAATACAGGAGCATTGGGTGGAGAGGAACCCGTGCATTTGTACAATGTGTATTTTAGACCTGAGAAGAAAATAAGACTTCATCTGTAAACCACTCTTTTCTTTGCAAGAATATTGTTTGGACATTATCATTTTTTCTCTCAATACATCTTTAGCATGCATTTTGATCTTATCTTACATTGGTACAATTTGGAATCATACTTATGCTAACTTTATTTTGTTGATTTCATTTTTGAATATGCAGCCGTGTTAGCAATCAGCATACCAGAAGAGTAGGGGTGGTTTTGAAGTTCTTATCCATGTTGCTTTGATCTGAAAATTAACACTTTGATTTGCTTCTCCCTTGTACCCATTAAGCCCATGATTGTTTATGTTGCCACAGTTTCCCTTTTCATGTGCCAAACATTTCTGGAAAAACCTGTGTGTTTTTCAGCATCTCTTGCTCCTCAGTTAATCTCATTCACGTTACAGGTATATATGTAGGTCTGTGCCTTGGGGACTATATTTTGGTGGGAAGCAACACAGATACGTTTAAAATAAATTCTTTTTAAAACGTGGGGCCTACTGAACTGTATCTAAATCATGGATATAGAATTACAAAACAACAGCAATAAAAATCTACTGACTGACTATCAGAGGGTATGTGGGACACGTACCTATTCTGGGGTGACTTGGTCAGGGCCACTCCCCCCTTGCAAACATAAACTCACAAAAACGCACACACAGAAGCATTGGACATCTGCTTTAGCAGGGAGTAGGTTGATTGAAAATGAGCTCATATGAATGCAGCTGCAAGCAGTAAACATGTATTGTTTCAGTGTGTATTAATTGCTTGTCATATTTATTTTCAGCAAATGTTTAACAATTGGTATAATACTGGGAAAATATTAATAAGACATGATATAATTATAAACTGGGTTTTTTACTCGAATTATGTTGGTGAAAATGTTTATTATTCCAAAATTATCTTATTGATTTTATGTTTTACCCTGGTATCAGACAAGATACTAAAGAAATGGCAAAGGGAAATAGACCAAATAATTTTTCAAACTAAAAAAAACAAGATCTGCCAGTGTTTTAAGATATCAATAATCAAAACACGGGAGCTAGGGAATCCCAAATATTTCATTATATTATGAATCATATCAATTAAGACATATAATTCCCTTTCCAAGGAATTAAATAGACTAAATATTGATAGTCATAACTTAGCAGAATTAGGGGTTCATCAGGTTTTATTTTCTAAAACTTGGAGAGAAATATTACTTTGAGTCCAATGTCCACCTTACATAGGCCAATATTGATCTGGAAAAAATAGAGGAAAAATTGTACCCTGGGATCTCTCCCCCTATACCAATTTTGTATCACCCTAACTTTCAATAATTCAAAAAGTATGATATGGATTTTAAAGGATATCCTGGTAAACAATTATATTGTAAAAATATTATGAAATCATTAGAAGCAGATGGAGAAGGGGATGTATTAGATATAGAAAGATTTTTCCCTACTGGGTATAAATGGATTCTGAAATATCAATTACATTATTTTTCTTTAAAAAAAGAAATTCAAAAACAAATGAATAGATCTTTAACAGAATTTGAACAATTACTTGAAATAAGAGAAACCATAGAAGGGAAATTAATATCAAGATTAAACAAAATATTGTTAGATAAGTGACTGCCAAATTCATGATCTATAAAGGAAATATGGGAATCAGAATTTCATATAAAATAAAAGAAGAGGATTGGTATAAAATATTTATGCAAGTTCCCTTTAATTCAATATCCAGGAATGTTCAAGAACATGTCTTAAAAGTAATTCAGAAATGGTACTATACACCAATTAGTTGATCTTATCTATGTAGTTCTTGAAACAATCAACTGTTGTAGAGTATATGACCAATTGGGGCTCTACATTCATATGTGGTGGGATTGTCCAGGTGTTAAAGAATTCTGGGGGGAAATCTTTAAAGAAATAAAATAATTCATTAGCTCTCCTCAATTTATTTTTGAATCATAATATGTGCTGTAAGCAAAATCTTTGGTTAATTTTATTATCATAGCTGCCAGAATGGTTATTGCTAACAATTGGAAAATGCTGAAAATTTGGTAATAGATAAATGGTGGAACAAACTGAAGCAACTTATGTTACTAGAAAAAATAACTTAAAATATAAGAATAATTCAAGGAGCCTGTCAAAGGAATGGATTTGATTAAGTCTGGAAACATGTAATAGAATACAAAAAGAAATCTTTAGATAGCAATGTTTGGGAGTTAATTATGTAAATATGTTACTTTGTGTATTTAGTTAATCATATTATATTTTGTTGTTGTTTTTGGATGTTATTTTTTCACACAGTATCTGTGTTTAGCACAGTTGTATTTTTCTATTTTTTGTCTAATAAAGAAATTGAATTTTTAAAAATGAATGGATGGATGGCATTTGGCCTTAAGCACACAATGAATAATAGGAGACAATGTTGTTGTTATGTGCGAAGTCGTGTCCGACCCATCGCGACCCCATGGACAATGATCATCCAGGCCTAACTGTCCTCTACCATTCCCCGGAGTCCATTTAAGTTTGCACCTACTGCTTCAGTGACTTCATCCAGCCACCTCATTCTCTGTCGTCCCCTTCTTCTTTTACCCTCGATCGCTCCCAGCATTAGGCTCTTCTCCAGGGAGTCCTTCCTTCTCATGAGGTGGCCAAAGTATTTGAGTTTTGAGTTGAAAATAGCAAACTGCTAAATTTGAGTTGAAAATAGCAAACTGCTAAAAATATACTTGAACTTGGATGACGGGCTGAAGAACCTCAAGAATGTATCAGTATAGGATTGGACTTTCTGAAAGCCTCACACTTTTATACTAAGGAACAAAATAGTCAACAAATGAGAGGGGTTGCTCTTCTAATATATCTATGCAACTGCTGTAATAGGGATATATACCAATCAAGTAAAAATTTAATTCCCCCACTTGATTTTCTAATAGTTGATAGATTATTCATTTATACTCCTCAAACTAATAAACAATTTTAAATTGTTCCCACTAGAGTAATTGGGTAGATGGTAATCTAATGTAAATCTTTTAATAACAGTTCTATTATGTTTCAGACAGAAATAGTTGCCTTTCATACATGAAGTAATATAAATCTGCTACTCCCACTTCATATGTTCACTGGTCATTAATCAGATTCTTTTTCCCTACAAGCAATTTCTATGACTTTCATTTATATTTTAGTTTAATTATAATTACTTCAGAAGAGATATATTGGGGGTGTAAACGTGTTTAATACATTAATGGGAAGAATAATTATTTAATACATTCATTGAAACTTATGCAGGAAAGATTGCAATGTCACATCATCACAGGAATGCCTATTATTGAACAACAAAAGCTTGTCTCCTGAGGCCAATCCATTGACCAGGGAAGAATGAACTCTCTCCTTGAGGTCATGGATCTTTCCTGTTCTGCTATACTTAGGAGTTCAGGACAGATTACATTGTTTTCCCTTATTCCATCGTTTTCCAAGGGTTTCCTCCTGCCTAGTCTATTGTGTAATCTTGATTTGATATTGTGTAATCTTGATTTGTAATCTTGATTTGGACACTTACCTCTCCTGTAGTTTTCAGCCTTTCATTCTACACACTGACACTAGTTTCTGTGACTCTTAGTTTGTAGAAATGGGTATACTATTCACATTTGGAAACGTATTTCATAAGTATTCACATATTGCTGCTCATATTTTTATAACCATAAATAGCGGCCGCGACTGAGCGCGGCCGCCGTTGACGCGGCGGTGGCGCCCGGAAGCGGCGTGGACCCTGGCCGCGTCGGCGGGCTGCGCCGCGGCGCGCCGGGGAGAGGGGCGGGGCCACGGGCCTTAAAAGGCCTGCGAGCACGTGGCCCGCCCTCTTTCTTCTCCGACCTCGGCCCGAACAGCTTGCTGTTCGGGCTCGCTGGGCAGGGCCGGGCCGGATTGAGACGGCGCTTCGGGCGCTTGCCAGGCCCTGCTTCCAGGACTCTTCCCACCGCGGCCGCCTCAACCCGGGAAGGGCAGCAGCCGGCGAAGCCGCGCCGGCGGGGAGATCCGGGTCGGCGAAGGGGGGCGAGGCAGCATGCCCCGTCGTCGGCAGTCGGCCGCCGCGGGGCGCGGCCAGAAGGAGCCGGCCGGCGGCGTTGCAGACGGGGGCGGGGGGTGCGATGGGGCCCCCGCCACGAGTCCCGGGCTCGCCGGCCGGCCCGGCCTTTCGGATAGCGAGGGCCGGGAGGCGGCGGGCGGGCCCGCCGGGCCTTCAACGTCTGCGGGGCTGCGTCGGAGCCGCCGCGGCCCGGCCCGGTCTCCCTCTTCCCCCGTTCGGGGTGGGGGGCCCGGGGGGGGCGCCGGCTCGGCCCCGGCTTCACCCGGCCATAGCGGGGAGGGGTCCGGGGCTTCAGGGACGGCGCCCAGTGGGGGCCGCGGGGGGGACGCCCGAGCGGGCCAGAAGGCAAGTGAGCGGCGCGGGTCGCCCGACCGCTCTCCCCACGGTTCTCGGCGCGGGCCGTCGCCGGGGGCCTCCGGGGGCGGGGCCCGAAAACGGGCCTGCGCCCTGCGAGCCAGCCGGGCATGGGCTTCGGCCATCCCGGCGTCCCGGGCCCGGGGCGTCACGGGGGGCCGGAGGGGCAGTGGGTCCCCTGGGAGGGGCACCCCACCGGGGCAGTCCGGCAAGCCCGCGGGTAGCAGGGTTGGGCGGAGCCGTTCAAGGGAGCGGCGCCCTGCAGCCGGGGGTTCACTCCGGTCGGTGAGCCGGCCAGCCGGGGCGAATCGCAGCCCTGGCACGTCGGGGTCCGCCTCCAGCGCGGGGACCCGCCATCGCCTGGGGGGCCCCAGGGATCGGGCCAGGGAAGCTTACCGGTCCCCATCCCCGTTGCGGCGTCCTAGCCGGCCTTTCCGGCGGGCGGCGCGCAGGTCCAGCGGTTCCTCGCCACGCCCTTCCCGGGGGTTTTCCGGGGGGCGTGGGGGGGATCGGGGCCATGGGCGACGGCATTCCAGCCACCGGGGGGTGGTGACAGGTCGTCCCGCTCCAGCTCAGCCGGTCCTGCCCGTCCACGTCGGTCGTCCGACCACCGCTCCTCCGAATATCGGGCGGGGTTCGCGGAAGCCAGGGCGCTCTATGGGGCCGGGCGTGGACGCCGGCATAGCCGCGGCACGGCCGACGCCTCATTTTCCGGCAGCATGCTGGGGAGCACCGATTCTCGGACCCCCTCGCCGCGGGGAGGGGCAAGCGGGAAGAGGCGGCGCACGACGCGGAGGAGGGCGCACAAGCGGAGGCGCACGTCGCGGCACAGCCCGCCTACGGGTGAGTCCTCCTCGTGGGAGGAAGGCGATAGCACCATCCATGACGGATGGTATTGGATAGAAGGCGCTTACGTCCCGGGCATTCCAGCTTGGCTGAAGAGTAGGCGGCGCGACATGGTCCGTATGTTGGACGAGGCCGGGATCAGCATGCGGCGGCGTGAACCGCCTGGCCGGTTCCGCGACGGCGAGGCACCCCCGGGGGTTCATCTCCCTGTAAAATTGCGGGAGCGAACCCTCGACGGATACTTCGTCGATTTTTTTGAATTGGCCAAGTGGCGCCGCAGGGGTGCCGACACCGGGAAGAAGGGCGACAAGGACAAGGCGCAGTCGCAGCCTTGTGAGCGGACCATGTTAAATTGGTTCAAGGGTTTCGCCGAGTTTCAGGCCTTGATTTGCGGGGCGTACCCCGAGAGGGGTTGGCACCTTGCCCGTTATCTGTATACGGTGCTAGAAGCATGGGAGGTGGGCGGCGAGGACGCTGCTATGGACTATGACCGGGAGTTCCGGGAACTCGCCTCTCATAACGCTTCCACGCGTTGGGATCTCCGGCTGCATGATGCATGGTTCATGCAGGTAGGGCCCAGCGCCCGGCAGAAACGCGACCGTGGGAAAGTCAGTTCCTCCGGCCCCACACGGAAGTTGGCCGGCCTGGTGTGTTGGGACTACAACAGGGGCGGATGCAAGCGGCGTAGGTGCCGGTTCGAGCATCGCTGCGAGACTTGTGGGGGCGGGCACGCCATGTCGGCGTGTGCCCAGCCGTCCTCCTCGCAGCCCTTTCGAGGGACCCGAACCTCCGGCAAGAAGGACGGGGGATCGGGTCCCGCGGCTCCTTCCGTTGCCCCAAAGTCCGGCTGAGGCTGCGGCGCAGCTTAGGGTACTGGCTCCGACTCCGGTCAAGCTGCCCGTGCTGTCGTCTTGGCTGAGAGAGTACCCCGACAGGCACGCAGCGGCTTACTTGTGGGCCGGATTTTCCAAGGGATTTCGTATCCCGTTCACTGGCGAGCGAGTAGCGTTCACGAGCGGGAACCTCCGGTCTGCACGTGATCTGCCGGACGTGGTGGCGGCCAAATTGTGGAAGGAACGGGCCGCGGGCCGGATCGCCGGTCCCTTCAGCGGGCCTCCACTTCCCAACTTGAGGGTTTCCCCGCTGGGCGTCGTGCCTAAGAAGGCGCCTGGGGAATTCCGCCTCATCCAGCACCTGTCGTACCCGAAGGGCGGATCAGTTAATGATCTCATTCCGCCGGAGCTGTGCGCAGTGCGATACACCCCATTTGATGAGGCGGTTGATATGGTTCGCCGGTGTGGTGCTGGGGCGTTGCTCGCGAAATGCGACGTCCAATCGGCCTTCCGGCTCCTGCCTGTTCATCCCGAGGATTTCTGTCTGCTGGGCTTCCGGTTCCTCGATGGATGGTACGTAGACAAGGCCATGCCAATGGGCTGCTCCATTGCATGCGCGGCCTTCGAAGCGTTCAGCTCCTTCCTTGAGTGGGCCGCCAGGGTCCGGGGGGGGATCCCCAAGCTGGCTCACTATTTAGACGACTTTTTGATGGCGGGCCCGGCGGGCACGGATTCCTGTTCGTCTAGTCTGCGGTCGTTCCAAAGGGTGATGTCTGATTTGGGCGTGCCGTTGGCTGCCGAGAAGACCGAGGGTCCGGCGACCAGACTTACGTTCCTGGGGGTCGAGCTCGACACCGTGGCAGGCACGTCCCGGTTGCCGGCGGATAAGGTAGCCACCCTTAGGGACCTTATCCGGGATATCCGTGGGCGTCGGAAATGCGCCCTGCGCGACATCCAGGTGCTACTGGGGCACCTGAACTTCGCCTGCCGGGTGGTCGCCCCGGGGAGGGCATTCTGCTTCCGGTTGTCTTTTGCTACACGGGGGTTGTCGCGGCCCTTCCACCATCTTCGTATCACCGCGGATATGAAGGCGGACTTGCAGGTGTGGGAGCAGTTCCTGGAGGGTTTCAATGGTGTGGCCATTTGGCAGGCGCCATACACCCCAGGGGCAAGGCTGCAGGTTCATTCCGATGCCGCCGGGGGCTGTGGGTTCGGGGTGTACTTCAATGGCGAGTGGTGCGCCGCGCGGTGGCCAGACGCCTGGGCGGCGGAGGTCCACCGTGACATGACATTCCTCGAATTTTTCCCCTTAGTGGTGGCGGTCCGGATTTGGGGGACGCGTTTTGCCAATTGCCGCGTGGAGTTCATGTGCGACAATCAGGCAGTGGTGCAGATTGTCAACAAGCAGACGTCCAGATCCGCTAGGGTTATGCGGCTGGTGCGGGTTTTCGTTTTCGCCTGCTTGTCGCACAACGTCTCTTTCCGGGCCAGACACGTCCCAGGGGTGACCAATGAGTTGGCCGATGCTCTCTCTCGGTTTCAGGTCGAGAGGTTCCGTCGTCTCGCCCCCGGAGTGGCAGCGGACTCAATGCGGTGCCCGGAGGACCTGTGGCAGCTTGGCGTCGGCTGATCATGGACGGGGTCCTGTCCTCGCTGGCCGACTCTACTCGGAGGGCGTATCGGCGGGCAGCTCGCCACTTCGTGGAATTTACTCGTTCGGAGGGGCGTTCTTCCGACTGGCCCATGTCTGAGGGCACGTTGCTTCGTTTCCTGGCCCATCTCCGGGAGCGGGGCCTTTCCTGCCGGACTTTGAGGGTCACGCTGGCCGGACTTTCCTTCTGCTCTAAGGCCATGGGCAGTTGGGATCCAGGGAGGTCGTTTTTGGCCCGCCAAGCGGTTAAGGGGTGGGGGCGGCAGACCGTGCCTCGGCCTGATCCACGACGCCCCATCACCAGGGCCATCCTACGGCAGCTGTTGGGACACTTGCCAGCTGTGGCTCGTTCGGACTTCGAGCGGGTCCTGTTTCGGGCAGCATTCACGGCGGCATTCCATGGAGCCTTGCGGGGCGGTGAACTGGTGGCCCAGTCCCGTTCCGCCCTGTGTTCCTCCGGCCTGCTTTTTTCGGATGTGGAGCTGGTGGAAGCGGGGGTTCAGTGCCTCGTCCGCCGGTCCAAGTGTGATCAAGGGGGTAGGGGGACGCACATATACCTCCCGGCCTGCAGGGGAGAGGTGGACTGCCCGCGACGGGCTATGGCCAAGTACCTGGAGATCCGGCCTCCCTTGCCGGGGCCCCTGTTCTTACACCAGAATGGGAAATGTCTGTCCCGGTATCAGTTCGTTGCGGTTCTCCGGGCCTGTTTGCAAGGGGCTGGCCTCCAACCTTCTATGTACGGGGCCCACTCGTTTCGCATCGGCGCAGCTACCGAGGCATATTTGGCTGGCGAGACCACAAGCGCCATCCGGCAGAGGGGGCGGTGGCGTTCCCAGGCATACAAGTTGTATATCCGCCCTAAACATGCCGTTTGATTTGTGGTTTTTCCCCAGGTGTCCCTTCTGGCGCAGCAGTAGTCTCGGTCGTGGGGCATAGTATCCCGTACTGGGCCGGCAGACACGCGGTGGCGACCAGATGGGGCGCGCATCTCGGACTCGAAGACGTTTGCAGAATCACTTGGTCGGGTCGCAGAGGGCTGCGTTGGTCTTCCCTGCTGCGGGTCGTGGCCGATGACGTTCATCGTTGGGGCGTCCCCGATGTCCTCGTGATCCATCTGGGAGAGAACGATCTGCCCGCCATGACTGGGCGTCAGCTGAGCACGGCCATAACAGAGGACCTGGTGATCCTGCGGCAGCGTATGCCTCGTACTACGCTAGTATGGTCCGAGATGCTGGATCGGCTCGTTTGGAGGGCCGCAAGGCGGTCTGATCGCGTGAACTGGGCCAAACAGAAGGCGAACAAGGCTGCCGTGAAGACTGTTCTGTCCCTGGGGGGTGCGTGCGTTTCCCACCCCAAGATTAATTTTCGCTCCCCGCTGTTGTTCAGGTCGGACGGCGTCCACCTTTCTGAACGGGGGTGTGACCTATGGTTGTCTGACGTGCGGGATGTTTTGCGCGTGTTTTTTTCCGAGGGTTGGCGGGAACAGGGAACTGGCGTTTCCTGTCCAGTGGCGGGTCATGCAGGTAAGGAGCCCGTTGGCAGGGAGCCCGTCTGCGTACGGGACTCCCTGGAGTAGGGGGTCTCATTAAGGAGACTGGCCGTAACCGGGCGCGGCCTACCCGGCTGGGAGGCCAGGGGCCCGGGGCCAAGCGAAGGGACAGGGCCCCATGGAGGCGGACGCCCGTGGGGTCCTCATGGGTCGCTTCCCAGGGATCCCGCGGCGGAAGGCATCCCATCCTCCCGGCTGGGAGTGAGGCGAGGAGCTGGAACGCCGCGGGTATGGGTGGTCAGCCGGCCGGCTGACAAGGCAGGGGCTCCTATTACCTAGCATGCGGGCCAACCCTCCGGCGGGAGGGGTTTTGGGTTAATAAACGGCTGCGGCCAATTTGTTGCCAAACCTGGGTCCGCGTCGTTACTGGGATAGTCGCCACCTGCTAGTCAACACAATCCAGTGCAATTAGACCCAGAAAAATCTGAAACATGTTAACAGAAAAGGAGTGAAATAATATGTATGTAATTCCATTCCACGATATCCATTCTATGGATCAAAATTGTGTAGAAATTATTTCGAAGCATCCTCAGTTCTAGCCTAATTCTCTTCTATGTGCCTGTTTTCCAATTTCATCCTTCTATTGATTCTGTTCTGTACCTTCAAAGGGTTCCCCCACACCAGAATTCTCTTTCACCTTGATACAGATACAGAAGCCTTTATTGGCATAATGAGCAATACAAGTAGGGAGATACAAAGTAATAAAATTTAAAAATCAGGCAGAGTTACTCAGTTTCATTAAAAACAAGGAATTAATTCTAAAACCTTGCCTAAAAATGCTGCAATATGGGCGATTTGAGCAGGGTCCCTGCTATCAAGTAATTTATTAACTATTACAGTTTCATCACAATGGAATTGAAAGGAGAACAGAATGTCAGATATCACATAGCAGTAAAAAGAAAACGTGAGGCAAAACAAAATAATATGAGGAAGAAGATCGAGGACCATACAACCATGAAAACATAGTCTCTCCACTAAATGAATATGGTTAAACCTCCCTAAGAGAACGTTAGAAGGGAAAGTTCAGCCGAGCAAGCATGAAAGCTTTCCTGTCGGGGTCAGCTTCAATAATGGTAAAGGGGGAGGGGGATAACTTTATATAACGGGATAATATTCCATACATGGGGAGAGCAAGATGGAGATGTAAATGACAGTAAGGATTGATATTCAATGTGCTCCAGTCTCCTTACTATGTACTTATAGAGTGTATGTCTCAGCCCAATGAGAGGGGTTTGTTAGAAAGTCTGCAAGACCAATTGGGGACCACTTAACAGGGCAGCCAAAAGATTATTTGACTGAGCCCTAAAATGAAAACTGATCCAGTACCTAAAGTTAAGCTTTCCCCTTGATGTTGGCATTGTTTCATTTCTAACCATGTTTCCAAAGCTCCTTAAAACTTAAATGACCTATCACCAGGGTCAGTTTATCCATACAGCACATGTAGCACATGCTATGGGCCCTGCATTTCTTGGGGCCCATATAGTATCTTCCCCCCCCCCCCAGTTTATCCATACAGCAAATGTAGCACATGCTATGAGCCCTGCATTTCTTGGGGCCCATACAGTATCTTCCCCCCCAGTTTATCCATACAGCACATGTAGCACATGCTATGAGCCCTGCATTTCTTGGGGCCCATACAGTATCTTCCCCCCCAGTTTATCCATACAGCAAATGTAGCACATGCTATGAGCCCTGCATTTCTTGGGGCCCATACAGTATCTTCCCCCCCAGTTTATCCATACAGCAAATGTAGCACATGCTATGAGCCCTGCATTTCTTGGGGCCCATACAGTATCTTCCCCCCCAGTTTATCCATACAGCACATGTAGCACATGCTATGAGCCCTGCATTTCTTGGGGCCCATACAGTATCTTCCCACCATAGATCAGCCATAGTGTCTTTCCTCTCCCCTTTCCCCTCTTTAAGGACACTTGGAATGACTTCCCTTTCCACTGGGGAGGGGGAGGGCCTCCACCAGCAGTCTGCTTATCACTGATCTACCTCCTAGCTGGGGAATGACAGTACTTTAGGTGGTAGTCAACGCTTTTTCTCAGCAGGCCCTGCCCTTCTCTACCTCTATCTTCATTCAGCATGTGCATAAGTTGCACCATTTGCCCTGTAAACCCATGTCCAATCGTGCATCTCAATTTGTTGCCAAGTTATGTCAGGAGTTGCTCAAGCTGCTAGGGGCTGAGCAAGCCCTCAGTTCCAGTTACCACCTTGAAACAAACGGCCAGACAGAATGGGTGAACCAGGTGCTTGAGCAATACTTCTGGTGCTTTGTTAACTATCAACAGGATGTCAGGATCGACCTAATTCTGTTTGCTGGATTTGCTTACAATAATTCAGCTCATACCAGCACTGGGATGCCCCCCTTTGAAGTCCATGACACCAATGTCCTGGCAGCGCCTGATTGGACTCCGGATCCCGATGGCCTCCCTGAACTGAAAGCATGGACTGCTCATATCCAACGTGCCTGACCCCCTATAATGTCTGCTTTGGAGACAACAAAGGCTGATTATAAACTCCAAGCCAACAAGAAATGGCTCCTGGAACCCCCCTGGCATATGGGGGACAAAGACTATGTATCCACTAAACTAACACCTTCATTGCCAACAACAGCCTCACATGCTGGTTCTCAAATTAATAGGCTCATTTATGGTTTCTCATGTAATAAGTGTTGTCACTGTTGAATTTTCACTCCCCAAAACTTCTCAAAATATTCATCCTGCTTTCCATTCCAGCATGGTCTATCGCACTCCAAACCCTGATGAATGGCATGTGGCTCCCGATGCTCCCATTCTTATCTATGTAGATGAATGTACTCAATAAGATCTTGGACTCCAAAATGCATCAGGGAAAGGTCCAGTACTTGGCTTACTGGAAGGAATCTCAAGTGGGGGGGATGAGAGTGAGTAGATGATTCCCATGTTTGGGCTCCCAAGTTGGTTCAAGATTTTCACCCTGCATGTTATTGGAGTGTATGGGGCAGAAAAGATGACGTCTGGGTTTGTTGCAAGCTCTGGCACAAGTGTCTATGTTCAAATTATATGTTTAATTGTTGTGGATGAGGAGTTGTATGATATTGGGGGTTTCCTGTGCACAAGAAAAAGCCCCTCCCCATATTTGGGAAAGAGAATTGTTATTTTCCAGTAGTGGTTGTAAGTCACTGATGATGTAATGAACAAGCACACCTGAAGAGCCACAGAGGAGATGGCATGGAGACAGCCAGCAGTGGAGGGGGAGGCTACATACTGACTGATGAAGTGGCTGCATTGGTAGAGGCCAAGATGGTGACATCATCCAAGCCCTGGGTAGCCTCACTGGGAAAGCCCTGAAGCTTCTAGCTATGGGGCAGCCAGCTGAGGAGGCAGAGGGCCACATAATGTGGCTGCTCTCCTGCCGCAAGACAAAAGGAGTGGAGGTGGAGGTGGGAGGGAGGCTTTGTGTGTATGTATCTGATAGAGAGGGAGTGGGGAGGACTGAGGAGGAGGTGCAGAAAACAAAAGGTAGGGAGGGGAAGAGGAGGGTGAGGTGGAAGGGAGGCTTTGTGTGCATGTGTGTGTTTGGGTGTCTGATAAAGAGGAAGAGGGAGGGACCAAGTAGGAGATTGGGGAGGCAAGGGGGAAGGGGGGAGATGTGAGGGGGAAGTGGGGGGAGAGAAGGAGTCTGTGTGTGTGCATTTGAGTGTATCTGTGACTGTGCAAGAGAAGGAGGGGTCCAGGACCAAGGAGCCCCGGAGCAGGTATGTGTTCCACATATCCTGTGAAAGTCAGACTGTCACTAATTTATTAATCTTTTTTCTTGACCTCATTGGGTAGGTACTTTAGTTCCAAGAAGGTTTGTTGTAGATCATTCAGGTGAGAATCTCTTTCTTTGGGACTGGAGCAGATGCAGTTGTAATGTAGAGCTTGGCTGAATACAATGGGTAATTTGGTGTGTTTAGGATGGTAGCTAGAGGCATGCAGATATGTTTGTCAGTCAATAGCTTTACAGTATAAAGTGGTCTCTAGGCATCCCTTGTTTATTTTTACAGTAGTATCCAGAAAATGTATTTCTTACATAAGTCTGACAAGTCACTTTCTCAGTCCAAATTGAAAGATGGCAACCCTAACTACATGACATTTTTCATTTTAACATGCTATTTAGACACCCCCTTCTAATTTGATGCCCTAAATCGATGTTTACTTAGTTTGGGCATAAATTCATCTCTGAGTCTGTGGCACTCTTTTTTTGCCCATTGCACATAGTACATGAAGGTCTGAGGTTTTTTTAAATTTTCATTTTATTTTTAAACTTGCTGTTTTCAGTTATAAACAAATATTAGTTAATGATGTTAATCTACGAATGACTATAAACAGTAAAACTCTCAAATACCTTTAACTCATTAGTTTTATTTATGTTCAATATGCCAAAATTCTGAGCTGAAAGTTCATAAATGCCCACTGGATATGTTAATAATGTGAACTGATACTGATAAGGAAATGAAACTGTGAAAATATTTTTTCCCCTTAGCACTTTTGTTTAGGAAAATACATGACCTAATTAAGATAAAAGGGATAACAATTTCTGAAATTGTTATTCTGGAAAATAAAGAGCACTACTTTAATGGGACTTAATTTGATCATTAAATATTTTAGATGGCTTTCTATACAGAGTTGCATTTTTTTAATTTGAGGCAAACTTCAAATATATGCACTGTGACATTTTCCACTGCTTTATAATTAGGAAGAAATTAGTGTTAATGAAACATTTAATATTATTTATTGTGGGGAACAAAAATGTAAAAACTTTCCTATAGGGCTTTAATTACCATTAGCTTTCAGCATTCAGAACAGAATTTGTCCCCCTCCCCCAGCTCTGGAAAGGGAGATAGACCTTCTCATAGGCCAAGAATGGGCATCTCATTGGCCTATCACATCACAATCAGGAGACCTTTATTGGCATATAAAGGAAGATGACAGAAGAAGAAAAAACACATTATGAAGTATTAATCATTCTACAGTTATGGGACCTCATAGTCAGCTGTACTCTAGTTCATTGGCACATGTGAGGAAAACAGGTTGAGAACTAGCAAGAAACCATATAGAGGAGAATTGTTTCTATCATCCTTTTGAGAACCCAGAGACATCTGGTTTCACGCTATCAGAGTCTGGGAAGAGACAAGGTAATTCTATGAACTGATCATACCCAGATGTTCTCATAATGATAATATACAATTGAAACTGCATTAAGGAATACTAAACATCTCCTCGAACTGCATTCGGAAGGGGGGTTTTAGTTCAGGATTGGAAGGGACAGCAATTCTATTACTCTGGCAGCAAAACTGAGGATACTTCCCCAGGAGTAAGCCTTATTGAATTACCTGTGGTTTATTTCAGAGTAGACCTGTAGGATTGTAGGATTGAATTACCTGTGGTTTATTTCAGAGTAGACCTGTAGGATTTCTCATCCAGAATTTCAAAAATAATAAATAAGAGTGCTGCAGAAGTTATTCATGCAGCTGTAAAGTTCTTTTTAAAGCTATGCTAATAGATACCAATCCTTTACACATAATGATTCCAGAGTCAAATACTTAAGACCAGCTGTCCCATAATCTTTATAACATATGTCATTGAATTTCAAATGTATAAAGCTTTTACATAAATGCCTTGAAGCAATATCAACTTTTGATGTCTTTTGTCATATTTGCATTTGTGGATTTCAGTAGATTACTCTACAATTTGTCAAGTGTATGGATGGGTAATGTATTTCGATCATAATAAGCGCATTTGAGTTTTTTGCATAACAAATGTTGTTACCAGGCACCCATCTTTTAAAGTTTTAGTGAGCAAAAAATATGCATAGTTAAGAAGCAGGACATTTGTATTCTCTAGGTGGAAAATAACTTACAAAAATGGCAAGTTGACTAAGCAGCAATGTGTCCACATATCTAAATTGAATGCAGTATGCTTATTTTCAGAGAATTGTTCTCATTTTCTAAATCCTTTTAGAGCTGCCTTCTTACTAGTTTTTAATGCAGTTTTCCCATTTAGTCTTAAATTATTTACATGTAATTGACTACACATGAATATTATTAACATTAAGCATTTTACACCATTCTTATACTATCTGTGTTTTATATGTAATCTGTATTTACGCTCAATGCTTTAATTTTAACTGGAATACTTCAGTGCCAGGAAAAGATCATCCTGTGCTACCCTAAAACTTCATTAGTACGTTTCACAAAAAGAGATAAAGCAAAACCCAATGTGGATTGAACCAAGACACTTTTGAAATTACCCCTATGCAACCCCTTTTTAAAAACCTATCTGCATATAACATCCCTCCGTTACATCTTAGCCCATTGAACAACTGCCTGGGCTGGGAGCAGTAGCAGGAGAGAGAAGTACATTCTTTCAATGTAGAAAAGTGTTTCTGCCCCATTGCCCAGAAGCAATATTTATTTGCTAGAGGCAGAGGAAATGGCTGGTAACAAGTCTTAATTTCAGCATCATACTAAGAACACAGGGACTTGCTAAGTGGATGTTTGTTGTTTTCATTCTGTGAACTCACTTCTGTGAAGCCTTGGAGGCCGCTCCTGCCCTCCGGAGGGTGGAGGCAGTCTCAGAAGACCGGCGGGGGCAGGGGCAGCCCAGTGGGACACAGTACTGTGTCTCACTGGGCTGGCCCCAACCCGGCAATGCTTCTGAGGCTGCTCCTGTCCCATGGAGGGCAGGGGCAGCCTCGGGAGACCAGCGGGGGCAGGGCCAGTACAGTGGGTCTTGCTGGGCTGGCCCTGCCCCTGCAATGCCTCAGAGGCCACTCCCACCCTCCAGAGGGTGGGAAAGCCTTGGGAGACTGGCGGGGTCGGGGCCAGCCCAGAAAGACACAGCGCTGTGCATCACTGGGTTGGCCCCGCCCCAGGCATAATACATGCCAGCAGGTAAGGAGAGTATGTGGGGGAAGGGGTATGGGGATGGGGCAGGGATCAAGGATCCTTGCCCCTTATGTGCACGTTTCACATAAGGGGCGAGAATCCTTGTCAGATGATTTATTCTCATTTTTAAGGGGTTTGACAACCCTGCTGGATAATTGTGTAGGGCAACTTTTGAAGTAAATCAGTGAAGAAAAGGGTTGGCAGAAAAGCGCTGTTGTTGTTGTCAGCTAGTCCAACTCTTGCAATCCCATGGCACAGCTGTTGCCATGATCCCCAATCCTGCACCTCCTCCCACAGCTGTGCAATGTTCTAGCTGGTGTCTACCCCGATCACGTCCAACCACTGGACCCTTTGTCAGCCTGGTTTTCTTTTTCCACTGACCAACCTTAGCATAATGGCTTTCTCCATGGAGTTGGATAACATTTAATGGCCAAAGTAAGTGAGTCTGAGTTTCATGATTCTGCCTAACAGTGATAGATCAGTCTTTATGCACTGTAGTATTTCCTTGTTTGTGACTTTTGCCATCCATGGAACCCGCAGAAGCCTTCTCCAATACCAGAGTTCAAATGAAGTAATTCTTCCATTGTCTGATTTTTTCATTGTCCAACTTTCACAGCCATGTGGCTAGAGGAAATGATAGATCTAGCTAATCTACATTTGAAAGTTAGGCTTATGTCTTTGCTTTTCCATCTTCCAAACTGCTGCTGCTGCTGCTGCTGCTGCTGCTGCTTCTTCTTCTTCTTCTTCTTCTTCTTCTTCTTCTTCTTCTTCTTCTTCTTCTTCTTCTTCTACTACTACTACTACTACTTATTATTATTATTATTATTATTATTATTATTATTATTATTATTATTATTAGATTTCTGCCACTCTCGGCCAGCTAGCTCGTGGCAGTGTACAGCATTAAAAATTGCAATAAAACCATATGGTAAAAAACAATCTAATAACACTCTCAATATCCAAATAACCTTAGTCAATGGGGCCACACCCCAATAGGTCTGATGCCTCTAGGACTGCACAGAGAAAAGGCACAGTAGCTCTTCCCTGCCTTGGCATTAACTGAATGCCTGATGGGAGAGCTCCATTTTGCAGGCCCTGATCAAGACCAGGCACACTTTCTGGGGGCCAGGAATCACCAGCCTACTTGAACCCACAGAGTTGCCCCTGCTCATCTTTTGAGATGCAACTATATATTAGGACAGCTAGCAGCACTGATTCTGCAAGGCAGTGAGCTCTTGTAAACTGATTGTGTGTGCTCACCTGGGCCTCTTCTGCATGATGGAAAAGCTGATGTTTTTCTGATCTCTGCACAGAAGAATTAATTTACTCCGCAAAACTGATCTTGCTCTGCATGGTGAACTGCCTCTTCAGTGCTTTAAGCTTCTTTTAAGCGTGGTTTCTGAAAGAGGCTTTTCACCGATTCATTTCTCTCCTGCCTGCCTGAGACGTACTATTAGTCATGCAGGGAAGCTCCTTTGGTTATGCAGATTAGTGACTGCATTAGAGAACAAAGCAGAGTTGGCAAAACTACAGGGGGCAGGGCTATGAATTGTTTTATGAAGTGAGTATTGCAGCGTAGTTTTTCAACAGACTATATTCAATGCAGAACAACGATTATATAGATATAATAAAGTGGTCTAAACTAGTTGTTTTTTAAACTGTTTTATTTAGCTCTGTGCAAAATAGCTCCCGGGCTTCACTAGCAACATGTTTGGAAAGGGAACTGAAAACCAGTTGTCAAATTTGAGGGGAAAAAACAGGAAATATATTTTGTCAATAATCAGGAATCATCACAAGCAAATCATCACAAGGAGGGTATGCAATAACTATAGGAATCAAATCATAGCCTTATAAACAGCTTACTAACAACTTCATTTTTCCATCAAATGCAGACAGATTTTGATGTGGGGAGTTGTTAAAAATAAAAAGCAAGTATGTCATATAGTTGTCTTGAAAGGCTTAAAACAAAAACAATTCTCCCTCTTCCTTCGTTTGATTGAGAGATGGAATGATTCCATAGGGAATCAATTTTCACTCTTATAGGAACAGGTACCTAATTTTTCTCATTCTCCTTTTATTGGTTTCCCCCTCATATATAACAGTTCAAAAACCAAATGCAAACACTTCATTGCTACATTAATTTCAAAACATTAAACCAAACAGGCAAAACTCTTTATGCTGGATGTTTATCCCTCTGTGTTCATTTAATGGAGCTCTTAGCTGCATCAGTGCTTTATTGCTTAGACTCATTCTTTTTTAAGTACTTAGAATGTATTATTGCTTTAATGCTTCATGGGACATTGCATAACACACACTTTATTAATGTTAAGCCAGTGTTCCTGCATTATTAAACATGAGGCAGAATGAAAATCTGTATAAACATGACTTCTGAGCATGTTCTTCTGGTGCCTGAGTGTTTGTATATTAAATTGCAATAAAAAAAAACAGAACAGTATGAAATCTCGGTGGCATTAGCATTAGAGTATCTTCCACAAATACACACATGCAGAAGGAGAAACACGGAGCATGCACAAGTTTTTTCAGCAGCTCAGACACAAGTTTGACTTAGAGTGCGGGTTGCTTGTTTTCTGTCTCATGTGGCATGTCCAAATGAGTGCTGTTAAGTCACTGATTGACTCAGAGCTGTAAGCAGTCTCATAAAAGTAACATACAGCTCATAAAGCGTTCAATAGTGCTATGCTAAAAAGATGAAGCTTTAGTTTTGTGTCATTGAAAAAATCAGCAGGGTAAGGATGCTAGAATGTGAGAGTACTGCTGCTGGATCACAGCAGTGGTCCATCTAGTTCAGCAACCTGTTTCCACAGTGGTCAGACTGGAAAGCCTGCAATCATGGTGTGTTCCCTTGCCTCCTGGTTGTTCGCTAGCATCTAACAAAAGGAGCCCTTTTTGTTTCTGAATCCAGAGGTCTCCTTGGCTATTTATGGAGACTATATCTATTACAGTCCAACAAGAGTTCCACAATGGCTTTAAGAGTATAGCTTCAATTAGGATCACCTTCATTTAGGATATCCTCCAAAAATTTGTCCAGCCCCTTTGTAATCCACCTAAGCCAGTAGCCATAAAAGAAAAGCATTTATAAGTTAGTAGATTAAATTTATGAATAGTAACTTCTGACTGTATTTGTTGAGGAATACATAATAAATTTAATTAAATCTTCTACTGAGAATTGCTAAATCAAATATCCTTTCCCTTTATAAATCACAGATCATAACCAATAGTCATCACACTACAATTGTACTTTTTCCTAGTATTTTCTAGCCAAAGATTCCACTTTATTGTAAAGTCCAGCATTGGTTTATCTTTCATGTATCTGATCAATTCCGCCATCCAGCCAAGATCTAACACTTTCATCTGTCAGTCAAATATGGTGGGTATCTCCTTAAGTGTCCATTTTCTGTCCCACACAATCCTCATAGCTTTTGCAATCTAAATATTTCTCCATATTTTAAATCTTTTTTTCTTGTCCCAGAATCCTAAAATATAGGCTTCTGGGCATAATGTTACCAAGTTCTTAAGGATTTTTTTTTAGATTTCTTTATGAATATTCTGCTAGAATTGTCATGTTCATTTGCAGATCCACAGTGTGTTAAACATTGTTCCCCTTTCTTCCCATCATATCCAACATCTATTCAATCTGACTTTAATTTTTTGATAATTTATCGGGAGTAGTATACCATCAATAATATAATAGCTTTTGGTAAATTTCAAATCTTTACTCCATATTGTTTTGCCCAGTTTCCAACAAAATACTATGTTCAATATTCCTTACCCAAGTGATCACAAAGTCTTTGACAACTTCATCCTCAGGGTCCAATAATAAACATAATTCATATAATTTGTTAAATGATTATCATATTTACATTAATAAATCTCTAATTGTGATTTCTTGCCAGTTCAAATCCCCATACATTCCTATCCCTTTGGAATCTGTCCTTAGTCTGTATACCAATACAAACAATTAGATGATTGTTTTAGTTTCTTATAAGATTTTATTCTAAAGTGTACTATCCCTTCCTGTGTAAATATATTACATCCCTATAAATGCTACTTGCTCTTTGACTAAAGTTTCATGTGGTGATAACCATAAAGAAATTTTAGGTTATAATTTCATTTTATACTTATTTCATACATTAAACAAAGCAAATCTAAAAATGTGATGTAAGAATTGTTTATTTGCTTTCTCCTTCTTATACCATTGGCATGTGTGCCAGCCAAACTTCAAACTTGAATCTTCTGTTACTATTTTCTGATCTCTTAAAGTTATCCACTCCTGTATCCAAATTAGACTGCATACATCAAAATACCACATCACATTGGATATAGGTTGTCCCCCCCCCCCATTTTTAACATCACATACAATTTTCATTTTTTATTTTGGACTGTCTCCCTCTCCAAGCAAAAAATCACAACATTCCTCTGACTACTTCTAAATTGCTTAGCCAATTTAATCGCTGGGATATTTTGAAACAGATATATTTTTGGTAATATAGCCATCTTTATGGCAGATACTCTACCCATGGAACATAAATTTAAATTCTCCTATTTTAAAAAATCATTTAACCTTTGGCCAAAGTTTCTCATAATTATCCTGAAATAATGTTAAGTTTGTACCAGCAACTATAATACCTAAATATTTATATATTTTAACTATTAGACATCCTGTTTTCCTTTCTAAATCTTTCTGACTCTCCTTATCCATATTTTTCACAATCTTTTTTGATTTGGTTTTATTTACCCATTAACTTTTCAACATTTTCCAACTTTCCTAATATTATGTCTACACAATCTAAAGGGTCATCCAATATCAATCCTAAATCATCTGCATAGGCCCTTAATTTAAAGATTTTTGATTAATTTTCAAGGCGATATTAGAAATATTCTCACATCTTGATCAAAGACTTCAAAGGTAAAAATAAAAAGTAAAGGAGAGTGTGGGCAACCTTGCCATGTTCCCTTTCTTTCCCAGAATAATGAAACAACATCACCAATAAGCATCAAAATATACAGTCCAAATATATTCATATCAGTTTTCAACCATCACAGATACATCTAATATCTCTTTGCCCTAAGGGTCTATTACATGGAAGAAATGTGGAGGGAAGTGTGGTCTCAGCCTATGAATTAGCCCTCATAGGAATTTGTGACCTCCCGTTTTTTAACATAGCTGCCATCAGTCAATCAGGCAGCTTAAAGCATCTTTAAATAATAAATTAAACACGATCATTAAGCTTAATTACAAACTTAAGGGTTAATTACAAATTACAAGGTATAAGCCTACCTTAGGCTCCCTGCGGATGGGGACTGCAGCAAAGAAATTAAAAGACACTTACTCCTGGGGAGAAAAGCTATGGCAAATCTAGACAGCATCCTAAAAAGCAGAGACATCACCCTGCCAACAAAAGTGTATGTAGTCAAGGCTATGGTCTTCCCAGTTGCAATGTATGGCTGCGAAAGTTGGACCATAAGGAAGGCCGAGCATCAAAGAATTGAGGCTTTTAAACTCTGGTGCTGGAGAAGACTCTTGTGAGTCCCTTGGATTGCAAGGTGAATAAACTGGTCAGTCCTAGAGGAGATCAGCCCTGACTGCTCCTTAGAAGGCCAGATCCTGAAGATGAAACTCAAATACTTTGGCCACCTCATGAGAAGGAAGGACTCCCTGGAGAAGAGCCTAATGCTGGGAGCAATTGAGGGCAGAAGAAGAAGGGGACGACAGAGAATGAGGTGTCTGGATGGAGTCCCTGAAGCAGTCGGTGTGAGCTTAAATGGACTCTGGGGAATGGTAGAGGACAGGAAGGCCTGGAGGATCATTGTCCATGGGGTCATAATGGGTCGGACATGACTTAGCACCTAACAAAAAACAACAAGGCTCTCTTATGAGCCTTTAATTTTTAACATGTAAATGGTTCAGTGTCAAAGATCATGTTCCTTTAAGTTACAAACATTCCAAGGCGTATGTTCAAAATTTGTGTTTTAAAACCAATAAAACATATTAAACAATATGTCTATGAAAAACATGAGTAATCCAATATGTTGTTCAATTCATTAGGCAACAGTGTATCCAGTTGGTGAATCAGTTGTGCTTCCCTTCTTAGTAGTATTTTTGTAATGTCTGTTTTTGTATATTTATATTCATATAGTGCATGTTGTTGTTGTTATGTGCGAAGTCGTGTCCGACCCATCGCGACCCCATGGACAATGATCCTCCAGGCCTTCCTGTCCTCTACCATTCCCCGGAGTCCATTTAAGTTTGCACCTACTGCTTCAGTGACTCCATCCAGCCACCTCATTCTCTGTCTTCCCCTTCTTCTTTTGCCCTCGATTGCTCCCAGCATTAGTCTCTTCTCCAGGGAGTCCTTCCTTCTCATGAGGTGGCCAAAGTATTTGAGTTTCATCTTCAGGATCTGGCCTTCTAAAGAGCAGTCAGGGTTGATATAGTGTATAGTGCCTAATAAAGTGAAGCTCCTCCAGTTTCTGATTATTTTCCAAAAAAATTATTTGCTTCTTCTTTAACTTTGAGCAAGCCATCTCCCTGGCTTATTTCCCAAGTCAAAATATCGCTGGCTTACTTGACTGAATTGATCCCATAGTTTAGCCAATTCTAATAATTCAATTTGTTTTCTTAATAACTTTAATTGTTGTATAGTACTTTTATCATTTTGTCTCATCACCAATATTTTTTCCTTAGTTTTTATTGTCACTTCTAGTTTCTGCCTTTCTTGACCTTTAAGCATTTTTAATTTACTATTATAGGCTATCAGTAGGCCTCTCATATAAGTTTACTAATATCCCATACTGTTTTCATGTCAATATCAACATGTGTAATTCAAGTAATATGTTTTCCAAGGATCATAAATGACTGTTGAGGGACAGGAAATTGGGGGAGATTCTCTTGCTTTATATGGAAGCAAATCAGTCCTCTGACAATGATGAGTGAATTGATTAGTCATAGGCATGAAAATCCACAAGAGGCAGAAACGACAGTGGTGGACAGGTGATACGAGCTGGAATCTTGGTGAGCTGAACTTTATCATATGAAACATTCTTCTACTGCAAGACATCATATACACAAACCACTAAAGCTTGATGGGTCATGGTCCCCACCCCACTTCTTTCAATCCATGAGACAAAGCATTTAAATGATTACATAGTTTTAACCTGCTGAAATTACATTCAGTGGCTAAAATATTAAATTATGAATAGCTTAAATGTCAGTAAACACGATCAAACACTTTCTAATGTGACACATTTGCTGTCAGGCTGGCTAATGTGCTACAAGCAGGTGACGGAAGCTTCATTTTTTTACCATCAATACTTTGATTAGGCAGTGTTGAAATAGTCAATATCCTTGCCTTCCCAGCTATGTTTGCCTGCTTTTTTAAAGCACAAGGTATTATATTGAGTGATGCAACCAAACTTGGCACTTTTAAAAATATTAATTTGACAAATTTTGCTGCATGACACCTTTTTTGACAGTTCTGTTAAGAAAACAGCCGAGAAAGTCTTTTCTTAGAGTGTCTCTTATTTGAGGGGTTCCCATGAGGAAATTATAGGTTGTGGATGCAATGATGATTTTCTAAAATGGGGCGTGATGATGCATATAAAATGTATATCCTTCCCCCCCATTCCAGATGTGAAGGGTATGATTTTATGTACTTTGGAGTGAAGGTATATCATGTTCTTTGGGATATTAAATCAATAGCCAAATGTTCAGCGGCATGATGGATGAAGAAAAGATGAGATGGTCTGCATATGGCAAGGATCCTCATGGGGAAATGTATCTGTGCCATGTCTGTATCTTGACTCTCCTTGGCCTCTCATCCTACAGCTTGTTGGCATAGTTGTCTCAAGAGCCTACACAGAGCGCAAAGGGATCTTTGTCATTCCGTGGTAATGGCAGATCTTCTTGGTACCTTACATGTGTAACTCTGGACAAATTTGCCACAGAAACTCAATAAAGGGGAATCTCCACCCCAATTGATTTTAATCCCTACAGTGCCACTTAATTTTCCAGAAAATATTCATGAGACAAGTACTCTGGTAGCACACATGTAAATTATTGGTGCTAAGTGCCCGATGTTAATGTTAAGATGAGAGAATTATACCTTCACAGGCATATTGGATACAGGCGCTGATGTTACAGTGATCCACACAGATGAGTGGCCATCAAATTGGGAAACTACACCAGTCAAGCAGCTCTGGGGAACTGGCTGCAGTTGTACAGTGCGACAAGGCATTCACTGGATTCAGATTATTATCCCTACTGTGTCTATAGCACATGTTCATATCCGTCCCTTTGTTCTCTCCCTTCCACTCAATATCTAGATCATGAACTATTAGCTCAGTTAGACTTATAGATCCAATTAAATGTCTAACGATGCCACCTTGTCCCTTACATTGCTACTTGGGGAGCCTGTTTGGGTTAATCGATGGCCTCTTCTACTTGAGAAGTTGCCAGCATTAAAGCAGTTGGTATTGACCAGCTGTGGGAGCGCCTTCCTGCCCTAAACACAGCCTCACCTCAACTCACCAACGCGCCGGCTGAGCCTGATGACAGCAAGCCAGATTGACAGTCCCATGGAGAGCAACCTGTAACCAGCACCAGAGGTGCAGACATCCCAAGAAACGCCAGCAACACCAGCCACACCACCTCCAACATCACCACAAGAAGAGGTGGTTCCGATGCCTCCCCTAGCTGTTCCTCAGCTGAGGCATTCCACTGGGAACATACTACAGCCAAATACCTGGGGGACTTTGTCTGTAACTTGGTGGGTGCCTGTCTTGAGGGGGAGGGGTGTTATGTCTTGTGGGCATTTGGACACTGATGCAAATGAGGGCTTCTGCCAGCCAAGGAACTAACCAATCAAAGGAACCTAATCACTTTGCTAGAGCCAATCTGCTTAGGGCCAATTGGATTGCTCCACTTAGGGGCCAATCAGATTGCTCCTCTAGGGTCAATCAGATTGCTCTGCTTAAGGGCCAGTTGGATTGCTCATATTGCTCCGCTAGGGCCAATCGGATTGCTCTGCTTAGAGTCAATCAGAGGCAGCAGCTGGCTGCCTGAAAGGTATAAAAGTGGACGAGTTTGCCTGTTTTTCGCTATTCAGTAGTTATAGTCTGTTGCTGGAGTTGCTAAATAAAAAGAGCTGTTCTAAAGAATTGGAGTCTGTAATCACTGAACCCACAGACTTAATAAAATGGACCTCTAGCAGCCCAGAAAAGCTGTCCCCGGGACATATTGAGGAAGAGATTACCAGGGACAAGCATTGCTTGATGAACATGGGACTAGTGTTAGGCAGGAGAAAGGGAGTGTGACCAAGGCACAGGCAGGCCTGGGCAACCCAAGCAGGAAAATGAATAAACATATAAGCACCTGCTACCTGACAGAGGTTCAGGCAGCCTAACCTGCAACCCCTGTGCTCCCTGCTTACCTGAGACTATGGGAGTTGAGCAGCAGAGACTGGATTCCTCCCCCAGCTGGATCACAATGAGGTTCAGGGCGACCATCTCAGCCCTCTCCTGCTGTTCATGGATCCTTGGGCAAGCCTTTCCATGGGATGGTCCCTCACCAGGATCATCCGGGTGCTGCTGGCCGCTCACCACCTTCACCTGTTTTCTTTTAGTTAATTTTAGGCTACGAGCAACACTTTGGGGCCACCCATCACCATCTCCCTCCAAGTAAATGCCCTTTTGAATTTCAAAATAGGGGCAGGTTACCGGAGCCACCCTGGATTGTTGGCTGTGGTTGAGCCAGCAGAAATATTCTGCCCGCATTGTCTTGGTTTTGGACTGGCACTCCAGCCCAGTTCTGTTGTGACCAAGAGCCCTCATCCTCCACACTACCTCCTCAAAAACATACCAGTTTCTGTGGGAGGCATTGAGGGTATTTTGGACCTTCACTGTAGCTCTATTGAGCCTCCATACATTTCTTCTGCTGGTTGCCTGCTGGCTGTCAGCTGGTAGATCGTTCTATTCAGGTTGGTGAATCCACTTTATGCGATTCCCGAACTTGCACTTTAAAATGGAGAATGTAGCAAGCTGTTTATTGCCCATACGCTGGATGTTGGCGATGTCATATAGAGGAATATAGTGACTTCTTACAGCAAACATGATGCTACATTTAATGGCTGTGGAAATGCCCAGAGTAAAATTGTGTATTTCCATTAGACGTGTTAAATCTAGTGGACAAAAATATATGATAAAATATTTTATTTAATGACTATAGGAAAACATATTGATGGACAGATATTGGACACAACTTCAGTTTCCCATAAGACATTCCCCTGGTACCATATACCACACCATGCTAGTAGGTGCCTTGATCTTTCAGAGCTGCCGGGAAATGATTGTGAAGACAAATAGACATTTTCCATGAGATGAGCTCTACACAAAATTTGTTTGATCCAGTCATTATTAACTACTTGAAAAGTTTGTATCAATGTGTTGTGAAAGTCTCATACTGACAAGCTTTGAGAATTTGGTCTTTAAAACTTTTGGGAATTTGAAAATCAAAGGATGACTTAAATAAAAATAATATGAGGAGCTGAGTATCTATGATCTTCAGTAGGTGTCAGGGGGAGAAGATTCCTTTCTTTTTCATATGCTCCAATTTTTAATTAAGGTTTGTTTATGCTACATGAGTCTATATATTATATTTCTAAAGAGCTTACACTCCAGCTGTGTTCTTCTCCCTTTCTTGCAGCCCCACTGTTACATATTTTCCCCCTTTAAGCTGCTATTACTGTTTAAAGGAATTTAATCATTTTTCTCCCCATTTCCAAGACAAAAATCAGATTATGGCTGGCACTGAAAAGTAAGCCTTCATTTGCTAACCTTGAAGGTAAATAAAGAAAGGACATTTGGGAGGTGGGGAAGAGTCAGTCTTTCCAATAGGAATGGTTTGCTAAAGTATTTTCATCCTGTTGTTAGAGATCTGACAGGGTTATAATTTTCCCAGTCAACTACTGATGGGTGTCAGAAATGCAGCCTTCAGCCAAAAATCTCAGGCATGGTGAGGAGTGTCTAGTTCTCATGGTTCACTTGAAGGAATGCGTCAGTTTAACAAGGGATGGAGAACACAAGGGGCTACCAATCACATATCAATCTTATTTTTACCCTGCCCTTCCTCTACAGCAGGGGAACTCAAACTGCGGCCCTCCAGATGTCCATGGACTACAATTCCCAGGAGCCCTCTGCCAGCGTTCGCTGGCAGGGGGCTCCTGGGAATTGTAGTCCATGGACATCTGGAGGGCCGCAGTTTGACTACCCCTGCTCTACAGAGCTCAGGCCTGCATATACAATGATGCTCCCTTATACTGAATCAGAACTTTGGCCCACTGAAGTCAGTATTGTCTACTGAGACTGGGAGTGGTCCTCTTTCATACCATCTGCTGCCAGATGGAGATGTCAGGGATTGAACCTGGTACCTTCTGTGTAGATTTGGATAATATAAACTGTTATAAAAGCTATTTACATTTTCATGTGCATGTGTCAGAGACAGAGAGGTCCTTGTCTCATATCTTTACATATAACTTCTACATATGACATTAATTTAGACTTGCTTCTCTGGGAGCAGAGTGTAAGAGCATCTAAATGTTGAAGATGTTTAACTCAAATATCTTCATATTTTGTTCCACCACACTAAATATAGTGATGTATATTCTTGAGTTTCCATGTGGAAGAACAAAGGAGAATTCATATCAGTGAGTAGCTTACAAAGCAGTTGTCTCAAAGAGAATTTCTCCTCCAGAGAAGGTCCTCTGAATTATTTGGAAGTTTTTCCATCTGCTTATAGTGGCTATTGATCTCTACTTCCCCTTACTGAAGAAAGATCTAATTTATCTGTGTGGGAAAACTTCCTCCTTTAGGAATGTAGGAAAGAGGAGAGGAAGAACCCCAGATATTTCTGAACTCAGGATGGTCTAATTCTTTGGAAGGGATGAGTTGATTCTTCTGAAATCCTCAAGCATACATTATATTAGCATAATAAGGATGGCCATTGAGATGATTAAACTGACCAAAACGCATTTTAAAAGTGCTGGTAGCTGATCTAATCCGAGCAGTATATGCCATTTTAAAATCTCCAATATAATGATTGGCTTTATTAATTCATTGTTAATCGTAAATGTTTTTAAGTGGTAGCACTTAATCCTGTTTGAGAATTTCTATCCCAATGGTAACACTGCCACCTACCGGTCAATGTCTTTAATTTATCTAGTATTTTAGTTCATTATAACGTCATTCTCCTGGTGAATCTACGTTCTAAGAGGGTCGTGACAGGTAACAGAGTTTTTTTACTGAATTCAAGTTGTTCATAATTTATCTAAAATCTATATGACAGAATAAAAGGTTCAGCCAATAATGCACCACTATTTTCATAACATTTTATATTGTGGAGACAAGGAAGTGAAATTGTAATAGGTGATTAAGTGAGAGTAAAACTGCTCAATTCCTACATTTCCTCTTTTGAGGAAAATTATGCTCAGTGTGGCAAAATCATTCTGTGATGAGCCTATGGTGTTGTAGCCTAGGATCACTATAAGGGTAGTCCATGAGCACCTAATTTCTTTAAATGAAACTAAATACCATGGGCCAGATGAATTACATCCAAGGGTATTATTAGAACTTGCAGGTATAATTTCTGAACCATTATTTCTGACAATTCTTAGAGAACAGGTGAAGTGTCACAAGACTGGAGGTAGGCAAATGTTGCCCTATCTTCAAGAAAGGGAAAAAGGAGGATCCAGGTAAATACCAACCTGTTATCTTGATATCTATAGCTGGCAAACAGTCCTTGAGCAGCTAAAGCAGATTGCTGTAATTACTAAGAGTTAGCATGGCTTTTTCAAGAACAAGTCATTTCAGAGTAACTTTTCTCTTGTTGGGAAAGTTAGTACCTTGCTGGATCAGGGGAGTGCTGTGGACATAATTATCGATTTCAGTAAAGCTTTTGATAAGGTTCCACATGATATTGACAAGTTGGTAAAATGTGGTAAGGATCCTATTATTCTTTGGTGGGTCGATAACTGGTTGACAGATCACACCCAAAGGGTGCTTGTTAATGTTTCATCATCCTCTTGGAGTGCCTCAGGGATTTGTCCTGGGCCCTGTGTTGTTCAACATATTCATAAAAGATTTGGAGGACGGAATAGAGGGGGTGCTTATTAAATTTGTAGATGATCCTAATCTGGGAAGGGTAATGGTAGCAAAAACAGCAAAAGACAGAATCCAGATACAGGATGATGATGACAGACATCAACCCACACCTAGCATTCAGTTAGAAGTATGACATACTTAGTATGTAGTACTGGATGAGCAATCAGGATTGGCCTCTACCAGTTCCTCATGCTACATGCATGAAGACCTCTGGTGCTAGCAGCAGGGTGATGGATGTCCTGAAAATATCCTGTAACGTATGGCAGCTTTCAGCTGTGAGGCCCTTGCATCCCCTTTCTTATCCCCGCTCAAAGCTGGCCCCTTACCCCTGGACCCTGCCACCCTCTGTTGCTTTGCTGGTGTCATAATGCTGGCTTACTGTGAAGCCCCAGCCAAATCCCTTCCAGTGGCTATGAGGAATGAGCTCTGAAATAACTGTGACCAGCCCCCAACCAACCACGGAAGGTGGTGAGTAGCCACTACCCCATATGGTGGCAAGAAGTAGAGAGCTCTGCGTGAACTGTGACCAGCCCACACCAGCAATGGAGGTGTGGATGAGAGGGCTGCAAGTGAAATGGCGCCTGAGAAGAGGGGCTTTGAGAGAACTGTGACCAGCTCAAGCTCAGGAAAAAGAAAAAAGGGGGTTGATGGGACCTGCTGCCTCAGAATGCGGGGGGGGGGCATAGAAACCTGTGAGGCTGTTAAAAGCATGCCATTGGAAGGGGCCCTGAAGAAAGGCACAACTCTGAAGCACAGCCCCAACAAAAAGACTCAAGCCCAGCTTCACAGGTGAGCCAGCCTTCACCCACTCCCAAAAAGTTATGGGAGGACAGAGGAGGTACAGACCCTACCACACAGCTACTGGGAAAGAAAAAAAGAGAGGTGCTTACAAGCCTGGGAGTTCCCTTAGGCAGCCTGCTCAGTGTTAATGTCGGCCACTCAAAATAATGGGGGGGGGGGGGTGAGGCGGCACTTTCTGAGCTCCTGGTCCAGTGAGCAAGATAAGGTAAATAAGCACTGCCTCCATGATGCGGGTGAATGTCTGCTGCAGTGGGAACCATGGAAAAGAAAAAGGCCCAGGCTGCACCCTCAGCTCAACATGCTAATGGGCAAGACGGCCACCTCGCTATTGCCCTCCCAGCCCTGTATCCCGCCCATAGCCCCACCCATAGTAGATACAGCTGACTCTATGAAGGTTGCAACAGGTTGGTGAGTGGCCTTCCAATCCCGCTGCAATCACTGGCGAATAAGGCAAAGAAGAGCAGCGCTGTCGGCCACCAAGAAGAGTGGCCAAGTACGTGGGCAGATCCTTTAAACATGTGGGCCTGCTTGGGCCCTGCCCACACCTGACATTCCCATGGTCAGTTTCCCTCTTGCAATTTGAACTTCTTGAAGTTTTTGGTAATTGTGGGAATTACCTGGGAATTTATCAGACTGCAAACCATTTTTTGGCACATGATTCCTGAACTGAGGACTGATAGGAGTTCATTGCAGTGGAGGTAATCAGATCTTATGTGGACCATCCCTGAGTTTGTATTAATTTCTAAGATATAGAGAAACCAAATAAAAAATGACTATGCTAAAATTATAGCCTTCAGAGTATAACTTTAGTAAATACTACTTTGGTAAGGATACTAAAATTACTATATTTTTCTTAGAACTCCCCCATTACAGTAATTTGCAACAGTGTAACTATACAGTTCGTTATTACTTAAAATCAGAGTGGTAAAAACTACATTCACAGCTGTATATAAAATTATCCTGTTGCAAAGTTCACACAGTTATCAATGTGTATATTTGAGAAAGATTTAAGTGGATAGCCATGTTGGTCTGAAGCAGGAGAACAAATTTAGAGTTTAGTGCGACTTTTAAGACCGACAAAGTTTTACTCAAGGTGTGAGCCTCAAAGAGCCTTCTGCTCTGTTACGTCAAACTGCCCAGTGATCTCCAAAGAAGCTCACTTGACCTCAACCAGGGCTAGAGCTTTCTTCATCCTGGCCCCCACCTGGTGGAATGAGCTCCCAGAGGAGATCAGGGCCTTAACAGAACTTCCACAATTCTGCAGGGCCTGAAAAAGAGAACTCCTCAACTAGGCATTTGGTCAAGGTTGCACCTTCCATTGGTCCCTCAGCCTCCCTCCCACGAAAAACACCACTGATTCATCCAACTCATGGAGTCATCAGTATGCTGTTGTCGCATTAATGTTCTCACAATTGTTCTACTGTTCTATTATATTGTTCTATCTGTTATTACTGTATTGTTATTCTTTATAACTACTATCTGTATTGTTCACTGTTTTATGTAAACTGTCCTGAGCTTTAGAGGAGAGGGGTATATAGATTAAATAAATAAATAAATAAATAAATACATACATACATACATACATACATACATACATACATACATACATACATACATACATAAGATCAAGGCATTAAACAGTTCCACTGGGCCTGCAAGGAAGAGCTCTTCCGCCAGGCATTTGGTTGAGATCAGACATAACCAACAGCGACCAAAGGACCCCTGCTCCCCCCCCCCCCCGCCCTCGCCCTCAGAACACCACCTGTATACTCTGGACCTGTTTGTATTGTTGCACTGTTGCATTGTTTATTGGTTATACTGTTATACTTTTATATGCTTACAATTATCAGTTATTATTATTGTACAATTATTCAAATGTTTTATAGACTGTTCCATGTATTGTTCTTATGTTATTATGTAAACCGTCCTGAGCCCCCAGGGAGGGCGGTAAATGAATGAATGAATGAATGAATGAATGAATGAATGAATGAATGAATGAATGAATGAATGAATAAATAAATGTGTTTGATATTTATGCAGAAAAGAAGCATTTATGCTTCACTGTGATTTTGAGAACCGAACACTTCAGAATAGATAATCAAAATCAATTGTTACTTGACATTCTGCAAAATCTTACATCAATTCAAGATGAATTATAACTACCAGCTGGGCTCATTGATTCATCTCCCTCCCCCCCCCCAGACAAAAAACCCAACAACAACAAATGAATATCCTGCTTACAGTGGCAGAATTAAGAACAAACCACAAATATCATAACAGAACACATCAAATACCCTTCTTGCAACATTAAGCTAATTTGGGTGATTTATACATTAATCTTTGGGAGGCATATAGATGTCCTCTCATGGAATCAAACAACAAATTTAATGCAGGAGTGGGGAAGCTGGTGAGTGGGAAAATTGTGTCATGAACACAACAGCAGGAAGACAATGAACAATGGAATAAATCAACATTAGCAATGAAGCACATGTGAGATGAAGGAAAAGAAATCACTGAAATAAGAACCTTTGGTATTCTTATTCAAGCAGTACACCATTCCCTACTAGGCTTCTATAGTATAACTGATTCCTTGATCAACGTACTCTGGGACTTACTTATAAGAAGAAACAGCTAAAAGTCAGATTAGATGTGGAAAGCAACTCAGGGTCAAGAGGTATTATTAAGGATGTCCAGAAGAATCCCCACTGGAGTCTTTTTCACCCATAAAATAGGTCTGCCACCATCCTCAGAATTTGATTCTGACCTAGAACTATATGCCACACTCAAGGATTCATCATTCCTTGATGCATCGAGTCTCAAGAAAGCAGGATACTGATATTTATTTATTTTTCGATTTCTATACCGCCATTTTTGCCAATAGACATCTTGTGGTGGTTTACAAATATAAAATCAGTGAAATCACAAAACCCATATATCCCACAACCACAGTTGCAATAAAATGGCGACATGGGCAAGTCACAAGCAAGCAAAGCAAGCTGCTGCTTTTCTCAACAATTACTTGTACGGTGTATGAAGAAGTGCACAGTTCTGTGCTTTGTGCCAGAAATGCCAGGTTTTGATCACTGAGCCTGTCGGGAACATATTGAAGGTCAGCAGATCCGGGGCTGAGACGGACCATTAATAGTCAACATTTTATTGTATGTGACTAATCTATCATTCATCATTGTTACAACAACAGCAAGCCATAAATGTGATTAATTTGTTTCTACTCTTTGGGAGATTTCACAGCATATATCGTTCTTGTCCATCACTCACATAGGAGGGAAGCATGCAGAAAACAGTAACAACTGTTTGTTCACTGGCTGTGCACGTATATTTGATTCTGTGAAAGATGCCAGTAAGATTTTGACCTCACTTCTTAAAAATGAAAAGAGAAATTCCATGTCTGCAATGAGATTTCTTACACTAAACTGCATGCTTCTTTGGCACTTTTTGACGTGGCTTGGTACTGAGTTCTCCAGAGAATAGGGCTGCAGAGTAACAGAGTATGAAGTTATTAGTTGCCTTTGTGGGACCGTTTATGCACTGGAGGTTTCATGCCAGGCTGCAGGCTGGAGTTTTAGTCATAGCAGGTTGCCCCACCTCTTCCTGCACACACATGGGGGAATACTTGGCCTGGGGCACCTCATCCGCCTCCAATTTGTGCTCCTGCATGAGAGCTGGGGCACTGAAGTTCCCAGTGCATAAACGGTCTGGATGAGGCATAGATTGATGCAGAAGAAGAAGAAGAAGAAGAAGAAGAAGAAGAAGAAGAAGAAGAAGAAGAAGAAGAAGAAGAAGAAGAAGAAGAAGAAGAAGAAGAAGAAGAAGAGTTGGTTCTTATATTTCTCTTCCTGAAGGAGGCTCAAAGCAGCTTACAGTCACCTTCCCTTTCCTCTCCCCACAATAGACACCCTGTGAGGTGGGTGAGGCTGAGAGAGCCCTGATATCACTGCTCGGTCAGAACAGTTTTATCAGTGCCATGGCGAGGCCAAGGCCAACCAAGTGGCTGCATGTGGGGGAGTGCAGAATCGAACCTGGCATGCCAGATTAGAAGTCTGCACTCCTAACCACTACACCAAACTGGCTAAAAGACAGAAATATTCATTCATTTATTCAATTAGATTTAATTTATATACCGCCCTTCCTTTCAGCTCATGGCGGTTTACATTAGAAACTTTCATAATGCAATGAAATACAAAAAAACCATCTTGACTTTATATAATAACGTCTTTAACAGGAACTTGTATCAGGTAACACAGTTTATAATTTAATATTCCACAATCAGCAACTCAGCTTTTTCTGCACTGTGATTCTGATTTTTTTTCTTCTGTTAGTGCAGTGGATGGGGGGGGGGGCTGTGGACTTTGGTTGGTGGCTTGTTCACTTGTCCTGATCAAAAGCCTGGTGGAAGAACTCCCTTTTGCAGGGGCCTGTGGAATTGTTTTAGTTCAGGCAGGGCCCTGATGTCATCGGGGAGCTCATTCCACCAGGTGGGGGCCAAGACTGAGAAAGTTCTAGCTCTAGCTAATGACAGGTGAGCTTCCTTGGGGCCAGGGATGACCAGTTTATTGGTCTTGGTGGAGTGCTGTGTTCTTTGGGGAGCATAGGTAGAGGGGTGGTTTCTTAGATATTCAGGGCCTTGGTTTAACTTATTTTATTCATTTTGCAAACAAACTTGTCTTCAGTCTAGCTGGACTTGTGAGGAAGCAGAAATTCAAACCCAATAAACCCACTGATGAAAGAATCTCACTGAAAACGGATATTACCTGGATTCCATTTTGACAGAAGTCCTACATAATAAACAGATAAGGAAAACTACAAAAAAGGACACTTTTCTTTCTTTTATGAATATATTTATTGTCTTGCCATTGGATAGGTCTGTTTCACTCTGTTTGTAGGGCCTTGAGGCAAGGGCCTTTGTGGGTGCAATGTGTGTGTTCCTTGTCTATCTTTGCAGACAGCTCTTTGTTTCAGTTCACTTCAGTGAAGCCCTGCCTGCCTGCCTGCCTGCCTGCCTGCCTGCCTGCCTGCCTGCCTGCCTGCCTGCCTGCCTGCCTGCCTGCCTGCCTTCTGATCCTGACTTTGGCCTGACTCTTGACTATACACCTGGCTTCAGACACTTGGTATTGATTCCTGACTACTATTCCAGCTCTAGACCTACACAGCTTGGCTTCTGACTTTGGTTTGGCTTTGACTATTTCCCTAGCTTTTCATGAAGATCAAGGCATTAAACACTTTAAACATTGGGGACAACCAGCTCTGCTTGACTTCGTTCCCTGCCCCACTTGCTGTGAACTCTGACTCCCTTTGCTCCCAAGTTACCTCCTGGAATGGACTCTGGACTTTGGCAAACTCTCTGCTCTGGCACAACCACCCAGCCGTACAGGTGCAGCCTAGCAGCCTAGCACATTGGCCAGTGATAGGCCTGGAAGGGGTGGGGCTTCAGGTGGGTGGATCAAAACTATGCTTCCCAATCATATCCTGCAAAATAGTGCCCCTTCTGGGGTTTCTTGAAGCCTGAAAAAATCTAATCAGGGGTTTCTCAATCTAGCCCAGATCACCAAATTGCAGTCTGTCACCTTTAGCCACTACCTCATGCTGGATTGAGGATGCAGCCAACTTTCTTTGCTGGTAGAAAAGTAAAGAGGGATCTGTGATCCCTCAACAATACTGTATATAGTGGGGCATGCATATACAAAAGTCATGTGGAGGCTATAGTAAGGAGAGGAATTAGGTAAGTAAGTGAAAAAGTTGGATGGAGGCTGCCCAGTGAAAGAGAGAGAAAAATCTTCACAGTCAAAGCATCAGTTGGTTATGTGTGAACAGTTTCCATTCCTTCCCACAAATGCAAGAAACTCAATGATTCTCAGAATGTTTTGCAATGTTCATATGTGTCTTAGCCTTGGAGCAAGTCTGAATTATCTCTTATTATCTCTCTTAAAGCCTGTGAGGATTAGGAACTTCATTTGAGCATGAGAAACAGTGGCTCCCCCACAGCTGTATTTTGCCAAGAACAGTCATTTTATTTTTTTATGTAAGTGGAAAAAAGAGATGGGTGCATGCTGGGCAAGGGTGGAGTATGTATCCATTTTAAGCAAGTTTCTGCATAAATCTCCATATGACATTTCCACATGGAACTGATAGACAGGCTCTGTCACTCCAGCTAGTGCCACATCTCCACATGTAGCCAGACACCCTTCCTGGTTAATTTGAGGTTTTCGTCCCTTTCAGAGCTGTTTCTCCCAGTTTGGCTTGCTGTGTAAAATTATAGTCTCTGCATGCTACAAAATACCCACCCGCAAATGAAGAGAACCACTGAAATATATGATAATGCAAATGATGGTTATTGAATTAATGTGCATATTTGGGTATCAGCTTACTAAAAGGAAAAGTAAGGATGCTCCTCATAGGTCACTTTCAATGCAACAAGTGTGTTTTTACCCTAAGAAAATTAATGCAGATAGTAGATCATCCATTTGGTGTAGTCAGAGGCAGGGCCTAATGGTACATTAGTACCCATGGACCTATTTATTATCATTTGATCCATTCAAGAGGTTTTGGAAAGAGAGGATCATTGTGGGTCTTTCATACACAGCTTGCCTCAAGAAGATTCAGGCTGTGACCCTAAGAATACTATGTGGGGAGTAATCTCCATTGACTAAAAAAGGGACATGTTTAAGTAGAACTGTTTGGGATTGCTCTCAAGAAGGGGCTTGCATATTTAACCAAGGGGTTAAACAAGCAACAGAAAGACAAGCTGTGTTCAGTTCTCCAATGGCACTCTGAATGAGTAAAGCAGTGAAGAAAGGAGTTTCCAGAGCTTCCTGGGCAGAGTCTGCACTTACTTTGTTTATTCCATTGTCAATCCTGTTGAATTCAGATCGCTTTGAACTCGGATCTTCCTCTTCCTCCCCCCCCCCCCTCCCCATTGAAACAGGAAAGTTTTCTGCACGTGGTTAGGGTAGTTCAGAAGGGGGGGAGCCAAGCCTCTTTCTTTCTTTTCTTGAAGGGGGGGATAGAAGCCAAGCAGGGGCCTCTTTCTTTTCTTGGAGTGGGGGGGGGGGGAGACAATCAAAAAAGGCAGAGAAGGGAGAAAAAATCCAGGACTGACAGAAGTTGAGAGAAATTAGGGGCTTCTCCTTTAAGACAAGTCTGTCACATGACCACCTGTGGCCAATCACAGGTCCTCTACCACGGAGGAGAGCCCAGATTCAAAACAGCCTGGTTTCTCTAATCCGAATCTTGAAATATTGAGTGTTGAAAGCACTCTAAAGGTACACAATAAAGGCAGGGTCACTCCGGATCAATCCTTCTTGCTGCAGAAGGAAATTTTAAATCGCCCCAAATCCAAATGGAAATCGCATTCTGTGTAGAGGGCAGGGACTGAATCGACCTGGGGTTGGAATAAAAGCTCCGTGCAGTTTACACCCTGGTCTCATGAACTTTCTGGAATGCCTGGACACCTCACATTCCTTGCCCACAGGTGGGGGGCCTGCAACTGGCCTCTGCAGAAAGGTGACCCTCATTGGGGACATTGCCCGACTTCATGGCCACTGTGACTCATCAAGGCAGCAGGAAGGGCACATTGAGCCAAGTATGTCCTGGCCCCTCAGAAGAACTGGGAGTGGCACAAATATAAAACCAGTGGCCATAACTGACTGTAGATAGGAGGCAGGACAGGGCAGAGTTTAGCAAAGATAGAACAAGGACAGGGTTGGAGTAACTTCAGCCCTGAATGACTGGGGGAACACCAAAGATGAGGGAAGGGGGATAAAAGGACACAGTGTGAAGCACAGGGGATAGTGTCAGGAAATCAGAAATGGAACAGAGAGAACAACAGTGCAAGAGGGAGAAAGCAAAGGAAAAACAGAATACATACAGAGTCATAGTGGAGGAGAGAAGACCTGACAGGGGAGAAGACTTGGATGGGAAGCCACCAGAGGTGAAGAAGGACAATACAAGCCAAGAATGGCAGGAAGGAAGAGAATGCAAGCACCTTGGAAGGGTCTTCCTTGGACAGCTTGGCAAATAGTGTGAAGGAATTCCCAGGACACCATGCTCCTTTGCCTTCTGTACATTGAGTGGTGACTACAATAACGCTTTGTAATCATGAGAGGGTGTACCAACAGTACCTGCATCTAGACTCCTCCTTCAGCATCACCACTAGTGGGTCAATCCACCATGGGGCACCCCCCCCCCAGGCATCACAAGATCATTGCAAATCATTGAAACCAAGAAATAGAAACTTGCATAGTCAGAAAGCAGAGTGAGGACAGAGGAAAAGCAGGGAACACAAGATATGGAGTATTGAGCTATGAGGCATTCTGCAATGTGCTCCAGGAGGTTCTCCACACATCAAGGTAATTTTGTCTGGAGATTTGGTCCTGAGTTGTCACCAAGATGCAGATGATGCACAGCTCTGTCTTGCACTACCAGCAGATCCCAGGAAGGCTATGGAAACCATGAATCAATGCCTTGAGGCAATTTAGGAATGGATGAGAGCTAACAATCTGAAACAATCTCAGCAAAATTGAAGCACTACTGGTGACCCCAAAAATGGATTCTCTCTTCATCTGGATGGGATTGCAGTCCCTCTAAAGGAACAGATTTGTAGATTTGGGGTGCTCCTGGATCTGGGCCTCCTGTTGGATAAACAGATTGTAGCTTTGTCCAAGAGTGCCTTTGGCTGGTGCCTCAACTGTGTTGTTTCTGGGGGACAGGGAAGATCCTGAAACTGTGGAACACCTTGGTAACATCTTGGCAATGTCTTATGGATCATATGAAGCTGCCTTATCCTGATTCATATCATTAGGTTGGTATCACAGATAGTGTCAGACAGCTGTTCTTCAAAATTTCAGGCTAAGAAAGGTCTTCCCCAACACTTGCTGCCTGGAATCCTTTTTAGACTAAACATGCTGATAACTGAACCTGAAATCTTCTGCACACAAAGCAAGTGTTCTTTGTGGATCCACAGTGCCTTCTTCTTGATGATGCATCCTTCCACTTGACTGTAAGCAGGTGGTGGGCAGATTGAAGGTTCACTGGGCAGATCCGATTCACATGAGAAATTCTTTCATTGATGCATTTTGGATACTGTGCTTCTTCTTTAAACAACCAAGTAGTGGCTTCTTTAAACAACCAAGAAGTTGCCTAGCTACAATATGTTTCACAACAGTTTTGCTCCTAGGTAGAAGTCACTGAAGTCAAAAAGTAATGTTTCTCTTCTACCCAATTAGGAATTTTAAAAACAGGAATCTTTGTCCTTAGCAAGATAAAACACTCTAGAATCTAAATTTCAAAAGGTAATTTTATCATGAAGTTTCAGGGACGATTAAAACTTGGAGTAGCATGAGTGTTGACATTTTGGCAATCAAATTTGGGGTGTCGAATTCATTACCTGAGTCCAGCACAAGGAATTAAAGCTTTGATGATTCATGAGTGAACTTTCAGTATGGCTTCTAAGCATATCAATATATCTTTCTGTCTGTGTACATGTTGAATTTTCAATTATTTCAAAGGGAAAAACATTGTTATGAAATAGCAGAATCAACCTAAGTCCAAATCAGACAAACAGTTGAAAGCCTAAATATCAGGCATCCAGGACCATTCAACAAATATAAGAGGGTAAATATGGTATGATAATAATGATGACCAAGACTCACTGACGGTCACTTGTTGCTGCAGTTAGGAGGCTCCACATCCATGAAAGGCCTGGCTGGAAGCAGAGGGCTGATGTCTGCAAAGGCCAGTGGGAGGGTGTGACTGGGTGGGCAAAGAGGAGGGGCTGGGACAGTGCCTTTATAAGGGTTAGGTGCGAGGCATCCCAGCATCTATTTGTCAGGAACCAAGCAGTTGAGACCCAGCAGATTCATGCAACAGACATCACTCTTGGACTTCAGGTTGAAGCTTTAAGCAAAAGTCTTTTTTTGGAGAATCAGGATAGGAATCAGCACATCACGTAAGCCCTTAGATAGGTATCTTGACAGAGGCGCTGGGAAGAGCATATACCTTGGCTGGAGGATATATATGGCCTGTAATTGGCCTGCAGGCTGTGACCTCCACAGTTTACCCCCTCACCATGTTGAGGAATACAGTAGGACTTTAAGTTTAAGTAGGACTTTACTTCTAGTTTATTTTATTCCAAGGACGTCAGCCAGAACAGTTTTCCAGATAAGATCCATTTTCTATTATCTTTTCCTTAGTAGCAAATCCTAAATTGTAAACATCACAATTAATATATCATTTTAAATTTTGTTAGAAATAAAACAAAATAATTCATTCATTCTCATACCATACCTCTCTTCTTTAAATGCAATAAATCTAAGCACTGTTTCTTCCACAACCTATAAACATAAATACCAGGCAAGAAACTATAGTATTGTAATATAAACATTCAGCATATCTCTTATCTTAAATGCAGTGAATCTACCTCAATACAAGTAGCAATATAAATTGGCTGATGGCTCAAAATAGTATGGAGATCCTGGTCCAAAAAGACAAGGTCCCAATTACTTCCCTCAAGTATCTCTAATTTATCTCTGAAGGCAAAGCTCCAAGTGTTCTAATAATTCCGAATCTTAAGGAAAACAAGAAAATTCCAGTGCTGTATTCAAGCCTCAAGGCTGTAATGTATCCAAAGAGTAAATATAAAAACACTCTTTGCCTCAGTTTTCTTTGACTGTCCACTTTTTGATTTCCTGCCACTGTAACTTGTTCCAATTCAAAGAAAAGAAGATCCTCAGCTGCATGATTCTGTTCCAGACAGTGACCCACGACAGGGGTGTCGATGAGATGGTTTCTGACTCAGGATTGATGTTCTTGAAATCTAATCTTCAAAGCTCAAGTAGAAATCCCCACATACAATTTACCACACTTTATACAATATACACAGTTTTTTGTTCCACAATTAATAAAAGTCTCTATCTTAATCGCGAAGCCATTTATCGGATGTTTAAATTCTTTAATTGGCAAGAGATTTTGGCATGCTGTACAACCTCCACACCTGTGGTTGCCCTTAGGTAATTGTTTTAAAGGGCCCATTCCTAGAGTCCATTTATGAGTAACCAGTTCACCTATATTTCGACTGCGTCTCCATGCTATTTGTAAGCCATTGTGTAGATCTGACACAAGGTGCCAATGTTTATACAAAATCTTTTTAATGTCATTGGAATACTTTGAATACTCAGATACTTATCGTTCATTGGGGGATGAACCATTACCACAGAGAAGCATAATTAAACCACAGAGACAGCAAAAACAACCGGATGGTTTTCAGATGGATTTGGGGGGGGGGGGGGGCAGGAGGCTGACACGAAAGAAATAGTTTTCAATTTATCTGACAAAATGTTAAACAGAAATAAATGTCTTAAGTAAGGGTTTATGATTTGTGCCAGTTAGTAAATTTAATGCATTTCACACTAGGGTGGGTTTATTTAAATTAACCAGGTTATTAAAATTAAAATATTACTTTGAAAAAAAATCCTTATGTTTCACAACTGGTTTCATTTAAAGTATAAACATTGGCACCTTATGTCAAATCTACAAGATTGTCACGATGGCTTACAAATAGCATGGAGATGCAGTTTAATAATATAAGGATAGGTCTTTTCTTCTTGGTTGGTATTAATTGAGCAATGTTTAGTTTAGTTATTCTGACTCTGCCTGTGTTGATAAATATCAGAGTTATTTATGCTCTTAAGAAAATTTTGGCTTTATTAGAGTCCCTGGGTAGAGGTCAAATGTGCCTTACAGTTAAACTTCAATTGGTGAATGCTAAGAGGTAATTTTAAGTATGTGTGGTGAATGAAAGAGTATGGGAATCAAGAACTATCTCTCCTTCCTCTCATAGTTCTTGATTTTTCATTTGTTGGTTTCCACTGTATAAGTCAGGGGGAAGGGGGAGATTGAGGAAAAGGATTTTTCCCCTTGTAGTGAAACTTCCACTCTCTTCTCATTGTGAAGTGAGACAAAGATGTCCAGTTGAACTAAATGAAAATAAATCATCTGCTTTTGAATATATCTGCTCAAGATTGACTGCCTATGCTTGGCTATTGAAACACATTCTATGCAGATGAGCCAAATGTATTCAAACCACAGGGTATGTGTTGTATATGTGTGTACATGTGTAAATAGATATGTGTATATAGATATCTCTATTTTTATGTTTATGAGCCTCTTGTGGCACAGAGTGGTAAGGCAAGCAGACATGCAGTCTGAAAGCTCTGCCCATGAGGCTGGGAGTTCGATCCCAGCAGCCGGCTCAAGGTTGACTCAGCCTTCCATCCTTCCGAGGTCGGTAAAATGAGTACCCAGCTTGCTGGGGGGTAAACGGTAATGACTGGGGAAGGCACTGGCAAACCACCCCGTATTGAGCCATGAAAACGCTAGAGGGCGTCACCCCAAGGGTCAGACATGACTCGGTGCTTGCACAGGGGACACCTTTACCTTTATTTTTATGTTTATATCTAAGTTTATATTTGTTTATTTGGGTATAAAGTATAGGAAATTATTTTTTGCATAGGAATACTTGTCTTACTGGAGGTTGGCAGCCCCCGTCTTCCTGGAGAGTACCAAAGGTGAGCCGGCAGCAGAGTGGCAGGGCAGCCCCTGAGGCAGCAGCCGGGGAGGAGGACGAGGAGGAGCCGCGGCCCGGTACCATGGGGACCACTGATCTAGTCCAACTCCCTGGACTATGTAGGACACTCACAACCCTATTGCTCATCCACTGTAACATGCCTCCCCCTTGAACCTTCACAAAAAGGTATACACAGGTATACATAGGTATACAAATTGCAAATATTCTTTAAACCCTTCATTGGGAATTTAAAAAGTGTTCTCCCTGCATGACTGAATATCTTCCTAAAGCCTGGTATTATATTGGTATTATATCGCTTGTCAAATTATTGTGCTTAGGCAAATATCTTTCTTTCTTGTATTCTGAATGGGATTCTTAGATTCCACCTAATATAAGGTATTAGTCACTATCTATGTTTGTATTATTGAAAAATCTTCTGGTTTAGTAATTTGCCCCTGAATCCTTCCAAAAGTTACCCAAGATATGTATGCTGGAAAAATAATTATCTTTCATGAAAATTGAGAATGAGTACTAAAAATAGCTGAGTACTGAAAAGCAGACAGTTCAAATATTATCTAGAATAGTTTGCAGGGTGGAGCTCTGAGTGATGAGTTATTGTTCCCAAATAGGTTTTTTTTACAAATATGTCCCCATTTGTAACTACTAGATGATTTGACTGTCCAGTCAATGGATTGCTAAATATGGTTTAGGCTTAACCATTCTTACCCCCACCAACACATAGGAAGATTGCAGTCATTTGGGCCTCCAGGAGGGGGCAATGGGGACATTTTCCCCAAGTTGAAGATGCTGGGAAAAACCCAAGAAGAGAGAGTAATGGGATGGAAAATAGAAGAACAGTGAGCTATTAGGGTCCACATAGGTCCTGGATATGTAGGTTCCACAGCCATGGATGCAGGCACATTCACTGCCCTTCTAATCTCCATCCCATCCCCAGACATGTGAGTGTGGAGGCTAAGGTGGAATTGACACTGATGGTAATAAAAATTCAAAAAGAAATCTTCAATGGAGCAACAACTCTTCAAAAAGAATATAAACTCACCCAAAACAGAGAATGGCCGCAACTAACCTGGCGGCTGCCATTGATACGGCGGTGAGCGGGCAAGGAGGAAGGCGCTCCTCTGCGGAGCATCAGGGGGGCAGGAAGATGGGGCATGTGCACCCTGATGCAGGAGAAGAGACATGGGGGCACGTGGCATCCTTAAAAGATATCATTTGCATAAGGGCCAGCCTCTTCTCCAGCATCGGCCAAGCACGGAGCTTCCCTCCCACCTGCCCTATTGGTTAAACTGTTTGGAAAGGCACGCCATGGTTTGTGAATGGTGTGAACTGGTTGTTATATGTTGGCTGTTCCTGTTTCATAAAAATTGTCACAATTGTGTGTGTGGGGGGGAGAGAGAATGTTGTTGCCAGTCCTCTTTTGGATATAGAAAAATGCCCCCCTTACAAGGCAATTGGACTTGGAATGGAGATTTAAAAAAGGTAAAGGTATCTCCTGTGCAGGCACCGAGTCATGTCTGACCCTTGGGGTGACGCCCTCCAGCGTTTTCATACTCAATACAGGGTGGCCTTGCCAGTGCCTTCCCCAGTCATTACCGTTTTACCCCCCCCCCCCAGCAAGCTGGGTACTCATTTTACCGACCTCGGAAGGATGGAAGGCTGAGTCAACCTTGAGCCGGCTGCTGGGATTAAACTCCCAACCTCATGGGCAGACAGCTTCAGACAGCATTTCTGCCACTTACCACTCTGCGCCACAAGAGGAATGGAGATACCTAGACTTAAATTCAATTCAAAATAGAGTGGCCAGTTTTCCCCAAACCCACTGACAGGGGATGGGTGGATAGGGTAGTCAGATCCATGTTGATGTACTGGTGGATATTTGTAGATGGAGCCTGGGGAGGACAGGGACCTCTGTGGGGTACAATACTATAGAATCCATTCTCCAAAGCATCCATTTTCTCCAAGGGAATTGATCTCTTCAGTCTGGAGATGAGCTGTAATCCCTGGGATCCTGAGGGCTCATACCCATTTTAACTCAGGCTATGAAGCCCAGTTATATTGGACCAATATCTTTTTGATAAAAATGATTGGGGGGGGTGGAAGGATGTGCCTCTCTTAGCTACATTGGCCATGCTGAGTTCCTTGTATGAAACTCAGGGTAAAATGTAAGGAATTAATGAGTACAGAGATTGCAGATTTCCATTCTAGCCTCCCACTGCTAAACCATAAGTACTCACACAGGAGCTATGGCTCAATGGTAGAACAGTTGCTTGGCATGCAGAACATCCTGTGTTCAATCTGAACACCTTCAATGAAAAAGATCAGGGAGTCCGTGACGGGAAAGATATCTGAGAGATATCTGAGAATTCTATCTAAGACCACTGCCAGTCAGAGTAGTTTATACTGACCTAGATAGACCAGCAATCTTCCTTAGTATAAAGTAACAGTGTTTTCACAAAGCTCAGTAGGCTCTGTTGGAGATAACGTTTTTGGGGCCAAGGTCATTGCATGTTAAATAGTGTCCAGAGTAAAAAGCTGTAAAAGAAAATGCACCTTGGCTGCCTCAAAATGGTTTGTGTCTCTGAAAATGAAAAGCGTCAGGCAGATTGGTTACAGATTATTTCACAAGATTAGTTACTCTTTTGGAGATGTTTTTCTTGGAATAATATACAATAGATTCCTAATCATCCACTATAAATGTTGCATTGTGCCCAAGCCCATCAATTTATGTCTAATTATATTCTTCCATGTGAGATATAGAATACCTCAGGGTTTTCTATAATAAGCCTCATTAGTGTGGACGAGAAATAATTCTGAAATTCCTTCTGCTAAAGCTAAAGTTAATACTGATTCTAATTGCTCTTATAGGGCATTAAAGTCCAGAGTTTTATAGGGGGTGGAATTAAACTAATCATTTAGCAAAGCCATTCTTATAGCTCTGTAGTTTGGAATGGTAGGTCTTAATTTTCTTAAACCTTTGCATCATTAGCTGTCATGTGTGTCTGGAGAATAGGGGGGAAATAGATATTAGAGCATTCCAAAGTCAAAAGAGGAATTAAATGATTGAACTCTCACACAAAGTTTCAGGGGGCCCAGGTTTCCCCCAAAAAAATGGATAACAAAGGATACATTTACTTCCATAAAAGCACAAAATAGATCTGAGTAAAGAGGGTGGGAACTTCCAGGGCCATTCTGCACAACTTAAATGTAGCCAAAGTCTTAACTTTCATAAACGCGATTAATTCAACGTTCCGCATGACATTGTAAACAAACCGCAAAACTCCCGCTGAACTCTAGCAACAATCAGAATTTTATAGCGCTTGGGGGGAAATCCAGAAAAATGGATCCCCCCCTGAAAAAAACACTACACTTCTGAGCAACACATCAGCAACATATCAGCCGCAACACATCAGCAAAAGACATGTGCGTTCTCAAAATAGTGGTAGAAAGAATGGCCCTTCCCTCGCTCTGGCCCCCTAGCTTCCAGAGATTTGATCGCCATCTTTTTCCCTTAGACTGGCGAATGCAACAAATAAACAAGGCTTCTCTGGCTGAAATCCCTCCACAGAAGTGCTTAACAGTAAAACAAAGCTCCCTCCTGCAATTGTCTTTAAAGTTTCCGAGCACAATACAGCCCCCTGTTTGACGCTGCCTGTAATTTTGGCCACAAATTGTGCCCATCTTGGGGGGTTACTTGAAGAGTGTGGAAACAATTAAGCGCCAGCTCCTCCAACAGCAAAAAAGAACTTTCTAAGACAATGATTGAACAAATATTCGTTGCGACTGGTGTGTTTGGGTTTTTAAAAAACAGTTTTTAAAGGGAAAGGGGCTTTTGGAGAGCATGAACACAACAGTTCATTGGCTGTTCTGTTTGACTGACAGCCAGGGGCGGGAAGAAGTGCAGAAAAATACTGCTTCCTTTGTTGCGATTCCAGCAAGACCGGAAACCTGTAGGGAATGAATAGACCGCTACTGGGACTTCAATTGAAGGTATGCGGAATGACAAAATTCCACTATTAAATATAGCGTTTCTGCATACTTCAAACATTTAGCAACATTGGTCCTTATGTGGAAAGGCCCCCAGTTTTCCCAAAGAGAAACAAGTTCTGTGATTTTGTTCTTCAGTTCAAGCAAGGAGCACAGGCAATTGTTTGAGTGGGTAATTTAGGGCTGAGTGAGTATTCTCGATTCCATTTTGTTTGATGTTCATTTTTGTCAGCCATTTCGGTTCTCTGTTTTCTCTTATTCACTTTACAGGTTTATATGCATTGAACATGCATAGTATATAGGATTTACTATGGCAATATTTATAATTGCCAGGTGAGTCATTTATGCATCCTGTGTACTGTAATGCTAATTTAATGATGTGTAAATGGTGCCAAATGGGTCCATTTTACAGGAAAGTGTAATTCCAAGAAGCTGAAATCAAACAATAAGTAATCATCAGTATGACTATTTTATCCACACACATTGGATAATGAACTTTAAATGTGTTTTTGCACCTGAATTTTCCTGTGTAAGGAAGGGCAGTTGAAATGGAGATTCACCAAAAGATTCAAAATGCTAGGGATGAGAAATATGAAATTATCTCAGGGGGTTATTTGGTCCTCTCACCTCTGTTGCAAGGGATCTTGCAAAACCAAGAAGAATCTATAGAAGATCCTGGCTGGTTGGTGGTGGGTTTTTTTTTTTTTTTTTGCAAACACTTTCAAATGTATCCTGAACAATACTCACAGTTGCATAAATATTGACTGCAATTCAGCAGCCAGGTATACCAGCCCAAATTCCATCAGAATCTATAGGACTTGGCAGTCTTGTTGTCCTGGATTACAGCTACTCTTAGCAGATGTAAGAATCAGAGTTATGAAAAGATTGCTCTGTGATCTGAAAGGCATTGATATGCTTGATAGAATTGTAGATGACAGGCAAATGAAGAAGTCGGATAGCTTTGTAATCTTAAAATGATTGCTTCTAGATTAACAGATCTGAAGCAACAGAAAACAACTCTGCCACTTCATCTATGACAGCCCTTCAAGTATTTGAAAATGGTTATTGTATCACCTCTTAGTTGTCTTCTCTTTAGGCTAAACAGACAAAGCTCCCCCCAACTTTCCTCATACAACAAGGTCTCCAAACTGTTCACCATCTTGGTAGCCTTCCTCTGGACATTCTCCATTTTCTCTACACATTTTTCAGTTGTGGTGTCCAAAACTGTACACAGGACTCCAAGTGAGGTCTTACCAGAGGAAAGTGGTAACATCACCTTGCTTGATCTGGACACTATACTTCTTTTAATATAGCGTAAAATCCCATTTGTCATTTTAGCCACTGAGTCTCACTGCTGACTCATGTACAGTGTATGGCCTACTAAGACCCCCAGAGGCTCAGGGGACTCCTGAGGCTGCTAGTGAGCCCAGAGACACCCAAATCTCTATGGTCTGGAAGTTTATCCAGATAATGGATAACCCATGTTTTGCAGCTTGCCAAGTGTTTAGGGCCCAGGTCAGTCACAGGAAAAACATCCATCATCTCTTGATGAGTGGCCTGATGAACCATCTGAAGAGGCACCACCAGGGACTGCTACTTCAGGGAGAGAGACCAAGCTGCCACTGGGTTGCCTAATCAGGTACCACCAGCCAGCTGGAGGGAGAGTCACTCTATGACAACACCTCCTCAGCTCTCCCAGAGCATTGACAGGTAGAACAAGGATGCCAAGCAACTCTGATAGAGATGCTTGGGGGGAATGGTACCGGGGTGCCTAGAAGTGGGTTTCCCACTGCACGCAATGGTTAGGCCCATAAACTTGCAGCAATGGTGACACTAAGTGGATACCCCTTCTCCAAAGTAGAAGATGAGTGGTTCTTCATATTTGTCCCTCATATATACCCAAGTACATGACTCCTAGTCACACATCAAATAGTAGAGGAATCATCCCTTACTTCAATGACATCTTACTCACTGAGAGCACAGCACACAGTGGCAGCCATGCTGGGCTGCTGCTGTTCCTTTGTGGCGAGGTGGGGTGCCCCGCCATTCCCCCCATATGAACAGAGTCTAAGCCATATGATTGGGAAAACATAATTCTTGGTCATGAGGAGGAACCTTCTGTTTCCCAGGTACCTCTGCATGCAAATAGGACTGCAAATCCACAGCCCTCATATCTTGTGCAAGGCTTTGAACATCCACATAAAGCACCTGTCCTAAATCTCTGGAAGTGATGTGGTCAATCCCAGGACATGGGTGGATGTCAGAAGAACAAGTGATCCGTTGTAGCACGATGCAACAAAAAGCTTCTCTAAAGGCCTTTCACTGACTTCCCTATTTATCCAAGTTGACTTTTTGAACAATTGCCTGTCTTCCCTCTCCCCCTACCCACTCCCACCCCTTTGCAGCTTCTAATTTAATATTTGAGAAAAGTTGCTCTCTGAGATTGGAATTACAGTCTTGGGCTAAGGAAGATAAAATCAATACTTGTAGCAGTTATTGCTAGCTATATAGTGTTTATAGATTTAAATATAGAAACAGTTTATTCTGTGGTATTTATCAGTGTCAGAGTCTAGAGACCTCCAAGAGTAGGGAAAACAGTGGGTGACTGACAATAAAACTGCAGGTTATCTGATATTGTGTAATTGCTGATGTGGTTGAACAGGCTGTTTAATTCTGGGATGAGGGAAGAGACATATACCTGCCTAATGTTCCTGTGCTTAGTTCCTTAATGGGACATTAAAATATAAAAGCTTGGGAGAATCTCTTGTGTTATATGGTCAGGAACTTTCTTTTAAACCCGAATTTTGTTTTAGATGTAGGCTTATAGTGATAGCCAAGGCAGCAATAGCTGTGCTTCAACCATGCCCTGGAATATGGAGTGGGGGACCACTAGAACCCCAAAATGCAACCAAATCAAAGACCAGGCTTATTTTGTTCCTCTGTTTCTGATTACCTTGAGGATTAAAAAGGTAAAGGTATCCCCTGTGCAAGCACCGAGTCATGTCTGACCCTTGGGGTGACGCCCTCTAGCGTTTTCATGGCAGACTCAATACGGGGTGGTTTGCCAGTGCCTTCCCCAGTCATTACCGCTTACCCCCCAGCAAGCTGGGTACTCATTTTACCGACCTCGGAAGGATGGAAAGCTGAGTCGACCTTGAGCCGGCTGCTGGGATCAAACTCCCAACCTCATGGGCAGACAGCTCCAGACAGCATATCGCTGCCTTACCACTCTGCGCCACAAGAGGCTCATCATTGAGAATTACGTGAGGATTTTTGCCAGTGTAGAATAGCACTGTTCAAGGGAGGAGAATTTTCTTTTTCCAAAATTCAGTTTTTAGATACAGCCGCTGGTTTCTCTTATTCTTGTTTTCATTTGTTAAAAGTGGGATTTCGCTTTTATTTCTGCTAGTAAATTAGTGAACCACTTTGGTTCTTTGGCCCTTGCTGTTGTGTTGTTATACACCATGAGACGGTGCTCTAGCAGGAAAGGTAGAAAGATCTGTGAAGTCATTGCCTGCTTCTGAGCTCCTACAGAATGAAATCTTGTAGAACCTCCCTTACTGTCCATCCTCTCTTCTAATTTTTCTTTAATCTTAACAGAATAGATCAGAAACTGGCACCAATTCCTTTAAAAAAGTGAAAAATTAAAATTGCTGGATTTCAGAGATTAACTAGGTAAAGACGGGTAAAAGAATTTCTCTTAGTGCTGGAAGTAGACAGCAGGAACCCCTGCTATAAAAGAGAGCATCCAGACAACATTGTGCCCAATGTGGGTATGACTCATCTCATCACACACATCCCTTTTTGACAGAGACAATATAAACTACATTTTCTCTAGTTGAAAGAAGAAACTGTTTGTGGCTGCTGGTGGCACATTTCTCTGGATGATCCCCTGTAGTCACCATTCTGAGCAGCATAGAGCTAAGCTCCTTCTTTAAAATGGCAATGCTAAAGTCTGTATTCCCCCCCCCCTTCCCCAGTCCTTTAAAGCTATTGTGTTTCCTTTGCTTGCTGTGCTTGAAAAATGCAGCACAGCTCAGTAGGAAAAGAGATTCTGGACTGGTTCAATGAGGAGAAAGGAAGAGTGGGGCCTGGGGTGCATGAGAACAGGAGACGCAATGGATATCCCTCCTAGTTGCTCCCAAATCACTTGCTGTTGCTGCCATGCCAGAGGTATCACCATCTGGAAGAAGCTTACCTGTTAAATAAGTTAATTGGACCTGTGGGAAAATCTTGTGTATGAGGCAATATGAAGCAAAGTAGGTAAATGTAGAACAAGAAGAAGGCTCGGTCTTCTAAATCAAAGCACACAGATTGGGCTTCTTGGGGTCTTTGGGACACAACTCATACTCATGAATGTGCGTTTCTAAACCCAACCATTGTGCCTGGGTAAGAATCCCATCTTTCTAGTTTCCATCAATGATGCTATCAGATGGAGGGCAAGAAGCAGCCAAATGCACTTTCCTCATGTTTGGATTATGTTTGGATCCCTGGAGAACGACTCCCTCAAGAAAAATGTGTTGAATTCTCATCAGCTGGCACATTGGGTTTTGATGTGCATTTCCTTATTTTCCAGTTATTGGTTAGAAAGTGAGATAAACTTCTCTCTGGTGGCAACATATGCCAAGTCATCAAGGGATTGAACATACTTGTGTGAATTGCAGATATTCAGTAGCAGGGTTCTGTCAACTAGGTCATGCTCACTCTGATGGATACCACCTCAGAGTACCTCCCAGCCCTGCTTACAGGTATCATGTAAAACTGGAAGTGACACATCACTCAGTCTGAGCCAAGACATTGTTGCTATGGGGATTTATGTGCCTGTAAATTCCACCTCATCTGTCTGACAGCTGGCTCCTATGGAGCCATCTTCAGCTGTCAACAGAGCAATGTGTCACTTGCAACCCTACAGTGGTCCTTAAACGACAATTTGGAGTTGTGGCTGACACAATTAGTTCCTTCTGTGATGCTCTTTCTGAAACCCATCAAAAGGAAAAGAGCTTCAGTTTCAACCATTTTCCTTCCAGGAAGGCTAATGCTTCAGTGACAAGTTTTATTATCATTTAGTCAAGAAGTAGTATGAAGGGTACTGTCAGGCCTCAACATTTGTCAATTAGTCTTCTTGGTCCAGAAGTGAATGCTGAGATCTTGCTAAAACAGACTGTTCCTTCACAGTTCCATGAGGTAACTCATAACACAATTTCCAAAAGCTCATTTAGCCCTCTATTTTGCTTTCTCACATTCTGATGCCAATGAAGGAGAAATTGATTGCTTCTGCACAAAGGTCTTGCTCTAGTTTGGTTGCCGAACCAGGCACCAATGGGAAAGTTGGAGACAGAGAAATGAAGGCGGGGGGAAGCAATATCAGCTGTGTTGTGATGTCACTTCCAAGAAAACCCTGGGATAGCTCTAGGGATCACAAGACACCTATGGATCAGAGTGGCTCACAAACCTACCTGGAGAATCATCACCATGTGGAAGTAGCTGTGATTGCTACAACTAAGGAAACTGGGCTATTATTATTATTATTATTATTATTATTATTATTATTATTATTATAGTTTCAGATAAAACCCATTTAAAAACCCTGATATAAAAACCACAAAATACAACAATATCAGCATTATACAATAAAGATATGGCGGAAACATCCATAGCAATCCCCAGCAATACCTCTGGGGGGGGGGAGAGAAGGAGAGTGAGGAGGGCACAGAATGAACTCCCAAGCCACCACTTCTATGGAGAGGCCATGATCTTTCTCATGGGGGAGGGGGGCAGGTGGGGGCGGGAGGGGCGGGGGCATGCCCCGGCCCTTCAAAGCCCATCCTTATGGACGGGCTTTGAAGCCTAGTGGGAGTATAAATGGGTATACTTTACCCAGGGTGATGATGGCCAGGCAACATTTACCCACAAAACCTGCTGCCATGTTATGGCTTATGTATAATATTCCAGAAACCAAATAGACGGCAGTTTGTTCTTTGTTGGAAAACATTAGCAGGGGAGGCAGCCATAAAAAAATATGCTAGTAGGGCCTTCGGATAATGACAACTGGGTGCATCCCCACTCTGATGACCTTGAAGCTCCTGATAAGTGGTTTAAACAGGGTCCAAAAGAATAGGCAGCAACTCTTAGCAGGTCTACTAACAAACAGCAATTCCCAGGAAAGCAGCCTTCAAATGGTGGCCATACTGCATCAAGATTAACGATCATTAGGGGACAAAAAAAGTCATTGAACAAAACAAAAGACAAAGAAGTGTCATTTAGAACAACGGTCCCCAACCCCTGGGCCAGGGACCAGTACTGATCCATTGATCAGTCAGTACCAGGCTATGGCTCCTCCTCGTCCTCCTCCCCGGCTGCTGCCTCAGGGGCTGCCCTGCCACTCTGCTGCCAGCTCACCTTTGGTGCTCTCCAGTGGCCACCCTTGGCGTGGCACTGTGTAGCTGCTGTTGGCAGCACCCCCCAGCGGGCGGCAGGAAGTTAGGGGCGTCAGCTGGAAAGCAAGTGGAGCAGGGGCTCAGGCGGTGGTGGCGGCAACATCCCTCAGCAAAAGACTACCCCCCCCCCCGGGCCTCAGTAAAATTGTCAAGCGTTGACCAGTCCTCGGTGATAAAAAGGCTGGGGACCACTGATTTAGAACAAACCAATTTTTTAAAAGGTTAACCAATCCTGATAGGCATCGAAGCTATAAAAATCCAGAGTGTGAGCAGAAGTTGTTTGACATCATTCAGATCCTGCATCCTCTGAGGGGACTGGATAATCATTGCTGTTCTTTTATCTTCCTTTGGCAGTTTTGCCCCCAAGCCCTCTTAAAAGTTTACAGAATGCTACTGAACTTCCAATCTGCGTGTGGTTGCTTTGAAATCTATCATGTTTGCCTTTGATATTTCTTATTTTTTCTTTCCCCCTTTATTATAGTTACGTGCCTGAACCCTTTTCTAGCATCTTTCTTCCCTATCGATTATGGTTGGAATAAGAAATAAACATGATTAATATACCCCTCAAAACTTACACGCCTTTCATCAGTTTATATTATTGGTGCAATAATAACTGACCTTGACTAGTTTGCTAAGATTGATGGATACTGTGAGCAGAATACAGCAAATGCAAATCGACCCCTTTGTTTTCAGGTTTAGGTTAAACTGGATTGGGCTGCTAAGGATTTCGTGTGGTTGCAGCTGAAATGTGACACAGCAGACGTTGCTGAATTCTTTCCAAGCGAACATCTGTTATTTTTAAGTTAGAAGTAAGGCCAGTGGGGCAGCTGCTGAGACCCAGGTCCTCTGACAGGGGGGGGCACTGCCACTGCATCCCCTAATGCCCATCTACTTGTTGTGACACTTTCCATCATCCACACTCCTCTGTCTGCACACACCACCAGCAAGGTAGGGGAATGGCAGCAAGATGCATTCAACAGACTGAACTGGTGGGGTAGGGTGTGCAAGCATCAGGAGGGTTTTCAAATGGATGGAGGTAGGATGAATGGATGGGCAGTGGGGGAGGAGAATGTGGGCAAGTGGCCCTGGAGGTGCAAGCAGGGAAAGGTTGAGGAGAGGAGGGAAGGCATGCACACTCACTGGGAACCTGCCCTGGTTGGGGAAGTATTTTACTGCCTCATACAAAAGTGTCCAGAAATTTGTCTTAGCAGAATTTAAATATGAAAAGGGGGTAAAGCACCGGACGCTTAAAGAATAAAATTGTTTTATTATGAAAATAAATAACTTTAGTAAGAGAGAAAAAAGTCATAACTGTCTAACTGTTGTTCTCTGGAGGCAGAGAAGAAATGCTCAAACAAACAGGAAGTCGACAATGGCGCCAATTAGCACAGGAGGAAATTATGCCAGGATCTACATATGCTAATTACACATCTCCTCCAATGCCCCTGTAAGATTTTCTCTAGATGCTACTGATTTATGCATGTTTACGGATCTTGCATATTCCAAAAGGCAGGCAGTTCCACCTTTCTGGTTTCTCCCTTAATCTCCAGGCCCAGGATGGGATAGATGTCATGAACCCCGATTCATGCCAGCTAGGTTTAGTTTCTGCCAGTTTCGTTTCTCACCAGCCTAGTAGACCCGAGGCCATAAACCTGTAAATCTGTCTTCAGGCTCCAAGCCTCCTCTCTTTTCCCAGCAGGAGTTTTCCACTCTTGATGTATCAATCTCACTATAAGTGTCCTTGTGGAGACAGCTCAGTCTCAACAATATGGTAACAACCTAGATTAGATTCTTAGCCATCTGGAATCCTGTGAACCTAGCCACCTTTGGTGCCCTTTCGCTCTCCCGCCAAAATGCCTTTGTACCCATCAAGATCTTTGCTTAGGAAGATCTTGACTTGCTTTAGCATTCTGTGGACTCTGTTTAATAAAGCTCTCTTTGGATTTTCAACTGACTGTTGGATCTTGGATGTGTCTTTATCACGGACTCTGCAGGTTGGGCTCAGCCTGGTTCCTGACAATAGAATCCCTCATAACACATTGGCTTTTGGAACACTCAAATGCCGGGCTTCTTCATAAAGCCCAAAAGGAGATCAGAGAACACTCACAGCAGGCCAGTCTGCAACCTTATGTTCACTGCCCTGAGAGTAAGCCCTGCTGAACAAACCCACTTACTTCCTGAACAAACCTACTCCACTGCCTGAGACAGTGGGGAGGCATTTAAAAGGCATTGCAAGTGAGAATAAGAAAGGGCAGGGGCAAGGAACATCCAGACCTCACACTCCCCAATTCCACTGACAGCTGGCTCCTGAAGCCTCAGAGAGATATTTCATTCCTGGCTTATCAATGATATATTTCATTCCTGGCTTATATGGTAGATACCATGATACTACAGTCACTTTATTGTCCTCAGTTCCTTTTGTTTAAGGTAAATCAGCAGTCATTCATTCCTGGGAATCTCACACATAGCTCAAATCCATTAGTCAGTTACCTTGCCCCTTTGCTGGGTGCCTTGCATTCCACACTTTTGCAATCCATGTCCCCTCAAGCCAGCCCGGCACCTGGGCCATCCCCACCACCTTCAGCTATGCGACCAGCCTCCACTGTTGCCATGCCAACCATCTGCACCTCAAGGCAAAATGTTACCTTGTGGGGGGAAGTGAGGGTTGATGACCCGAAAGCAATATCGTGTCTGGACTGAGAGTCCCTTCTCAAAACATATTTTTGTTGCCACTTCAATGCTTCCTAATAAAGAACTTGATTTTTACAATCATGAATCTTGTTAGTGTCTATGGGGGGGGGGGGGCTCTAAGAGCCCAATGTCACCCAGCTGGCTTCATGTGGAGGAGCGGGGAATCAAATCCTGTTCTCCATATTAGAGTCTGCCTCTCTTAACCACTACACCATCCTGGCTTTCCAATATGGTTGTAAAATTGGATTTGTTGAGCAAATTTCAATTCAAGGTTCCTGCAATAGCGAAGAGTTCATAGAAGTGAGTGTAGTGCAGACTCACATCAAAGCTCTGCTTCAGTACTGGTTGGGATGTCTGTTTTACATTTAGCTGTCCAGGCTTCTCTCAAAGAATCCCAGAGGATACAGGGAATTATCTGTCCCAAAAGAACTGCAATTTGCTGGAGAAAGGGAATGATTTTTAGCTGGTTTTAGAGGTTAATATTAGTCAGCTGAACATCAAGCTATAATTACTCAAAAATGAATGGATGTGCCCTCCACTGAGACAAGGCTCAGGTTCTTGCCTAAAGTGACGGGCTCTTGGGAAGTCCCTAATACAAATGCCCATTAATGGATCTTAAAGATAATCTGCTCTATTTGCACACTGTTAGCTATCCTAAATGGGAATGTGCACCCCCAAGAAAGTGTCCAGCTATTTCAATGGGCCACAGATGTGTATTGAGGTTCCAATGAGATTCAGAGGTGTTGGAAGCCTGTTTCTACGTGCAGATTAGGACAGTTGTATTTATAATTTCCTTCCATTTTGTTTCTGGGTGTTTTTTTTTTAATTGAAGTATTGGGAAGCATCAAACTGAGCATGTAGGTTATTAATTTCATTTGGGTAGTGTGTGGAAAACTATATTAGGGACAATTAGCGACATAGATTTTCATCCATATCAATGCACTGCTCCTGCCTCCAAGGCTATTTAGTTAATTGAGCTATAAAAAGTTGATTCATTATCTGCAGATAGACAGATTAATTTTCATTGGAAGCACTAAAACCATGTCTGGACAATAAGCCTGTGTGAACAAAATATACTTATTTAATTCTGTCATCTGCCCTCTGTGGGAGACTTTGGCTATTTTTATGTTCATCTTTCAAACCCATCTGCTTTCTTCTGAAATTTCAGATCTGGACTAATTCTTATCTTTTATCATATTTATGCTGTCTGTATTGACATATTTTTATCTCACCTTCTGACACATTCAGGATGCCTAACTATCTTCTGTATACACTAGCATATCCAGGGTATGGCAGCTGTAGCATGTTCCCTGGGTCCCTCTTGATGGGGGGAGGGTTGCCCTCCAGTCTATGGAGAAATTCTTCTTGGAATCATAGAATCATAGAATGATAGAGTTGGAACGGACCTCATGGGTCATCTAATCCACCCCCTGCACTTTGCAGGACACTCACAACCCTATCACTCATCCACTGTAACCTGCCACCCCCTTGAACCTTCACAGAATCAGCCTCTCTGTCAGATGGCTTTCCAGCCTCTGTTTAAAAATCTCCAAAGATAGAGAACCCACCACCTCCTGAGGAAGCCTGTTCCACTGAGAAACCGCTCTAACTGCCAGGAACTTCTTCCTGATGTTTAGACGGAATTTCTTTTGAAATAATTTCATCCCATTCGTTCTGGTCCGTGCCTCTGGATCAAGATTGAATAACTCTGCTCCATCCTCAATATGGCAGCCTTTTAAATACTTGAAGATGGTTATCATCAGATGGTTCTTCTTCTTTTCTTTTCCTGCTGCTGCTGCCACAGGGAGATAATTTTTGAAAAGGGACAAAAAATAAATGAAACTTGCCATACAAGGCATAGAAAACAGCTCTAAGAAGGAACCAAGCTCAAAGTGGCTGTTTTAGCTTTCCTTGCTCTAATCAAAAAAGGAAGGGAAATAATATGAGCGGAGATTTATCAAAATAGCACAATTATATATGTTGCCAATATTTACTGAGAAATCAGTTTGAGGTACTGCTGCTTCATCAGACAGACAAAACTAAATAGCCATTGAGCTTAGCATATAATTACCATGACACCCCATTTAAAGACATACTTACAATAAGTAAAATCATTCCTAACTCAATTGGTATTAAACACAATAAAGAGACTTTTTACTTACCCTTTCTTAATTGTGCTCTTAAAGATATAGATTCGTATCTCGGCCACATGATTCGTTGTTTCTTTTGCTATGCTATATTGTTTTGGTGTTCTCCTATAGTGCTTCTGTCTCATATCACCAAATCCTGCTGGCTCTGGGCACCAATTACACAAAGTACACCACTGTCTCTACATTTTATGGTCCTAAGAACCCTGCAAGGTAGGTTACACAAAGCAATTGGCCTAAGGTCACCTGCATATCAGAGTGCGGAGCAGAATCTGAGTTTCCCTAGTGTGTCTGTGAATGAGACAGAGAGAATTCACAGCGAGCCAATTAAAAATAGCTACAGGGACTATAGGGACAGTCCATAGTGAGGTTTTTTGGATGCCCAAAATTGTATGGCTAAACCACAATCAGTCTCAGTTCTTGATAAACTGTGTTCCCATAATTAAATGTCTGCATCAACATAGGAATCCTTGGCCGTCTCAGTGGATAGTATACTGCTCAGATGAACACTTTCGTGGACAGCCATCCAATATGAACTGGTAGCATAATCTCTAGATAATATTGAATTCAGTGTGCTCTCTGTTACACACTTATGATGACCTGTGTATTTGAGTACCCTTGTTGATTTCAGTGGAGATTGCTAATCCACATTTACAAAGCAGCATGTGTGCATGTGTATATGCAGCTGCACACCCTCTGTTAAAATCAATGGGATTCTTTTCTTGCATGCATACATAAAAACAATGAACATATATCAAAGCTTCTGAGCCTAGAACAGATCACTGAGTTGAGCTGAATTATGGATTGGCTCTAAGCACCAAAAGTATTCAAAGGGAATTGGCAGCCATTGGTTCCATCCTGGAAAAATAGATCAGGCAAGACCCAAGAGGGGAGCAAAGCTGCTGCTCTGTATAAACTAGTTGCTGGGCTTGGGAGAGACTTACCCATCACATTAAAGATGCACATACAAACTTGCATTTGGTAATGACCACAACTTGTATTAACATAACACACATGAGTGAAGGCAAACATATACCTGGGATGGATCCAATGGCCCACTCCCCTCCCAACTGGCAGCTCGATGGCTACATAATATGGGAGGGGAAAATACCCTCCAGCAGGCCTGCCTGTGGGGTCTGAGTGACACACCTGTCGAGCTCCCCCTCTCCATCAGGCCTGCCAGACCACTGGGAAAGTGAACCATAGGAGAAGCCCATGGGCATCAGGACCTGACCCTAGAAAGGCCCTGACCTGGTTGAGGCCAGGCATACCTCTCATAGGCCAGGAACCACCAACCTGTTCTATTCACAGAGTGCAGTGCTCTGCTTGGTGCATAAGGATACAGATGTCCCACAGGTACACTGGGCCCAAGCTTTTTGATTTTGGATTCTTTCCGGGTCAGTATGGCTAGCTATAATCTATGCATATTAGGAAAAATACTGAATTGAACCACCTGAAAGGAAGGCATTATTCCAATTTATGTTTTTAGGTGCCCTCAGCCTGTTCACAGAGTGGGGCAGCCTATAAATAAATATATAATCTGTGGAAGAACTGTGTAGTATAAAAGAAACAAGCCATTCAGGAAACAAGCAATAAGGGAGGGAAGAGCTCAGTGACTGCATATCTTTTCTCATGTTGTGGATTCCAGTTTCAATCTCAAACATGAAAAGATCCAATATTAGATGATATAAAAGATCTCTACTTGATCCTAGAAAGAAATAATTTCAGTCAACAGTATTGAATTTGATAGATTCAGATGCCTGCTTCAGTGCTGCGTATCTAGCCTCACAGTTTTTCCAGCCAAATGGCTTTTCTATGTCTGAAAAATAAGCTATGACCAATCAATTATCCCCACTTACTTTGCCCCCTGAGGTCTTCTTAAGGATCTGTTGACCCCCAGAAACCAAATTTCAGAAGGCTGAGTAGGCCACAAGTAGGTCACAACCAGTGGGGTAAGTGAGAAAGTCTCACTTCATAATGTGTGCAGATATTTTGATACATGCCAAGAGCCAGAGCCTCCGGGGAGGGCGGTATAGAAGTATGATTAAATAAATAAATAAATAAATAAATAAATAAATAAATAAATAAATAAATAAATAAATAAATAAATAAATAAATAAATAAATAAATAAATAAATAAATAAATAAATAAATAAGAGTTCCGTGCATTGAATGAAAATTTGAGAAAATGGAAAGTCTTTCAATGTCAATATATGGGGAAACCAAAAAACCTAATTGTGTATTTATGTACCTGTATTTAAACAATTCATTTGGCTTTGATTGATCTCCATGGGATTTGAGTATCCATTTCCATCCATCTAGGGAATTGATCTATTATACGTCTTTCGGGTTTGGGGAATTTTGCTAACTAAATTCACCTGGGAACACCTGGTACTGTCATGCTTTAGAGCAGGGGTAGTCAAACTGCGGCCCTCCAGATGTCCATGGACTACAATTCCCATGAGCTCCTGCCAGCGAATGCTGGCAGGGGCTCATGGGAATTGTAGTCCATGGACATCTGGAGGGCTGCAGTTTGACTGCCCCTGCTTTAGAAGAATGAATCAACTCTGGACCTGGTAAATGCCTCTCAAAGACTTCTAGACATCAAGTGCTTATAAAAAGAAGCTTTCTAAATGAAGAACAAGCTATAATAAACACAATGCTAAATATATCAAATTAGCTGTCAGATCTCATGCATATTAATTCCACCTGAGGTTTGTCAAAATAGCAGGACAGGCAATTTTGTCAAATTGCCCGTTACCTTGGTAAGCCCTCATAAACATCAGAACCACTCTCCTCATTTAGAAATGGTGATTTAGTTTGAGGAATATGAGTAGTGTCAGTGAGCAATCAAATTTTAATTAAGCATAAAATAAAGTCCACTTGCTGGAAATTAATACTAAACTGTTTGAAAGGAATCCTAACAATAGTTTCAGGGCTTGATTATTTTTTGGGGGGGGGAGGTCTCTCAGACCTCAGAGAGGTCGGAAGTCTTTGAATGAAGCACCCCAACAAAAACAATTCCCATATTAATAAGTTTATTTCACAGAATCATCAGTGTATCCTAGGAACTAAACGTTTTTGGGTGTGCAGAAATGTATTTGGGTGGTTTCACATAGACCGTTTACTCACTGGAGGTTTCATGCCGGGCTGCAGGCTGAAGTTTTAGTCGTGGCATGTTGTCCCACCTCTTCCTGCACCCATATGGGTGAGCATTTGGCCTGGTGCACCTCATTCACCCCCGATCTGTGCTCCTGTCAGGGGGGTGGGGCAGTGAAGTTCCCAGTGCATAAACGGTCATACTGCAGAATCCCTGTTATTCTAAACCATCGATTCCTAGTACTATCTGCCAGGAGGAATTCCAACACTGGATGAAACCTTGGTTAAATCTATTTATCTGCTTTTAAAAAGTTCATGGAATTTCATGACAGTAGATGTGTTACAAATCCGTCATGATAAATTTTGCTTCATGGTTTGGCTCTTGCCCATAGCCAGCCACAACTGAGGATGCCTAAATGGGGACAAGTGCTGATCTACATCAGTCTTTGCTCAGTCTTTGCTCAGATGAGCACTAATGTTGCAGTAGGCCTTATTGGGAGAGGTGGTCCTTTAGATATGTGGGCACTAGGTCTTGAAGGGCTTTGTAGGCAATAGCAATTATCTTGAATTGAACTGAGAAACTAATTGACAATCTATGCAGGCATTTTAGAAGAGGAGTTATTTGCATGTCCCACTTAGCTCCCAATAGTAATCAGGATGCAGTTTTTTGTAGAAGAAGAACAAGAAGAAGAGTTGGTTTTTATAAGTTGCTTTTCTCTACCAGGAGTCTCGAAGCGGCTTCCAATCGCCTTCCCTTTCCTCTCCCCACAACAGACACCCTGTGAGGTGAGTGAGGCTGAGAGAGCCCTGAGATTACTGCTCAGTCAGAACAGCTCTATCAGTTCTATGATGAGCCCAAGGTCACCCAACTGGCTGCATGTGGAGGAGTGGGGAATCAACCTCGGCTTGCCAGATTAGAAGCCACCATTCTTAACCACTATATCAAGCTGATACCAGATGGAGTTTCTGGTAGAGTTTCTGAGTTGTCTTCAAGAGTAGACCCATATAGATTACGTTGCAACAGTCTAGGCTCAAGATTACTGTGACACTGATTCAGGCAGCCAACGTGCTCCAGATTACAGGCCACCACTCTTACCCACTACACCAAGTAGTGTGGAAATGAACATCAGAAAGAAAAGTGGAAAATACATTAAATAAATGAACCAAGTCTTGTAGTACCAAACAGAGCAAGTCCAACACTGGTGAAAACTAGATGGATGGTTATTTCCACGTGACTACTTGGAAGTGTATGATTCCAAAGTTGGAAGAAACCAAGGATTTACAACTCTTTAGTAGGGTTTTAGAGTAAGGGTACCAAAAGGTTTGTTATGTATTTGCCTCTTAACCATGTTGAGCAGGACTGTCCTTTGTAGCTATCTATACAATAGCGGTGAAGGGAAGATATCATTCATGCTAGGAGGTAGGACAGGGGCAAGAAACACAGAAAGTGAAGTTTCAGGGTATCGTTACACCTAGGAAATTCATTGTGTAAATCACAATTTCTTGTGGCACCTGCATGCAGCCCTAGAGAGAAAACTTGCCCTGCTCTCAGTTAATCAAAAATATCATAATAGATTCCATGTCAATGGCTCATAAATTATTTTGTGCTGAAACACTGGTAAATTTGCTACATTTTAACCACCTGTCGTGCCCCTCCCAAGGCTGTGCCCTTAGCAATCCAACCTCATAATGGACTTGCCTCCCCTTTCTGCATGTTGATATTTTCCAGCTTATTCTCTTTTGTTCAAGCAAAGTTAATGTTTCAAGTCTGATTTCTATTGTTAAATGCCAAAGCCCAAACAAGAAAAGGGGGAACAGTGTCAGGGGGGTATTTTCCAAACTTGGGTGGAACAAACACTGTGCATCTCAATCGCTGTTCTATAACATATTGATATAAAATTAATCAAGTTTATGTCTCCTGTCAGTGGTTGGTTGTAATAGATGACAGGCGGTACTGGAGCCAAACCGTCCAAGAAATGATTTGCTGGAGGCTTTGTCAGAAATCTGCTGACATTCAGGGTGTTCTTGACTGGAGCTGAGATAGGAAATTCCAGCTTTGTGTCATATATGCCTGAGCTCTCCTTTCAGTCTTGTTTTGGCTTTCTGCAGCTGTGAAAAGGTCAGAGGTAATCAGATAAGCCAGGAGCATGCTATCTGTCAAGATAATTGACTTGAGCTGCTGGGTGCAGGAGAGGCTGCAGAGAAGTATCAACACTGACATATAAAGAGATTGTGAAGATACCCCCATTATTACAAAGGTAGGCCCCGGAGCAACCCATGATCTTGGAATATTGCTTTGCAAGAAAGAAATGCCTTCAGGCGTTATGGCTTGTTTTTAACATAAGTCATCCTTAGTAATGGGGAGACTACTTTCATTTTCACAACAACATGTTCCATTTTGATGTATGTGTACATAGGAGAGGCAGTGTGGCACATTGGTTAAAACATGGCGGGGGGGGGGGGGGGGCTAAGCAACCTGTGTGACCCTGTAAAAATGGTGGGTGTGCCAGCACACAAAGGGGAAAGTGAAGGTCATACTCAGCAGATGTGCTCAGTTCAAACAAGTCTCAGAGGCACAACCAGTGTCACAGGGATTCACCTTGGTCCCAGCTGGTGGGTTTACAGGTTCAGGAGGTGATGACAGGTATGAGCCATGCCAGTTGTCTTACCTACTCCTGCTGTTGGTCTGCAGGGCCAAGGTGGGCAAGCGTGGGCCAGAGTGCCAAGCTGGAAATATAAATATGGGTTTAGCATGCTGCTCCCCACCATCGTGCAGTGGGGGACCCATGCCCCCACTCCCGCTCCAGGCCCTGCATTGCATGCACCTGGCCCTGTATTGTGTTGGTGCAGCTAGCTTGCACCAGGGGAGCCCCTCCCCGGTGCATATAGGGGGAAGGTTGGAGCTTTTTACCCCCCCCCCCACAACGGAATGGTGGCAGCCTGGCATTGTTGCTGCCATGCATAATGGGTCGAAGAATCGCATTATGGTATTGGCTAAAGCAGACATGATGTGGATGTATAAAATTCTGTGTAAATCTATGTGATCTCATTGGGATCTCAAAGCAGTTTATCCTGTTCTCCTCCCCTCCGTTTTAGTCTCACAATAAGCCTGTGAGGTGAACTAGACTGAGAAAGTGTGACTGGATCAAAGTCACTCAGGGAGTTTCTGTGGTAGAAGCAGTGATTCCATACTGGGTCTTCCTTAAACTGCCTGATAAGGTAAACAGCAATACCATCCACAAGTTATGAGATTCCTCGAGTTTTAACTTAATGGAAGAAAAGTTCTACCCAGCCGTTTTCCCCGGCTGCCTATTTGGTAAACCTTTATCACTCCCAGCAAAGTCCGAGTTTAGGAGCACGTTTAAGACCCACCAAGTTTTATTCAAGGGATAAGCTTCTTTGGGCACCCTTCTCTTCTCCCCTATAAGCCCCCTGTTGCCTTATCTCACTCTCCCATCATCCTCTTTGCCTTTTGCCTTTTGTATCCAGGAACATCACAGCAGGAGGTGAGGTTAGCGGCTCTCAAGGCTTGCAGTTCCCCGGAGGATGAACATCTAGGGAGGCTCTATCTGGAGCCGCTCCATTCGTTGCCCTTCTCTGACCCAGATGGCTTCTGTTTGCCCTCAGGACTCCCTGATTCTTCATCCGCAAGCCTGGAGATTTGAGAGGGTGGTCAAGAGACCTCAGCAGGGTACAAGTCCACCCTCCAAAGCAGCTGTTTTGGGCTCCTGGTCTCTGTAATCCCAAGAGATCTTCAGGCCCCAACTGGAGAATGGCATCCTTAATCTGGAGATGTCCTCAAATTACAACTGATCTCCAGAAAATGGGTCTTTGGGAGGATCGGCATTCTGGCATAATGCCCTGTTGGATATATGTTTGTGTTTGTGCGTGTGGCCTGGTACAATCAGCCACTGGCCCTTTTGAATAATGCTAATTTTATGGGTTCCCAAAAACATGAAATGTTTTTAATAACACTTTGCTTTCATTCAAGCATTAGGCATTGACATCTCTTTTTTTCCAGTTCTCTGGGAGAGCAAAGCAATACAAGTCGGAATAGAATCTTCGCCAGTGGACAAATCCAGAACCTTTGATGAGGTCAGCTTGGAACTTCGCTTGCCTTGTCAGTTGGGTCCAGTCTCAATGGTCAACTGACTTGTGGACTCACATCTCCCTGCTAGGGAAATCTGTACTTCACTTTGCTAAATACTCGAGAGCAGCTGCCAGAATAATGGCTGAGGAAATGGTAAGAGAGATGGTGCCTTTCTGACTAGAGGCTGAGGGGGCTGCATACACAGAAATGCCACTAGCCAAGGGGATAGGCCAGAGAGATCTGGCTAGCCAAAGGGACCAGACACCAAAAGGCTTAACCTCAGGTAGTAAAAATATTCTTACATCATTGTCTTATACATTAATTATAGCACTGGCGAGCTGTCATGTTCTACTGACCTTCAGTCCTACTGTAGATCATTTTAGGAATGTCAGAATCAAAAAATTGTACAGTAAGAATTAGCAGTCTGGTGCGTATTACGTGTAATCAGTAGTCTGACCAAGGGCCAAATGGCCCTTTCTTCATCACCAGACTTTCTTCACAATAGGGCTTCTCGGTGTTTTCATTTACTATCCTGAATTTCCATTTTCATTAACGATTCAGAGGCTACCTCCCAAGAAAACACCAGTTGCTGGAGAGGCAGAAGGGAGTTGGGAGGGGATGAGTGGAAAGAGGCCACCAGTCCTCTGCACCAGGTCTGGATCCCTCCTGGATCCCTCCACCTGGGAACCACAAGGGGAAGAGAATTAATACGCTTGAGAAGTGGGCTAAATTGAATAAAATTAAATTCAATAGGGACAAATGTAAAGTTCTGCATTCAGGTAGAAAAAGCCATCTACACCAATATAGGATGGGGGAGATTTGTCTTGGCAGTAGTATGTGCAAAAAGGATCTAGGAGACTAAGTAGACCATACATGGAACACGAATCAGCAGTGTGACTCAGTGGCTAGAAAGGCAAATGGGATTTCTGAAATGGGTCTTAAAGTCAACCTTCTCTGGACAATTTGACCTTGCAGGTTCAGCAGGAAAGACTGGAGGAAGAAAAGGTACATCAGGATAGGTCCACTGATGTCCTGGAAGATGCTGCAGAAAGGACTTTTGCTTGTGACAGCCTGAAGGAGTGTGGTCCTCTCCAGAAAATGTGCCTGGAAATATACCTGGGGTGCCTAGCAAACCAGGTGAGTCTTGAAAGGAAAAGCAGAAGCTGTACAGATAACCAGAAGCACAGGCTGGGTTAGGAGTTGGAGGAATAAAAGAAAACTCAGAGGTCCAGCAAATGAATGAGGGAGCAAACCAGGTGCCAGGAAGACATGGCAGTCCCTATGAAGCAGCCAGATGAAGCATCAGAGTGCCTGTTTCCATAGCCTGGTCTCCTCTCCCCAGTCTTGAGCATCAGCTATACCCTGGCACCTGGGATCCCAATGAGGCCAGAGTTAAAACTCCTGTATGCAGAGCATGGTGTCCGGAGTTACCACATTGCACCACTGGTACAAATGAACAAAATAAGAAATAAATGAATGAAATTTGCATCCTTGTTTCTTCATGAAAAAGCCAACTGAGATGATTAATAGGAGTGCCTTATATTTAATCTTCTCTGGGCCTTGCAGATAGATGAACAGGAAGAAGAGGAGCCCCCCCCCCCGCCCCCAGACAGTCAAAAAGATGAAGAGGAATGAAATGTGGACCAAGCTTTGGTCCTGGGCTTCAAGGAGGACATCTGTCCTCAGCCAGGGGAAAAGCACAGTCAACCCCTGGAGGTCATCGTAAATGTTTTCAAAGGAGAGGTATACAAGATGGTAGGCCAAAGGAAATGATAGAAGAATTCAATGGGCAGGCAAGATCCTGTCAGGGCTGGAGGCAGGGCAATGAGATTAGAAGCCACTGCTGGACATTTGGCAACCCTTATCTCTATAATTAAATGTACCAAGTGGTTAGGAACAATTTACCAAGTTCAAAACTGACATCAGGAAAACCATTCCATCCAAATACATGAGAGTGCCAAGTCCATAGGATGAATGAGAGGGCACCCCCACCTTCCTGGGAAGCTGCCGAACAAGGCACCAGCAAGACATCCCGGTTGTCTTCTCCCCTCTGACTGGCAGGAACTACTCCGTCCTGTCCAGGTTCCATGGTGCAGGTCGCCGAGTCAACTGGGTGTTCCTGCAGATGAATTCCTGGGGTTCCTTGTGGACGGGTCAGGTATCCACCCCACACTATCCAAGGTCCATGCAATCAAGCAAGTTCCCACGCCTCGTTCACGGACTGAGCTACAGGCTTTTCTCAGCCTCCTGAACTTTTATCATGTATTCCTGCCAAACAAGGCACCCATGATAGAACCACTGCACTGTTTGATCTTGGTGCAGTACTCAGACGCCCTGCTGCTGACCTTGGCATGTGATACCTCACCCTATGGCATCGGAGCCATCCTGAGTCATTGGTACCCTGACGGCCGGGAATCACCCATCGCCTTATATCACCCCTGACGGCCAGGAATCACCCATCGCAGACACCTTAAATCCTGTCACTTAGGATGCTGAGGTGGTTTATCTTCTTCAACGGATACCAGTTCGTGATGCAGCACCATCCAGGCAACTCCTTGGGCCATGCGGACGACCTCAGTCACCTGCCATTCCCGTGGATCGACGCTGACCCCTCACCTGCACATTGCATCCTTCATGACTCTGACATCGCTGCTGCATCTGTCTGGCACAAGATTGTCAGCTGTGTTTTGAACTGGGTGTAGAGAGGTTGGCCGAAGGACACGCCTTCAGCTGTTTTTGACCTATTCACCACAAGGCAGCATGAACTGTCTGCCCACAAGGGCTGCCTACTGTGGGGGAATCACATAGTGGTGCCCCCTAAGCTGCAATCTCAGGTGTTATCAGCTATGCACGTCAGCCACGCTGGAATTGTCCGCATGAAGGCTCTGGCATGCTGCTATGTGTGGTGGCCGAGGATCGACAAGGACATAGAGAACTGGGTCAAGTGCTGCGGAACATGCCAGGAAAATTGCCCAGAGATGCTGCAGGCTCCAATAAAGGTGTGGGAGTCAACGAGAACTCCATGGTCATGGGTTCAGCTGGATTCTGTTGGCCCTTTCCAGGGTCAAATGTTCCTAATAGTCGTGGACTCACATTCAAAGTGGCTTGAAGTGGCTCCCATGTCCTCGATGACTTCCAAGACTGTCATCAACGTCCTGAGGTCACTTTTTCAACACATGGACTGCCGGACTAGGCTCTAGTCATGGCGCCAAAAAACGATGCCTAAACGCATTTCGACCCACTGAAGCAAGCTGCGGACACTCTGTCAGGATGAGGTTGGAGCCACTGGGGTGCTGTGTCCCCTTCCATTGTGGCCATTTCCTGACCCTGCAGGAAGGAGAGATACCACAGGCTGACCTCAGCCTCACGGAGCTGGGGCGGTAGCTCCAGGGAGGGATGTGGGCTCTCCCTCCAGTTGGCCTGGTGTCCCAGGTGGGCTGCGCACAAGGCCTGGCCTGTGTAGTGTGGAGCAGCCAATCTCCCCCTCTATAGCAGAGTGGGAGGGAAGTAAGGAGGGAGATGGTTTTAGGGCTCCACTCTAGCCAGTCACCTGACCCATTGGATCCATTCAGGGGGCTGGTTTTTGCTAGAGGCTAAATTGGCCATGCCTTCTGGGTTATTGTTGTTGTTAGGTGTGAAGTCGTGTCCAACCCATCATTACCCCGTGGACAATGATCCTCCAGGCCTTCCTGTCCTCTACTATTCCCCAGAGTCCATTTAAGTTCGCACTGACTGTTTCAGTGACTCCATCCTGCCACCTCATTCTCTGTCCCCTTCTTCTTTTGCCCTCAATCACTCCCAGCATTAGGCTCTTCTCCAGGGAGTCCTTCCTTCTCATGTGGTGGCCAATATATTTGAGATTCATATGCCTTCCAGGTACTTCCTGCTGAAAGTCTTTGTCAGCAGAAGATCTGGCCTACTGAATTCGACCAGTTTGTGGAAGAGGGCCAAGTAGGCCATGCAGGAGCACTCCATCTCTGTGTGCCTGGAGTTGGGGATAAACAGCCAACCAGAGCTTGTATTTTTCCCTGAGGGTTCTGTTGGGCTATTTTCAGAATGCAGGAAAGGGCCAGGGCTATGTGAGTGGGAGGCCCCATACAGTCATCCCTGCCTTTTGTCCCACGGTCCGCCTTCCTCAAACCTTCTAGGACTTGCTTCTTGGCTGAGATGGGGTTAGCAGCACGTAACTCATTGTTTATTGCCAAAGCCTCCTCAGGGCTGGGTGGCAGGAACCCCTCCTGAGGGGTCTGTGGGTTCTTCTGGGTCTCTTCCTCACTGGGGTCGACCTCCAGTCCTCCATCCCTCTTGCCGTCTCTGTCAAGAAGTGTTTCCCCCACCTGAATGCCGACATCTGTCCTGCCAGGGGGCTTGGGAGTGTCCTCAGCCTCACACAGAGTGCTGAATGTGTTGTAGCAGGGAATAATAGCTCATGGAAGTCCCGGTATCTAGGAGGTCTTTGCTGTCCATGAGGTAGCAACTATCTTGCTCCAAGTCGCTGTCTTCAGGAGACTCTGGCCTTGGTTTATGGGGGCTGTCTATCACCTGCTCATCACTATCCAGGCTATAAATGGAGGCAACCTGGAAGGGAAACATGATTTAAAAACCAACAACTGCTTTGGATGATGCTGTTGGGATCTCGGGGTCGTAGTCAGGGGAGGGTGAGGTTTGGGGGCAGAGGAGCCTCAGCAGGGCAAAAAGCCTCCCTCACACTCAGGAGATGAGGTGGGGATTCCAAGAAACTATCAGGCCTCGCTGGGAGGTTGCTGATCCTTTGTGGGCGATAGGCTGGTTAGAGGGATGTGCCCCGGCCTGTAGCCTCTGTCAGGAGCCCTGGCCAGGCCCTTCAGCCCCCACCCTGTGGGCTCACACGTGGAGTTTGGAAGTTTGCTTCTGTGAGGGAGGACTGCAGCAGAAGACCTGAAGGAAGCCCTGATCCAGTTCTCAGTATCTCTTGCACCTGGATCCTGAAGCACCGGGTGCGCATGCACCCAGACCGCTGCTAAGAGGCGCGCCAAGCGGGGGTAACTGACCTTGGAGAAGGCTGCCTCCTTGCTGCTTCAGAAGCAGCCAGCACCTTGCTATTGTGCATGAGAAGACTTGCTTGTGCATTTCACTGGCCATTTCACTGGCATTTAATTGGTCTTAGTAATAAAATTGTTTTATCTAAAAGACTTTATGGATTTGTTCTTCTGGCACTTTATGGGGCAGCGTTTGGGGTTTGGGGGGTTGCCAGGTGGGTGGCCTGAAACTCTTCTAATATACAAACAAAAAATGGCCAACGACCCTATGGAGATGTTAGCCTCCCAAACGCCCAACACTGAGAGCCTATGCAAGGGAGATGGAAGGTTCCTGTTGAGATGGGCTGGATGCTATCACCTTCTGTTTCACTTATTTTATGTGCTTCATTTGCATGCATGCCTTTTTCCCCCATGGGGCCCAAAGTGGCTCATGTCATTCTCCTCTCCTCTCTCACAACCCTTGGAGGTAGGCTAGGCTGAGAGAGGTTGCAGGCCCACGGGCACCTGGTCAGCTCCCATGGCACAAGTGGGGATCTGAACATGGTATTCTTCCCCCCCCCCAGCTCCTGTCTTCTCCAATCAGGCTTGGGGCCACTCCGAGGAGGACAAGTGGGGCATCTTCCCCAGCCCCAACCATCCTGCCATGGAACCTCCCCAGAGGGTAGGAGAAGACTCTGATGGGTCCTGACTCTTGGAAGAGCCCCTGCACAGGGGAGGGATCCAGATCTTCATGGGATGCGGATCTCCTCGCTCTGTGGGAGGAGCACAGAGGGAATCATTCCAGTCATGGGAATCATTCCACCAAGTCTCTGTAGTGCCTACTATATCTCTTTGTCTGCATGAGAAGCTCAGGCTCTTCCTTTTTATTGCCAATGCTTTTGGCATTGGTATATAGGCACCTAAAGCCTGTTACTTAGGTCCTATATGACCCATTGTTCCCACGTGAGCCATTGGTATTCACACGCCTACATTGGTATTCACATGAGCCATTGGTATTTACATTGGTATTCACGTGAGCCATTGGTATTCACACGCCTACATTGGTATTCACATGAGCCATTGGTATTTACATTGGTATTCACGTGAGCCATTGGTATTCACACGCCTACATTGGTATTCACATGAGCCATTGGTATTTACATTGGTATTCACGTGAGCCATTGGTATTCACACGCCTACATTCAAGTCTCTATGTTGGACATCTCCTTCCCCTTGTGGCTTTTGTTTAAAACTCTCCTAATGAATCTCCCCAGGTTCCTGTCAAACACATTCTTCCCCATGTATGTGTTTTTGTGAGACATGGCTCGCAATTACCATTCATCTAAGGCAGCCTTTTTCAATCTTTCCACCATGGAGGAGCCCTTGAAATATCTTTTTAGGTTTCAAGGAACCCTGGAAATGATATCAGCTGGCCTTGCCCCCCTGCCTCAACCTCTGGAAGTGACATTACCACCTGCATTAACAGGCAGGCCTGAGAAGGACTGAGGAGAGAGAGGCAGTAGGCAGACAGGAGGGGAAAGGTTGGAATCCCCTGGTTGGAATCCCTTGTCTAAGATGTTACTGGACACTTGCTACAGACATATTAGAATAGCTAACTTTCTTTTAATGATCTAGTTGTTCTTCATTATATCCAATTTGGCTCTCTGGAGTGTATATGAGGCACTACTCAGGGAGGTTTGAATTTAGGAGTCCATTTTTAAATGTAACTTTTTCTATTGAAATGCAATCCCACTGTTTGATTCGGTAGATGCTACCCTACTCTGGCACCAGCAGTAAATTTAGGAAAAGGTTTCTTCAGGGCATAAAACAATAAGTGCAATTCATTCTAGAGGATTTACTAAAGATAAAATTTAGGAACTGTATAAAATTGGGAACTTAGGAGAGTCATGTGGTTCTTTTCTGGCATTTGCACTGACAACTGGTTTTCTGCTAACTTCTAGTGCAAAGTACGCAGTGTTTTAGCATATGGATATCAAGATACAAGAAAGCTGCTGTGACAGACGGCATATTTTAAAAGGATTAATTCTTCACAGAGCCAGACTGCCTTGAGTTATAGGCTGTTCAAGAGATTGGTTAGCATCAGCTGAGCAGAGAAAGACTTCTGAACTGGATGTTGAGAAGAATTCAGTCTGATTTCAGCCCTAGCTCAGAAGAGTTGAGTACTGACAGTTTCCAAGTTCAACCCTGATGTAGAGCAGCTTAATGGGCAACGTTGGCAAGAACTAGTAGATAGATCGAGACTCCCTTTAGGGCTAAAGAAAAGGAATAGAACTTCCTGAGAGAGAGAAAAGAAAATTATTGTTCTCCCCAATGTTATTATTCATAATGTTATAATTATTATGTTACTAGCTTCAAAGCCCGTTCCTAAGAACGGGACATAAAAGGGCCCCCTACCCTGGCCCCTGGCTTGGCAGTTTAAGGTGGCCTTGGGCCGCAGCTTGCAGCCAGAACAAGTGGGGCGGGGGCTGGGCAGCTCATTAGCAGGGCCAACAGAGCTCCTTAGCAGTCAGCTAGTCAGCTCCTTAGCAGTCCTTAACGAGCAGTCAGCAGGCCGGGAGGCCCTCGTCAGCAGGCCCAGCCTAGCAGGCCAAGAGGCCCTCATTAGGAGGCCCTCCACCTTTGCCCAGGGCCTCTCCCCTTACCTGCTGCTGGCTCCAGGCACGCATCTGAGAGCAAAGAGGCTAGAGTCCAGGGACGGAGGGCGGGAACTGCAGGGCCAATCAGGACAAAGCTGGCTGATTGGCCCTATTCCAACTTGGACAGCTAGACAAGTCCCACCCCCTAGGCTGTTTCATAAATATATAGAGGAACAACAATGGATAAGGATTATATACTGAGTTATTTGTACAGTTATCTCTGTTTGATGTAAACTGGCCTGAGACTTCAGGGAAGACGGTATATAAATGTAATAAAATAAATAAATAAATAAATTCCCTACCCAGACATACAGGTAGTTCAGAATAGTGCAAAGATCCCTGGTCTGATGTGGTTAGAAACTGTAGAAACCTTAAGAGTCAGTTGAAAATTTGACAAGTATTAGTGTTGCAATAGAAGGGTACCAGAAAGAGTGTACCAGCCTTCTGGAAACTAAATGAGTAAAAGAATATTCAGGGCCATTCCACACTCGTTCAACATTGCACAATGGTTGCAAATTGAAATCACTACTGTTTTGCTGTTATGCACAATGTCGTTGACAATCTGCAACACTCCTGAAACCGATCCGCAAAAAGCACTTTGTTGTAGCGCTTTCAGGGAAATCCCAAAAAGTGGATTCACCCTCCGGAAAGCGCTACACTCTTGCAACCAATCTGCAACACTAGTGGGAAAGTTCTGTACGTTACCATTGTTGCAGTTTCTGCAAAGTCCCTCCCCCTAGCTCTCTCCTCTGATCTTCCGGCAAAGCGATCGCCATTTTTTTTTCTCGGAGCAAGCGGCGATCAACGCACCGGCGAGCCTTTGTTTACCCAGCGAGGCTTCCCTGGCTGCAGTCCCTCCCCAGAGCTGTTTTATGTCACCAAGCACCAAGCAATACACAGCCCCGTTTGCTGGTTTATTCTCCCTTTATTTTTCACTCTATTTTCGGCCAAAAATCGCGCCTGTGCGGGGGGGGGGGGGGGAGTATTTTTTTTTCACTCGGGGGGAGCGTGGCAACGATGAAATGGCAGCTCAAACACCACCTGCTAGCTAGATGGGTCTCTCCTTTGCAACGAATCAACGCAAATTCGTTGCAACGTGTGTTTTTTTTAAACCTTCCTTAAAGGGAAAGGGGCTTTTTGGGAGCATGATAACGGCCGCCCATTGGCTGCTTGACAGCCAGGGGCGGGACAAAGCTTGGCAATATTGCTTCCTGGCTAGCAATTTTTGCTTCCATAGCCATCAAGAAACCCCAGGATTTCATGAAACCCCGGTTGAGAAAGTGGTTATGAGTGGTAGCTTCTAATCTGGCAAGCTGGGTTTGATTCCACAATCCTCCATGTGCAACCAGGTGGGTGTCCTTGGGCCAGTCACAGTCCTTTTGGAAGCTGTTCTCACAGAGCAGTCCTGTCAGAACTCTCTAAATCCCATCTACCTCACAGGGTGTCTGTTGTGGGGAGAGTAAGGGAAGGAGATTGTAAACTGCTTTGAGATGCCTTGGGTTAGTGAAAAAGAGGGGGGGCTATAAAACCCAACTCTTCTTCTTATAATAGCCCTGTGAGGTAGGACAGACAAGAGAGTTGCTGCCCCCAAGTTCATCCAGTGATATTTATGGCAAGTAGGGTCCCCCAGCCTTAGTTTGATACTCTAGCCCAGGGGTAGTCAAACTGCGGCCCTCCAGATGTCCATGGACTACAATTCCCAGGAGCCCCTGCCAGCATTCACTGGCAGGGGCTCCTGGGAATTGTAGTCCATGGACATCTGGAGGGCCGCAGTTTGACTACCCCTGCTCTAGCCATTATGCTTTGCTGTCTCTGTAATTTACCATGGTGGCTTTCAAGTTTTCCACTTTACCATACTGAACTACATATATCAATGGGCAGATTTTGGCTTCCATACTCTAGCAGAGCAGACTTTTCCACATGAACTCTGTGCTGTGAAATAAATTAAGCAAAACTCCATTACTAATACTGTGAAATGCATATAGATCCTATTTGAGCATGATACTTAGGGATTTCTTTTTATCAGCATGTGATTTCTTGGTGTGTAACAATGATGTAGCATCTGAATTACTAAAAATGACCAGACATCTAAGTCAATGCTCAATGGGCTGTGCTTTGTGGGCCAGGTGAAAAACGATGGGATGCACTGAACTTAAAATAGCTCTTTTTCATTTCTTCAGTTCAAACTATTAAGTGCTGGAAAAGTCACTTATCATCCAAATCCTTTTCACAAGTAAGGAGGACATATTGGCAGGCTTCTGATAATGCTGCTTATATGTGCTGTGGTGCAAAGTTCATAATTCTCACATGCTGGCATTTTTGCAGTCTTATTTATCATCCCTATTCCAGTTCCAGACACTCTTTCTGGGAAGCTTGTTCATGGTATGTCTGAAGAGATAATAAGGTTCTCGCCTAATGTTTTTGAATGACACTTTCATCATTGTGAAGGTCCTTGAAATTCAAGAAGCATTCATAGGTTCTTGAAGGTGACCTTGGGAAGAAGGAGTGATGTCCTCCTGTTGACATTTGAGCATGGCTTGAAATCCCATGTGCCAGTTCTTAAGATTCAGTTACCCTATTCCAAGCAAGAGCTCTGTTGGATAATGCCGTTAGGTCTGTGTTGTCCAGCATCCCATTCCCCATAATGATAAACTGAGTAGTTCACAAGTAGAATATTTAAGGCTCCATCACTTCACCACTAGCCAGAAGTCTACTGGGAGCTCACCTCTAAGGTTATTTCCGAATTTGTGACTATGCTGCTTTGATGTGCAACTTTGCATGGTTTCTTAGGATGGATCATCCATGTCAATGAAATTCAAATGAAATGTTGCCCTTAGAAGTGATGTCTATTTATTGTGCCAACTGTTTGGTAATGGCATCAAAGAAATAGATGAAGAAGGGTAATTTGTCAAAGAATATAGGTGAGCAAGGAAATGATGTTTTTGATTATGGTTTTCTTTCATACATCCCTGGTTAGATCCCCTCTTTCCCAGGAAGAAGAACATCTCAAGAAGGAGACCACTTTGCTATTCAACGGAGAATGTGCCAGGGACGGCAGTGCCAGGGATGGAAAGCTTTCTGATAGAATATCTTCCAACAAAGGTGTTAAACAGGGCTGAATTTTAGCCCCATATCTATTCAACCTATATCTATTTTTTCTGGCTGGAAAGTACGGGAATCTGCTGCCATGCCCCAAGGCTAGGAAGCTCTCCAGTCTCCCTCCTTTTGTACGCAGTCCTCCTTCCCTATACTAAGGTTGGCCTAAAAGCTCTTCTTCAAGTTTTCTCAAGCTACTGCAATCAAAACCAACTCAAGATCAAGTTCACCAAATCTAAAATAGTCGGATTTTCCAAATCCAGAAAGCTCAACAAGTGGGAAATAAATGAACATTACATCGAGCAAGTGCACCACTTCAAATACTTAGGAATCCACTCACCACACGCTGAAATGGTCCCTACAGTGGAAGCAAATGTCCAGCTGTACAAATCTCAAGTCAAAAACAATTGCTAGATTCTACTTTTCCAAGGGAGGTCAAAACCTTCCTGCCACTATTAAAATGTTCCAAACCATACTTATTCCAAATCTTCGTTATGGTTGACCAGTATGGGGTATAGATTGAGGCTGCAATCTTCCTTTCTTCGTTGCCTATTTGGTCTTCCCAAATGTGTTTCTGCATATACAGTATACCTGGACACTGGTGTCACCCAACTAGCTTCGCTAGCCTGGCTTCACATCTTTAAATTCTGGCTTCGCCTGAATGTTAGAGCCCAATTGGGGATCTTAGTCTACGTTATGTTATCTGATAATTTTTTATCGCCCCAGTTCATGAAGATAAACAACAAACTAAAATCTATAGGCCTGTCTATTGAGCTGTTGGAAAACCTTGATGAGAAACAAACTTACAACACCATCAGGCAATGAATCTTGGACATTGATTATCAGAACACTGTCGCTGGAGCACATAGAACATGTTCTCCCATCTTTTTAAAAATCTATCCCCTGTCCAGGAGGAGTATTTTTCATCTTTAAAATTTTCTTCCTTTAACTGTTTTTTATGCTTGTGAGACTAAACCTCCTACCGACAGCAGTGACTAAAGGTCACTATGCCCAAATTCCATTCGCTGACAGACTTTGCATGTGCTCTTCAAAGAAACCTGAGTCGGTTGAAGGTGTCCTGCTCTTTTGTGAGCAGCACAACCATCTTAGTGATTGGTTCATAAATCCTCTCATGAGAGAGAACAAGATTCATAACCCCTCAACAATAGTGCACTTTCTCTTATTAGATTATAACTCTCAAGTAACTGAAAGTGTTGCAAAATTCCTCCACAGGATTTTTGTTTCTCAAATGAATTGGGATTTGAAATATCTTGTCTTTTAACATAAACACTTTTGTTATGCCAATACAGGTACTTTGACTTTGATGTTGTGTTACTGATCAAGTGTCCGGCAGAATCTGAATCTCTTTAGGGCTTCTTTCCCAAGCTCTGTCTTCATACATGTAAATCACTTTGGACTATCTGCCAGGGGAAATCCTTTTCCTCACCCCAATAACTAGTTTCTAGAAGCCCCTGGAGGATCACTGTCCATAGGGTCGGGATGAGTCGGACATGACTTCCCAACTAACAACAAGAAGCCCCTGGATCCTTCCCTTTTGTACCTCAATGGTTTCTTTTCAGCAGAACTATTAACAGCTATCACCTAGGCCCATCAACACCTATCCGCCTATTGTCTCAACCCAGCGACAACCCAACATGAGTACGTGCATTTTCTAGTTTGTTCACCTCTAAAACAGGGTATAAGAATCCCTGCCTTAGAAAGCCAAAATTGTGTCTGGAATTTTTGGAGGTCGTTTGCCATTGCCTACCCCTCCATCACAACCTTGTTATTAATTGAAGGTCACCTTCCAAGTGCTAGTCAGGGCAGACTCTGCTTAGCTTCCAGTATCTGATTAAATTAGGTTTGCCTGGGCTCTCCAGGTGGTGTGAGGTTGATCTCCAATCCTAGTCCAATGCTATAACCATTAATCTATACTGAATCTTTCTAATCTGAAACCAATCAAGGGACCACCTTTTAGATATAAAATAAACACCTTTACTCTTCTCATGACCTCGTACATAACATTTCTCTTCCGGCTGGCTACATTTGAAGGTTTCTGTTACATAAATTTGGTCAGTTTGAGACTCATTTTTCATGCCAAGTGTATTGCCCTATATATCATATGATAACCCTGGGATTATTGTTCCTGAAACAAAGATAATGCAGAGGTATATATTTATGCAAGGCTTGTGATCATGCAGCCAATGATGAGTTAGAGAAAAAGAAATAGTTATTTGGGACAATTGGGTGTTTGCTTTTTCTTCAGTCTTCTGAAGAAGACTTTGTGCTTTCTCACTTTTGCAAGATCTTAGGTGTTCAGTTCCACCTGCATCATACAAAGTACTTCCAGTGCTGCATAAAGTTGCTTTGTAACTGGCCTATATCTCAAGTAGCATTATAATTGGTACCTTCATTTGCATCTCAACGGAAGATGCAGACATTTTTGGACACAGAGTTAATTAAGGCTCCCAGAGAGCTCTAAGGGAGCTTTTCTCAGGTGTTGATATGCCTATACTTGGCAGACATAGTTTAGAATTATGTCTGTGGGTTTCTTGGTCTATCAGTTTGTACAAACTCTCTACAATATTTAAAAAAACATTTCTCCTGACATACATTTACTGCCTTTCGTCCTGAAACGTCAGTGTATTTCCCACCACCATAACAAAAAAAAACCCTCTCTTTTTTAAATCTTAAATTTCCATTTTAACTTTTTCTCTCAAACTTTCCCTCTTGAAACTGCTTCCTTTGGATTTTTCATTCCAGCTTGGCTACCCAGGAAGCTGCAGTTAATTCAAAAGCCTGGTGTCATCAGCAAACCTGACACTGTGTAATGCAAGCCTGAAATTATGGGGGTGAATTCATTTTAGCAAGTTAAAAAAGTGTAAGGTTAAGCAACTTCATAATAGCGCTGCAGTCTGGAAGTTGCTTCTGAATTAACTTACAAAGCTTCCAGACTTGTATGTTCTCCCACCTAGAAACTTGTGGTATGCAAACACCACCAGAGGGTAGGGAGGCCAGTTACTGTCATGGCTATTCTAATACCTTGCCCTGTATGTTAAGCTACATCTATTTAGTAGTAGTAGTAGTAGTAGTATAGTAGTAGTAGTATAGTAGTAGTAGTGGTAAAGGTAAAAGTAAAGGTATCCCCTATGCAAGCACCGAGTCATGTCTGACCCTTGGAGTGATGCCCTAGAGCGTTTTCATGGCAGACTCAATACAGGGTGGCCTTGCCAGTGCCTTCCCCAGTCATTACCGTTTACCCCCCAGCAAGCTAGGCACTCATTTACTGACCTCGGAAGGATCGAAAGCTGAGTCAACCTTGAGCTGGCAGCTGGGATCGACCAGAAGAGGTCAAAGGCTCTGATAAGTGTGTGTAATCATAGAATAATAGAGTTGGAAGGGATCTCATGGGTCATCTAGTCCAACCCCCTGCACTATGCAGGACACTCACATCCCAATCACTCATCTACTGTAACCTGTCACCCTTTTGCCTTCACAGAATCAGCCTCTTCATCCAATGGCTATCTAGCTTCTGTTTAAAAAGTTTCCAAAGATGGAGAACCCACTACCTCCCGAGGAAGCCTGTTCCACTGAGAAACCGCTCTAACAGTCAGGAACTTCTTCTGGATGTTTTGATGGAATTTCTTCTGAATTAATTTCATCCCATTCATTCTGGTCTGTCCCTCTGGGGCAAGAGAGAACAATTCTGCTCCATCCTCTATATGGCACCCTTTTAAATACTTGAAGATGGTTATCAGATCCCCTCTCAGTCGACTCCACTCTAGGCTAAACAGACCAAGCTCCCCCAACCTTTCTTCATACGTCTTGGTCTCCAAACCCTTCACCATTTTTGTTGCCCTCCTCTGGACACATTCTAGTTTGTCAACATCCCTCTTCAATTGGGGTGACCAAAACTGAACACAGTACTCCAAGTGAGGCCGAACCAGAGCAGAGTAAAGTGGTACCATCACCTCCTGTGATGTGGACACGATACTCTGTTTAATACAGCCCAAAATCCCATTTGCCATTTTAGCCACTGAATCACACTGCTGACTCATGTTCAATGTATGGTCTACTAAGATCCTTTTTGCACATGGTACTGCCAAGACAAGTCTCCCCCACCTTATATTGGTGTATTTGGTTTTTCCTACCTAAATGCAGAACTTTACATTTGTCCCTATTGAACTTCATTTAGCCCACTTCTCAAGCCCATCAAGATCATCCTGTATTCTGACTCTTTTTGTTGTGTTTGCTACCCCTCCAAGTTTAGTATCATCTGCAAATGTAATAAGTATCCCCTCTAATCCCTCATCCAAATCATTTATAAATATGTTGAACAACACAGGCCCCAGGACAGATCCTTGGGGTGCTCCATGTCACTCTTTTCCAAGAAGATGCTGAACCATTAACAAGTACCCTCTAGGTACGATTTGTCAACCAGTTATTGATCCACCTGACAGAATTAGGATCCATACCGCATTTTACCAACTTGTGAACAAGAATGTCATGTGGAACCTTATCAAAAGCTTTGGTGAAATCCAGTTAAACTATGTCCATGGCATTCCCCTGATCCAGCAAGGTAGTCACTTTCTCGAAAAAAGAGATAAGGTTGGTCTGACATGACTTGTTCTTGCGAAACCCAAACAGTGTGAAAATGGCACCCATTTCAACTCATAGCAAGATGAAAAATGGGACCAAGACTCTTGATTGGTTAACAAAGTCATGAATGTCTCCATACCAGGCTGGTAGGTAGCTTCCCCAGTGCTTTTCCTGCCTGTTTCAATAAAATCAATAACATTTCCTGGCATATCATATTCCAATTATTTACAAATAGCTGCTGCATGTATTTGAAAGCTATTCTTCAAGCAGACCTTAAATGACTGAAACATCCCAAAATCTAATGGTTGCATAGAAGCTTTTGCTTCTAGCTATTTCCTGTCTTCTTGACAGCTAGTCAAAACTTTGAAATAATGGGGGGGGGCTGATTTATGGTTCCAATGGTGTCGGCCACAAACTGTGCTGTCTGTTTGCTATTCCTTGGAGATACACTGATGTTTGATGTACAGGAAAGATCTTCCGTAATTACTAAAAGCTCCTGTAGATGTGGTGACGGCTTTTTTCACAACCATATAGTATCATCTGCTGCTTTGGTAAAAGGTTTTTAAGTAGTCCGTTAAAACCAAGAAATCGCTTCCTTTCATTATTAAACTTTTCAAGATGACGTATCAATTTGCATAAATGCTTTCTGCCAAAACATGCTTATTAGTCATTGGTATGCTAAATAAGATGTTAAATCCTTTTTGTATTTTTAGTACATGAGGCATGGTGGGCTGAGCTCAAGACAAATCATGTGCTGAAGCCCAAAGAGATACATTCGGGTCTGGTCTCTACCACTGCAAATAGTAGGGGTAGATGAAAATGTCTGAATGCTCTCTCTTTAAACAATGAAAAAGAACTTGTATGTTAGGGACAGGAGGATTGCTTGAGGAAGGCAATTTTTCATCAAACACTTTGAGCCAGTTGATTGGATTACTTTTCAATCTCTTGGATAGTATGGTGCAATTGGTACAACCTGAAAGGACTTCTCTCTCACACACACACACACACACACACACACACACACACACACCTGTTGTCACTGTATGCTATTCAGCAGCCAACCGTATAAATAAACAGTGAGCTGATCTATGTTAGCTAGTTGTTGTTGTTATGTGCGAAGTCGTGTCCGACCAATCGCGACCCCATGGACAATGATCCTCCAGGCCTTCCTGTCCTCTACCATTCCCTGGAGTCCATTTAAGTTTGCACCTACTGCTTCAGTGACTCCATCCAGCCACCTCATTCTCTGTCGTCCCCTTCTTCTTTTGCCCTCGATCGCTCCCAGCATTAGGCTCTTCTCCAGGGAGTCCTTCCTTCTCATTAGGTGGCCAAAATATTTGAGTTTCATCTTCAGGATCTGGCCTTCTAAAGAGCAGTCAGGGCTGATCTCCTCTAGGACTGACCGGTTTGTTCGCCTTGCAGTCCAAGGGACTCGCAAGAGTCTTCTCCAGCACCAGAGTTCAAAATGTTAGCTAGTAGTAATCAACATACTTTTTGCTGGTGCACTCCCTGAAATGGAAATGAATATGGAAGTTGACTATGAAAGGGGTGAGACAAACAAACAGGTGACAGCTGTGGTTGGAGAGATAACAAGAGAACAGGTAGGCACCAAACTGAGTGCCGGAGAAGGGAAGGCAAACAGAAAAGAAAAATGGCCGTGTATTCCTTCCCTAGTTGCCCAGCCACCTGCCCTCAAAGAAACCAATTGGGGGGGGGGGAGAGAAAAATGACTATGACTATAAACAGTTGGATTAAAAGACAGACAAGAAAAAGTCTATTTGCACTGATCCAGTCTCTGCACCCATAAGTGAGAAAAGAGGGCTGGGTAAGAGGAAGATCCCCCCCCCCTTCTTTCCTAGCTGTAGCTTTTGTATTCCAGCTAAAATAGCCATGGTGCAAGCAAAGAGTGGGATCCTCCTCAGTTCAGTGAGAGGGAATGGGGTGGGTAATGTTTGTAGGGAGAATCCATGCTGGGTGAGAAAATAAGAGTTTTACTTGCAACAAAAAAGCAGACAACAAGGTTGAATGCTGATTTCTTTTGCTTCCCATGCATGTTTGGGGATAGAGTTGGTTTCTTTTTCACCCTCTTAAGTTTCCATTGCCTTTCTCTGTTGTGTTGGCTAGAAATGATCATTGGCAGTGAAGTTAAATGTCCCCATACTCTCCCCTCTGTCCCCCAGTGGGATATTTCCAAGAGATTAATTTCTTAGGGACCCAGTATCCTCCTCCTGGCTTCAGAGAGCCAGCTTGGTGTAGTGGTTATGAGTGCAGACTTCTAATCTGGTGAGCCGGGTTTGATTCCCCACTCCTTCTCCACATGCAGCCAGCTGGGTGACCTAAGGCTTCCAATAGCACTGATAAAACTGTTCTGATGGAGCAGTAATATCAGGGCTCTCTCAGCCTCACCTACCTCACAGGGGACCTGTTGAGGGGAGAGGAAAGGGAAGGTGATTGTAAACTGCTTTGAGACTCCTTCTGGAAGAGAAAAACAGCGTATAAGAACACTTCATCTTCTTCATCATCATCATGCCATGATGAAGGAACCAGGGGTGGGGGCCAGGTCTGGCATGGAAGACAGGTAGTGGGGGCAACAGATCTGGCCAGTCACTGCTGCAAGAATCAAGATTGTGGCAGATTATGTGTTTCCAAATAATCTGCAGCAGTCTGAATCTTGCGTATTTTTTAAAGTCTTACTGGTTGAGATGGTATTTGAGATCATTTTAGCAGTATTATTTAATGCATAACTTGTTGCACAAACTTAGTGGAGCCCATCATTCCAATTACCTAACCCAACCGTTCATAGAATCATAGAATAATAGTGTTGGAAGGTATCTCATGGGTCATTTAGTCCAACCCCCTGCACTATGCAGGACACTCACAACCCTATCTCTCATCCACTGTAACCTGCCACCCCTTTGCCTTCACAGAATCAGCCTCTCCATCAGATGGCTATCCAACCTCTGTTTAAAAATTTCCAAAGATGGAGAACGTACCACCTCGCTAGGAAGCCTGTTCCTTGCGGTATCATCTCATTTATTGCACAGATGCAAATGCCACTGAAAGGCAAGGAAACAATACTCCACAACTTCAGCTAGTTCACAGCTGCAATGCTGTTCAACAGCTGTTTGAGGCAGATGGCAGGTCAACAAATAGATCAGACATTCAGTTCATGGGTGATAACAGCTGTCAAACAAAATCTGAACATGTTTCAAATCATCATCATAAAAAAAACTTCTCTAAATAGGCACCATTTCAAATTTCTCATGCCTACTGTTTCAAGTAAGAGCCTCTTGTGGCACAGAGTGTTAAGCAGCAGAAATGCTGTCTGAAGCGATGTCCATGAGGTTGGGTGTTCAATCCCAGCAGCCGGCTCAAGGTGGACTCAGCCTTCCATCCTTCTGATGTCAGTAAATGAGTACCCAGCTTGCTGGGGGGTAAACGTTAATGACTGGGGAAGGCACTGGCAAGGCCACCCTGTATTGAGTGCCATGAAAACGCTGGAGGACATCACCCCAAGGGTCAGACATGACTCGGTGCTTGCACAATGGATACCTTTACCTTTACTGTTTCAAGTAAAACATTCACATTTCAATTTTCTTCCTTCTTTGTGCCCAGGGTTCTTTATTTCTATAACATCCTCATCATCAGTTTGATTCCTGTACTGTCCTCCCAGAGGACTGGCTCAGGGTAGTGTACAAAATATGCTTTGATTTCTCACAACCAGCTTCCCTCATAAACAGTAGTGTTTTTAAACTTCAATAAATCAGTAGATGTACATTGTATGTAAGAACTGTGTATAAAAGCACTACTAATCTTAAATAAGATCATTGGTTCAGCTAGTCCAGGGGCCATTCCGCACACATAGGATAATGCACTTTCAATGTGCTTTGGCAGTTGAATTTTCCTGTGCAGATCAGGAAAATCTACTTTTAAAGTGCATTGAAAGTGCATTATCTATTGTGTGCAGAATAAGCCCCATATTGTCTCTACTGATACTCTTAAGCAGTGGTCTCATCTGATGCCTGGAGATACATTTTGGATTGGCAACACCCTAGTATAAGGTGTGATGATCAATGCTGCCACTCCCAACCCCCACCATTAGCAAGGTGGAGAAGGAGGGCTGATGATGTACTACTCAAACCCCAGGAGGGGCGTCGGTCTATCTCGCCAGCCCCAGCCTCAACCATAAACTTGGTGGAAGAGCTCCATCTTGCAGGCCCTGCGGAACACCGAAAGATCCTGCAGAGCCCGTAGCTCACCCGGGATCTCGTTCCACCAGGAAGGGGCCAGGACTGAAAAGGCCCTGGCCCTGGTTGAGGCTAGGCATGCTTCCCTAGGGCCGGGAACAACCAGTAAATTTTCACCCACAGAGCATAAGGCCCTGCGGGGAGCATAGGGTGATAGGCATTATGATGTAGTGCACTTGCTTCTAGCCAGGAATAAAGTGATAATAAAGGGCCTTCTATGTGCCTATCAGTATTGATTTAAATATTTTGCATGTATCAAACCTCTGTCGGATTATTGCAAGTACAGTAAATATGATCTGCCTTAGAACCATCTCTGAAGCAAATATTCTTTTTATTCACATCCTGTGACGAGGTTAATGAGGGATGTTGCATAGCTGGCTATAACTTTGAAAATGGAAGCCATAAAACTTAGGCAATGAATGAGTTTTATTGAAACTCTCGATGATGTCGATAATAGCATTGCCAGCAAGTATGTGCCTCTGCCTTTGCTGTGCCATGATGCAACTCACTGCCACTCATCTTAGTTTCCATTTAGGGGCGCTTCTAGTTACAATAGTGCATATATTGACTGAATGTTGTAAGAACAGGTCTACTCGTTTTATGTCCATATTAAAAGGGATATCTTTTATCAAAGAGCATTGAAGGATTAACTGGAGCCGCCATTGATGAAGCGGGCGGCCGGAAGGCATGCTGGACAAGGTGCCCAGGTAGCATGTGGGCAGGCACTGTGATATGCTTTGTGCCCACAGTACGCAAAGGAAGCTTTGGGCCCCAGGTGCCTTAAATAGATGCCTCAGGCCAGGGGCCCAGCCTCCCGTACCTGACCTGCCACCAAACAGATTCCCTCCCACCCATCCTGTCATGTTGGCTAATTGTTTATGTCTGTTTGGTTTCCGGCTGACCAAAAGAGCCCCCCTTGAACTGAACTTCCTGATACACATGTGGCGCTAAAGAAGTCAGTCTTTATTGAAAGGTTCCATGAGGTTTAATTAGGGCAAAGCATGGGAAGAACAGAAGTGTTGACAGAGACAAGCACAGATTGCCCCCCTAGGTCTATATATAGGGGTAGTTTAGGCGGAAGAAACAGTTCTCAAAGAGGAGGCTTTTGATCTAAAAAGGTGCAGATTCAGGAGACATTCAGTCAGCCCTCTCTGCCATCCCTGGCAGTAAATTTCCAAGCCTACTATGTGAACCAAGGACGAGGAGACATAAGAGATAGTTCTTCACAGCGTTCATAAACCATGGGATGGAGGAGGGGAGAGAGGGCACAGAAAAAAACAAAAGGAACTTTGGTCTTATGGAGGGGTGAAGGACCACAGGCCCATTGAACCTTTACGTTAACAATCCCGGGTAGCCCAGGGGAGTGATCATGACATTTGGCCACTGTAAAAAAAAATTAAGAGCTGGCAGTTTTGGCATGGGATGGAGCCTGTTTGGGGTAAGTTCAATCTGTACATTGGACTCTCCCGATTTGGGGCCTCATTATGTGGCAGATCTGCGAGCAGGGCTGACCTATCAGGGGAGACATGGGGCTCGCATGTAACATAAGGTCGGACCAAGGGAGGTGGACGCCTCTCCTTGGCACCCCATGGTTTAAAGTGCCAGGTGGCCTGGGGTGGGGCCAAAGGAAGTGTGTGCTGTGTCAACACTCCTGTAGAGTAATAATAAAGCTTTGGTCTTGTTTAAGCCAACAGAAATGTGTGCGTGTCTTCTTTGAGCCCAAGGTGCCATCCTGCAAGTCAATAGACACCTTAATATTTATCTGGGTAAATTTTTCATATTAATATTTGGCTATTTCAATTGCATGGGCTTTCTGCTATATTGTGCATCTTTCACAGTAATACAGATTTTCTACTCACTTCCCCTTCTCCCTCCAAATCATCCATTTTCTCAGGTGATCTGATCTCTGTACTCTGGAGATGTAATTCTACAGATCTCCAGGTCCCACGTGGAGGCTCGCATCCCTAAATTTTGGTAGCCCTTTAGCTTTCTTTGGCCTGTTGCCTTCTCAGACTCCTTCTCAGACTCCCCTGTGAAGGAGGTGGGGCCAGGAGAGCTCTAACAGAACTTTGACCCAAAGTCACCCAGCTCGCAAATATCCCCGTCAAATACTTTAAAAGGTCTCGACATTTGTCAGTGTTTGATTGGATGCTTGCAAAATACATGCACACACACATACTCATCCCTTTCCTCCAGTTTCCTCTTTCTCCAATTCATAAACATTACATTGCTGAAAGGAAGGGGAAGTAAACTACTGGACAGAATAGCTCGTTAAAAAAGAGGAGCTTTCCTTTGTACAAATTATTCTTTCCAATCACCACCAGTATGACTTCATGCCAGGACTGATGAAAAACATTAGCTTTTGTTGCCTCTGAAGTTGAACCCAAAGGCCAAGCAAAGTACAGTTTCCATCAATCCCAAGAAGGTTGTACATTCTGAGCATGTGCCAGCAATGTCTACTGGCTAACTGCCTGTGTGATGACAAATGCTGCCACCTTCACAGATGTACATGCCCTTGAAATACAACTTATGGATAAGTAAAATTTGGTTTAACAATAAGAAAATGCATGTTTGTGTGTGTACATGTGTATGTGTATGTATGGATAAATACATAATTATGTAAATATTAATTATCTTCATCTAAGGGGCAACAAAGAAGCACGTGGACACATAGCATTATATCAACAGTAAAAAAAATGGAGACAGAAGGAGCAGGGCAGACAACTGTGTACTGTGACTACCCCATGTGGATTAGGACAGGGGGACATTTCGGTGTCTGTGGCCTAATTCAAGCAAGAAGGGAAATGAGACTGAATGCAGAACTGGGAGGAATTGCTTGTCGTGTAACCTCCCCCTAAGAAGAATCTCCGGTCTGATTTTCCCTTCACTTACCTGAAGACATGTCTCTTGAAAGCTCATCTGTAACCACTATGCCACAATTCCCAAAGGTCAGTCCTCTCCCACACTCAACTAACATTCCAAACCACATGTTCTTGACACCCATCTCTCCACACCCATGCACTCATTTGTCACCACAGCACCAGAACCCCCCTCACAACACACATATTCAACATCATGCCCTTACAAACTGGGCAACCCATTCCCTATCTCTTCCCAATGCTAAGCTCTGTCTATCTTAATCACTCTCTTCCTTTCTACCACCCTCTCTCTTTGCTATTTTCCCCCTCCCCCCCTGCTAGCACCCGTTGTATCACCTACAATGGGTTTTCAGTCTAGTATATTTAATAATGTATAGAAATAGCTCTAAATTAGAACACTGAGCTATTATACAGGTTGTCCCATAGGAAAGACTGCTATTGTTCGGTGACAGGCAGGAAGGGAGAGCTTAGGAAGTAGAGGGCAGTCTGTCAGAATCCCCAGGTTTTCTGCCATTATTTTATTCCGTTTGATTCCGTTGTTTTCTAGAGTTCCCTGTTTTGCATTGATGTAACACATATGCTGTAATTTGACACTCCACGGTTGATTTCCTGTCATCACATTTGCCTACTCCCCCTCCTTCCACATTCTTTTCCCTTCCCTTCTTTTAGTTCCCTGTAATTCGCAGACCTTGTGTACCCCAATAGCCAAATGGTTATCTCGATATTTTGACTCCATTGAACTGTGCCTGGTTCAAGAGCCGAGGGGAGGGGGGGACTAACCAGTATATTGTTTTATGCTTTGTACCTCAGTCCTGACTATGCCTTCATTTTAGATGCTTGCATTTGTCTTAAATAAAGCAACTTTCATTCTATGAAGTTCTTTATTTAGAAAGGAAAGTGTCTCACACAGTCGCACCTCACCATCAATGGTATAATGAAGACCCACATCCTGTCCTCCTATGCCCCTACTGAAACCAGCATAGATGCAGCTAAGGACAACTTTTACATCCAACTGCAAGATGCACTAGATTCAGTACCACAGACAGATTTGACCATTCTGGCTGGAGATTGCCCATATCTATACTGAAATGTCTGGTTGGGAGGAAATAATGGGCAAATTTGGCCATGGGAACATAAATGACAATGGACTGTGCCTCCTGTCTTTTGCTCCATCAAATAATTTTATCATTGGGAACAGCCATTTTCAACATCCCACAAAACACCAACTAACATGGAGAAATCTGGACTGAATCCTGGTCAACTCCAGGTTCCATTCATCACTCAAAGATGTCTGGGTCATGAGAGGACCTGATTGCAGATCTGATCACTACCTTGTACAAGCCAAGGTACAACTGTGACTACAACAAACTAAGTGCAGCAAGGTATATGCACCAACCATATGGTGCTCACAATGCATTCCATCAACATGGAAAAAAGCCATCATAGTGCCAATCCTGAAGAAAGGTGACAACCGAGAATGTAAGAATTACCATGGCATTAGCCTCTTGTCAGTAATTAGCAACATGTTCATGAAGATCATACAATAAAGGCTAGGGAAATATGGCAAACAGACTAGTAGAGAAGAGCAAGCAAGATTTAGGCCACATCTGGGCTGTATTGATCAAATGTTCACCATCCATCTACTAGCAGAGAAAAGAATTAGGTGCAAAAAGAAAACTGACATCATCTTTATTGATTTCAAGTCTGCTTTTCTCTGTTTTTTTCTCCCCAAAACGATGAAGAATTGCTTACAATGTGAATAAATATAATTTTTTTTTAAACATGACATTTAAATAAAGCAAATGGCAGTACGGCCAGTAAAGTCTAGGACCTATTTTTGCCCTTAAAATTTTTTAAGCATGGGAACTTTTAAATACTTGAAGATGGTTATCAGATCCCCTCTCAGTTGTCTCCTCTCCACTTTAAAAGGACCAAGCTTCCCCAACCTTTCCTCATACGTCTTGGTCGCCAAACCACTCACCATCTTTGTTACCCTCCACTGGACATGCTCCCAGTATGTCTACATCCCTCTTCAACTGTTGTGTTCAAAACTGAACATAGTACTCTAACTGAGGCTGAACCAGAGCAGAGTAAAGCAGTACCATCATGTCCCATGATCTGGACGTGATACTCTGTTTAATACAGCCCAAAAACCCATTTGCCTTTTTAGCCACCGAGACATATGGCTGACTCATGTTCAATGTATGTCCTACTAAGACTCCTAGATCCTTTTTACACATACTAGTCTTCCCCATCCTATATTGGTGTATTTGGTTTTTCCTACTTAAATGCAGAACTTTACATTTGTCCCTATTGAATTTCATTTTATTCAGTTTAGCCTACTTCTAGAGCCAATCAAGATTTCTGTATGTACTAGATTTAAAGCCCATTTTATGTTAGAATAAAATGGGCGCTAGTTGCCGTCCCTGTGTATGGCGCTTGGTGGCTGGCCAGGGCAACAGAAACCGTTTTGCCCCCCCCCAATGGCGAAAGGCTCTGCGAGCTGCCCAGCACCGTCCCTGAGACCGCAGAAGCCTTTTGCCTCCCCCCCCCCAGCGGCAAAGGCTTCTGCGGGCCCGGGGACGGCACTGGCCAGCTAAGCTGCCCAGCGCCATCCCCAGGCGCGCAGAAACCTTTTTCCTCCACCCACCCCCCAGCGGCAAAGGCTTCTGTGGGCCTGGGGACGGCGCTGGGCGGCTCAGCCGCTCTCTCTTCCTAAGCCATGGTTACTTACAGGAAGTACTGATGAAAATACAACCTGCGCTCCCAGGTCTTTCACTTTTCCCCCCAGATCCGCAAAGTCTTTCTTAATACGTTCCATGCTGTGCTAGGCAGTATCATTTGTTCCTACATAGATGAGAAGGAAGGCGTAATGATTTGAGGGCCTGATGAGCCTGTCCAGCTACTCTGTGACACCACTGATGCATGCACCAGATAGGCAACAGACCTCTCAAGACAGCAAGTCTGGTCTACACGCTTCGGCCTCTACATTTCTCAGGGAATCATTACATCTTGCCATTATATCTTCTAAATACAAGGACCTAGAAAATGTGGTTGCGGACTTCACAGTTTTTAAATATTCTGTGTAAAGCAGGAATAATTGCTGTGTTTTTCTGAAACAGTCAAAAAAGTATTCTTGCTGTCAGTGTGTCAGAGTGTGGTACAATGTTGCCACCTATTGGAAGAAAATTACTTTTAGAAGAACTCTGTCAATGGTTATCATGACCCTAGCAATGTATCATAGCAACAGAGTGCGGCTTTCCAGCTGAAGAGCATTACTAGACAAGTAAATAGAATAATAAAGAGTCGGCCTTACACAAGGGTTCATTTCATATGTGTTTGATAATGCAGTTTCACTGCACTTTAGAAATAGGTTTTCCTGCTTCACACAGGAAAATACAGCTGCAAAAGTACATTGAAAGTACATATCCCACATATGTGAAATGAACCCAGGCTTTATGGATCTCTAGGCAAGGAAATGCCCTCTGGCATACTTCCACCAGTCTTCCAGCATACCCACAAAGTATCAATTCTGCTACCCCTTTTACCCTTTTCAGATGGACAGAAAGTAGCTAGCTGTGCCTGTTGGAGTGCTCTCTTGCCCAGAAAGAAACCCGTGATCGTTGCGAGGACCACAACCACACAGAAAGAGGGAGCTAGCATACTATTCCTCCTCAGTTGACTCAATTTGGCTTGGAGGGGGCAATCCTACTGCACAATGAACAAGACATTAAGTGCAAGTACCACTGGCATAGGGCAAGTACCTATCAGAGTTCTGCAGTGCCTACAGAATTGAGCTCTTCCACCAGGTCGTTGGTTAAAGTCACAGCCAGGAACAATAGAGGACCCTCCTGAGGCCATGCTGTAACTTCCAGATTACTATACCCTGGGGGGTAGATGGCTGCAGGGATGGGGGGGAAGGGACTATGCCACCAATCTTATTTTGTCTTCTTCTTTAGCTATGTTCTGTGTTCTGTTATGGGATGGCGTTTTTATCATGTTTTTTTTTTGGGAGGGGGGTATATTGTACCCCAACATGAGTCTCCGGAGAGTGGCAGGTTAAAAATTTAAGAAAGAAAGAAATAACTCAGAAACCACTCTCACTTTCTGACATTCTTCGGCCTCCACAACTGCCTGGCAATGGCGATCACAGATGCTGCCCCATTGCTGATTTGCTCAAGTTTTACTTGTTTCTTTTTGATTCTGAATTCTCCCAGTGAAATTCCAATTAGGGAGGAATAAAGTATCACAAAAATAAATTTTGCATGATAAAAAAAATAATGGCAGCCCACTTATCACCACATTAAGTGAGGCGCAGAATGCAGGCACTGATACAGAACTCTGCTTCCTTACATACTCAATTTTGGTTTTAAAAATGGTGAAAAAAACTTTGAAGCAGACAGGCAATGGTTTGGTAAAGATTTCGAAGCAGCATTTAGAGTAGCCATTTGTGGGGTTTTGCTATGCTCCCAGGAAAAGTAAAATCAGCATTATTTAAATATGCTTACTTTGCAAATTTCATGCAAATGACCAAATTCAATTCATTGGGTTTGGTGAGGAACAAATAAATAGTGGGATTGTAATATTTATGGAGCACTACTTATTACATCCATGAGCCTCTTGTGGCGCAGAGTGGTAAGGCAGCCGTCTGAAAGCTTTGCCCATGAGGCTGGGAGTTCAATCCCAGCAACCGATTCAAGGTTGACTCAGCCTTCCATCCTTCCGAGGTCGGTAAAATGAGTACCCAGCTTGCTGCTGGGGGGTAAAACGGTAATGACTGGGGAAGGCACTGGCCAACCACCCCGTATTGAGTCTGCCATGAAAACGCTAGAGGGCGTCACCCCAAGGGTCAGACATGACTCGGTGCTTGCACAGGGGATACCTTTACCTTTACCTTTTACTTAGTACATCTATTGGTAGTAGTCTCATTCAGTGGAAAATGTTCTTAAGGTTGTAGCCATCATCAGTTAACCCATTGTTTAACTTCTCTAAAGATGATTCGACCTTTTAAAAATGATGTACCAATTAACCCCCAAAGCAGGGAACGCTATCTCACTTCATATGTTAATTGACTAGCATGATTATGTCTCGGGGGATGATGACATTATGTCTAAAGGGAGTCCACTGACAATTGTTACAAGAAACGCACTTAAACGCGTGTCCTATGACATGTATATTCTGCAGTGGGGAATGAGCTTAACGAGAGGTTGGTAATGTAGCGAAAATGGATCATTTGCCAATGTAACATGAGGTAATTGGACCCGCAAGAACTCAAGGCAGACAATGTTGATATGAAGAAAACAATAAAATATAACTAGCACACTAGCAATCAGGCAGATAGTGAAAAATGGAGTGGGAAAAGAGGCTTCAGTATAATCGCCATTCCTGTAGAGTAGCGATCCCCAACCATGTGGTCCTTTGACTAATTGGAGGTGGGCCCCAAAGGATGCCTTCTCCCTCCCCCCCCCCGGCCCTTTACTTCATCCCCCCGGCTCTTTACAACACACTTCGGATGTCATTGTCTCCCATCACTCCCAGATGGGACTATCTCGTTGCAGAGAAACAAGCTCAGGGTTCCTATTAATTTGTCATTGTCATGAGTTAAAATTTCCATAAAAATAAAATGTTCCTTATGTTCATTGTTGTGGCACATCTGTATCTTATTTTGAAGGGATGTTTAAACATTACCATAGCGATCAGAGAGTGTTAGGGCAGTGGTTGAGAGTAGAGGAGTAAACTACCCCCCCCGGGGCCTCAGTAAAAGGCGTTGAGTGGTCCCCAGTGTTGAGTGGCCCCCAGTGATAAAAAGGTTGGGGACCACTGCTGTAGAGCCGTGGTTCCCAACCTTTGTCACCAGGGCAAGACAACAAGGACTTCTGTGTGCAGGGCCCATATAACATTTGTTTTGCTTTTATTTATATTTCACCAGCCTTACTTTATCAGACTAGTTTTCTAAAGGCACCTGCCACACAGAGTGGTAGATTGCAGCATTGGACAGTGGCAAGGAGAACAATTTATCTTTTCTGTTACTTCTCTGCACAATCACCCCCTTCTTTCCCCATGGGAGATGGATCTGTGATCCTGTTTGACTGACTCGTTCCATGTCCCTAAATCAGGGTGGGAGCCAAATCAGAGGTGGCTACTCCAATAATTTGGCTGGCATGTTTTCTACCTGTTTTTTAATTATGCAGAGATTGGACTAACTGATAGCCTTCTCTCACGAGTTTCAATGCCAAGACTAAGAACCACCATAGACTCTTTTGAAGAGTGGAATGAGATCATAGACCCTTCCTCTAAGGTGAGAGACAGCTGAAGACTCACCAATTTGTTTGTTTTTAAGCAAAAGAAGCAGGATGTGTAGCAACACAAATTGAACCAGTGCTTCTAAGCCAACTGCGGCTGCCTGGATTCGGCTCTGGACTACAAATAATTTGAGTACAGGCTTTACTTCAGATTTAGAGAAGAAGAGGAAAGAAAAGGCCAGAAAAGGCCAGAAGAGAAGACCACCAGAGAGAAGAATTGTTTAAAGAGCTGAAGATATTTCAATTTGAGGCAGGGAACTGGACAAGCTTTTCTGATCAAATGATATATGCTAAAATTTTATAAGGCCATATTTTTGCAGTAAGAAGTTTGACAGTACCTTGCATCCCTGATTGTTGCACTGTTTTTATATATGTTTTAAATGTCTTCTTAAATGTCTTTTTGTCATTTTTTCCTCCTGAATAATTAGATTAAATTTTGCCCCATTATTATCTGCCTAATATTGTTGAACTTTTATATTAATCTAAGCATATTAATCATCATTTGATACCACCTTTTAATTATTGTAGCTTCTATTAATTAGGGTGGACAATCAATTTGGCAACTGACACCAATTAAAATATGTAACAATTTAGTTTGTCAAGAGCTTTACAATACCATATAGTTAATTAAGCATATGATATTGGTGGTTATATATAGTAAATGCAAATGAACTAGATCTGAATAATTTGAACAAATAAGTGATTGATAGTGGTATGGTTAAATAATGCCATAATATTGACAAAGATTAAAGTATAATTGGTTTTTAAGGTGCCCTAAATTCATTGCATAGCAAATTGATTTAATTAAAGTCTGCAAAGTTAAGACACTTTGATAAATCTCCAAAACAGACTTAGTTACTTACTAGAGAAAAGAAGAAAGATGTCTCACAGCAATAAACAGCAGCTGTGGCAGCAAAAAAACCTGAAGAAAAATTTGGTGAGGAGCAAATAGATATTAGATTATGAGGGGCCTAGACAAGCATACCAAAGAACTTCATGCCTTCATTGAAGGTGTAACCAAGCAGATTGGCGGTTACAAAAGAAGTAGTGGATACGAAGAAAGATATCCGCCAGCACCCCTCCACCTCCCTTTTAGATGAGTTGGGTTTAAGTTCAGGAGGAGTTTTTCACTGAATCTTCTTGGGTTTATAGGTTTTATATTATTGTATTAGTTTTATTGGTTTTTAATGGGTTTTAGATTTTTATCTGATAGTAACTCGCCTCGAGCCTCCGGGGGGAGGCAAATAATAATAATAATGATGATGATGATGATGATGATGATGATGATGATGATGATGATGATAATTTGGCATCCAGAAACGATGATCTCAAAAAATCTGTAGAGACTAATACCAAATCAATATAAGAAACTCAGATAAAAGTACAACAATCACAATGTGATGCAGATGAGTTGAAGGACTGAAAAAATCTAGCTGAAGGAAGTTCAAGGCAGATCAATGAACCTGAGAATTTAGGAAATTCCAGAAGAATTTTGAAAGCAAAATTTAAATCAAGAGGTCATGGAATTAGGCCAAGATTACCTATCTGAAGAAGAGATTAGAACTGAGAAGACTTATAAGTTTTATTGAAAAGGAGCTACAACCAAGAGACCTTCTAATAAGTTTAGATAGTAAGCTCATAAAAGAGTATTCACAGAAAGTATTGTTCAGAACCACTTACAGTCAAAGGCCAAGAAGTAAACTTTTTGCAAAGAAAATCTTTGCAAAAAAACTAAATTTCACTTTCTGTTATAAAAATAAATAAGATACTACTGTTGAGTCCCTTTTGCCCTTGACGTTCTTTTAACTGAAGGAAGATGGATTAAGACATGGCTGATCAACTCTTACAAACCCTGAGAGAAGGAAGCTATGTTTATTAGATATGGCATAATGCCAGTCACATTAAAATATACAGAAGGTAGATAAGAAAAAAAATTGATACAAAATTACATTGTTAATAAAATACATTATTAAAGTGTTATATCTAGCACGTAAAATCGAAATCATTTTCAAACCATATTAAAACCATTTAAAGATAAAACTATATTCCTGTTTAACAGGGACAAGGTAAATGGATCAACATAGATAGCACTTTCCTTCATTTTACTTTCATGTGCAACCTAATGGCTGTTGCACAGAATTTAGCTATCTGTTTGCAAACAATGGTGTTGCCTTGCCATAAGAGAAACCTAGATTTTCCTGGTCAGTAATGCCATAGACACTCTTAAGCAGGGGGAGTATTAACTTAGAATGAAGTTCCATATAAAAATAGCATCTAAATATAAAATGTTCTAATGATTCCAACTCATACTACCCACATAGACTAACCTCTCAGTCCTTGGAATATTCTTGAAACATCCTTACAACACTGTAGAAGGGAGGAATACATCTATAGTTGGGGGTGGCAAAAAATGTAGAATGCAGAAAAGGTCTTGTTGACGATCTGTATTGACTAATATTTGTTTGACCAGAAGTCTTGCTTGGGTTAAACTAATATGCAATAAGTATTAGGGGGCAAGCCAACATTAGTCATTTTTTGATCCATAGTAAGCAGCCATTTGGACTGAGTATGGCCGAGAGATGAAGAGGAATGACCTGAGACTGGATTCCCCATCCAGACTCACTGGAACCAGTTCCTTTGAATAAAAGATAAAGTTTTAGCCCTGAAGATACTATGGATAAGATTAAAACAATCTTGGCAAACGTCAATGGACTAAATGCACTAAGAGATCAATAACTTTCAACTAAAATAAGATTTTGGATATTATTTTTCCAGAAAAGTCATATCAAACTAATCAAAGAAAAGTTGGTGTTTTGTTTTTTGTTTTTTGCTAAAGATGGCATCCTGAGGGGATTGCAGAGCAATCACTGGAGCCTGGCAGGGGTCAATTGTGGAAGCAATTGGAAGAAAAGAGGAAGAGTACATAAACCCTCCCTCATTTTTTCTACCCAGGAAGTCCTAGTGAATTATTGGGGCCATCTCCAATCCTTTAAGGAGCTCATTTCCCCGGATTATAGGCTGTCATCGTTCCAGGGCAAGAGGACGTCCACGCCATTTTCTTGGAATTTTAGCTTTCTTTCACTCTTAAAAAACTGCTCTAACCTTCTACGATTTATTTACTGCAAGAGAATGCAGTGGACAGGGTGGAGGACAGCATCTGGAAGCCTCAACGAAAGCTATTAATCAACGCTTCTATAAACAGCAATTGGCACTATCCTTACTTCGTATACACCCAACTCATTAATAGAGGCAGAACAAATTGACAAGTTGCCTGACAGAAGTTGGAGCTTTCTGAATATTCCAGCTTTTGAAGCCTCAACAAACACCTACCCTTGACCTCCACCAATCCTCAAGAAGGTACTACAGGGTGTTTAGGTTATGACCTCTGCCACACTGACTTAAAAGATCGCTCCAGACTTAGGCTACTCTGGAATCACATCATCAGCGGGCGTTTCTGGGACTCTAAGAGGATGTGGAAGTGACAGTTTCTTTGAATACTTCAACCCTCAAGCCTAAACACTCTTTCTATTCTTAAGGACGTACTGCAGGGCAAATCAGGAATACTCTGGGTAACTAATTGAATATTATTATTACTATTCTACTGTAATAATAGAGTTAGTGTATGCACTTATTTAATTGTATTTTCCTAAGTATGTATTGCTAAACACTATGCCACTGTTCTTATTGTTGGTTTCTTATGTATGTCTGCAAAAAGAGATAGAAAACTTCCAAAGGAAACTAGATCACCTAGAAAGAATTTTGTAGTTAATGTGACAGTATTTTGGAGACAAAACAAGGAGATGGCAGCAGCTGCTAAAATAAAAACAATCAATAAAGATAAAATTAAAAATAAAGAAAACTTCAACATCTCGACTTAGAACTGGAATCAGAGGCTTCTGAAGAAGAAGGTTCAGATATGGCAAAAATAGCCCATCTTTTGGAAAAACAAAGCAAAGAACTAAAAGCATCAACAGAAGAAGTGCTCAAACATCAACTCAAAGAGCAGTCCAAGGAACTTTCTAGAGAGATACAAAATTGTAAGAAGGAATTATCAGAAAGAATAGATGGGATCAAAACCTTACTGGATGAAAATACAAAACACAAAGACAAAATCGAGGAGCTCCAAAATTGGAAAGCAGGAGCAGAAGAAAAATATGAAGTATTGGAATCAGAATTACTAAGTAGAAATGCTCGTATCTGGGGAGCACCAGAATCGTTTGGCAAAGAAGATCTTAAAAAGGATCTGACAACAGCAATTGGAGAATACCAAGAATATGACGATATAAAAATTGAAAAAGCATACAGAGTCAACTCAAGAGCAGCTAAAAGAAATAACCAACCTAGAAACATTTTTGTCCACTTTGAATCTAAATCTGCCAAAAGCGCCTTCCAACAGAAACATAGAGAAGATCCTTTCACCCTTGAAGAACAAGAAGTTAGCCTCTTCCAAGATCTTCCGATAGAATCACTCCAAAAAAGGGCTCAATTTCATTTCCTCCGACAGATCCTAATTGGACAAAATATCAGATACTTCTTGCGAATCCCATTTGCACTAGAAGTCATCGTACCAACCAGAAGAAAAATCATAAAAATTTTACAAAAAGCACAGGAATTGGCGGATATATTAGCTAAAGGATCAGAACTGGCAAAGAACAGAAAACAGGACCACGGAAACAGGACCACCAGAGAGCATCAGGATCAGGAGCTATATCCCAGAAATAGAAAATGGAGTCATTGAAGATACTATCGGTAAACATTAATGGATTAAATATGCCGAGCAAAAGATCTAAAGTCTTCAATCAATTAAAGAAGCTAAAGGCAGACATACTCTGTTTACAGGAAATACAAGAGCCTATTAAGAAACAAAAATCTAGGAGCAGAATTTGTAGCCTCGGCCAATATAAAGAAAAGAGGAGTTGTGGTTTACGTTCAAAATCAGAGTTTAAATGTAGAAATTGTATCCAACAATCCTGATGGCTATTATATTTCTTTAAGGATCAAATTACCAGTTGGTCAAATTTTTATGTTGGTGAATCTATACGTTCCTAATAATGCCAAAGAGATCTTCTACAAATAATTTTTTGCTCAACATCAAGATCTGTTCGAGAATGAGGTAATGATAATTGGAGACTTTAATGCAGTACAAGATCCATACTGGGATAATTTTTTTAATATGATTAGGCATATATATTCCACTCAGGAAGCTAGAATCTTAGTTAATGGAATGCTCACGAAGAAATCAATCATGATAAATAAAGGTACCAGACAAGGATGTCCACTCTCCCCATTATTATTCAATCTGGTACTGGAAATGTTGGCAAATAAGATACAAAGTACAAAGGAAATCTCAGGAATCAAAATTGATGGAGAAGAATTTACATTGAAATGCTATGCTGATGATGTAGTTTGTACTTTAAAGCAGGGGTAGTCAACCTGTGGTCCTCCAGATGTTCATGGACTACAATTCCCATAAGCCCCTGCCAGCAAACACTGAAAAGAAAAACCAGTGTGAAACAACTAGGAAGAATTTCTTCAGCTTTAGCCAAGGTCAAGAAGAGAGGGGTGGCAGTCTATATATTGAACCCTAAGATAAAGGCTGAAACTCTGGTACAAGTTGGAAGATTGCTACCTGATTGTAAGGATTAGTTATTAACAAACATTTATGAATTTATAATGGAAAATTTTTATTTTGGCTTTTTCCAAAAATCTGCTGAACTGCTTGATTAAGGCACAATATTAATCAGCAATTTTAATGTGGTTCCAAACATATCACTGAACAAATATCATAAGAGGCTAGGCCAGAAGATACCAAAGATCGTATTGCATAATTTCAGATAATTGTTACTAGTGGATACTTGGAGAGAATTACATCCCCACTCCTGTTCAAGAACTGATTGATGCTGGCTTTTGGAATATGATGCCTCTGGTGGTGAATGTGGAAATTCTTCCAAATGCTTTGGCAGATCATAATCCTATAGAACTGGAACTGGCATATATGAGATCGGGGACAACGAGAATTAATTATGTTTTCCTTGATGATAAGCAAAGGATGGGAAATTGCCATAACATAACATGAACAATAACATTGACATATCTCTGGGGAGATCAAATTGTCCATCTTGGAAGAGGTGTCTGAGTGGGGGGACCAGCAGATGTTTTGAGTCGGTTGGCCTCAAGAGAATGCCTAGTGGAGGAGCTCCCTTTTGCAGACCCTGTGAAATTGTTGAAGTTTCGGCAATCTGAATGGATCTGGGATTCCAGGGTGGAAGTTTCAGGAAAGGAATTTGTTTTGCCAGAGAGGGGACTTTTATATCCTGTTAGGAGGGTGGTACATGGTGGGAAATCACTACTACTCCACTTCTGGCACAACCAAAGAATCTGGGTCTTGATTGGTTTAGGTGATGGCTCAAGATGGGCATTGATGGCTTTAAAGGAAAGAAACCATCAGGGTACAATGGGAATCTTCCAGGGGCCTCTAGATCTAGAAGGGGGAAAATTTCTCCCTGGCAGAATGACTAGAGCAGTGGTTCTCACGCTGGGGGTCAGGACTCCTTTGGGGGTCGAATGACCCTTTCACAGGGGTTGTGGCAGGGCAAGCAGCTTGACCACTTGATCAGCATTACAATAGATGGGGGGGAGGTTGTTGCGCATATCCAAATTGCTGTAGCTGTCAGGTCAGACTAGTGGTTTCTGTCAAGCTGAAATGTAAAATGGAGTTTGGCCAGACCTGTGTCTTGGTTGACAAGAGTACATGGTGAGTGGCTGGGCTTAAGCCTAGATGGATGGTGGATGCCATGGGCAGTAAGGCAAAGTGTACCTGTCCAATGATAAGGGTTCCATCATACATACCTCTTGCCTGAAGAACAGGCAGAATGGACAGTTAGAATGAACAGTTGGATAATTAGGTCTCCCTTTTCTTCTTCTTAATAAAACTATTTTATTAATTTAAGCAGTTTGGTGCTTTAATCCTCTTTGCATATTTAAACTCTGCCAACACGATAGTCAATCCAAATGTGCTGAAATTGCTTTGGGGGATGGTTTTATTTGCATGTTTACACATTGGCAGTGCTTCTCCTTTGGATTTTAGAACTTATTTCTCACATATGTTTGTGTACGAGTTCAAATCTAGCATTCTGACTGCTGATTTCAGTTGCAACAGATATTTTCAATTAAAAATATTTAGATAGTAAACTTTCATTCAGTAAAAGTAGTTTTTAAATTAAACAGATGGTGATAGAGAAATTAATGAACACATGACTTTTTTGCCTGCTTGTCTCATTTGCCTTCCTTAGTTATTAAGGTAATACAGCAATTAAGCTTTAATTGCTTTTAGACAAATGGGAATCTTAGGATAAATGACGTGTGACAGACTTGTGTGTGGGACTCATGATAAGCCAAGGCATGTGGTGGTTCTCTCAATGCAATCTGCAAAACACTTATTTGAGAGTAGTTTCATTGATTGTCATTTTGAAAAGCGATAGCTGAAGTGAGTTAACAAGAGGAAATTTTCAAGCAGTGCTTATTTCTGAGTGTTATTGCATTAATGTATTTTTAGAAGTGAACAAATATCCCTGTAGGGATTCTACTACAGGAATGACTCGAAAGAGAACTGTCTCATTCTCAAAACCCACATAATTCGTAATACAGATGTTCTTGGGGCAACACAGGATCTAGCCACATAGAAGCAGTTGCAATGTTGCTAAAGCAATATAGGAATCAGACCCCATGCTCCCTCCCCAATGACTCCCTCCATGATCATCTGGGAACTAATGACTGTAGAAGCCTCAAGGATAGCTTCAAATGGGTAGCCATGTTGGTCTGGAGTAGCACAATAGAATCAGAGTCCGGTAGCACCTTTAAGACCAACAAAGATTTATTCAAGGCGTGAGCTTTTGAGTGCAAGCACTCTTCATCAGACTATGAACTTCTTACACGACAGGGAATATATAGCAAAAATTAATTCTGTTACATTAGTAGACTGTGTCACACAACCAAACACAGCTAATGATAATTCTTTGTCAAAACAGCCAATCAATTCCCTGGAATTCAGTTGTCATTTCCAAAACGACTGTGTGAGCCATGTCTTCAGATACGTGAAGGGAAAATCAGACTGGAGACTATTCTTATGGGAGATTACATGGCAACCAATTCCTCCCAGTTCTGTGGCCCTACTTCTGTCTCCGTATTTTTATTGTTGATATAATGTTATGTGCCCACATGCTTCTTTCACTGTTGCCCCTTAGAAGATGGATTTTTGTACACTGCTGTTTACTACCAAAAGGAATCACAAAGCAGTTTACAAACACATTTTCCCTTCATCTCCCCCAACAGACAGCCTGTGAGGGATGTGGGGCTGTGAGAGCTCTGAGAGAACTGGGAACAGCTCTGTCACCCAAGAGGCCTCAGGTGTCTCAAAGCAGTTTCCAATTTCCTTCCCTTTCTCTCCCTATAACAGACACCCTGTGAGCAAGCTGGAGCTGAAAGGGCTCTATGAGAACTGGGAATGGCCCACAGTCACCCAGCAGGCCTCAGGTGTCTCTAAGCAGTTTAAAATTGCCTTCCCTTCCTCTTCCCTAATAGTCACCTGTGAGTGAAGTAGGGCTGAGAGCTCTGAGAGAACTGGGAATGACCCACAGTCACTGAGCAGGCCTCAGGTGTATCTAAGCAGTTTAAAATTGCCTTCCCTTCCTCTCCCATAACAGACATCATATGAGAGAAGTGGAGCTGAGAGCTCTGAGATAACTGGAATGGTCCACAGTCACCCAGCAGGCCTCAGGTGTCTAAGCAGTTTAAAATAACCTTTTCTTCCTATCCCCATAACAGTCTCCCTATAAGAGAAGTAAGAGCCTCTTGTGGCGCAGAGTGTTAAGGCAGCAGTCATGCTGTTTGAAGCTGTCTGCCCATGAGGCTGGGAGTTCAATCCCAGCAGCTGGCTCAAGTTTGACTCAGCCTTCCATCCTTCCGAGGTCGGTAAAATGAGTACCCAGCTTGCTGGGGGGTTAAATGGTAATGACTGGGGAAGGCACTGGCAAACCACCCCGTATTGAGTCTGCCAAGAAAACGCTAGAGGGTGTCATCCCAAGGGTCAGACATGACTCGGTGCTTGCACAGGGGATACCTTTACCTATAAGAGAAGTGGGGCTGAGAGCTCTGAGATAACTGGGCCGGATGCTCTGGATGGGCAGGGCCCTGGACAGTTCCTCCCAGGAGGCCATTTCCATTTTATAAAAGGGAGCAAAAAATGTTAAAGATATTTACTTTTCTCCCCATTATAGACCCAAAACGGCTTACATTTCCTGCATCATATAAACAAACAAGTAATGTGGGAAGCAAACATATCAATACACAGAACTATGCTACCCATTACATCAAGTTTTGCTCTTACACATGGTGTAAATTTAGAGCTGCATCTTGACTAAAATATGTTCATGGTTTGTGTTCCAAAAGGTGGCTGAAAGCTATTGCTAAAACTGCTGTATCATTTTCATTTGTAGACTGTTTAGATCAATTATAGCTTGTCTCTTTCAGCATTCAAATTAAATGTTTGCTCATCTATAACACAAAGCATTTGTTACTAAGTGTTGGATTAGTTTCCATCATTGAAATAAATGTGAATCAGTGGTCAAAATAGCATAGAATTAACAACTCCAAAATAAATACAAAATAAATAACTAGGTCCAGGTTTTTTGGCACTTTTATAAAATTGTCTCATAAATCTTACTATAAAGATAAATGGCTCACCTAGATAAATAAAAATTTGTTAAAGGAATAATGAATTGCTGGGATTAAAATATTCATTATAGCACCAGCACATGCTGCCTTTACTGCAGGTACATGGTCCAAAATATTGCTAAAGTTTAAACAATTTTGAATGTGACAAGCACAAGATTCAACGTGACATATAAATGACTTTAAAGAGCTAATTATTTCTTGTTGGACAGTTCAGTTTCTAACAGATATGTAACTGCAGTACTACAAATTAGACAAGCATAATCAACAAAACCAGTATTTAGTTCAGTCTCTCTTATCTGGCATTGGACCTCTCTTTTACAGGTGGTCTTCCCAGTTTACAGGTAGTTTCCCCTGATTTCCAGGTGCCAAGGTGCAAACAGCAGCAGCTCTATGCAAGCTGGCTGTCCATTAATGTCTGCAGAGGGAATCAGATCTGTGTACCTGTGGACAGGGCATGTGCATGGAGCTTCACAGTTTGTCATAACAGATGGAACAGGTATCACGCACTTCAAAACATTCATAGCAAAAGGAAGTATAAAAGTTGGAACAGGGCATGTGACTGTGTCCCATTCAACAATATAGGTCATGTGACTGTGTCCCATCCAAGCTATACCCATATAGAAAATCTGCATATTATCTTTGCAACATGAAACATGAAACATGAAACTTGCATATTGTGCTTTTCAGAAAGATAGCTGGAACTCTCCTACATCTCATGAATAGACATGAATAGACACCACTGTAATGCTTATCAGAGGTTTGACAATGTGTGGGATATTAATGGTGGAAATAGATGACAACTGAATATTTAACACTGGTTGATAGCAATAGTATCTCTACTATCTGAGAGTGTTTGCTAGTTGAACAGTTAAGACAGCATTAACAGTCGCAGCATAATATAAAATCTGCTATGTATGACAGCAATTGCAAATTGACAACAAACACAGTTTTCACAGGTGGAGAGTTAAAAGTTCCTATTCAGAATTTTTTAAAATTCAAAATTCCACTTCTTAGAATGTTGAGATTGCAAAAATGTTAAAATGTGGGTGAACTTGAGAATATTCATGCAGGTTCATTGCAGCATAGCCCCACACACAGCACACTAGAACTGACCTCACATCCGCTGAATGCGTACCAACAGACATTCTCTGCACTGCAAAAGACAGAGGAAGAAAAGCTTTGTTGCATTTGTCTGCCCACTGCTTCTTTGATCTTCCAAGGATAATGCCCCCTTCAAACTAAAATTATCTCTTTCTCAGCAGATTTCCCATTAAGCAATGAAGTCTCTTCCATCTCGGCTTTCTATCTAAACAGTGTGAAGTATATCCTGAGCTTATAAATAAATAGTTACAAATAAATAAATAACAGAGCCTGGCAGCAAACTTCAATGATATCTTCTGAGGCACACCTGACAGGAGAGCTTTGAAATGTGAATCAAAGCACTTTCAACTAGGGAGAAACTTGTCGTATTCAATTAAAGATGATCTGTAACAAAACACAGCTCAATCAAGGTGAAGCGCTTGCATTCTGCAATTTCCAAGCACATGGAGGCTCATCAAAGGCACCAGAGAACTGTGCTGTGTGGGGTTCAACTGAACACCGAAGCAAAGGACACTTCCTCTCTCCCTCTTCCTCTTGGATGCTCTGTTAATTCTGTTCAGGGAGAAAATATTTATTTGTAAATGTCTTTGGAAAAAATGCACATTTTTTTGACTATGTGTTCCACTTAATATTTCAGGTAAGGCCTTGGAGAAGGAGCTGGTCTCATGGTTTAAGTGCCACTCAGCACTTAACACCCACGCAGGGTGGTTGTTTCACCCCTGAATGCCTCCTCCTCCAACCGGCTTGCCTGTGGAGGCCAGCCAATCACCTTCCCCCACCCCTGACCACCCCCTCCTCCTTCCACTTCCCTCTGAGGCTCGGAGGCTGCAGGTCCCTGCTGAGTGAGAGGTGCCCCTGCCGGGGCTGCCTGCAGACGTTCCAGGTACTCGGGGGAGGGGGAAGCCATCTGCAGAGTTCTTCCATTCCACCCCCCTAATCTAGTGCCCATTGTATTCCTGAATGCAACGAGCTTGGCTTCTAGTATCTTCATAATTTCCTTCTATGGGTGGCAGAATGAGTGACAGCTTGTGAGTTTTATTCTCTTCAATTTAATTGTTCTATCCCCCCTCCCTATTGTGATGAATAGGAAGTAATACTAAATTGCGCAGTTCACGGGTTCAAAGTTGGGAAGACCAAAAGTTCCCTGTTTCATTTCTTCCTATATTTTTTGTTAGTGCTTTGAGTTTGATGCTTTTCAGATTTTTATTTTGTCATGTGTCCCCATGTTGTGCATTTTAATAACACAATTTATATATAGTGTGCGTGCCAGTTGGTCCCCAACCCCTGGTCCGGAGACCTGTACCGGGCCACGGATCAGTTGGTACCGGGCCGCGACTCCTCCTTGTCCTCCTCCCCAGCTGCTGCCTCAGGGGCTGCCCTGCCACTCTGTTGCCGGCTCACCTTTGGTGCTCTCCAGCGGCATGGGGCTCCCCTTCAGAGTGGCAGTGCACAGCTGCTGCTGGCATCACCCCCCAGAGGGCAGTGGAAAGTCAGGGGCGCCGGTGGGAAAGAAAGTGGAGCAGGGGCTCAGGCAGTGGTGGCGACGTCCCTTGGCAAAAGAGTATCTCCCCCCCCCCCGGACCTCAGTAAAATTGTCAAGCATTGACTGGTCTCCGGTGATAAAAAGGTTGGGGACCACTGGTGTATGCCATTCATATGTACAATATATTTATTATAGATGATAAAACTGCTCCAACCACCTATCTGTTTTGAACAGGTAGGTATTATTGTTGTTGCCATTAATATTACACTGAACCCATCTTTCTTCCATCATGGAACCCAAAGTGACATACAAAGATTTCAAAGATGTTTCCCATTAAAGCACTGGCCAGACACAGTTGTGTCCCTTCAGCAAAGATGCTGTATTATGTCCCTACTAAGTGATTGATATGTAAATGTGCCCTGATGGCTGTCCAGTTCCCCTCCATGGGGGGAACTCTACTCATGCACAGGGACAGGGGACAGAACCACCTCTGGGGCGGGGAGGGGCCACTCCCAGGCCATTTGCCGGACAAAAGAGGCTCTGCCAGCAATGAGGCAGCGGGAGCCTCCCTCGTCAGGCGAAGGGCTGGAGAAAGGAATGAGCAGAATGACAGGGGAAAGGGGGACAAAGAGGGGAACAAGGACAAGGGGACTTAAATAGATAGATGGGGGGAGAGAATCAGAGAGAACAAGGGGAAACAGGAAGACTTATCTGGGGAAATATGCAGACAGTGTTTTATATTATGCTTTTTTCTACCCAAAGGAGTCTCAAAGTGGCTTATAATCAGCTTGCTTTCCTTCTCCCCACAAAAGGCACCATGTGAGGTAGGTGAGGCTGAGAGAGCCCTGATATTACTGCTCAGTCAGAACAGCTGTATCACCTTCCCTTTCCTCTCCCCACAACAGACGCCCTGTGAGGTTGGTGAGGTTGAGAGAGCCCTGATATTGCTGCTTGGTCAGAATAGCTCTATCAGTGTTGTGGCAAGCCCAAGGTCATCCATCTGGTTGCATGTGGGAGAACAATCAAACTCAGCTCGCCAGATAAAAGGTCCATACTCCTAACCACTCTCCAAACAAAGCCATGTCTTGCCATATGCATCCCTCCCCATGGCTCATAGTGGATTGGCAAGACTGAGGTGAAGCAGGATATGTGAAAAGAAGACAGGATCTCATCACTGAGATCCTGAGAACTTTGACTGAGAACTTGAGTGAAATGTTTCTTCTTGTTGATGCATACCTAGCCTTTCTTCTATATTATTTTATTTACTTAACTGTATCTAGAACTGTCTTGCAGTTGCTCAACAGGTTTGTGGCTTGTAATAAATCTGTTTTAACTAAGGGACATTGTCCAAATTCCTTGCTCACATCCAAGACTACTTACTAGCACAACATTAAACCCTCTTTGTGTTGCACCCCCTGGGAGGCACTAAGTATGAGAGGCAAATTAACCAAGACTAGGGTAATGGCAAGCTACCAAAGACAGGTTCCAGTGTTTCTCCTAATGGGAGCTAAAGAGGCACCTTTCTGCCCGAGCCTCCTAAAAGGGCTTTGTGCTAGTGAGCAGATTTTGCTTGATAGTTTGACGCAAGATTGCTGCAGTCAAGCTCCCATAGGCCATTACACTCTGAGTAGCAAAGCAAAATGCCCAGGGCTTTTCTGCTTCCCTATCTAAGACTCTTTTAACTAGAGATGGCAGGAGCTGAATTTAGGATTTCACTAATCTGTCCAAGACTCTGATCAAATTCACAATTTGTAGCCCTTCTCAGCTCTTTCCCTACCATTTATGTCCATGTAGAAAAAGGCAGTTTTAACCATATTGCCCTTCCTTTAATATTTATACTCTACTTTTCTCCCTGAATTTGTCCCCAAAGCAGCTCACAACATTATCCCCTCTGCCTAACCTCACAACAACCATCCTGTGAGAGAGGTTAGGATGAGGAATGAGGACAGGCCTGAGGTCACCAAACATGCTCCCATAGCACAGTGGGAATTTGAACCCGAGTCTCCAAGGCCCAACACAGGGTTTCCCAACCACAGTACTGAGGTATTGTATGGTAATGTGAAGCCCCCCCCCCAATGGTACCACTGTGAGAGGGTTTTCAAAATGGTGACTTCTGGGTAAGAGGCAGGGAGGTGTGGCGAACTGACATCACTTCCTGGTACCTTGAAGCCTCAAAAATATTTCTGTGGTACCTCCATGGTTGAAAAAGGATGCCCTAACATGACTTTATCCACTACACCAAATTATCACATTGGCTATCATTTGACCATCATGAGGAAATCTCTTTCAACTTTATGGTATCTGAGAATTCCTGCAGGAATTCAGCCACAGTTCTCATTCCCCAAATTCCCAAAGGGGTGATGTATATAAATACAGAGCTTGAAGTTATTGGCACAGCCTGTGCTTTAATGAGCAATCTAGCTGCCACTAAAAGAAAATGCATTTCACTTTTTACTTTTAAAAAATCCACAAATGATCCATACATTTTAAAATTGGAAGTGAAAGATGCAATAGGCACAGTGCCCAATTAAAGCAGAATATACATCAAAACACAAAGTACCACAGCTTGGAAGGCGGGACACAATAGTACTAGAAAAGGAGACCGAATGGAAAAAAATGCCAGATAACAGCTCTTTGCTTTTGATTTACTACGTCAGCCAATTGAGCCAGCAAAACTAAAAGTGAGACTGTAAGAGGTGGATTGGGACAGGAATTATGATTGGCAGCTTCTGGTGGGCACATACTGTGATAATATGCAACGTGAAAGCATTCCAAAACTAATTGGCAGCCCATCTAACAACCTTGCTCCCCCTTCTATGTGATCTGGGGGCTATTGAAATGCAGAGCTTCCTAATCACCTGTGTTATGAAAATGAATACCCTCCAATTGTTCATGATGACAAATGATGACATCTTAATTAAACCACAGTTAGTTGGGATGTTGAAACTGGCAGGAAAGAAAGTAGATGCTAGCTTGCAAATAGCAGATTAAGGATCAGTTTAGAGTACCTACTTTTTGTTTGTCCATTAACGAAGTTAACAGCTAAAAACATCAAGGACACATGATGCAATCACATTTTAAAGCCATTAAGGAAGGTCCACCACTGCTACCCCCCCTCCCCATTAAACCATTTTTAAAATGGAGTTAAATATATATATAAAACATAAGACATTGGTAAGGAAGGAGACTCATTTTGTTGTTGTTAAGTGTGAAGTTGTGTCCGACCCATCGCGACCCCATGGACAATGATCCTCCAAGCCTTCCTGTCCTCTACCATTCCCCAGAGTCCATTTAAGTTTGCATCCACTGCTTCAGTGACTCCATCCAGCCACCTCATTCTCTGTCGTCCCCTTCTTCTTTTGCCCACCAATCACTCCCACCATTAGGCTCTTCTCCAGGGAGTCCTTCCTTCTCATGAGGTGGCCAAAGTATTTCAGTTTCATCTTCAGGATCCGGCCTTCTAAGGAGAAGTCAGGGCTGATCTCTTCTAGGACTGACTGGTTTGTTCGCCTTGCAGTCCAAGGGACTCACAAGAGTCTTCTCCAGCACCAGAGTTCAAAAGCTTCAATTCTTTGATGCTCGGCCTTCCTTATGGTCCAACTTTCACAGCCATACATTCCAACTGGGAAGACCATAGCCTTGACTAAACGCACTTTAATTGGCAGGGTTATGTCCCTGCTTTTTAAGATGCTGTCTAGATTTGCCATAGCTTTCCTCTGCAGGAGCAAGCATCTTTTAATTTTTTTCTTCGAGCCCAGGAAAATAAAGTCTGTCACTACCTCCATTTCTTCCCCATCTATTTGCCAGGAATTAAGAGGGCCGGATGCCATGATCTTCGTTTTCTTGATGGTGAGTTTCAAGCCAACTTTTGCACTCTCCTCCTTCAGCCACATCAATAGGCTCTTTAGTTCCTCTTCGCTTTCTGCCATTAGAGTGGTATCACCTGTATATCTGAGGTTTTTGATATTTCTCCCTGCAATCTTGGTCCCAATTTGTGACTCATCTAACCCTGCCTTTTTCATGATGTGCACCGCATACAAATTAAATAGGCAAGGCGACAGTATAGAGCCTTGCCGATCTTCTTTCTCAATTTTGAACCAATTAATGATTTCAGTGATATATATCTTTATACAACTGTTGCTGTATAAACATAAAAGGCCTAAATGGGTGGAGAGTGGGCAGGGCCGGTCCAGGTGACGGCCGAATCGGAAGGCGCGTTGGAGCGTATGACAGACAAGAGTTCTAGCCAGTTGGGTGAGGGCCCAAGCAGAATTTGTGAAGCACCTTCCGATTGGGCCCTCACCAGGACAGACCAGAGATCCAGCCAATTGGTAGGTGTGACGCCAAAGATCTGACAGGGCCCACCCACACCATCCAGCCAGGAGCAATCTGGAGAAATCGCTGCCAGTCTGTCCCTGACCACCGCAGGGAGAGGAGGTCAGTAGTGCTGCCAAGGGAAATGGGAACAGAGGCTTGGACAGGCTATGCCAACCCTTTTCGCCCCAAGGCTGTCCTAACTGTCATGTCCAACTGTAACTTTGCCTCAGAACCCTGACATTGCTGGCAGGAGGATGGTGAGTGCTCTCCTTCCCTCCCCCTCCCTTCAGGACTGCTGGGAAGGAGCCTTTAACAGCCCCTGACTGAGGGGAGGGAGGTATTTACAAGAGCAATGCAGGGGAGCCTGAGGGCATGGATGTGGGCCTTCCTTTTGAGGGGGGAACTTAACGCCTTCTGCCAAACAGTTGGATGATAGGGAGGTCACAGAAAAGCCCCTTCTCACTTAAAATACTGCTCTGGCCAAGGGTTAGACATAGCCAAGCCATGTGTATTTCTTCTTTGCAACTCTCAGCAAATTTGAGGCCACTGCACAGCGTTATTCTGCAGATGAAACTTGATGCTGTTGAAGAGGTTCCTTTGTCTCCTGATTCATCTACACAACAATTCTGTACAGTAAGCCTCAAGTCTTTCAATTCAACAACAACCTGGGTGGGAGGCTTAAATGTTTCTTCTCTACCACAACCCTGTCCAAACTAGCTCTTTCTGCCTGGGGAGCTGATCTTTATACTCTGCAGGTGAGCTGTAATTCCAGGAGCTCTCCAGGCCCCACCTGGAGGTTGGCTACCCCTCGGTTAGAAATATTCCTGGAGGTTTGGAGGTGGGATTCATGGTTTCATGAAACCTTGGATGAGAAAGTCTGGCTTAAACTGATGGGCCTTGGCCTGAACTAGATTTGTCTGTTTGTAACATTTTTATTCTGCCAATTCACTACGGAGCCCTGACTGACATAGATATTCTTTCCCCAAACCGTTTTATCCTCTCAACAACTCTGCAAAGTATGTTGAGTTGAGAGGTATCCCAGTTATCTAGTTATTTTCCTGACTGAGTGCACATTTGAACTCAGCTCACCTCAATACACACCATTCCTTTCATTCAGGAATGCCAATCTTTACAGGCATAAAACATAGAATGTGCTGTAAGAAATTAGTTTATATGTGAATGTTGCTGGGTTTCAAATTTCAGCCTGCGTCCCTTTTGTTGGCTTCCTTAATAGACTCTCTAAGAACAAGTATTAGCACAGTGGCATGCCTGGTTGCAGCAGAAATACAATTAAGCAAATGAGACAGACTCCCTGAAGACTCCTAAAAGGATTTTTGATCTCGATAAAGCATCAAATTGTTTTAATGCTCTCTTTCTTTCCATTGTCTTCCATATACTCAAGAACTTTAGAACTGCTTAACCAAATTCTACTGACCTATCTATCAAAAAGTGCTGCCAACATTCCTTGTCAAGAGCAATTAATTGCTTGCTTTTGACTGAGGTCCATCATTGACATTCTGAGTAACAATAAAATGTGTTGTAAAGCATCCTGGGCACAAAAGGACCGATCCTGTTTTATTGTTGCTGCAATAGTTCTGCATATTACTAATCAAATAATTGCATTTTGAAGATGTGAGGAAAGGAATGGAATGGCTGCCTACAGTTTGATTACGCTAACAGATCGAGTACACGGAATGTAGCAAGTAAAGACCAAATTAATCTGTGCAGGCCCAATAAACAGTTAAAAAAGGAACTTCCTAACAGGAGTGTAAAAATTTCCAACAGAATAGCAAACATATTCCAGTGAATTACCTTTGTTTCTTAAACTTCATCATTATGCTACCCCTACACATGGGGGGAATAACGCACATTCGGGGTGGAATGGCGGAGACTAAAATCACGGATAACGCACGGTGCCGGCTGCAACCGGCCGCAGCTTCGGTGCATGCCACCAAAAAAGCCGCGTTAGCGAAACGCGGAAGAAAGCGCAGCTTCCGGGTGACCGGGGCGCAACCAGAAACGGCGCTGGGTTCGATTCTGCACTCCCCCACATGCAACCAGCTGGGTGACCTTGGGCTTGCCACGGCACTGATAAAACTGTTCTGACTGAGCAGTGATATCAGGGCTCTCTCAGCCACACCCACCTTACACACCTGTCGGTTGTGGGGAGAGGGAAGGGAAGGTGGCTGTAAGCCAGTCAGTCAGTCAGTAACCTTTTATTGGCATAAAATATGTATAAGACATATAAAAATAGGGTTTAAAATTTCAACAAAATAATAAAATAGGCCATGGGGTTACATAACCAAACTGATCTTAAGATGATTAAATAAACTATAAAACATAAAATACAAGGTAGGCGGCATATTATAAAAGCATCTTAGTTAAAACTCTGGCAACTAAAATGGTTACCTCTGGGTCTTTGTCAGAGAGCAGAAATTGCAAGGTCATAGATTTACTTACAGAAGGCTTTAAGCTGCTTTGAGATTCCTTCAGGTAGAGAAATGTGGCATATAAGAACCAAGTCTTCTTCTACTACTTCTTAATTTGGCTCATAGTCAAATTAAGTGGCCTATGGAGAGGTATAAAAGTGCATTAAATAAATAATAAAGAAATTAAATAGCCCAAAAGTTTGTTTATACTATGTATATAATTAGGGGAACTTAATGTATAAGTTGCAATTATCATTAGTTTTGGTTCGCCTCATTTTTTATTGCTGTCACAGATAAATTATTACCTCAACTTTCTCATTATTAATTTCATGGAATTAATCTCTCTGTGCCCTTCCCTATTTCCTCACAGCAACATACCAGGCAAAAAATGTTGCAGTGTGTTAAATTTTATAAAAATCTGCAATAAAGATATTTTCATTCTGTATAGGAGGGGGAAGTCTAGCATGTAAAGCATTTAAGTGAACTCATACTACATTTAGTGTTGGTGGGGGGAAAGAGATGTGGATTTGAATGGGTCACAAATTCAATAATGTAATGACCCACGTATATTGATGGTCTCTCTCTCTCTCTCTCTCTCTCTCTCTCTCTCTCTCTCTGATTAATTGTTCATTAGGATGTTGTCTTGTTTTAATTATATGATGAGCTTTGCAATACATCTGTGCTAAACTTCATTAAACAAGCTAGCCATTTTACATGTGTTCTCGAAAAATATCTTATGGTCAATTCTATGTGCACCTTTTTTCTTAATCCTTTGCCCCTTTGGGATGTACACATGGAAGAAATAACAAGGAGGTTTGGCCTCAACAGAGATTCTGAAATGGCAACATTAATCTATAGGCTAATTGCTAAGTACAGACAGTGACTGTGCTTATGGACCTCAGATGCTCAGAATCTCCATTTTCACCTTATAGCAGCTTATAGTCAGTGGTCCCCAACCTTTTTATCACCGGGGACCGGTCAACACTTGACAATTTTACTGAGGGCCTGGGGGGGGGTAGTCTTTTACCGAGGGACGTTGCTGTCGCCGCCTGAGCCCCTGCTCCGCTTGCTTTCCTGCCGGCACCCCTGACTTCCTGCCGCCCGCTGGGGGGTGCTGCTAGCAGCAGCTGCACAGTGCCACACCAAGGGGGAGCCCCAGCCATGGCGTCTGCCAGAGAGCACCAAATGTGAGCCGGCAGCAGAGTGGCAGGGCAGCCCCCGAGGCAGCAGCTGGGGGGGAGGAGGAGGAGAAGGAGAAGGAGGAGCCGCAGCCCGGTACCAACTGATCCACGAACTGGGACCAGTCCCTGGACTGGGGGTTGGAGACCACTGCTTATAGTTTTGCTTTACACTGAGCTGCTGCTTAAAACAGTAAATGGTGCTCCATTACAGTCTTCTGTTCTTTACATATACCCATATCTACAAAGATCATTAATGTCTGGAGGTAATAATTAATTCTAGGAGAACTCTTAAGTCCCACCTGGAGATTGGTAACTGTGCTGAACCCTCTCTCCTGTTCAACTCCATTGCATGTGTTTAGGAAAGCATGAAAAGATAGGGTTGCCAACATCCGGGGGGGGTGGCCCTGGAGATTTATCATTATTACATCTGATTTTCATGTAACAGAGAACTCAATGGCATTATACCCCATTGACGTCCCTCCCTTCTCCAAACCTCACCATCTTCAGGGTTTGCTCCCAAAATTGCCAGGTATTTCCCAACCCAGAGCTATCAACCCTCTGAAAAGAGCCTTAGAGGGTGATAGTGACTTAGCATAAGCCCCTTGAGAAGGTTGGATAAAAAATATTGTTATAATAATAACAATAGATACAATTCTTTTATACCAATTTCTTGTAACCAGCTTGGGGGGGGGGGGAATTCTAGCTCTAAGGAAAAAAGTTACTTTTAAAAAATTTAATTATACTTAATAAATAACAGTCAACAGAAACGGCCCACCAAAAACAAAATTCATCCCCAACACAATTCTGTAGCTTCATAAACCTTTTGAATCATGTAAACAATGTCCATTTCATCTATTACATTTCAACTGTTCATCATATTTCCAAGTCACACATTATAACACTAGTTCACATACCTTATAGTTTGGAAATTTCCTTAAATATTTTATCAAATCAAGCCAAATTCTATTGAAATCATCAATCTTTTTCCTCCCTTGAATTACTTTAATGTTATTTGTTAACTTTTCCAACATCATAAACTGCCTAATTTTCTTTCGCCAATGAGATATTCTCTGCGTTTTTAGGAAACAAGTTACTAACTTTTCTGGTCAGAAAAAAGTGTATTAAGCTGGAGGCATTTAGATCTCCTGATAGTTAAACAAATCTCTGATTATTTCAGTATGTGTCTAGACAACCCAGTAAGCAGCTCACAGAGAGTATAATTAAAATCTGATCAGAATGAATATTCATAATGTACTTGTTTCTAAAATAACCGGAGGTATTAACAGCCCTTATAAATAAGGGATTGCGGAGCCTGAGGAAAATACTGAGAACCTGTTGAGAGGCAAGACAGGATTTTCTGGTTCCTCTGCAGGTGGGAAAAGTACAAGTTATTTCTTCATGTCCTAGCAACTTCTTGACCTCTTTGTTCTCAGGATTCCATGAATGGAGCAGAGCCTTGAATCTTGGATCTGACACAAACATGCCTAGGAAGACCTAACTGCTGTTGTCACACTCACAATACCTTTATTGGCATAAAGCAGATTAGCAAAATGAACAGAGGTAGTCATGATACATCAATCAGTTTAAGTTTAAAAACTGAAGACAAAAATTCAGCCATAATAAAGGTGACATTGGCATCCTTATCGCTCAACAAAAACTGGCAGATCGGGTCTTTTGAATGATTTCTCCATTTGGATATAAGAGGTATAACATGCCTTCGCTGGACAATAAACAAGGGACAATCCAGAAAGATACGTTGCATGGTGTCAGGAGTGTTTAGTTCACAGGGACATAGTCTATTTTCGAAAGGAATCTTGGCAAATCTCCCTTGTAATACTTTGGATGGAAAGGTGTTGAGCCACGCAAGCGAAAACGCTCTGCGATAAAGAGGAGTCTGGTAATCCTAAAGGTAAAGGTATCCCCTGTGCAAGCACTGAGTCATGTCTGACCCTTGGGGTGATGCCCTCTAGCGTTTTCATGGCAGACTCAATACGGGGTGGTTTGCCAGTGCCTTCCCCAGTCATTACCGTTTACCCCCCAGCAAGCTGGGTACTCATTTTGGAAGGCTGAGTCAACCTTGAGCTGGCTGCTGGGATTGAACTCCCAGCTTCATGGGCAAAGCTTTCAGACTGCTGCCTTACCACTCTGCGCCACAAGAGGCTCTTCTGGTAATCCTACTTCATATTAATTTGAGTGATTGTACAATGATAGTGGTGACTCATATCATCTGTGGGGGATTATCTTCTTCAACTAAAATTCCACCTCTTTGATATTAATTGACCTCAGGCCCTTTAAAACGCTGACCTCAGGATGGAATACTTGTTCCCTTTCCCTCATAATGCAGCAGATGTTATTTGTTTGTTAGTTTTTGCATCACATTACTGTGCTTCTGCCAACCATCTATGGGTCTCCCCAAC